>NC_040081.1:90770928-91395928 GCF_003369695.1 Bos indicus x Bos taurus | reverse complement strand
ATTATAGTTCAAGTCATCAGGTTTCACTGAGCCTCTAATATATGCAAATCAGAGTGGCAGGTATTATACTAAACCAATCAAATGGTAAGACCCAAATGTGGAGCCATGGAGAACTTTAACCTCCTCTTTAAAATAAAGCCAAGAAAAACTTTCTCTTGATACTAATTCTTGAGTCAAAAATAGTTGGCAATGAAAAAGAACCCACCCACTTCTGTGGCCGTGGCTGAGTGTGTGGGGGTAGAAATCAAGAAACATGATCTACAGGAATGCATTTTTTAAAATAAAATTTGGAAAATTTCCCCAATTAGATTTTCAGCTCAATTTAAACATACGAGTATACTCTAGCCCTTTCAACAAATCTCAATCCCATGATGTTCCTAGGGACAATATCTTGCATCTGAAGGGAGGGTTGCTGTAATGCCTTTTAGGAAGGTGACAATTCTATCCGAGAAAAAAAGAGCTCTGGGATTGGCAGCCTTAGGGCAACTTTCCCATTGAAAAGACAAAATCCACTTACTAATTAGAAGTTCTGTATTACTCATTGCTTTCCAACATAGTACAAAAATGAAGTAGAACGGAATTTCTCTGTAACTGAGCTTTCTCTAATTAGAAGCCTTCTGTGGTTTGCCACTGACTACCATGATTCATTTGTAGGATAAAAGTTAGTCAAGAACATTTGCCCAACTCTTCAGCTTTACCCATTGGACCTGATACACCTAAGATCAAAGAACTTCCTCCTTCATCAGTCTTCATTCAGCCAGTATCTTTTCCAGCTTTGTGCCAAGTGTTGGGAATACAACAGTGAACTGGCTGGATATGGTGTGCTGCCATAGCGTAGAATCTGATCTGGAACATGACTGAATCCCAACCAGACTCTGATTTACTATTATGGAATGGTATTTACATGTCTGCCATAACCACCTTCCTCTTACAAGCAAGACCATAGTTTATTCCTTGGCCCTTGCTAATGACCACAGGTAACTGGACCAGTGCTACCCCTCTGCTGCCCCCTGGGGCACCCCCAGGGCTGCACCCATGGAAGTGCAATTATGACGCTGAGAGAATGCTCCATATTGAACAGTGATCTGTGTATCTAATCACACTTCTCTCTTTGGGACTTTGAGTCTGCACACAGCATGATGGCACGAGAAAGAAAAGATATACTAAGAGAAGTGAATAAGCAGATGCCATGAGGCTATAAATAAACAGAAGACATGTTGTTGACAGACCATTAGCCAGGCATATAGGAGAAAGAGAGCAGACAGATACAGTAGACGTTAGTATCTGAAATTCATTCATTTATAATACTTCAGTATTTACTATGTAACAAGCACAGGTGCTGGGGATAAAACGGTAAATAACAGTAGCAACTGAAACGTCTTGAATTTCTGTGATATCCTGCATGTTGTTCAGAATCTCCATGAAGTCTGGCTGTGTAGCAGTCGAGACTGTTTCCTGTCTTCCTTACTTTCTTTAATATTCTAACCAAAAAGACCCATCAATAAACATAATCAAAAGTAGGCTCTGTTTCCTAATGCTCAACAAGCTCATAGCCATGATTGGTAACTTAACAAAATAACTCTTGAGCAAAATAAAGTTACTAAGTAATGGATACAGAAACAAAACAGGGTTTTCACTCATAAGATACAGAGAATCTGAACAGCAATTCAGTATTGAAGGTACTCCAGTCATTTTAAGTACATGAGTATCTTTCTCCATACAGCAAACTTCTTTTCAGAATTTACTGGAGTGGGTAGCCTTTCCCTTCTCCAGGGCATCTTCCCCACCCAGGGATTGAATCCAGGTCTCCCGCATTGCAGGTGGATTCTTAACCAGCTGAGCCACAAGGGAAGCCCAGAGTAAAGACAAAGGAAGAACCCCAGAGCTACCTTCTAAAATTTCCTCTATAAGGTCAAGGTTCTGACAGTGGAAAAGTGACCCATCTTCCTTCATCTCTTTCCCTCAGCACAGCAATAAAGACTACAATTTACATGGCAAGAATTCTAGGTTACCTGGACAGCACTGAAATCACCATTTACTAAGTTGAGAATTAGTTAAGCATATGTGAATCAAGAATATGATGCTTTTTTTTTTTTAAGGCAACATAATTTTAATTATTTGCATTAAGGTGGACATTATGAACAATTAGCATTCCAGGCCCTACTTACAGCACAGGGTTAATCAACGGGTTGGAAAAACCGCTGTTCTCTAAATTTCAGAGTGCTTAGCTTTCCATTTCTACGCTCTGTGCTTTGAAGAGCCCTAATTAGACACCGCTACCCTAGCAGCAGTGCAATTCACCAAAAGTATTTCACGAAGAAATGACAGTTTGGGGAATAAAAGGAATTCTAGAGAACTAGGAGAGCTTTCCAATGCGTTCATTGTTGAGGTCAATCTCTAGCCTCAGAAAAGAAGGCATTTTCTATACTTTTAAGGACACACAAGAGCAAAAAGGCTTCTTTTGAATTGAGTAACTGAAAGCCTACCTGGCGTAGGTTCCAACTCAAACCCAACAACCGCAACAATATTTCGAGACAATTAATGACTAACAGCAACTCTAAAACATCTCAGAACACCTGGCTCCGAGGAAGCCTTCCATAAAAAGTAACTGAAAAGTGGTCATAGTGATCACTTATACTGAGATTTGCCACTTTGGTAGATTTTTCTGAGTCTGTTGTTTATTCTGTGATAAGGTCATCTGCCTAAACAGTTGTTAGAGTAACAGGAGATTTACTCTTGAAGTGCTCTCTGGGGCTTCTGCTTCTCCTGCTCCTGCCAGTGCTGGTAAGCTGGACACACAGCACAGTGGCAGGCAGGTCTGCCTCTTCCATTCTCCTCTCAGGCTTACATAAATCTCAAGCTCTAAGCTGGACACTGTTAAAAAAGAAAAAGGAAAACAAAAAGAGCACAGAGGAATGTATTATTAATTAGAAGGTAATTACAAATAGTTGATCGGTGATTCAGCATTTTTACTCTGATTGCCAAAACTGGCTACTTGGATAATTATTATTATATCTACTCAAATAGCTGTGAATGAAGGTCTGTCTGTCTCCTCTAAACAGTCGAGGTTTTATTCTTGGATGGAGCCAGATAATCAGAGAGTTATGTTGTGTTATTTTAACTCCTCATAGAATCCCATTTGATGAAGCACACTTTGGCTAATACCACCAGGGACTTGGAAGACCTGCATGTGACCCTCAGCATCGCATGCCTCAGTGACCCCCAAGTAGGGGAAGCTCAGGAACCCAGGTTTAAATGGAGGGACAGCCACATATGTCTTTTCTGAAAATTTACAAGAGACATTTCTCCAGGTAAACTGTGCTTCATCTGGAGGAACCTGTTTTTACTTTATAGTTCTATAAGTCTGTCCTCATTAAATGTTTAACTTGTGTTTGGCACATTTGTGTTTAACAAATATCCATAGACTGATTGGGCCTCCCATGCTCTGGCCACACCAGCTAAGAGATGAATGTGTTCCTGAGAGAATCAACTCCTACAGGCAGATCTGACGGCTTTGCTCTGACTCCAACCTTCACTTTGTTTTCTGGGGTTAATTTTATCTTTATTCATTTATTTCTTCATTCCACCCTTAAACCACTTACACCCTTTCCTGGAAAAGCAAGCTGGGATAAAAACGTTTAAGATCTGATTGCAAAATTCCACAGCTAATGATGACACTATGGCCTTAGCTAAAATGATCTTAAACTCGTCTGCTTCCTATTTCTCTTCTGCCATTCTCTCAAAACAATCAGTGAACTTATTTTCTAAAACTCTGCTCTCAAAATGTGCTATTAATTTACTTTGACCCTACTTTGAACTGGCTGCTCTTCAAAAGCCGGGATGTCGCAGTATTTATCCCTCTGTGTAGGTGCACAAAGAACCACATACAGCAGATCAGTGGTGTAGCTTCTCACAGAGCTGGTGTCATTTTGGAAGGAGAATGACAACGATCAATAAATTTTGAATTGTGAAAATAGGCTGGGTACTAATTTAGAAATACAGTGTGGGTAAGAAAGAAAAGTTTATTAAAAAGAATGAAATAACGCCATTTGCAGCAACGTGGATGGACACAGAGAGTGTCATAGGGAATGAAGTATCAGACAGAGGAGAAATACTGTATGACATCCCTTATATGTGGAATCTCAAAAGAAATGATACAAATGAACTTACTTACAAATCAGAAAGAGACTCACAGTCTTAGAAAACCAACCTATGGTTGCGGGAGGGTGGGGGGAAGAGATCATTAGGGAGTTTGGGAAGGTCCTGTACATACTGCTATATTCAAAACAGATAACCAGCAAGGTTGTATCCATTGTACAGCACATGGAGCTCTACTCAATGTTACCTGCCAGCCTAGATGGGAGGGGTGTTGGAGGAGAACGGATACAAGTATATGTACTGCTGAGTCCCTTTGCTGTTCACCTACCACAACTAGAACAACACTGTTAACTGGCTATACCTGAATACAAAATAAAAAGTTTAAAGTTTAAGAAAGACATGCTTTATTTAAACTGAAGTACAGTTTTGGGGATAAACTGGTGTGTTACAGGCAAGATGGAGGGTAAGAGAACTATGAACCCGTGGCTGTCTGATACCTGATTTAGCATCAAGAATTCTCTTCCCGACTTCAGTGGTTGAGAATCTGCCTGCCAGTGCAGGGGACATGGGTTTGATCCACACGCTGCGGAGCAACCAAGCGCATTCGCAGCAGCTACTGAGCCCGCACACCTAGAGGCCATGCTCACAGCTAGAGAGGCCACCACAGTGAGAAGCACATGCACCGCAGCTGGAGAGTAGCCCCCACGCGCCGCAGCTGGAGAGTAGCCCCCACCCGCCGCAACTGGAGAGTAGCCCCCACTCGCCGCAGCTGGAGAGTAGCCCCCACGCACCGCAGCTGGAGAGTAGCCCCCACCCGCCGCAACTGGAGAAAGCCACGAAGAGCTAGTGCAGCCCAAAAAAAAAGAATTCTCTTCCCAGTTAAGTGAACACTGCTCTCCTGCTCTCTGTTACACTTCTCTCCAGGACTGAGAGAGAGAGGCTCTAACAATATTTAATTCAGTGCCTCTAAAACTAAACTAAGTGCACACCAGGATTAATTTCTGCCCTGGTTTGTTTCCTCTCTCTTTGCAACCTGTAGGCTCTTGCCACAAAACAAACTTACGATTCTAAGACCTTTTAGAAAAACATCAGCTTCCTTACTAGGATCATAACTTTTTTTTCAGTCTTTAATTTCCTTCCATATCTTTCACCCACAATAATGATGCTGTAAACACCATGGGTGCGCATACTGTGTAAAACACATAAATGCACAGTAGGATGACAAGGAGAAGAGAAAGTAGCATGGATACTCAAATATGACACCCACTTCTCTAAGTGGCTGTCAAAACATTTGGATCCACTAGAATGCTTTTCGTAGACTCTTACTTTAGAAACAGAGCATTAATTGACACTGAGAACTGTCTTCTTCTACAGATATTTTGCTGTAAAGTATTTGTGAAGGGATTTGATGTGTCTTATCCTCTGAAGAGAAGTACATTTAACTTAATGCTGACACTCCCTGTTTCTCAAAGAACTAAAGCTTGTTCCAACCAAAGGACTCCAAAGTGCTGTGCAAAAGAACCCGGATTGCTAGATATACGGGCAGAGAAGGAGGGGAAGGACTTACTATGAAGTAAAAAAAGGAAAATGTGAAAAACAGAACAGCATGATCTCATTTGTATAAAATCAAAACAAAACAGCACTTACCCAATCACGAGAGACCTGTTTATATCTGCCCAGTGTGTGTCTCCCCATGCTCTGCCTGCCTTCTGCCCACGTCTCCTCTCCTCGGGACCCTTGTGTGTTTCAGGGTAGATAAACCCCATCTCCCACCTCGGGTGGGTGGATGACTCAGGCCTGGTGGATCAGACAATCCCGTGACTATTGAAGAAGCTGTGTCAGGAATGGCTGCTTCTTCCCCCTGAGGTTGCTAAGCTGGCGACACCGCCAGCGGCCATACCACCTCAGTGAAGAAAAAGCCAAAACACAGGAAAAGCCACACAGAAGGGAGCAGGATCGGAAACTGGAGACGGAGCCCTGGAAATCCTCTTTGAATTCCTAGACCAGGCTGTTCTTAATTACACAACGCAGTATAGGACCTTTGCAGTGTGTTTTAGGGTTGAGGAAGAGCCTTAATTCAGTTTAAACTAGATTTCTGCAATTCTCGGTGGAAAATTTCCTAATCCAAGACCAGTCAGAGAGAGGTGCAACACTGCTGGCTCTGAGGATGGAGGAAAGGGTCCAAGCGTCAAGGAATGTGGGCAGCCTCTAGCAGAGGGGAAAAAAGGAAGTGTCTTCTCCCCTTGAATTCCACAAAGGAGCACAGCCTTGCAGAGGCCTTGATTTTAGCCCTGCAAGACACATGTTGGACTTCAACAAAACTGACATGCTCAACGCTCTGTGGTGACCTAAATGGGAAGGAACTCCAAGAAAAAGTGGATACATATATACCTGTGGCTGATTCACTTTGGGGTACAGTAGAAACTAATAACATTGTAAAGTTAACTACACTCCAATAAAAATTAATTTTTAAAAATTAATTAATGAAAAAGCTGTAAAATAATAACTGGTGTTGTTTTCAGCCTCTGAAAATAATTTCCAAGTGTAGGAAGTTTCTAGAAGGATTCTACAGTTTTATCTCTGTGGAATGAAAATGAGGGTGGGAGGGGAAAAGTAGGGATACTTTATAATTTTTGAATTAGAAATACGCATTATATTAGAGCAACCCTTGTGGCTCATATGGTAAAGAGTCCGCCTGCAATGCAAGAGACCTGGTGGGGAAGATCCCCTGGAGGAGGGCATGGCAATCCACTCCAGTATTCTTGCCTGGAGAATCCCATGGACAGAGCAGGCTGGGGGGCCACAGTCCACGGAGTCACATAGAGCTGGACACAACTGAGTGACTAACACACACACATGCATTATAATGGACTTCCCAGGTGGCGCTAGTGGTAAAGAACCCGCCTGCCAATGCAGGAGACATGAAAGACGTGAGTTCGATTCCTGGGTCAGGAAGATCCCCTGGAGGAGGACATGGCAACCCACTCCAGTATTCTTGCCTGGAGAATTCCATTGACAGAGAAGCCTGGCGGGCTACAGTCCATGGGGTCTCAAAGAGTCAGACACGACTGAAGCAACTTAGCACTCATAATATTAAGTACGTGAAAAACTAATTTTAAACGTGGTTAAGAATGGAGTCCAAGGGGTCTCAAAGAGTCTGACACAACTTAGTGACTAAAAAACAACCAGGAATGGAACCAGAGTAAAAACCTAAGAATCTCAGGAATCATCACCCACCCAGGAGAATCAGAATACCAGCTGCTTTCCAAATGCAACAGCACAGCATGGATGTGTCTTGTGAGGAATTCCAACTAGTATCATTAATTGCACTAGTAACACAAAGGTGAGCCAACGAGCCAACACTTGCATAGCACACACCAGGTCAAACCAGATCCTTCCAGTCTGGTTCCACTGGACCAGACAGCAGGGGCTGGAGCGTAACTCTCAAATGCATTCTAGAAGCTGATTTTGAAGGCAGGGCTGGGGGAGACAGACAAGAGAAGCCAGAATAGTAATTGGCCTACAACTTAGCATACTTTTCAATAGAAAAATCAACAAATTGCCAACAAATCACTATGCTAATGAAGAATCGCTCTGCTCTGCAATGAGCATTTAGCAGAAGAGAAAAGACAACTCATTTATGCCGCTCTGTAGAGCAAGCTGCCACTCCAGGGGGTCCCCTGCTGAATTTTAATGTGGGGGAAACAGAAACAAGGAGAGCTGGCGGCTCTGCTCATGTTCCTCTCTGGTGCTCGAGCCAGAACGCCAAACAGCGAGCTGGCTGGGGGGCAGGGTGGCGGTGGCTTTCAACACCCATGCACATGCCACATTCAACATGCCCCTCTCGAAGATTTTCAGAAAGGAAGATATCTAGCCCTCCCTCTCAACAACTGACTTCCACTGAATTCTCTGCTAAATTCACTTCATTTTACCTAGACAAGAGAAGTAAGTCAGGTACATTCTGCTAAGCTTACTGTAGGGAGGAGACATACAGAATATATATTGGCTACAGGTAGAATTCCTTTTAGTTTGTCTTGAAGTCTATACCCAGAAGACAATGGCCATGAAACAGTGTAGCCCGAGCCACTTCACTGCTGGGCAGCCTGGTCCTCCATCAAGAGTGACAGGAAAGCTGAAGGAAAGGCCATTATCTATTTCAAGGACACGTCTGCTTCCAATCAACAGGAGAGTCCTGTTTCTACTTTCCTCTTTTTCTCCACCTTCTTTCCTACCTTCCTCCTCTTGGTTTAAAAAAGATATGGCTAAAGAAGAAAAATACCGAGACCAGAAGCATAGGCCAATACATCACATTTAAAGGCTATGAATAAAACATACTGGAGACGCAAACACTTAAGTCAGATCTCTTTGGCCTTTTCCCATTTATCTACCAGGAATAAACGGAGATCAATTTCAGATTCCAATTGAAAGACTAAAGGTTAATTCAATAATTCAGGTGGAAAATTTATTTCAAGTATAAAATAGGATTTAAGATTGTCTTTTACTCTAAAAGCAAAATTTTAAAGTATTCTCAGTTTATCAAAGTGGTTAAAGTAATTGCAGATTTTACCTGCAGTAGGTAGAAGCATATCTTTAAAAGGATTTCAATGGAGATTACTACTGCAGCCTATTCAGAAACCCTGGAAACAAATTTTGAAAATGCTTTTGAATGATCTTCCTGTGTATGTGTATCTCAGTTCCTTCTTTCAACTTCCTACAGTCTAGTTATGGGCTTCCCAGGAGGCTCAGTGGTAAAGAATCCGCCTGCCAATGCAGGAGACACAAGAGATGTGGGTTCTAGTATTCTTGACTGGGAAATTCCATGGACAGACAAGCCAAGTGGGTTACAGTCCATGGTGGTGTAAAAAGTTGGACATGACTGAGTACGCATAGTCTAGTTAGGGTCTAAGCCCCTCCCCTATGAAAAATTAAAATTTTCAACAGCAATATTAAACTGATCATTCCTTGACTATTTGACATAAATAAAAATAACACTTTGAGTAACACCACAAAACTGACAAAGCATTTTATCTAAATATGTCTGTATCTTTGAGTTGGCCAAAAAGTTTGTTCAGGATGAACTTCTTGGCCAACCTAAGAACTGTGTGACATATGTGGAGTGGAGATATTATTATCTTGCTTTACAGATAATAAAAGAGTGAAAATATCATTCCCCTTATTTCCTGAAACATGCCCCTCTGACAGTCACCTGCCGACACCTAAGAGTCAGACTCGTTGCTCAGCAGCAAGCGACGAGTCACTTACCAACACACAGGATGTTGAAACAGAATCCTTGAGAAGTCGACTTGTTGACCAGCTGGTCGGGGAGACTGTCAAATCCAACATGGCCAGAAAGGGATAAGTTTCGAAGCTCTTCATTCTGGAATGTCAGAGGGGAAACATTTGAGAACCCATGACAACACCCCCTGGGCACCCCTCCCTCTCCCATCCTCTCTTCTTGGCACATGGGGAAAAAGGCGACCCCTCTGTGCCCACTCCCTCCATGGCTTCTACACAACTGAAGCTACCAACTCTAGAGCCATACTCTTTCCACAAAATCACAGCGACTTGCAAAGCACACTGTCTCCCTCCCAAGCAGCTCAGGTATGCTTATCGGTGCCCCAGTTCAGGGGAAATACGCCTCCCAGAGGCAGCTGATACCGACATGCTCTAAGTGACACCAAAACTCCAGTCCTCTGACAGCCTCAAGCGCGCAAGAAAACTTTTCAACCCAGAGGGAAAAAATAAAGGACTCTCTTCCAGACACAGGAAGGAGCTTTCAGAAGCTCACAGTGGAGGATGCATTCCTGTTACTATGCAGAAATTCTGTAACCACCATATTGAACACATTGAAAATGGCGCAACACAGGGCTTGGTTCCTTCTCTAGCGTGAACTGGACAGGTTTGGGGGGCCTCCTTGCTCTCCCCCACAGGCTCTGCACTCCCCACGCCTGCTCAAGAGTCTACTGAAGGAGAATGGGGCTAAAGTAGTTAGCATACTTTAAAAGCTGGGTGACTTAGGCTGTATTATTATATGGTGCTAACTTCCTCCACTACTACTCCACTCCACTATCTACTACTGCGGCAGGAATCCCTTAGAAGAAATGGAGCAGCCATCATGGTCAACACAAGAGTCCGAAATGCAGTACTTGGATGCCATCTCAAAAACGACAGAATGATCTCTGTTCGTTTCCAAGGCAAACCATTCAATATCCCAGTAATCCAAGCCTATGCCCCAACCAGTAACGCTGAAGAAGCTGAAGTTGAACGGTTCTATGAAGACCTCCAAGACCTTTTAGAACTAACACCCAAAAAAGATGTCCTTTTCCTTATAGGGAACTGGAATGCAAAAGTAGAAAGTCAAGAAACACCTGGGGTAACAGGCAAATTTGGCCTTGGAGTACAGAATGAAGCAGGGCAAAGGCTAATAGAGTTTTGCCAAGAGAACACACTGGTCATAGCAAACACCCTCTTCCAACAACACAAGAGAAGACTCTACACATGGACATCACCAGATGGTCAACACCGAAATCAGATTGATTATATTCTTTGCAGCCAAAGATGGAGAAGCTCTATACAGTCAGCAAAAACAAGATGAGGAGCTGACTGTGGCTCAGATCATGAACTCCTTATTGCCAAATTCAGACTGAAATTGAAGAAAGTAGGGAAAACCACTAGACCATTCAGGTATGACCTAAATCAAATCCCTTATGATTATACAGTGGAAGTGAGAAACAGATTTAAGGGACTAGATCTGATAGAGTGCCTGATGAACTATGGACGGAGGTTCATGACATTGTACAGGAGACAGGGATCAAGACCATCCCCATGGAAAAGAAATGCAAAAAAGCAAAATGGCTGTCTGGGGAGGCCTTACAAATAGCTGTGAAAAGAAGAGAAGCAAAAAGCAAAGGAGAAAAGGAAAGATATAAGCATCTGAATGCAGAGTTCCAAAGAATAGCAAGGAGAAATAAGAAAGCCTTCCTCAGCGGATCAATGGGATCAATGGAAAGAAATCGAGGAAAACAACAGAATGGGAAAGACTAGAGATCTCTTCAAGAAAATCAGAGATACCAAGGGAACATTTCATGCAAAGATGGGCTCGATAAAGGACAGAAATGGTATGAACCTAACAGAAGCAGAAGATATTAAGAAGAGATGGCAAGAATACACAGAAGAACTGTACAAAAAAGATCTTCACGACCAAGATAATCATGATGGTGTGATCACTCACGTAGAGCCAGACAGCCTGGAATGTGAAGTCAAGTGGGCCTTAGAAAGCATCACTGCGAACAAAGCTAGTGGAGGTGATAGAATTCCAGTTGAGCTATTCCAAATCCTGAAAGATGATGCTGTGAAAGTGCTGCACTCAATACGCCAGCAAACTTGGAAAACTCAGCAGTGGACACAGGACTGGAAAAGGTCAGTTTTCATTTCAATCCCAAAAAAAGGCATTATCAAAGAATGCTCAAACTACCACCCAGTTGCACTCATCTCACACGCTAGTAAAGTAATGCTCAAAATTCTCCAAGCCAGGCTTCAGCAATACATGAACCATGAACTTCCAGATTTTCAAGCTGGATTTAGAAAAGGCACAGGAACCAGAGATCAAATTGCCAACATCTGTTGGATCATCAAAAAAGCAAGACAGTTCCAGAAAAACATCTATTTCTGCTTTATTGACTATGCCAAACCTTTGACTGTGTGGATCACAATAAACTCTGGAAAATTCTGAAAGAGATGGGAATATCAGACCACCTGACCTGCCTCTTGAGAAACCTATATGCAGGTCAGGAAGCAACAGTTAGAACTGGACATGGAACAACAGACTGGTTCCAAATAGGAAAAGGAGTACGCCAAGGTTGTATATTGTCACCCTGCTTACTTAACTTCTATGCAGAGTACATCATGAGAAACACTGGGCTGGAAGAAGCACAAGCTGGAATCAAGATTGCCGGGAGAAATATCAATAACCTCAGATATGCAGATGACACCACCCTTATGGCAGAAAGTGAAGAGGAACTAAAAAGCCTCTTGATGAAAGTGAAAGAAGAGAGTGAAAAAGTTGGCTTAAAGCTCAACATTTAGAAAACTAAGATCATGGCATCTGGTCCCATCACTTCATGGGAAATAGATGGGGAAACAGTGGAAACAGTATCAGACTTTATTTTGGGGGGCTCCAAAATCACTGCAGATGGTGACTGCAGCCATGAAATTAAAAGACGCTTACTCCTTGGAAGGAAAGTTATGACCAGCCTAGATAGCATATTCAAAAGCAGAGACATTACTTTGCCAACAAAGGTCTGTCTAGTGAAGGCTATGGTTTTTCCTGTGGTCATGTGTGGATGTGAGAGTTGGACTGTGAAGAAGGCTGAGCGCCGAAGAATTGATGCTTTTGAACTGTGGTGTTGGAGGAGACTCTTGAGAGTCCCTTGGACTGCAAGGAGATCCAACCAGTCCATTCTGAAGGAGATCAGCCCTGGGTATTCATTGGAAGGAATGATGCTAAAGCTGAAACTCCAATACTTTGGCCACCTCATGCGAAGAGTTGACTCATTGGAAAAGACTCTGATGGTGGGAGGGATTGGGGGCAGGAGGAGAAGGGGACAACAGAGGATGAGATGGCTGGATAGCATCACCGACTCGGACGTGAGTCTGAGTGAACTCCGGGAGTTGGTGATGGACAGGGAGGCCTGGCGTGCTGTGATTCATGGGGTCGCAAAGAGTCGGATGTGACTGAGCGACTGAACTGAACTGAACTTCTTCCACAATGCTCAGTGCATTCTGTGGGTATTGGAGATCATCTGTAAAACCCTTCCTTCCCAGGGAAACAGAGGCTACCTATGGTCCTTCAATTAAGAACCACAGTTATGGTATGGGATTCCAGAAACGAGTTATTGAAAGTCTTCCTGGTGTCTGGCTATGTTGCCAATGAGCTTTATACTCAAGAGACTGAATTTGGGGTAAGAAAACGAGCCTCAGAGTTCCATTTTTAAATAAAGAAGGGAAAACCTTGCACAGAATCAATTGGTCAATAGTTTTTAAAAGACAGTCTTCGTTATCCTCCTCTGTGTGTTACACAATAATGAGAGTGATGTCTTTGAATACTCAGACTGAAACTCCATTTCCAAGTCGTTTCAATCACTAAAGAGAAGAAACGTGACTCCCTAAATGTTGGGATTTCAGTGCAACGTTTTATGGACAAAATGACGTCTAAGGGCCTTGCAAGCACTAAAATTCTGATTCTGTGAAATACAGTTGGAAACCACCACCACTCCCCCTGAATACCATGGTGGCAGCTGCAGGTTTGAGGTCACTGGTACAGAGAACAGATGCCGAGGCTATGAATAGCCTCCTTGAAACCTGCCAGCAGTGAATATGAGACTCGAGAGGGGGCTCTCATCCTTGACAAGGATGGCCTGGCCGACAGCGCACCCAACAGCTTGGGGAGCGGCCCCTGGGGGGCAGCAGCTCTGGTATCTGGCCAGGCCTCCCAGCACCACCACGGGGCCCCAAGGCTACCACCTGCCCTTTCCTCTACAGATACCTCAAAGGTTCAGGCAGCACGTATTTTTAGGGTGTTTACCACATCCGCCAAGACTGAAGGAGAAGATTTGAAACAAGTCTGGGTTATATTTAGAACTCTTTCCATCACAGCTGTTCAGCGGCTGCTGTGTAGCCGGCGAGGAGACACCATCATACCAGCCTCTTTCCTGACGTACCACCGCCTTGAGCAGGCAACGAGCAGCAGGAAAGGAGACCAGGCAAGGAAGAACTATCTCCCTACACCCCCTCTCCTTTTTTGCCACAATAATTCTTTTAATTTCTGGGGCGGGGGAGGAAAGAGTGGTTTATTGCTCTGGATTCTGGAGGGTTGTTGGGTTTTTAGATTCAGATATGCACCCAGGAGCCAATCCGGGGAAAGAATCAGAGTTAGTAATTATAGCTCTCATCCCAGAACCCAATGCTCAGCATCTCATATTCTCACCATTTCCAAAACACGAGAAACCACCCACACACCCACTGAGTATTTTTGTACCCACTGAAAACCACATACAAAATGAAAGGTTATAAAACAGTTTGGTCTTAAATTTTTTTTTACTTTGAATTTATGTCTTCAACATCTCTGTCTTCTTTGTCATATAAAATATGTAAATTTTATAATGCCACTTCAAAAGTCCATTAAAGGACTGCCCAACATTAAAGGAATCTTGAGGGCTGTTGCCCAGCAGTGGGTGATGGGGCAATGGGAAATGGGAGGCTCCTCCTTTGGTTCACGAACAGGCTTAAACACTAAAATCAACTGCAGGATATGTGAGGGGAGTCTATTTAACTCATACACAGCAGCTGAAATGAATTCCTGCACTCTGCATCTCATAGTACCATGCCTGTAACTTTATGCCTTAGCTGCCTAGACCCAAAGAATGTGTGTGGGGCTCGAGTCTAGATATGATCGCGGGGAATCTCAGATATTCTCATGTCTTTACTGCTATCATATATTAGCAACGACTCAGAATTTTCTGTCTAGTACTGAGCTCTGTCTGCATTCCAGTTCTGAATTTCTACCCCAGAGGCAGTTCTCCTAGGTTTTCCTACTTGTACCTTAAATCGCTGTTCACCAAACTTGAAATCATCTTCCTTGATTGCAAACCCACCCCTACTCCAGGGTTTCCTACTTCTCTTAATGGCACTAATCTGTGCCTGAGTCCCACCCGTCTCATTCATTCCAAAGTGTTATTAATGCTGCGCCCTCCTCCTCTTTATTCTCACTAATTCAACAGCCTTCCAACCGGTCTCCTTGCTTGGATCTCACTCTACTTGGCTGCCAAAGGGATCTTGGTACTCAAAAGCCCTCAATCCAAACTTCTTACTCTGCCTTCTCAGGAGCTTCTGTAGGCTGATATCAAATCTCTATTCCTATCAAATCTCCCATTCCTCCCAGAGGAGGACCTTCCACTGCAGTTAAATGGAATTACTTATAGTTCCTGGGAGAGCCCCTGGTTTCTCCTCATCAGACTTTATTCATATTATGATATTTCCTCTATCTGGGAGGATCTTATAGCCTCCAACACATCCAAACCTTCCAGATCCCATAGAAATTTTATCTCCAATCTTGTCTTTACTGGGCTTCCCTGGTGGCTCAATCAATAAAGAATCTGCCTACAATGCAGGAGACCTGGGTTCAATCCCTGGGTCAGGAAGATCCCTTGGGGAAGGGAATGGCTACCCACTCCAGTAGTCTTGCCTGGAGAATTCCATGGATGCAGGAGCCTGGTGGGCTACAGTCCATGGGATCGAAAAGAGTCAGACATGACTGAGCGACTAACACACATCCTTGTCTTGACTATGAAATCTCAGGGTGAATTTCAGTAAACATTCCCTTTACCAATAAAAGGAAAAATGATTGGATAAAGGTGCCTCAAGCTATCTGGCATTCCACCACCATATGACGGCTAACATTTATTGATCAAGGTTCTAGGAAAGCCCTAAACATGAATGAACTAGAGAATTTAACAGTTCTATGAGGTAGTTAACTATTGTTACCCACTCTCCACTGCCAGATGAGAAAACAGAGGCCCACAAAGTTTATTAACTTTCCCAAGGTCATACAGCCAATAAGGTGAGAAGCTGAAAAGTGGACCCAGGAGGTCAGATTCCAGAGTCACTGTTAACCACATGATGATCTAAGTTCCTAGGTAGTTCCTAGGTAGACAATACAGTGACTTTAGCCACTATTGAAAGCCAATATATTAAACTAGAAAGAAAAAAAAATAATAATTCTAAAATAACTCTAAAATAATTCTCTGGCAACCATAAGAGGTGGAAGTTGAAAATTAGAATTGGCAAAGTAGCTCTTAAGTATATTTTCACGGGTCCTGGCAATGCTGAGACTTTGATTTTTTTCATCTACGGCACATGAAGCCAATAATAAAAGGCTTAGTTTGGACCATTTTTGAGATGCAAGTGCCAACTTGGAGCCACCAAGCAAGTAACTATAAGACCTTAATTGATTCAGTTCTCCATTTGCTAATCTACCCAGGGAGGGGCTGTACTTGGATGATTTCTAGGCCCAATCCATCCTGAAATGAGTTATGACTAAATTCTATAGTATAAAATAACCAGTCTTTAACACAACAACCTCATTTTTCTCTTCCCAGATCATCGTGACATGAACACCATTATTCATTTATTCATTCAAAAAAAAACACTGCTCAAAGCACTAAGGGAACAAAAATACATTACTTTTGTTATTCACTGATAAATGCTCTTCCTGCCCTTCAGAGGCTTACCGTGTAGTAGTAGAGATAGGACACAAGTAGTATTAAGGATAAGAGAGATAAGTACTATGGGATGACAAAGGGAAAACAGGAGCTTTTGGCTAGGGAAATTCAGGGGACATCTTTCAGGAAGGCTGGAGTTCTCCAAACCTACCAGGAAAATTAAAGTCCAGCTTGCAGAAGCCTGCCAGAAAAACACTATCTTCTGCCCAAAGGGTTACTTTACTAGGAATGTGGGTACTCTGAAGATTACAGTCAACAAGTCTTGCAGAAGATGTCTAGCTGACTTCATTATGGAAATAATTATAAAACAAATTACATAAGAATGTGCACCAACACCTACATTCTGAATGCTGCTTTAAAATATGTTCCACATTTCCAAATCTTGCTTAGCCAAAAGTAGGATGGCACAAAGCTTGGAGTCAGACAGCCATGGGTTTGAATCCCTACCTGTTTTAGTCCCTGTTCCTCCATCAGTAAAAATGGTCCACTTGGCAAGGTGGCTGGGAGGAACTAAGGAAATGGTACATATGGGAGAGCCAGCATTTAATAGGTTGTCAGGAAACCTGTGTTTCCTTTCTCTGAATTAGGTGGGAGGAAGAGAGGAGTTCTCCTATTGCTGCTGGGCCCCCAAAGAGTCAGAGATAACAGAGGACTTTCACTTCACACTTCATGCTGGGAGACTCTGCAGATGGGCAAAGCCCTCAGACTACTCAGGGAGGAAGAATCACTAAGGATGAACAAAGAGGGGAAAAACAGAACATGGAAGAAAGAATGAGACTCTAGCATGAAGAAAACCCACCCTAAATAGGATGCTCATTTACAAAGCTGCAGGAAAAGCCACAGAATTCCATTCCTGTTTGCAGGCATCAACATCCTCCAGGGCTGGAAACCATTAAGGATTCCTCAGCTTCACTCTTCTATTTTAGCCCAGCCCACACCCTCTTGAAATTAACAAACTGGCTGTGCCCAGATGGATTCTATTCACCATATTCAAACTGAAGGGGTAGCCCAAAGTTACTGGGTTCCTTTTAAAACCAAAGCCTTCAATAGATATGGTTAGTAGGTAGTCAACATCTGCCGATCTTAATCAGCCAGTGCGGGTGGGGAGCATGTTACCAAGGTGATATGTTGTGTCCGTTTTCATGTGTATTGAAAACAATTAGACCATTTTCCGGGGTTTTTTTTGTTTTTTGTTTTTTGTTTTTTTTTGCCTTTAAAGACATACTACAATTGAAGTTTAGAAAGATTCTGCCTCTTTTATTTTTTTTTAATTTAAGAGATAAAATTTTATTATGTATTAGACAGCTGGAAATTACATTGTTCTCAAAGCCTCATTTTATGGAGAATTAATTTTATTGATCCAAGTCAATCTCCAAGTTTATGTTTCCTCATCTGTAAAATGAGATTTAATCAAATGACTTCTAAACAATGTCTTTGGTTTGCTAATTCTAAGATTTCTTGAGTTTGGAAATCAGAGATGCATAAATCTAACTGTCATTCTGCTTGAGGAAAGGCCAACACAGGGCAAAAACTTCTTGTAGTATATCTTCCCTTGTCAGATCTAAGATGGCTAAAGTTTTACATAACCCTTAAAAGGGAGTTTCTGTCAGTTACCCTGGTTAACTCCAAACATAACAGAAATCTGTGTGTGTATCCCCGTGTTTTCCACATATATTTTTCATTTTCACTTGCTTAACTATGGACCCACTCCCTGTAACTGTCCTGCTTAAAAACTACCTTTTTCTTCAGCTGTATCTGCAGTCTCCCAGAAATTTTTTGAAAAGTAGATTTATAGCCTCAAGACAAAACAGAGAAAATTCTTCTATGTAAGTTAATCATCTGTCTTCATGAAGCAAATCTTATTTTCATGCTTTCATTCATTCAACAAATATTTATTGAATACTAGCATGTGCTAGATACCGCAGTAAATGCTAACGTGATGATGGTGAGAAAACAAAGCATTGGTAAGTCATGGAACACATGGGACAGACAGCAATGTTAATCAAATAGTCACAGGGATTTCCCTGGTGGTCCAGTGGTTAAGATTGTGCACTTCCAATGCTAGGGGCACAGGTTTGATACCTGGTCGGAGAAATAACATCCCGAGCTTTGCAGCTCGGCTATTAAAAATCAAAAACAGTCACAAATGTATAATCATAAGCTATTGAAACTACAGGATGCAATGCAACCTTCCAACTCATGTGATTAACTATCCATCCAGTGGATCAACCAGCTTCTAGGATATAAAAACATGTATTTAGTCTGCAGTACTTTTCAATATTAATTTAGTAGACAACTCCTTAAGTACAGCTGACTTGCAAGTCTTATGTATTCAGATGAATACAAAGAGTCATTTTGCCCAGCATTGCCTGATGGGAGGAGGTAGAAACAATGAAGGCTCGAGTCTTAAGAAAATGAATGTCCAATTTTAAATAGAGCTGGGATGGAACCATGGGGCATACTCCCTTTACTTTGTTCCCATAAAGAAGATGTTCACTCAGAGGAGAGGTACATATTCCTTCATTAGTCTTTTTTTTTTTTTTCCGGGCTCTGTTTCGGTAGGTCAGATGCCACCCAGCTGGAGACAGTCAAAGAGAAGAACCTGTTTTCCTGACACAAAACCCTTGACTGAGTACCAGCCACTTCCCAGTATTTGCAGAAATCCTGGCCTCACAAACTGCCCAAGAAGTAGGTTCTACCCAAGTGCCTGACTGTTTATTTTTGTAAATACATACATTTATCTAAATACATTCTAGAGAGCATTCAGCTGGTTTCATATTCTCTTGTAAAGAAAGGAAAGTTAGTGGGAAGACGGGAAACGCCCTTGGTTCTCATGCAAAAAAGGAAAACACTGGAATGCAAAGTATCAACCCAAACCACAACTATGAAGCCTGCGTTGGGCTGTTTTGAAGGCCAGGCATGGCTAGGGTCACTTCCATAATATGAAATAATATAAAACATCTGAAGCATCTCATTACCAATGGGGATCACGTTCTTTAAGGATGACTTGGACAATATTTGCTACTCTGCTTGTCATCTATACTATAAAATCCCAAAATCAGAGCCAAGAAAGCCTCCAAGGAAATTGTCTCACACTAGCAGCAGAAAAGACAGCCAAGAAGAGGGGATTGTCCAGAGGAAAACCATAGGAGGAAAGAACTTGAGAGCATTCAGCAAGAGGTAGGGACTGAGAAAAAAGGCATCCAGGGGCCAGTCCCCAAGTCACAGAGCCAGGGATGCCAGCTCCAACTACCAACCCAGGAGCCACCCTTGAAACAATACCAAATAACCAGAAAAGATCTTGATTAATATTAAGTAACTGCCCCAGTATCAAGTACCATGTCTAAGCAACTGTCTCCAAAAGACTCCTAGCAGAAGGACAAATTTTGCTTTTCCAAATCCTAACAAAACTAATACAGTGGAAGGGTTTTCTCTGGGGACTGCAGGATTATAGGGAAATTTTACTGCTATGTTTCTGTAATATGAGAATTATTATTTTAAAAAACGCTCACATTTTTATAGCAGAAAATAAATATTAATAAGATTTTAAAAATCAGGAAATGTGAGTGACAATAATAAAAATCTTTTCAAAGGGGCTAAGGCTACAATTTTATTGCAGCTAATAGATGGGCCTGGAGTGCTGTGATTCATGGGGTAGCAAAGAGCAGGACACGACTGAGTGACTGAACTGAACTGAACTGAAGATAAAATATGAGTATTTATTTTTTATAATAACCGAACCAAGTCACATAGAAAGCAATGAAGAGTAAGCAAAAATATCAGAATAAGACAGTAGAAGGTACTTGACACGTGAAGTCAGGAGACTTGGGGCAACTCTACCATTGTTTATCTGGGTAACATGGGGTAAGTCATTTAACTTCTCAGCTTCAGTTTTGCCAACTTTTAAAAAAAGTGAAATATACCTAACTCACAATGTTGTATGAGTATACAGCACAGTCGTTCCAATTATACACACACACACAGACATATTCTTTCTCGGATTTTTTTCCATGATAGATTACTATAAGATATTGAGTATAATGAAGGAAATGGCTTCAACTCTGTCCAGTATTTCTTGCCTGGGAAGTGCCATGGACAGAGGAGCCTGGCAGGCTACAGTCCATGGAAGCACAAAAGAGTTGGATGCAGCTTAGAGACTGAACCGCCACCCTGTGCTGTACAATAGGTCCTTGTTGTCTGTCTATTTTACATGCAGTAGTGTGTATCTATTAATCCCAAACTTCTGATTTATCCCTCCTGCCCCTTTGGTAACCATAAGTTTGTTTTCTACGTCCTGAGTCTATTTCTGTTTTGTAAATAAGCTCCTTTGCATCACTTTTTTAGATTCTACACACGTGATGTTATGTCTTTCTCTGTCATATATCTTCACTTACTTCACCAGTATGACACTGACTAGGTCCACCCATGCTATTTCAAATGGCATTATCTCCTTCCTTTTTATGGCTGAATAATATTCTATTGCATATATATGCCACATCTTCTTTATCCAATACTCTGTTGACGGACACTTAGGTTGCTTCCATGTCCTGGCTATTGTAAACAGTGCTGCCAGGAACACTGTGGAGCATGTATCTTTTTGAACTATGGTTTTATCCAGATAAATGCCCAGGAGTGGGATTGCAGGATCATATGGTAGGTCTATTATTAGCTTCTTAAGGAACCTCCACACTGTTCTCCACAGTGGCTACGCCAATTTTGTCAAGTCGAAAATAAACTAGCTCACCAAGCTGTTGCAAGAATTAATTAACATAATTCTCTATCCTCAGCTCTTTTGACACACTTTTCTTGGATGACCTCATCCCTGCCCACGATGTTAGTGACCAATCAGAGGCTAACAACTCCCTAGTCACAACTTGCTGCCCTGCCTCCTTCCTGGGCGTCCATAGTCCATAGTCCAGGTACCTCAAAGCCAACATCGAAAGTGGAATGCACCCTACCCCTGATTCTCAATTCACATCTGTCCTTCCTCTTATTTTCTTGGCAACCTCATCTACTCCAGGGTAATTAGACACCTCTAGAATAACATCTGGAGAAGGCAACGGCACCCCACTCCAGTACTCTTGCCTGGAAAATCCCATGGATGTAGGGGCCTGGTGGGCTGCAGTCCATGGGGTCACTAGGAGTCGGACACGACTGAGCGACTTCACTTTCACTTTTCACTTTCATGCATTGGAGAAGGAAATGGCAACCCACTCCAGTGTTCTTGCCTGGAGAATCCCAGGGACGGGGGAGCCTGGTGGGCTGCCGTCTATGGGGTCACACAGAGTCGGACACGACTGAAGCGACTTAGCAGCAGCAGCAGCAGCAGAATAACATCAATTAATGTGCATACTGTTAAAAACCTACATAAATGTATAGGCCTCCACCCCCTTGTAGATAAACCCTCCACTGTCCTCCGAATTAGACGGTGAAGACTTCGGGAAGCTGTCAGTCTCGGGTTAGGTTTTCTCCTCTGCGCCTAGATGTAATAACCACCCATCGCCCTTTTTTGGCTGAACCTCACCCACCCAGCACTCTTCCCTGACAAGAGTGCATCCATTCCACCAGCTGATTTCTATTTCTGAGCCTGGAAATTCATGACTCGGATGGCCCTTTTTTCCTAACATTACCCCCGTTAGACCTCACCCAGATTTGTATCCAGTGTGATGTCTCGCGGAAATTGTATTTTCCGACCTTCTCTTTCTTAGATAAGGAGGCAGGTCCAGAGGGATGCACGGGCTGGGTGGAGGGGCAGAGGGGCAGGGAATACCCACCGCTCTGGCACCTGGCCCACCCCATCCCCCTCCATGAGGGTTAGAATGCACACCGCTGCTGAGTAAAGCCCGACAGCACAGGCCTGAGGACATGCAGCCCTTGCCTTCCTCCACCCAGGCCTCCTGTTCCTCTCTGTCTTTTCTACATCCTCCTCTCGAAGAAAACAGTCCTTGCCCACACTTCCTCCAACATCTTGCTGCTTTCTCTGTGATGAACGGTCTCACTTTTGTCCCATTAGATATCAGATCTCTCACCTTAACCACTGGGAAATACCCTGCTTGAAAGCAGACCCCAGAAATGGGTATCTGAAGTCAACAAACCCCCCAGCTGCTACCCACAGTCCTGGGTCCTGGGGAGGTGGGGGGAAGGGCAGCGGGAGTCGGGTGAGGTAAGCCGGAGTCGGTGGGGTACTGGCTTATTAGTAAAACAGCCTTGCAGCCAGGAACTACCAAGTGTGACACCCCCAAATTGCAAAAAGGGGCAGTACTTTTTCTTACAATGTTTCTTTTCTAGAAGCCTGTGTAAATTCTGAAGGGCTAAACCTAACTGGATGCCAAGAATTAATGACAACAGCAAAAGACCTTTTCTGAAGTTTCCAAAGACCGATTTTTCTATTTGAGTCAAAGTGACTAATGCCTGTAAGAGCTTAATGTTACAAAGTGCTGATCAGCAGAAAGTCTCCTGTTTGGGAATGAAGGGGCCCACATGTGCATTCCAGGGACTCTCACAAATTCAGCAGTGCTGGGGAGGGGAGGTGGGGGGAGGTGGGGAGAGCAATGTGACAAGAAGGCCAGAATACTCAGAAAGGCACGATCTGATTAGAAACACATGCTACAGCTGCTCCCTCACACCACTCTGTCTCCACTCTCACCCCGATAAAGAGAAGCCCTTCACTCAGCCAACACCAAGGAAAGCTAAAGAAAAAACCCTGAAGGAGAGTCACTAACCATCTCCAAACCCTCAGCTTTCCAGTGGGATCCCAAAGAGCCCACCACCCTCTCCCAACACGTCACCTACCTTGCAGGGGAGAAAATCATGCAAATTTACACAGCTGTGTGGTACTTTTTTGGGCCTTCGGCCCTGCCTTTTTCGCTTCCCAGGTGGCGCTAGGGCTAAAGAACCCACCTCCCAGTGCAGGAGATGTAAGAGACAGGGGTTCGATCCCTGGGTCGGGAAGATCCCCTGGAGGAGGGCACAGCAACCCACTCCAGTATTCTTGCCTCGAGAATCCCATGGACAGAGGAGCCTGGCGGGCTACAGTCTATGGGGTTGCAAAGAGTCAGATACAACAGAAGTGACTGAACACACACACATACCCTGCCTTTACAATATGCTAGATCTTCCAGACAAGCTTTCTCAAAACAGTGATGCACGGGAGGTCTAAGATAATCAAGGGTCCAGATCACTTGGAAGTTTCATTCTCAACTCTGTATGTACAGTTCTCCTCGTATTCATACATCAATTCCTCTATTCTTCCTGTCTGAGAAATAGTGTGGCACGGTTCACATACTTCTATTCACTGAACATATTCATCAGCAAAAAATGAAACATGGATGGGACACTTCCTTCCCTTTGCCACCATTTCTATCACCGGATATAAATTAGCCACTTCCTTTCTGAAAGACATCATTTATTTCTGTCCCTGTCTGATAAACGGAAGGGGCTTTCAGTGACTGTAAGGACCACGTAATGGCAGATTCTGAGAAACTGCCACCCAAGTTGGTTCTACGGCAGTCATAAAAGCACCAAGGATCTCCTCCCTAAGCATCTTCAGTCATTCAGCCAGGCTGATCTGGAACATCTTTGCATGCCTGCTAAGTCACTTCAGTTGTGTCCGACTCTTTGCGACCCTATGGACCCTGTAGCCTACCAGGCTCTTCTGTCCATGGGATTCTCCAGGGAAGAATACTGGAGTGGGTTGCCATGCCCTCCTGCAGGGGATCTTCCTGACCCAGGGATCAAACCTGCATCTCCTGCACTGCATGCAGACTCTTTACTGTTGAGCCACTGGGGAAATCTGCAACATTCTTGAGGGAAAGGATTCATTTCTAGGCCCTGAAAATTGAGAGACTGTACCAAAAATGACCCAAGAGCCTGTGAAGATGTGCTTAGGAAATAAACATACAAATTAACATCTGTTATCACTCTGCCAATATTACTAAAAAATCCTGGCCAAAAGCCTCAAGCCTTCCTAAGATAAATGTAGCATCTTAATCTCAGCCCTGGCTGAAATGTGATCAGGATGCAAGAGAGGTTGTCTGCATACACCTGGGGTGTATCTTAGTTTCTTATTGCCATGCAACAAATACCCACAAACCTGGTGGCTGGAAACAACACCTATTCATCAGCTCTTGGTTCTGTAAATCAGAAGTCTGGGTATGGCGTGGCTGGATTCCCTGCTGGGGGTATCACTGAAACCAAAGCACTGGCCAGGCTGAGAAGCTTGGCCAGGGCGGGGACGGGCAAGACGGGGCTGGGGAGGTAAAGAATTCCACTTCCAATCTCATGCAGGTTGGGAGAATTCAATTCCTTGCAGCTGTAGGAGTGAGGGCTGCCTCTCCTCGCTGAACGTCAGCTGGCGTTGTACTCAGCTCTAAAACAGTCCTTGTGCGCTAGTCACCCACAGTCACTAGCCATATGGCCACCTATCTTCCAAGGCAGCAACAGAAAACCCCTCATGTCCCTCTCATATTTCAAATCTCCTTTTTCAGAAAGAGTCCAGTCCTTTTTAAGGGACTGATTGAGTCAGATCCCCCCAGGAAAACCATATCTTAGAGTCAACTGTGCCATAACATAAGCTCATCAAAGGAGTAATTACCCCCTCATACCCCCAAGTTCTGGGGGTATACAGGGCATGGAAACCGAGGGCTCGGATCATGGGGCCACCTTAAGATTCTGCCAACCCTCTGTGCACTAAAATGTTCCTATGTTCTCCTGTGTCATTTTAAGATAGAATAAAATAATGAATATTAGCACTTCCCTAACTCAAAACACAACTAAGTCTCCAGGGAGGAAAAACACAGAAATTGGTTAAAAAAAAAAAAAAAGTCACAGTAAACTAGATCTCTATCAGGTCACCAAGGCATTTCCACCCTCGTTTACAGCAAAAGTGATAAGGCAGCTGACAAGGAACTAGCCGGAGAGTCGCTTTGCCTTTGGAGGAAGTCTTCCCCAACAACAAAAGCAAACTCTGCAAACCTTTAGGGGGGCTGCAACATCACAAGAATTCTAGGAAATGCAAAAGTTTTTTAAGGAACTTAAGCATTATTCAGCAGAAAAGTCATTTAGACAAAACAGAAGATGACTGTGACCTGTTTGCTGATGAAATACAGAACAAAGGTTATCAGGGGGAGACAGTGGAGAGCAACATGGACCATGGCAAGAAAGTAAGGCTTGTCATAGAGGGGTCAGACCTCATCTAGCTCATGATAAGATGAAACAGATTTGGTGAGTTGCAGAGATAGTCAAAGCTATGGTTTTTCCAGTAGTCATGTATGGATGTGAGAGATGGACCATAAAGAAAGCTGAGTGCCGAAGAATTGATGCTTTTGAATTGTGGTGTTGGAGAAGATTCTTGAGAGTCCCCTGGACTGCAAGGAGATCCAACCAGTCCATCCTAAAGGAAATCAGTCCTGAATATTCATTGGAAGGACTGATGCTGAAGCTGAAGCTCCAATACTCTGGTCACCTGATGCAAAGAACTGACTCATTGGAAAAGACCCTGATGCTGGGAGTTTGAGCACGCTCTGGGAGTTGGTGATGGACAGGGAAGCCTGGCGTGGTGCAATCTATGGGGTCGCAAAGAGTCAGACATGACTGAGTGACTGAACTGATTTGAACTGAGCTGAGCTACAGAGACGGAATGGAGATGGAAGGAAAGAAAGAAGTGGAATCTGTCAGGGGAGGCAGTAGGAAAAGAAAGAGGTCCCATGGGCATGGAAATCAATGAATTGGGAAGAGCAAAGAATAATTCAGTGTAGAGGATATAAAACTTTAAATAAATCTGGCTCACATTTTAGTCTATTGGAAATAACCCTTAAAGTGAAACATTACAAACACACATCTAAGCAACACATAACTAAACACATGTCCAGGATCTGTCACTGGGTGTCCCAGTGCTGAGGGAGGAGGAGCAAACACTAGATGATCACATCATGAGAGCAAGAAAGATTTTTCTGTTTCCTACCCCCCAGTGCTCTTTGAATAGATCTTCCCACCAGAGGATCTTGGATACAGTACTGCCTGCTAGCCAAGGTTTTAACCCAGATTACCAGCCTGGGCAATCATCCAGTGGTAAGCTATTTGATGCAAACGTCCTTCAGAACATTAAAAAAAAAAAAAAAAGGTGTATCTTGCAGAAAACCTAACAGACTCCTTTAACTATGGCTACAATTTCTGCCATCCTAATCAAACTAAAGCTTTCTTATTTCTTCCTACTCTGTTCTCTTTCTCAAAAAAATAGAACCAATTAACCCCTAAAATAAATAAATACTCCCACCAGCAGAACAGACAATTTTCTGCCTTCTAGAAGACATACATCATAGAAGAGTCTGCTTAGCTCTAAGAGAAAGTTGGTGCAGAGTTTTGTTGTTGGTTTTTTTTTCCCCCACACCTATTGCTGTGCTTAGGAAAGCAGACCCAAAAGGCTCTCAAAAGTTTCCTCTTGTTGGATGGCTTTAGAGGCTGGCTTTCTGGCCTTGATCAGCTAATGCAAAACAAACCTTCTTTTCACAGGCTGTCACAGAGGAATGTTCCCACAGTCCCCTCCGCCCCTCCACTGCCTCTTAAAGAGCCATTTTCATTATCATCATCATCACGTTATTTCTGAAGAATCAACAAGAACCCAAATCAGATACTGGGAAACCTCTGCTACATCCAACAATCTGTTACAAAATCCCATCAGCTTTCAAAACCAGATGATAAAATACATTCAACAGCAAAGGTTATGTTTTCTCGATGTTGTTCCCACAAAGCCCAAAGGGGCTGGGTCGGCAACCCAGATGCATCACTGAGATGGGGTCCAGTCCCAGTTCAACGCTCCTAGGTTAACAGATGAAGAATCGTGGGATCTGTGAATGGGAACGTGTTTCTGACAGTCTTTGATAGCATGATTACAGGGCAGCATTAAGCTGAAATCGAAACTTGAAAGACTGTAACTTGGCAAGAGATCCTTGCTGTAATTCATACGTTCTGTAGGAAGGAGAAACTGAGAAAGTTCAATGAGACCCGGGGTGAAAGAATTAGCAAAAGTCTTTGGCACTGATCCAAGTCGCTGCCATTAACCTCTTCCAGAGCCTTAGTGGTTCATTAGAATAATTATTATTCACATAGTGAAAATGAAAGGCAGGCAGGGAAAATAAGTGATAATTACACTGGCAAAAACAAGAAGAGCAACTTTGGCCCTCTGGAGTTGAGAAAGATCCAAGCCTCAAATCCCTCCCACATAGAGAGGGTCAGACTATATATCTTACTGTAATCATGGCTACACAGAGTTAAACCCCTTTGGCCACAATTTCACCAACTGTACATACTTAGGTTGGTTATTACCAGGAGTGGGTTTTGTGCAGTGCGGCAGCTGCAACCACGAATGTAAGGAAATAAGGCCTGAGAGCTCTACCCCAGGATTCCTTCTCAGTCCAACTTCCTACCTACTCTTTAGCCCAGATATTAATAATTCAGAAGGCAGTGTGACAGCCCCAAGTCATCTGGCTGCTCGCATGCCCAAATACTCAAGAAATAAACACTGTAAAACCAGCTCTATCTGGACAGTGGCGTGAACGAAGGTTTAATCCTCAAGAAAACTGCACCTCCTTGTTCATCTCCTATTCTGGGATCAACATGGAAAAGTCGATTGATATCTTTTAAAAGTATGAATTCAAAGCTGCCTGGAATACCTGAATCATTGTTGTTTAGTTGCCAAGTTGTGTCTGACTCTTTTGTGACCCCATGGACTGTAGCCCACCAGGCTCCTCTGTCCATGGAATTCTCCAGGCAAGAATACTAGAGTGGGTTGCCATTCCCTTCTCCAGGGGATCTTCCCAACCCAGGGTTCAAACCTGAGTCTCCTGCATTGGCAGATGGATTCTTTACCTGCCACTGAGCCACCAGGGAAGCCCAGAATAGTGAAGGTTAAAAATTCAGAGTAGGAAAAGCGGAAACAGGCTCTACCACTCTTTTAGCCAGAGAACTACAAGAAAGTTCGAACATTTCCTTTGATCAATCAACCAAAAATCAATCACCAAACACATACACAAAGACCACAACGCTAAGTACAGTTTAGCAGAAATGAATGAGATACACCAAGGCTGCCATACTTGGACTGCCCTTCAAGCTTTTCAGTATCATCCTCCTTCCACTACAGCCTGTGGTTTGAACAGTAAAGAATCGGCTTGCAATTCAGGAGACCCAGGTTCAATCCCTGGGTCGGGAAGACCGCCTGGAGAAGGAATTGGCAACCCACTCCAGTACGCTTGCCTGGAGAATTCCATGGACAGAGGAGCCTGTCCTCTAACTTTTCACTTCTCTTTTCCACTGCAACCGTCACTTAAGTAATAATTTCCTAGCAGTTCTGTGCCACACACCATACCTAGACCTTTAAAACATCTTCCCATTTATTTAATCCTCATAACTCTGTGAAGTAGATACTTTTGGCTCCGTTTTATAGATGAGGAAACCACAGCTCAGCTGAAAAGCAGAGGCAGCATTCAGACCAGTTTTTCCAGATTCCAAGTCTACCACCACCTACCTAGACTTTAAACTGGACAGCTGACTCTTTTCAAAGTATACTCAACTCTGCATGGAGAATGTCTCATCCTCAGTTCCACCTGTCAAATCCTACTCATCCTTAAAGCCCCAGGCAAAATGCCACCTACTTCATTAAGCCTTCCCTGTTCCCTGAATTAGACACCATTGCTCTCTATTCTACAAGCAGTCACTGTAACTGGGTCATCCTGTACCTAGCACCATACTTAGTTTTCCACTGGTCCAGGCCCCTGGAAGAATGCAAATTTCCTGAGGACAGGAATCCCATCTTATGTATCTTACTTTGAACTTCACTTACCATAATGTCACCCTTAGCCTGGTCTGTGTTTTAGGATGAACAAATGCAGAGAATCAGATCTCACAGAGTTAACAGTCTTCCCCTGTCTTTCCCAACCAAAACAACTGCCATGCAAGAAGGAGCATTATTTCAAGATGGGGGATGTGTGATGGAGGGAGTGAGGTTGAAGACAGCCCTTGGGAATTAGAAAAGATAGACATTAACACTTTGGCTACATTTGTCAGTTTAATCCCTTGCCAGCACTTTGAAGGCTTCCCTGATAACTCAGTTGGTAAAGAATCTGTCTGCAATGCAGGAGACTCTGGTTTGATTCCTGGGTCAAGAAGATTCCACCGGAGAAGGAATAGGCTACCCACTCCAGTATTTCCTTGTGGCTCAGCTGGTAAAGAATCCGCCTGCAATGCGGGAGACATGGGTTTGATCCCTGGGTTGGGAAGATGCCCTGGAGAAGGGAAAGGCTACCCGCACCAGTATTATGGCCTGGAGAATTCCACGAACTTTATAGTCCATGGGTCGCAACAAGTCGGACATGACTGAGTGACTTTCGCTTTCAGCACTAGGAAGCAACTCATTGTGCATGAAGCTAAACAGTACAGGGCACTTGGTCTCAGGAAATATATATATTTATTTATATAAATATATGTGGGCTTCCCTGGTAGCTCAGCAGTAAAGAACCATCCTGTCAGTGCAGGAGATGTGGGTTTGATCCCTAGGTTGGGAAGATCCCCTGGAGGAGGAAATGGCTACCCACTCCAGTTTTCTTACCTGGAGCATCCCATGGACAGAGGAGCCTGGCGGGCTACAGTCCGTGGGGTTGCAAAAGAGTCAGACACAACTGAGCAACTAAACAACAACAACATATAAACATATATACACACAGATAAATATATATGTGTGTGCCAGGCACCATCCTGAGCACTTTGCATTGATCTCACTTATCTCCCATCATCGCCTCTGATATAATTCTCATCTTATAGTTGAGGCAACTGATGCTCAGAGATGTAACTGCTCAGGGACACACAGCAAGTAAGTGATGGTTTAAAGCCAAGCAGGCTGCTTCCAAAGCCCTCACCACTGCATTAGCAAGGCCTGAGAGCCGAGAAAAGCAACTTCTGGTCAACCTTTTATAAACCACAGAATGGTACGTGTGTGTTGGCCACTGGGGGACAGCCACAGCCTCACACGAGCACATTATACTACCATCTCCTGAGATCAGTAAGGGCCGGGAAGGCAGGCCTACCACAACACTTGTGCCTGAACCCACCCGGTGGAGCAGGGAGAGAAAGTGATGGGGAGACTTGGGGAGGGGGCAGGGTGGGTGGGTGGGAAAGCAGGCAGCAAGGGGAGAAAGGATCTGAGAAGAAATGCCTTTCCATCCCCGGCTGTTGAGCACGTTCTTGTATTTCTTAGAAGGAACACATCCAACGGGGAAGATTATAGGTTAAAGTTAAGCAGCCTACAGCCATCACTCTCTTGCTCACCTGAAAAGCAGCAAAGACTATCCAGTCTCCCTTCTTTGTTTTCTCTGGGGATGCTAGAAAAACCAGCTGCAGAGAAAGAGCAACCGAAGCGTACACAGAAGATGCAAAGAAGATGCATCAGAGGCGGAGAAGAAAGACAGGATGCCGTCAGCAGTCCTGACGGATTAAAACCACATGGGTCGCATGCCGGATAAGCTCCCATCACTTCCTCCTTAGCCTCTCGGAGAGCGCTGAGGAGTGCACACACGCATGGCTGGCCTGCCACAAAGCTTTCGGGAACAGGGCACAGCGAGCATTTTCTGGACCCCTGCTACCATATGCAAGGAACCGGTGAGACACCAACCTCACTATCCTAAAAAGAGATGCCCCTTTGGGGATGAGAGAACATTTCCAGATTCATTCCCTCATCCTGTCCAGAGGGGAAGGCTCATCGCCCGGGGATTTCAGATTAGACGAAAGAGAAAATGATTATCTCCTGACTTATCAATGGAATGCCATTATCCACTTTGTCTGAGTTTATATTAAAAAATAAAACTTTTAAAACTAATGACAATTTTACCCTCAGGGAAACTAACATGATTCTAAAGCCCACCCTGAGCTAGGCATTCGTTGGCAATTCCACTTAAGATTTACTTCGACTCCCCATTCTGAAGACATTTTAATTGCACCCACGTTCCTTTACACCCACTTGTCTGCGGCTCACAATTTGGAACACATGTGGTATCAACACAAGACACTTGCTTTTTGATTTCCTAACAATCCATGAGGTTATTACTAATATAGTATTAGTTAATACAATAACAGACCCAAGGAAACCATACTCAGATGTCATATATTTAGACAATAATATTTCCGCAAGTGCAACAAATGGCAAAGCATTCTAAAATCAGATGTTAATAAATTCAAATGCACATATTATTTAATATCATTTTCTCCCCCTCCGATAAAAGTTGTTGGTTGCTTCCTCTTAAGCTTTTTCGTATGGTCTAAATTTCTGTCCCACCAAATACGCTTTCTTTACTTACAATACTATAATCTTCTTTCCATCTCATCCCACATTATATCATGAAGCTGGACTTTAACCAACCTTAAAGCTACTTTAGCCATTACACCAAAAATCCTCCAGGGCTTGCAACCAGACGCAAGCTAGGAGCCACTTTGAATGACAGCAAGTACCATTTCTCTCTGCTTTGGTTTCATCTTCTGTAACACAGATGAGGGGACAGGGGCTGTTGGGGAAGGGTGCATGAACACTCTCCAGTTCTTAACACTAGTTCTTATCACTCACAATGGGGAAAGAGAAGAAAAGGATGCCAGCACCCACAAAGAGTAGATATCAGGCTCCAAAATAAAACCCAACTAGAAGCAATCAGTCATCAAAACAGGAGTAAACAACATGAAGCCAAAGGAGAAGACACAACAGACAGAGGAATGGATCCAAGTCCAAGTCAAACAGAGTGTTACCCTGTCCAAGAAGCATGACTTTAGTTTTTGAGACCACAAAACCAGTCTATTATCTAGCAGAAAGCAAAACAACCATCCAGCCCTTGTGGGCCAAGATCAACATGACACAGAAGGCCGTGGGGGCCACTGCCACCAAACCATTCCCACACCAAGAGCTCTCACAACTCTGGCCCCACATTTGAGCTTGAGTTTCGGATTTTCCTGATTCTTACAACAGTGACGGAATCATAAGCCTTAGACCTTAAGTGAACACAAGCATAGGAAGTGAAAAGTAACTGTGATGGATATAGTTACAACTCATGTATCCAAACAGGGGTTTTTTAGACTGGAAGGATTCAAGCGCTCCAAGCCAAAAAAGCAGAAGAGACTGAATGAGGGAAAAAACAGTTTCATTGTTTCCCCAACTGCTAGAAACCAGAGCTCTCTTTAAATTATGTCTATAAAATATCCTTGGGAGAAGGCAATGGCACCCCACTCCAGTACTTTTGCCTGGAAAATCCCATGGACGGAGGAGCCTGGTAGGCTGCAGTCCATGGGGTCACTAAGAGTCGGACACAACTGAGCGAGTTCACTTTGACTTTTCATTTTCATGCATTGGAAAAAAAATGGCAACCCACTCCAGTATTCTTGCCTGGAGAATCCCAGGGACAGGGGAGCCTGGTGGGCTGCCATCTATGGGGTCACACAGAGTCGGACACGACTGAAGCGACTTAGCAGCAGCAGCAGCAACATAAAATATCCTTATCATGTAAAGATAATAGAACACATACCAACATATCTAACACCCAGCCCAAGAGACAGAACATCATGTAAAGCTTTGAAGCTCCAGAGTCCCCCACATGGAACAGTATTCCTCTCCCTAATGCCCACCACTACAGGCAAACACTTTTCTTGAATTGGGTTAAATCATTTTCTTCTAGTTGCTGTTGTTTTAATAGTGTTACTTTATACACCACTATCAGCACATAGGAAGAGTCCTAACTTTACCATAAGCAAAGTGCCCACTTTCTTCTCCAAACCATCTATCAGGAAATTCAACACTCCTCCCTAGAGGGAAATGAACGAGGATACAGAGCAGGGAGAGTTACTTTAAAGCAGGGTGGGAGGAACTGGGAGGTGGAGATTGACCCACATACACTTACTGATGCTGTGTATAAAACAGATGCCTAAAGAGAACATAGTGTGTAGCACAGGGAACTGTCTCTAATGCTCTGGGGTGACCTGAATACGAAGAAAGTCCAAAAGGAAGCGGATGTGTGTATGTGAATAGCTGATTCACTTTGCTGTACAGTGGAACTAACACAACAGTGTCAAGCAACTATACTCCAATAAAAATCAATTTAAAAAAAAGTTAAGTAGTTCTCCAAGCGTGGTCAGAGACTTTCTGGCAGCTTTCCAGGGAACTTTTAAGGGTATACAAGTTCCTTCTTTTCAACCACAGTATCTATGAAGCTGGAACTTCTTCATGTACTTCAACCAAAACAATATATTGCATCAGAGTAAATGAAAAGCAGACCTGAAGACCCAGCTGTCTTCTATTAAGTCAGCATTAAAAAGAATTACAAAAGTGTAAAACAATGCATCTCATCTCAGTGACTGGCTTGAAAAATTTACATTTCATAAAACCATTATTTATGTCAACAGGCAATACAATTACTGTCACATAAAATGAATTAATAAGTAATTTTTTAACATGTAAAAAATTAATATACAAGTGGACTGAAGTTGCAACAAAGCCCCATGGTAATGGCTACGGGGAGCACTTTGTTTTGACATAAAGTATGCAACTAATAAAAAAACAGGTCCCAAACCGCCCGTCACAGGATGCACTTGGAATGGCAGAGAGCTTCCAGACGGTGTCCTGTGTCGTCTGCAAGGCATTAGTTATTCTCGAGTCCACAGGCTGGAGGTGTGCACGTGTGCAGCACCAACAGTAACTCGAGCTGTGTTATGTAGCTGTATTATGTAAGTCTTTCATGAGGACTTTTTTTTTTTTTACAAAGGGTGACTCACCATAAATATTCAACTGCATTGAAGACCCAAGTTAAACTGGATTCATTGCATCTGAAGCTCCAAAACTGTTACGGTTTTTTCCACCATAGTCAGTGACCAGGGTCCCAAACATGAGATCAGCAATTGGAAAGGGATTTGGGCTTTCCTCTGCTGGGTCATGGGAAACCAAAGAATTTGCCTACAAACTACCTATCTAGAACACCTCTGTTCTGCTGTCCTTGGGTTTGTAGTATGAACAGAAGTCAGAGGATTTGGCTCCTGTTCTGAGTCTCTGGGCTGTAAGCAGGTCACTGACTCTCCTGGGTCTTGGCTCCCTTCTCTGTACACTGAAAGAGCTGGATGAGATGGTTTCTTTCAAAGTCATTCCTGCTTGAACGCTCTCTGAAAACCCAAAACACAGAAACCTGCAGTGGTGTTCAGTTTGCCCTCCACAGCATCTGGACAGGGCTTGGCGGAGAGTCAGTGCTCAACATGGGTCACTGAACTGTCAACAGTCTCAACTACCAGCATTAAAGGGGCAGGCTCAACAAGGAAGAGGAGGCAGGGAGAGTCCACACGGACAGCCAGGATGCTTTAATCCTGGTTTCAGCAGCTAGGGTCAAAACTCATGGACACGCTGCCAATTCTAGATGGGGGAGAACCTATTCTTGAGGCTTAAATGGGGGACTACATCTGGGTGATCAAAGGGACATGGCCATGGTGAGAAAACATGACCGAAAGCCAGCAGCAGTCTCCCTGGGGCTCAAATAAACTTTTCTATTTTTCTAGAGACTGCAGAGATGTCTTCATCTACAAGGGGAGGTAAAAGTGATATCAATTCACCAAAACTCTCAGAGATAAGAATGTAAGATTTCCCTGAGGCACAATGAAATAGTAACAGGACCACCGCCCTGGAAACAGTGACTTATTGCTTGAAATCTATAAAATAGCAAACATTCATAAGGTACCATCTATCCACCAGGCACTATTCTCAATGATTTCCACACATTAAAGTTTACATCCTCAGAACCCTGAAAGTTAGATAATATTATCCTCATTTTACAGAGGTGGACATTAAGTCATAAGGATACAAATAAACCCGGCCAAGGTCTCATAGGAAATAAGCAAGAAAACCTGGATTTTTAACATGTGGTGTTGGAGAACTCTTGAGAGTCCCTTGGACTGCAAGGAGATCCAACCAGTCCATTCTGAAGGAGATCAGCCCTGGGATTTCTTTGGAAGGAATGATGCTAAAGCTGAAAGTCCAGTACTTTGGCCACCTCATGCGAAGAGTTGACTCATTGGAAAAGACTCTGATGCTGGGAGGGATTGGGGGCAGGAGGAGAAGGGGATGACAGAGGATGAGATGGCTGGATGGCATCACTGACTCGATGGACGTGAGTCTGAGTGAACTCCGGGAGTTGGTGATGGACAGGGAGGCCTGGTGTGCTGCAATTCATGGGGTCACAAAGAGTCAGACACGACTGAGTGACTGAACTGAACTGAACTGAACAGTAGGGAATTATATCAGTGACTCACCTCAGCACTAGTTCCATATCAACAGATTGTAGTTTCCTGTTTGCTTGCTATGTGTCACGTTTTCACTAAAGTAGGCTATGGGACTCCCCTGGTGGTCCAGTGGTTAAGACTCCATGCTTCCACTGCAGAGGGCTCGGGTTCAACCCCTGGTCGGGGAACTAGGACCCGAATGCTGTGCGGTGTGGACAAAAAAAATTGTTTTTAATTAAAATATAAACAAAGTAAAACAGTATGTTTGGGTCGGCCTGATGAAATACGTGCTGAGGTGGGGAGTGGACTGTTGATGAGGAGCCCTGGGGAGATGGCCATGCTCTGAGTGTCCCCTCTAGTGTGTGTGGGTCATGTATTACACACGCAGGGCTTCCCTGGTGGTCTAGTGCTTAAGAATCCTCCTGCCAGTGCAGGGGACCAGGGTTCGATCCCTGGCCAGGGAAGATCCCACAGGTTGTGGAGCTCACCCATGAGCCAGTTCTGAGCCCTCGCTCTAGAACCCAGGCACCTAGAGACTGTGCTCCTCAACAAGAGACACCACCATGAGGAAAAGCCCATGCACCACAACTAGAGAAAGCCCACACGCAGCAATGAAGACCCAGCACAGCCAAAAAATAATACATAAATCTTAAAAAAATTAAAAAAAAAAAATACACAAACAGACAAGGTTCATCCAGTCCCCTTGCACCACGGCAGCATGTAGTTTACCTGAGGCCTGAGTAAAGGGCTGCTGGAGAGCCAAGCCAGGGCTCGGAAGGAAAATAACCCATTCGTCACCTTGCAGACCCTTCATTGGCGTCAGTGGCACTAATGGTACAGAACCTGCCTGCCTATACAGGGAGACGCAAGTGATGCGGGTTCGATCCATGAGTCAGGAAAGAACCCTGGAAAAGGAAATGGCAACCCACTCCTTAGGTTTCTTGCTTGGAGAATCCCATGGACAGAGGAGCCTGGTGGGCTACAGTCCATGGGGTTGCAAAGAGACGCAACTGAAGTGCCTTAGCACATAGACACACACATACACACACCCTTTGCAGAAGGTACCAAAGCCTGCATAGAAAAGCAGGGCCCCCAGAAGGGAAGTGGCTTTTTTTTTTTAAGGGTGAAAAAGCCCTTCAGAAACTTCTCACTCCCACTGAGAACAACGAACTTCAGCCTTGCCAGCAGATGCTTGATAGAGCCCAGTTTCACAGCAGAACGGCCACGGTCATCAACGACAAGGACTCATCATGCGTCATCTTCACAAGTACTTTATTATTAAAAATGTGTAACAATCACATCTAATTGGTCCTGAGGTCAGAAAACAGTGAATTCAAATCCTGGTCCCATTTACTTACTTACTTTGGGAAGGTTATTTATCCTTCTTGAGGCTGTTTCCTCATTCGGAAAATAATACACCACCTGCCCAGGAGTTTATCGACGAAACGAGATCATGCATATAAAGTGCTTAGGCACAGTGCATGCTGTACAGTGAGTGTTCAACATTATCACTCATTATTTTCAAGAAAATACTTAGATCGATAAAGCTGGAAATAACCCAAGTGAAATGAACGTTAAAATGGGATCTCTTCCCCCTCAATCAACACATTTCTAACTCAGAGACCCCATCACTAACTCAAGGCCTCCCTTGCTTGTCCTCCATCTAGTCCAGTGTGTACTGAACTGCTAATGACAAGTTAGGTGTTAACTGTCTCATAAAAGTTTCTTCAAATCACAGAGCATTAAATGCCTGTGCCCCTCTAAAAGGCCTGGATCTTGAGTTCCTTGTCACATCTTAGGTTCCAAGCTCTTCCCTTTCTGTCTCCTCTTTGAGTTGTTTCTAATTTATTAGTTCAGGACATCTCCCACGGGATGAATGGACTCTGTTTCTCAACAGTTGCTACATTCTTGTCCCCTTTAAATTACTGGGCAAAAGACAAAACAGTTGTTAAACATAATTAAATGAACTTCAGTGAAAAGGGAGCTCAAGATTTCCCAAACAAACCAAAAAGAAGATGGTGCAATTGAAGCTTCAAGACACCAGAAAGAAAAGTAAAGATACAAGGCAGACTGAGAGAAGATTATTTCCACATATAAAAAGGATGAATGTCAACAGGACAGAGAGAAATAGCCCAAGTGGGGGGGCAGAGGAGGAGAAGGCAAGGAGGTGAAGAGGTCATTCACAGAGAAATGAAAACAAATGCCCAATGGCCACCCAAAAAGAGGTTCAACCTCACTACAACCATGGTAGTTAAATACTATAACCACCTAGAGGTTGCTGTTTTATCTTGCAGAGCCATTGGCCATCTTTATTAAGAATTACTTTAGAAAAGTAATTAGGTCCCCATATTTTAAAAGGCCCATTTTTTACAGGGCTGCATGACGCTGGACAGAAAAAAGACACTGTGACAGCCACTTGGCATTTCACACCCAGACCCTCACTGGCTTATTCTCATCTTTTTTTTTTTTTTAAGGTGGACCATTTTTAAAGTCTTTATTGACTTTGTTACAACTTTGCTTCTGTTTTTTATGTTTTGGTTTTTTTGGCCACAAGGCATGTGGGATTTTAGCTCCCTGGCCAGGGATCAAACTTGTATCCTGTGCACTGGAGAAGTCTTAATCACTGGACTATTAGGGAAGTCCCCCAATCTTCCTTTAAGATAAACAGTATACTACTGAATAGTCCTGAAGTTGTCCATTTTCAGATGTTTTCCTTTTTCCCAAGTGAATACTACCCCTCTAAAAATCTCATAAAATCTTGGCATGTTCCTAAATGTTTCACTGCACCCAGCCAACATTTAAAAATCATAACTAAATAGTATTTAGGGGAAACAAATGCTTCAGTATTTTGTTCCAGACAATGCATAAAGTGATTTAAATTTTGAAAGTAATTAGTGTTACCTTTCACCCACATATATCTTGGGCAGGTCTACAGGAAGTCGGTGGTGCCATTTTTAATGGGCTTCCCAGGTGGCGCGAGTAGTAAAGAACCCACCTGCCAACGCATGAAATGTCAGAGATGTGAGTTCGATCCCTGGGTTGGAAAGATCCCCTGGAGGAGGGCACGGCAACCCACTCCAGTATCCTTACTTGGAGAATCCCATAGACAGAGGAGCCTGGTGGGTTACTGTCTATGGGGTCACACAGAGTGGGACACGTCTGAAACAACTTAGCAAGCAGGCACACACTTATCTTAAATGTGTCAACTACAAACTGGCACTTGCCAAGAGAATTTGCAGTGATTGAACAAGAAGGGCATCTGCTATATTCCTCTGCGGGGATTGAACCCTATGCTGCTGCAGCTGGCGACCAATCAACAACCCCGAGGGGAACTCAGGGTGGAGAGTGAGATACTCTGTGCTCCATGGAAACTGGTGGAACGGGTCTTTAGATAGATATTTTCAGGAACTGATTTCATGACCCAAATCCTTGCTTCTCTTCCAAATCTAGAAGAGCACTAAATCCCTTCGTGGTGACATCAGCTCCTTGTGACTAGCAGGAAACCTTTTGTAAAGTAAGTGCTTGATTACACTGAACTCCCCGCCTCACCAAAATTTTATATATTGACCTTTCCCCACTACTTCTTTGGGGCTTCTCTGGTGGTTCAGTGGTAAAAAAAAAATCCGCCTGCCAGTGCAGGAGATGTGAGTTCAATCCCTGGGTCAGGAAGATTCCCTGGAGAAGGAAATGGCAACCCACTCCAGTATTCCTGCTATGATAATCCCATGGAGAGAGGAGCCTGGCCTACAGCCTATGGGGTTGCAAAGAGTCGGACACGACTTAGCGACTGAACAACAACGCTACCTCTTTGGAGCAGTATCTCAGAGCTATCTGAGGTGCTGTCTCCCAGGCTACAGCCCTCATTTTCCCACAAATAAAACTTAACTTGCAACTCTCACATTGTGCATCTTTTTAGTTGACAAATGATAGACTTGGGTAAAAACTCTCTGTAATTGATACAAAAAGTAAAACAGCATGGCTGCAAGTCAGTCGCAAATAAAAATCCCAGCTCTGCCACTTCTGAGCTGAATGACTTTGGGGCAGATGACTTCTAGGTCTCTTTGCCTTTCATTGAAAAGTATGGATAGTGTGTACATCATAGGCTTGTGTGGAGAAGGCAATGGCACCCCACTCCAGTACTCTTGCCTGGAGAACCCCATGGACGGAGGAGCCTGGCAGGCTGCAGTCCATGCGGTTGCTAACAGTCGGACACGACTGAGTGACTTCACTTTCACGCACTGGAGAAGGAAATGGCAACCCATTCCAGTGTTCTTACCTGGAGAATCCCAGGGACGGGGGAGCCTGGCAGGCTGCAACCCATGGGGTCGCTAACAGACACGACTTCACTTTCACTTTCACTTTTCACTTTCACGCACTGGAGAAGGAAATGGCAACCCACTCCAGTGTTCTTGCCTGGAGAATCCCAGGGACGGGGGAGCCTGGTGGGCTGCCGTCTATGGGGTCGCAGAGAGTTGGACACGACTGAAGCGACTTAGCAGCAGCATAGGCTTGTGAGGTAGGAGCATGGCGGCTACAATGAACCACCAGAGAAGCCCCAAAGAAGTTAGTGGGGAAAGGTCAATATATAAGATTTTGGCGAGGGTGTTGTTCAATGCAATCAATAGGAAGCGTCTGGTACAGTCTTGCCTACTGTAAGCAATTCCATTGTAAACAATATTTAAAATGTTTTTCCCTATCAATTCAATGTCAACTCAACTAGACATTTAAGGATGCCTATATAAGAAACACATATAGATTTCATACACAAACTTTAAAAATGTAGGTATTTATTGTCCCAATGAATCCTGTAGTCTCATTTCCACAGGATAAAGACAATCATGAATAACCACCTCACGCTTATTATTGCTAGAACTTTCGCCAACCACACTGGCAGCTCTCTGGAAAGTAATAAGTAATAAACATGAAAAGACTGAAAGCAGCCCACCAATTTCCACACAGAAGCGCTTCAGGGATCACTGTATACATATAATTTCAATAATTAGGAAAAACACGCCCAGAGGCAGACCCTGAATGCAATACCAAAGAGAACCAGCTGTACCATTCACGGAGGCCGCCTCACCCAGTCACTCTGCAGTGTCTTCTGATGAGCAGGAATAAATTATATTACACTTTGTCAACCCCAACTGGGATGGCCTGAGCAAACCAGGGCTATGAAAAATTGAGCAGAGACAAGAAACAGGTGAAGTGAAAATTAAAATCTTCAGCCCACTGCATCTGTGTTCACTTCCCAGCCCTCTACAGCTTCTTACTGTCAGGAGCTCAACCGTTAAATAACGATGACTGAGAATTCCTGAGAAAAATTGAGTGGATCGTTAAATTCTTTGTTCTGTCACCTCCTTCTAGGATGTTCTACCACAGCAATTTTTACTGGTTAAGTCCTTCTACATTAGGCAGAAACCTAGGCCTGTTATGGCTGAATTATTTTGAAATGTTTACTGAGGATCTCTTTTGTGCCAGGTACTATTCTCTACTGGATTTAAGACACAAAAATGAAAAGGTCACGAAAATTGTCATGGTACAACAAGGTATCCGCTTATTATGGGACCCAAAGATAAATGAGAAATGAGTCTTCCCAATTCTGCCTGGACGAGGGGAAAGTTAAGAGGCCTGGAGAGTCTTGCAGGATGAGAAGGCGTAGAGGATGGAAGAGCCAGGGAAAGGCATTCCCGTGATGTGCAAAGACAAAGTTGGCATGGAGATGCAGCCTCATAGGGATTAGGGGAGGAAAGCCTGCACCCCAAAAAGAATAGAGTGGCAAAGGGCAGGTATGCAGAGATAAAGTAAAAGATTCAGCCTCTCTCATACCTTTTTCCTTTGGAAAACCTTTTATACCAATAAAAGAAAAAAAAAGAAGTTAGTCACTCAGTTTTGTCTGACTCTTTGCAATACCGTGGACTGTAACCCACCAAGCTCCTCTGTCCACAGAATTCTTTGTGGGGGAGAAGGGGAGTCATTCCCTTCTCCAGGGAATCTTCCAGACCCAGGGATCAAATCCGGGTCTTCTGCATTATGGACAGATTGCTTACCATCTGAGCACTAGGGAAGCCCTATATCAGTAAAAGGACTCCTTAGTTCTACAGCTCATATACAAGTACTATGAAATGAGTTAAGAACTGAGTAAAAGTATGGACCTGAAGAGTCAAAACGAGCTGAGATGTCAGAAGTGAATTTCTTCTTTTTTTTTTTAAGCTTCTCGAAGCATTTTTTTTTTTTTTTAATTTTCTGCTTTTCCCACCAAGACCTAAGTTGTACAAACAGGTGTAAAATTCTGACCTCATGTAGTCCAAGTCCTTTCTGCTTTCTTTGCCACGTGTTTTCCAGTTGTGTCCCAGTCAGTGCATCACTTTCTTCTGTGACATATCAGCCATAGGTGGCAAGAGCACTTGGGAGACATGGGGACAGTGGGGAGGCAAGCGTGCGGGGAGCAGCGGGCTCCCACCCCAGCTGAAAGCCCTGCAGAACAGCCTCGGCTGGGGGATGCACAGGGAAGGAAGGTCATGGCTGTACCAGCCTCCTTGCACTCGGCTGGCAGCTGGAGCTACCTTCTAAGATGAGGAAGGCCTAGGGGCTCCCATGGAGAGTGAGCATTTAAGAATAACTAACAGGTTCAGGACGGGGAACACGTGTACATCCGTGGCAGACCCATGTCAATTCATGGCAAAACCAATGTAACACTGTAAAGCAATTAACCTCCAATTAAAATAAACAAACCTATATTAAAAAAAAAAAAGAATAACTAACACCCAGGCAAGGTGTCAAGTTAGGTTAAAAGTTCTCTAACCATCATTTTCTCTTGGCGAGTGGAGGAAAAAAAAAAATCAAGAAGAGTTGAATCACCTTTCATTCTTCCATTTTTGTCATTAATTTGGTATTGCTTGGTTTTGATACAGCAGAAATAAAAACAAAAAGGCATCAAACCAACAGATCACCTGGGTCCAGGCTGCTGCTGCTGCTGCTGCTAAGTCGCTTCAGTCGTGTCCGACTCCATGAGACCCCACAGACGGCAGCCCACCAGGCTCCTCCATCCCTGGGACTCTCCAGGCAAGAACACTGGAGTGGGTTGCCATTTCCTTCTCCACAGAAGTGAATTTCTAACTAATCCTCTGATTCAGAGGAGTACAGAAAAACCCCATTTCCAAGTTGCTCTTTGTGGTGGCTCTCTCATATTTATGCAGCTGCAGTGCACGCTGACCTTTATGAGCCATGAATTTGGTAGAGTTTGGCTTTCTCCTATTGCCTGGATCTGGGGTGGATTTCTTTTTTAAAATTTCTTAAGAAAAAGGAATATACATTTTCAATTCCCTTGATGCCTCAAGTCAAAAGATTTATTCTATTTTGTCAGAGGTCTGAAATATTATTGAGATCACAACATCTCTCAAGTAACAATTTCAGAGTTAAGCTTAAATGTCTCATTTTATACTTATTTTCAGAATCTGCAAAATGCCAAGATGCCACTTCTTTTACAGAAGTTGGTTTGACAAAGGCAATACTCAGTGGATTCGATTTAGAAAACTAGCAGAAGAAAAAATCTAAAGTTTAGAACACTGCTTTCTGTGGGCCCACTCACCACCCCCCATCACCACTACCATGGCCAAATACAGTTAGGATTAAATTACAGTAACAGGGCAATGTTTCCAAAAGTTTCGAATCCTCAATACAAGTTGTAACATTACTATGACTGCCTATCAAACTATACTGCTGTGGACGAAGGCTTCCATTCCAACTGGCTTCTGTTGGCCTGAAAACTTAGACAAATCTAGCATCTGACTTCAGCTGGACAGTCTTTTCTTCAAGGCAAGGGAGGCTTTTCAAGCCAAATATAACATGTGGAAGGAAGACTGTTCCACGTGTGCACAGGGAGCTTTCAACCCACATCTCTCAGTAAAAGTGTCCCAGCAGAAGAGTGCTTGAGCCGGATAAACCGAGAAGGGCTGAATGGTCAGTGACCATGGAAAATGCTAAGGATAGTTTTAGAAGACTGGGAAGATACCCCAGTATAAGCTGGCCCTTGAATAACCCAGGGGTTAATCCTCATATAATTTATAGCCAGCCCTCCATACCAGTGGTTCCTCTACATCCTTGGATTCAACCAACTACAGATGTATAGAGCTGCAATCTTTACTACCACTTCTAAGTGGACCTGTGCAGTTCAAACCCGTGTCGCTCAAGGGTCAACTGTACTTAATTACCCTTTTGTCAAGTTACTATCCTGACTCACAGGAAACTAGCATTTTCGTAGTTTAGAAACAGCTGAAATCAACTAGTTCATGAGGTTGAACCCACCAGCAGGAAATAGGACACAATTAAAGGTAATTAACTGCCACATTTTTAATTTTATTTTTAGCTGCACTGGATCTTTGTTGCTTTGTGTGGGCTTTCTCTAGTTGCGGCCAAGTGTGGCTTCTCTTGCGGGGCACAGTCTCTAGGGTGCCCAGGACTCCGGAGTCGTGTCACACAGGCTTGAAAGCACAGGCTCGGGAGTTGTGGCACACAGGCTTTCGTTGCTTCTCGCCATGTGGGATCTTTTCAGACCAGGGATGGAACCTGTCTGTCCTCTGCACTGGCAGGCAGATTCTTAGCCACTGCGCCACCAGGGAAGTCCTGCCACATTTTTCTGTTGATGATCTAACTAAATTTTTGCTTCTTATAACCACTGGGCTTTACCACGAGCAGTGGTAAACAATCAGCCTGTCAATGCAGAAGTCGCAAGAGACTCAGCTTCAATCCCTGAATCAGGAAGATCTCCTGGAGCAGGAAATGGCAACCCATGCCAGTATTCTTGCGTGGAAAATTCCATGGACAGAGAAGCCTGGTGGGCTGCAGTCCATGAGGTCACAAACAGTCAGACACGACTGAGTAACTCAATACACACAACCATTAGGGAAAAGTAGTCTTTTGGAAAGAAGGGAATCAAAACTCAAAAAAACCATCACAGAAATTTTTATCATAAAAATCTTCTGATGATCAGAAGCCTCAGAAGTTGTTTTCTAAGTATTCTGTTCACCAAGCATCTGCTTTTGTTTGTCTGATTGTCACAAATAAGTCCTAGAAGATACATTTTCCTCCAGGCAGGAAGAAGAGAGGAGAAGCTGGTGTGCTGGCTTCCTGCTGGGCGGGGAAGGGTAAATGAGAAACTTCGGTCTCAGCTGAACTCCCCAGAACTGGACTTCCCATCTCAAAGGCAGGCCCTGATGAGGTGACCTCTAAAGTCCCTCCTGGCTCCAGCACTAACAATTTCTTGGAATCTGGTAACAGACCTTATTCTACCTGTATCCACTTGCGTTTTACATCATCCTACTGCCAAGCTCATAAATTATTTCACAGCCTGCAAGGAACAGCCATTAACTGTCACTGGACCTCAACCAAAATGAAAAAAAGAAAAAAAATCCAACCCCATTCACTATGTATAGCAAATATTTTCACAGAGGAGTATTTGCATCGGACACCACACTCTCAAGAAGGCCTCCCACTCCCTCCGCCGTGGATCCTGGTCATACCACCCAGCTCTGGCTCTATTTCTCCCAAATGGATCAAACCTGTCTGGAGAGATCCTGTGAAGGACACAATCTACAAGTTTTGCTACTGCCTTAAAACTATGCAGACATTTTCATATCAGAATTCAAGGAAGTGCTTCTGTTTTAAAAACCAGCATATTTCCCACACAAAGTGCTTTAATTGCTCAAATGTTAAAGCATTCTAAAAGACGTACCAAAACAAAATTTTAAAACTTGAATGATTTCTTTATTCAAATACAAGAAAAATAAATGAATTATTTCCAATGGAAATCAGACTGCAAACTGGCAGGCACAGCCCATGAACATGTGTATGTGGCCCACACAGTATTTTAAAATATTTGATTCAGTTGCCAGCATTTTCAGATGGGAAGATTGCACCTCAAATTCTTAAATGTCCATCTTCTTTTGAAAAATTGAAAACTATGACATCTCTAACACCCTCATTTCAACAGCTAAAACCAAGAGGTGGCACGTGCTTGGGCATTTATAGTAATTTAATTGAAGAATCGGAGCGTTGTCCCTTTTGGTACTTTTTTTCTCTCAAATAAATGAACCAAACAATGAAGCTCCCCATGGTCAAAGATGGTTTGATGCACCAGTATCTCTCCCCTACTATCTCACCATGTCTCCCCCTTACTGTGTCTCCATACCATAAATAATTCACTCCAGGACAAAATTGAGGCCCGGTGGTTCGGATGGCAAAGAATCTGCCTGCAGTGCAGGAGACTCGGGTTAGAACTCTGGGTCAGGAAGATCCCCTGGAGAAGGGCATGGCTACCCACTCCAATATTCTTGCCTGGGAAATCCCATGGACAGAGGACCCTAGTGGGCTACAGTCTATGGGGTCGCAAAGAGCCGGACACAACTGAGTGACTAACACTTTAAAGACTGCTAGACTGCTAGTAAACTACAGTAAACCATGGCTCATAACTATTTTAAAGAGAACATGTAAGGTAAACTTCTATTTCTTATTAGTGTTATGGTTACATTAAATTTGACATTTTTCTAATGGTAATTAAGTATAAGAATGCTTGAGATCTAGATTATATGAATTTCTTTTTCAAGGCATGTTATTGCTAGATATGTTTATGTATTATAATATATATAATACATGAAAAAAAATAAAAGAACTTGCTACTCTTGCTAATCTTATGTCCTCTTTACTGAAAATAGTTGCTATATTCTCCTAATCAGGTCACAGTCATTTTAAAAGCCTTAATAGTTTGTCTCTATCCTGCATGAAAAGGACAGAGCAACTGATTTGACAAATCATTTCCCTAAATCTTGCCCTACCATGGATTCAAGTATCTCTTGTCAAGTGGAGATAAGGAGGCTCATTTCATGGGAGTATTATGTGCAAAATGGCATAAATCTTGACTCCTGGCAACATTTATATGTAGGGTATTAACCAGCTATTCACTGTCTCCACAAACCATGAGACAAAAAACTAACTGGACTAAGCAGAGATGTAGATGATGAGATCAGACAAAGCTCTTCCCTCCCTCCCAGGAATGTGGATAACAAAAGACCAAGGGAATACAAAGGGCAGACTCAGAGACAAGGAAGAGGAACAGCATCCTGTTGCAACACCGGGCTTGCAGTTGTTCAAAATGTTGCTAACATCTTTAATAGCTCTTCTAAAGCATATTATCTTTCTCCATCAAAGGACAGCTGAGCCAAGGCCTGGGAGCATTTCTGATGATACGAGATCCTTTTACCATCACAAATTCATTCCCCTTGAATCCTGAGATCATAAGTATAGGGTTCCAAATTTAGAATATACATATGCTGCACTCTATCCTAAGGAAGAAAATCATTATTAGCCCCTAAATTGAACTACAAACACACAGCAATAATTCTTGCTTTATGTTGTGAAGGAAAAATGCACTTTTAAGAATCATTGATGCCAGCACTATTTCCTTCAGTGTGTCCATATGACCAAAATGTGCTTGCGACAAGGGTTTCTTTTATAAACAGAAATATAAAAAACAAACAGGCATTTCCTGTAATAATCTCCACCAGTAACAGGCATCGATTTTCAGCCCCAAAGATACAATTTTCACAAATGACTTCTTCATACTCTTATAGAAACATTTCCCTCCAACAAGAATATCTGCAAAACTGCAAGCAGACTTAGAAATAATGTATCTGCTCTAACAGAGATCATAAGAATCTGGCATTTTGAAAAGTAGGTAGGCATGACAGAGGTCTGTTTAGTGAAAGCTATAGTTTTTCCAGTAGCTATGTAAGGATGTGAGAGTTGGACCATAAAGAAGGCTAAGGGCCAAAGAATTGATGCTTTTGAACTGTGGAGCGGAAGAAGACGCTTGAGAGTCCCTCGGACAAGGAGATCAAACCAGTCAATCAATCCTAAAGGAAATCAACCCTGAATATTCATTGGAAGGACTGATGCTGAAGCTCCAATACTTTGGCCACCTGAGGCAGAGAGCTGACTCATCGGAAAAGACCCTGATGCTGGGAAAGATTGAAGGCAAAAGGAGAAGAGGGCAGCAGAGAATGAGATGGTTAGACAGTATCACTGACTCAACAGACATGAATTTGAACAAACCCCAGGAGACAGTTAGTGAAGGACAGGGAAGCCTAGTGTGCTGCAGCCCATGAGGTGAAGAAGAATCTGACATGACTTAGCAACTAAACAACAACACCACAAGGAGTGACTTAGCTGCTGCAAGCTTTAACTTAGCAAATCAGTCCATCTGGCAAGTGTGACAGACAGCTCTGGGCTCAATGTGAGCTCCCATCAAGCTAGACTCTCTGCAACCAAGTGATGGGAGGAGACTGGGCTAAAGAAAAAGATCCTCACCTTCCTTTCCACCTTTTCAGATCCTATGACTCTATAGTGCTGCTGCTGCTGCACTGCTGGCATTCAATTAAGCTCAATGATAAATACCGTATGTGAACAATGTTGGAATGTTTAAATTACCCATGAACTCAAAGTTCACAGTAGGCACAGGTAAATAAGGCCTGGTACAGTGACTGTTCAATCTCTGGGCTCAAGCTTGGCTTTTTTCTGATTATGATAGTGATGAAATGTTTCAAGCATACAAAACATAACACATCTGTATACTCATTACCTAGCTTCATCAAACCATAGCTTGTCCCATCCATATACTTCAAGTCTTTTTTTTTTTAAATCATAGATACATTTGAAGATACCTGAGTACCTCTCTGATACCATTCCCCTACTTCCCCAGATCACCTTCTTAGTTTTTAAAACAAAATGAGATTGGACTGCACCTGGAATTTACTTCAAAATAGTTTGAGGGACTGATGGGTGGGGAAGAGAAGAGAAAAGGAGAACTAGATGAACTGAGACTGGTCTGGGTGATGAGAGAACATTACAATGAACACTTCCATCCCTACTCTGTCTATGATATTTTCTTCAACAAAAAAGTTTTCTAAAAATCGAGACAGACATCAGGTTGTAAATATCTCTAGACTATACTCCTAAAGGTTCACTATTCAGCGCAATAGCCACATGTAGCTATTTAAAGCAAATGAATTAAACCAGACAAAAAATTTAATTCCGTAGTTGCACCAGCCATATTTCAAATGTTAAACAGCAACCTGTTTAGCAGCTACCATACTGATCAATGCAGTAGGAGAACATTTCCATTGTCATAGAAAGTTCTACCTGACAGCACTGGTCTGCAGCCTAGGGTGGTATCTGGAATCTCTATTTGGTAAGAAGAGGTATAACCAATAGTCAGAAGACTTGGCCTTAAGATCATCAAGTCTGAGTCCTGATCCATCAAAACAGGGGCTGATGGGCTTGGATCAAGAATAATATCTAATCAAACTACCTCACAATGTTATTTCGAAAATTAACTTTTACCCATCGAAATCTTATCACAGGAAAAATGTATGCAATCGCACAACTTCAACTAGGACATCACTGCTGTCTGTGCAGCTGAGTTTAATGGCAAAGCCAATGTGCAAATTAGCAACATTTCAAATGCATATTTTGAAATATACATATATTTTGAAGACCCAAAAAACCAACAAAACTGAAAAATGATTCCAGTTTTAGTTTGAAAAAAGGAGAAATCACACATTTCAGCTTCCAATTTATTAAGTTTCTCCTCCAACTACCTTTATTTTAGAATAGGAAAACAACTTTTCACTTTTTTAAAAAAAACACTTAATTTTCTCATGGTTGGGATTAAAAATTAAATCAAATTACTGATGGAAGATTACCTAAGGTCAGTGGGAAGAATGAACACAAAAATCCAGGCTGATGACTATGGGCTAAGCTTTCATCTATATCTAATGAGGTAATTTCTTCTTCCCAGACAGACTGAGTACATCTTTATTTTTATTTATTTACGTTTTAATTTTGGGCTATGCCATGTGGCAGGTGGGATCTTCATTTCCCCAACCAGGGATTGAACCCAGAGCCACAGCATTGAGAGCACCCAAGTCCTAACCACTGGGCCACCAGGGAATTTCCCTTCAGAATTTTTAATCTCAGTGACAGGGAGCTCCATATGCCAAAAAAGATTTTTGGTTCTGGCTTGGTTTAGTGGGAAAATGAAAAGGAATAAGATTTTGACATCTTCACTCATGCATGGTACTGGCCCAGGCTCAGTGTCTGTTGACTTAATGAAACAGGGAAACAGGAAAGACCTTTGAGGAATAAGAAAACAAAATCCTTAAAAAAGAAGAAGTAACATTTAGCAGTATTCCTAACTCCGCAATATGCCTACATAAATCTCTGTTAAAGAAAGTCCCTGAGAATTCTCATCTCTCTCGGCTCTGACTGGGTTATAAAATCCAGTTTAGACTAAGGTCTCTTTAGCTTTAAAAGTCAGCTTTGGAACGGCAGCTAGTGACAACAAATTAATTATCAGTCATTTCAATGGCTGATCTTAATTTCATATTCTGCCTTAAATTCATAAAATACCTTAGCATTCTGTTTTCTGAATCAGGAAAACTTGATTACCAGCAACTAAAAGACTTCTCCAGAGGGCCAAAGAGATAAATCTGTGCTTCAGGACCAACAAATATCCCCCAGGGGAGAAGTGATTCAAAGGTTGACTAAGGATTGGAAGAGTCTGAAAACAAAGAAGTACCTAATAGGTAAACAATCAAACGGTTCCAGCATAGTCTCTGATTGCCCACCCACACAGAAAGTCAAACCACATCTCAGGGTAAGAGCAAAGGCGACAAGTTTGGTGAGATTTGGAGAATCAATCAGTTTGGCTTCTATGTTTCCAAATATCTCTTCCACATCAGAAACCACCTCTGAGCTAGGCTTCTACAAAGAGCCAGGATGATTTGAACAATTATCCTCAGAACTCTCGGGTACATACATAAATTAATCTGGGCCCTTAAAATCGCCCAACATTAATTAATGAAAAACTCTTTCAAGAACTGCTACCTCATTTTTCCAATCTTTGCGGACAGTGTAAGCTCCCAAATTTCTCTTTGTCAAAAAGTTTTAAGCTTTGGCCCAAGTTCACAGCCCAGGCATATATCAAAAACACTTTTTCGTAGCCGAGTAATATTGTAAAATAGATAGCAAGTGGGAATTTGCTATGTGACACGGGGCGTTCAACCTAGTGCTCTCTGACAGCCTAGAGGGGTGGGATGGGGTAGGGAATGGGAGGGAGGTTCACAAGGGAGGGGACATATTCACAAGGGTCATAATCACAAGGGAGGGGACGTATTAGGTATACCTGTGGCTGATTCATGTTGATGGATGGCAGAAATCAACACAATATTGTAAAGCAATTATCCTCCAATTAAAAAATAAAAAGGGACATCATAAGGAAAAACAACACACACACACATCTTCCCTCATACATTCTGTGTCTAGTTTCTAGGTAACAAAATATATGTCACTGACTTGAAATCAGTATGATAAACAAGTTACAGCACAAAGTAGGCTCCATACCCTCAGAGAAAGCACCTGCAAACTGGGGAGTGTGAGAATTCCATCCCAAGGATCTAGGGAGGAAAATCATAGAAAAGTTTAGGTGACGGAGAGGCCTTTTTCCTAAGACCAGTTTTTACAGAAGTTTGAAGTCTGACCTCTAGTTCCTAAGACCAGTTTTTACAGAAGTTTGAAGTCTGATCTCTAGTAAATAGTAAAAATCTGATAAAAGATCAGTTTGTTGTGAACCTATTTTTTTTTTTGATGTCCAGAATGCTTTGTTATGTTACAAAAGTAACATGCAAGCTCCCTCATCTGCATAAAGCAAAAAAAGAGACCCAAACCAGGAAACAAGGTGTTTTCGCCCAGTTTTCCCCAAAATGTGGAAACCTGAGACAAGAGCGTGTGTGCACGCAGCTATTTTGAAAAGGGATCCCAAGGAACAGGAGTGGGGACCTGGAATAGTTTAATAGGGAAAGAGGAACACCATCTTAAAGGAAGGAGCCAGTCATTCCTGTGGGCTGGGGCCCACGTGGAGCCTCTGAGGAGCCCTATCTATTATTGTGTTTCAGAATTGTCCAACTTAGTAATAAAAGAGAGAAGTATTTCTCTACCAGCTTGCATCCCCAGCAGTCAAAGGTGGGCCCACGGAATGGTAACAACCTTGGATATCCAGATTTGTACATAGGTCAGAGTAGCTAAGCAGAACCCAAGTGGCTACAGCAGAAAAGCTTAGGGAAGAAAGCTGTAGAGATGAGGTCTATGCCTGCCAGAGATCAGCACAGCACAGCTGGAATTAAAATGGACTGCATTACTGAAAGCACCTGGTGTACTAACTCATTTAATCCTGTAAACCTTTGAGCAAGGTACTGTAATTATTTGGGGCTTCCCAGGCAGCTCAGTGGTAAAGAATCTGCCTGCCAATGCAGGAGATGCAGCAAACACTGGTTTGATCCCTGGGTCGGGAAGATCCCCTGGAAGAGGAAATGGCAACCCACTCCAGTATGCTTGCCTGGAGAATCCCATGAACAGAGGAGCCTGGTGGACTACATCCATGGGGTCACAAAGAGTGAGACACCACTGAGCGCGCACTGTATTTCTTTTACAGATGAGGACTGAGGGGTAACCTAAGGTCATAAAGGAGGTCAAATGGCAGAGCTGATACCCAAAGATTCTTCCAGCAGTCTGGCTCTAGAGCCCACATTCTTAACCAAAATGCTGCATACAGTCCTCCATCCAAGTGGTCTGCAGGGACCACATCAGCAGCTGGGTGAATCTAGATACGTAGTGCAGACTACACTAGGCTATTCTATATAAGGGGCTTGAGCATCCGCATATTTGGGGATCCACGGGGATCCCGGAACCAGTCCCCACGGACACCAAGGGACAACTGTACTAGTATCTCTCAGTGGAGAGAAAACAACACAAAAAGGAAGGGGGTCATAGATGTATTTAGAAACAGACAGGCCTGGGAAAAAAGACTGATTTGGAAGCATCCTAAGGGAAATCAGCCTATCAAGCAGCTGAAGTCCTAATGGCCTCAAAACCAGTTCCCAGAGAGTACAGTCCCAGAGCTGGGGCCACCAGAGAGCAGCACAGAAGGTCTTTGAGAAGGTCACCACCCATCCCTTATCTGGTGATGAGGCTACTTGGAAGTTCACTGTGAAAGAACAGGCACAGTCACACTCTCAGCCTTCAGTTCATCCTGGCTGAACACTTTCTCCCTCTCTCTTCAGTTTACAAAATCCAGCAGGAATCACAGAAATCAAACTGACCGAGAGAAATCACTACCGACAGGGAGACAATTTTACAAAATAAGGACACGTGGCTGTCCAGAAGACGCCCTGACTAGGAAGGGGAACGTATTAGTCACTCAGTTGTGTCCAACTCTTTGCAACCCCATGGACTGTAGCCCGCCAGGCTCCTCCATCCGTGGTATTCTCCAGGCAAGAATAGTGGAGTGGGTTGCCATTTCCTTCTCCAGGGGATCTTCCCAACCCAGGGATCAAAGCCAGTCTCCTACACTGCAGGTAGATTCTTTACTGTCTGAGCCACCAGGTATGGTGAAATCTCGCTATTGAACACCACCACTGGCCCTTCCTAGGCGAGGGTTGACTTCCCCCATCCCCTCCAGCTTGGCCATGTGACCAGCAGAGCCCCTCTCTGCAGAAGACTATCCACCTCCATCCTGCTGAATTTAGAAATGACCATTTATTTTGGCCAGTGAGGTTCACAGTGGAAGTGACTCATCTAAGAGCCTGGAAAGTCAGTTCAGGGTTCAGCCTGCCTCTTTCTCCTCTGCTGCCAGACTGGCAACGTCCAGCGGAGAGGACAGGACACTCCCTCGGCTGGGTCCAAGGGTCAGTTCAGCATGGAGTGGATCTCAGAGGAAGGAACAGACAGGGAGTCTGCGTGAGAAACAAACCTCTGCTGGGTAAGCCACCAGATCTTGGGAGCAGTTTGTTTACCTCAACAGAACTGAGTCTCCCTGACCAACAGGTGTATGCATGTTGGTTAACAGCCATGGGTTCCAAAGCCAAGTTGTCCCACTAACTGGTTGTACCAGATCAGGTGAGTGATGACTTCTTTGTGCCTCAGTTTCCTTGACTACATTATTTCTTAGGAATTGAGGATTAAAAAAGAACTGTCTTGACAATAATTTAAACAGAAAACACTTTAAAAAGTCAAGATGCTACACAGGTTTCCTGTACAGAGAAGTTGTGAGTTAAGCCTTTTCCTTGCAACAGCAGGTCTGAGTAAATTTAATGGGCACCCTTAAAGAGATTCATGAAGTTTATACTGGCATGAAAATGGTACACAAAGGGAGATGAATGAAAAAGGATTAAGTCTTAGGAGGACTCTGGGTTTTTTTTATTTTATTTTAGTTCTACCAATTTATTGCTACCAACCCATAACCCTCCACTCTCATGCACACATGCTCAGTCATGTAACCCCATGGACTGCAGCCTGGCAGGCTCCTCTGTCCATGGACTTTTCCAGGCAAGAATACCGGAGTGGGTTAGGACCCTGGTTTTTAAGACGTGGGTCGGGAAGATCTCCTGGAGAAGGAAATGGTAACCCACTCCAGTATTCTTGCCTGGACAATCCCATGAATGGAGGAGCCTCGTAGGCTACATACAGTCCATGGGGTCACAAAGAGTCTGACATGACTGAGCAACTTCACTTTCTTTCTTTCCTGTCTTCATAGGATCCAATGGGTTTTTAGTTTTCTTTATGGACAACACACAATCTGAGGCGGGAGGAGTCCCAGCATTCTCCCCACCCCACCCTTTGGGACTCAGTTGCTTCAGGTCTAAGACTTTAGTTCTGCCTTTTGAGGAAGAGCTCAATACAGATAACTAGACAGGGGAAGACCTGGTGATTCTGTTACTGGATCCCTCCCCCTCTCCCTGCCCTTCCTCAGGCTTCCTCTGTTCTTTAAGGGCTAGATTTGGCCACGAAAGGAATCAACTCCCCTGAACCTTCCCTGAAACCTGAAGAATTAGTGTTCTGAAGATTTTCAGTGTCTTCTATCAACCCAGTGCAAGAATCTGGGATACTGTAAGTTGTGGGGCAGCAGGATAGCATCGAAAATACTGGAAATGCTGTGTAGTCAATACCATGTCCCAAAGAATGTACCACAAACGTGATGTGATCTCTTTCCATCACCTCCCCAGCCTCCTATCTGTCTACCAATGCCCCATCTTGAATGCTGATGCCCCTGCTACACTGGATTTAAGAGGCTCTGCCTCACCTCAGAGCTTTGCACACACTGTTCCCTTGGCTTGGAACACTTTTCCCCACCTCGCTTTCCTTGCTAAATCCTAGTGCTTATTCATCTGTTAGATAAATTTGATGAGAGCAGCAGGAACAGCATCTCAAGTACTCACATCATAACCTCAGCACCTGCACAAAGAAAGTGCCCATGAAATATCTGACAAAGCAGCTGGATTAGCCAAGATGAAGCCAGATAAAGCAAGAATGACTACTGATGCATTAGGGTGTTGAGAGTGGTTTTGTTTTGCCACTTTTAACCTATCTGTATTACAATGATTCTACTTCCACGAGGAAAAAAAAAAATTAGAAAGTAAAAAAATTCATAATTTCTTTCCAAAGGAATCTTAGTCATCAAAAGTAGACACATTTTATGTCTATTTTCACAACAATTTTAACATAATAATTTTTTTTTTAAAAGGCAGGAATGAAGCTGCCCCCTGTCAGACACCAAAGATGCCCTTTTGGAGCTTGAAGTCATTGCTACTTCTCCAGTGCAGCCTGGCCCCTCCATCAATACATCACACTCTGTCCTGTGCCATCCTAGCCCAGCAGATAGACAAAGCACATCTACACAGCTCAACCTCCTGCATCCTTTGACTTGAGTGCCATGCTCACTCTCATTGGCATGGATCCAGAAGAGGTGGCTCTGATGCCTGGTCATTCAGGCAACAGACCTGATTTCTACCTCAGGCCAGGCCTGAGACAACGCAAACTTGCTTCTTAGAGCACTAGGATTCTTTTAGAAACCTGTTTCACCTTAGCACCAGTTCTGTTTCTCTTTGTTCAACAGCAGCTGCACTGATGGGCTGCCAACAGGCCTGAGTCGGTAGAAGAGGTATTATTTAGTTGGAAGGGAGTTTTCTGTCAATCTGGATTAAAACAAACTAACAAACCCAAAACAGAGGCGGTATCAATTATATTGCAAAGTAGTTCTCCTTGGGAAAAAGGATAGAAGCTTTAGATCTACTGGGTCTTTGTTTTAATAATGGTTCAGCTTGGCTGACCCCGGGTGAGACAGTCTAACTAAGGCTATGAAAGACAGTTCCCCCAAAATGATAAAATGCAAGAGCGGTCCCTACCCTGCTCCTCCCCCAACCAAGTGTAGGCCCTGTAAAGAGAAAGAAAGGCACAGAAAACTCTGTGGCTGGCTCCACAGGGAGTCAAAACCCAAGCATCACTATCAGTTGTGGTACCATCAATGAGTGGCAATAGACACTGAGTCTTCTGGTAATTAATCAAAGCAGGCCATCCAAATCATTCATTCTTTTGTCTGGACACAGACATATGGTGGCCCCTGTGAAAGCACTAAGCATCTGTTTCCTTCACTATATGAACCTCCAATTAGTCACATAGGGTCTTCCCAGGCACATAGTTTGGTTTATTTATTTTTTACATATATCCCCCCTGTTTTGAATTTCCTTTCCATTTATGTGACCACAGAGCACTGAACAGAACGCTATACAGTAGGTTCACATTAGTTATCTATTTTATTGTTGGTGTGGTTTAGTTGCTCAGTCACGTCTGACTCTTTTGTGACCCCATGGACTGTAGCCCGCCAGGCTCCTCTGTCCATGGGATTTCCCAGGCAAGAATACTGGAGTGGGTTGCCATTCCTCTCTCCAAGGGATCTTCCCAACCCGGCGATCAAAAACCGTCTCCTGCACTGCAGGTAGATTCTTTACCACGGTGTATATATGTCAATCCCAATCTCCCAATTCAACAGTTTGGTTTCTTAGTAACAGTTTATATGGTATGGGTTATGCTTGCTGGTATAAACCTCAAAAAATGGATGAAAATAACACTCTAAGTACTGTTATATCAGGACAATGGGATTATGAGTAGCTTTGGTCTTTTAATCAATTACTTGGGTCAATTTTTCATTGTGATGTAGAGACATCATTTCTAGATATTTTAAAAGACAGAAAAATATTCCACAGCTTTCAAAAGATTTACTCCTTCTGCAACAACCAGAGACCTTCATGTAGGGGCCACATCCCCAAGTCATAAAAATGGCAATTTTACAACAAGGGAAAATAACTTTTCACTGCCAGTCCTCACCCTCCGGCTGAAGACAGACCATATCTTAGGAACTGCCTATAATAACCCTCAAACAGATAATAACACTCAAACAGATAAGATCCTTCACCTGCATCATAGCTTTTCACTCAGCAATAGGCACGTGATTTCCTTTCTCCCTAAATGGCTTACATACTCTGTTGAAATTTGTTTCTATAATACACACGGACACTAAATCTTTCAGAAAATAAAAGCTTTAGGTAAAAAGGAATTTCTCGGTTGTCCACTACTGTATCCCGAAAAGTACTGGCACAGAGAAGGTGTTCAATAAACAGTGTTAAATGAGCTAATGAACAAACATGATTTTCTATTCCTTTGGGTACAGTGAATAAAACAACAATTAAAACTTGTTTCTTGAAAAAGTTTCTTGATATCATAGAGGACTCTCCACCACTGGAAAAGTTTAACACTTCTATTGGGGATAACGCAGAAAATATTTCTGCATTGCAGAGGAGGCTGAACCAAATGACCTCTAAAACCCCTCTAAACCCCCAGACCCTATAACTTGATGAACACCACTGGGTAAGAGGATCAGCTACTTAAAGCTTCTTCCCAGGTAGAGTGAATTACCATGCTCTGATTAAAATAAAGATAATAGCTGCCCTGGGACTTGGATGCCAAAATACTAACTCATCCAAAATGTGGACACATCCCTAGGGAAGAAATGCTCTTGCTAATCACCAGTCACACTCTGGAAACAGCAGATGTGCCTCAGGGGCCTCTGAGACCCTAATACAAAAACCACGCTTGGGAAAATGGTGAAGCTAGGGGTCGAGATCAAAATGGAAATAAACAGAATCACACCAGACTGAAGGTCCTGTTGCCCAGCCAACAATAAATCCACTTGAGACGTCTCAATTTAGCCTTGAAATTAAAATGGATATAACTGAATATAACCACTTCAGAAGACAGAAAATACTACCTCTTATATGTAAAGATTCTTGCTCAGTAAAATGTCATATTTACTTGGGATATCAGATTAAGATATTCAAGTCCAAGAATGTCAGTCTCAAGCTGAGAGCAACTTATTTTGACTGAAGTTTTCTTCAATCTGAACGAGAGGCAGTTTGTAGGGAAAGGAGATTTGATCATGGTTTCCTAAACAACTTAAAAAAACAACAACTAATTCTAAAGGAGTAACTGGGGACATTCCATTCACAATCAACTTTGGAGTAATTCTTTTCTCTCAACGCACCCTTCCCTTCTTTTGTTCAAATCACAGACTAGATAAGGGAAAAGGAGGGGGCAGCGAATTCTACCATCAAGGACTCTATATGAGACCTTGGGGCTGGGTTTGGAGAATCTTTTGCATTCACTGGGGTTGTTTTGAAGACCTAAGTGCAAATACTACACTAAGACAGTACCTGAATGAACAAAGTGAAACCATTCAACAATTCCTTGCAAGTTGCATGAAAAGACTTTGTAACTTTGTAGTCAACTCCTGATCACCCCTACCACAATTTGATCCAAAAAAAAGTCCTCTGTTTTCAAACTGTAAGTAATTTAATCTTAATTCTAGTGACAACAGGGAATGTGCAGAGAAAGCAGGCACCTCCTCTGTGCACATATACTTTGTAAAGTCGCCTCTGTTTTTGAATGAGCAAGGTCTTACACAAGAATTCTGAGGGATTAAGTTCACATCTGGTTGGCAGACCTGGTGTTGGATATGATTACGGCCACACAACTGAGTCTTAAATCCACATACTGTTCCTATTTAGCTGACATATATGAACTAACTAATTTATAGAAAATGTGCAGCAAATTATTTCTTCCACCTCCCCCTTGCCCCAAGAATGCACCAGTAATAGGTGTCACTGAAAGACATCCTCCCCCTACACACACAGAATATTTGCATTCCTAGCCACTGTCCAATTATCTTGTTGTTTTAGTTATCTGAATCACTGCTCTGGAAATGAGAGAGAGAGAGAGAGAGAGAGAGAGAGAGAGTGTGTGTGTGTGTGTGTGTGTGTGTGTTAGGGAAGGGGTTGGGGTAGGGGGATGGGGGTAGTAATTTAACCAGATGAACTTGACCTCTCTGGACCTCAATTTTCTCACCAGAAAAATAAAGGGATCAGCCCAGAGACTGCAAATCCCCTCAGTAACAACAATCTATGACCACTAATTATCAAGAGGAGACCTGAATTCTTAAGAGTATGTCATTAAATATTAGAGTTTAAAATGCCTACAAGACCCACAGTTACGCTTCAATATGACCACTGCACATGTTCCGAGGGTGGAGAATACCTTTGAAAACATCTCTGGCAGCTGAACCACCAAACCAGGTTAGAACCCGGAGAGGGACTCCGCTAAATGATGGGGAAGAGGTGCAAAAAGAGAGGGTATCTGGGGGAGGAGTTGCAAGAAGAGCCGGGGCGGGCGGTGGGGCTGGGAGGGTGGGGGTAGGATCTGAGAGCACAGTCTTGCATTTTGCACTTCTGGGCTTTCAGAGCTTCCAGGATCTCCCGGAGACTTGGGTCTATATACCTACAAACCCTCTGCAGCCACCACCTGCAGCTACACAGCGGTGAGCAGGAGAAGAGGAGGAAAGGAACAGGCGGTGACAGAGCGGGAAAAGCCTCTCTCAGAGAGCCCACAAGCCCATGGGACGAAAATGGACTTTGAACAGCGACAAAGAAAGGGGGAAAGAGAAAGAAAACGGACTCCGCCTTCCCCACCCGGCTCTTCTCCTATCAGTAAAAAAAAAAAAAAAAAAAGGGGGTGGGGGGGGAGGCCGCCGCCGCCCCTTCCCTTCGCCCTTCACCCGGGATGAGGAGCCCGGCTGAAGCCGCGCCCTTGAAGTCCCGCTGCCGTCCAGGCCGGGTCCGGAGTCGCCCACTGAGCCCTGCACCCCCCGCCCCGCCCGCAAACTCGCGGCCTGAGCATCCCCTTCCCTCCCTCCCTCCCCGGCTCCCTCGTCCCAGTCCCGGGGCACCCGATTCTCCACGCACCCGCCATCCCTTCCTCTTCCCGCGCCCCCGCCTCCGGCCTTCCAACCGCAGAGCGCTTTAAGACTTTCACCCATCCGGACAAGGGGGCCCTTTGAAAACTTTGTCTGTGTATCTAGGGCTTTTGTCCACATCCTGGGCAGGGCCCGGTTACCGGCGTGGGTGCCGGAGGGTGTCCGGAATCTCTGAAAGCTGGGGAAGCCACCACGGAAATCCCTCTCCTTTATTTTTGAGCCGGTTTCTTCCACCCTAAGACACGGCGCTTGGACTAACAATTCCCACGCCCTGGTCGCCCCTCGGCGCGGGGGAGCCGGGAGGAAACCCCCGCACCCGGCGCCTTTCTCCACCGCCACCAGAGAAAAGGTGTGCGCGGGGAGAGGGAGGCCGAGAAACACCGTGGCCAAAACGACCCTGTTAAAAGAAGAAAAAAAAAAAAAAAAAAACAGGAAAGGGGTCCTTTTTCTCCCACATCCCCAGAACCGGGGCGATCCACAGTTGCATCACGTAGTAGCCGAGCCTCCCGGCTCCTCGCCCTCCCCTTCGCCCCAGACGCGCGCCCAAATTCATGCACACTCCCAGAGCCACCGCCGCAGCCGTCCCGCGCCCCCGCCCCGGCCCCCGGGGTCCCGGCCGATACCCTCCGACCAGCGGGAACCCCCCACCCCCACCAGCGCCGGAGGACAGGCGGACGAGGAAAGCGAGGCCCCGGCACTCACAGATGGTCTCCCCACGGCTACGGCCATCGCGGCGGCGGCGGCTCTGGTTGCGCCCGGTTGCTCTCCGCCAACACTAGCGGCTGCTGCTCAGGCTCGGGCTCCGGCTCCGGCTCGCCACCCCCGCGCCTCCCTGGCGGCTGCGCTCTGCTTGCGCCCAGCTCCCGCGCGCCACCAGCAGCATCTACTGCCCCCACGCCGCCGCCCCTCCCGCTTTATTAGAGCAACATGGCCACCCGCCTGGAAGGGACCATTTGCTTCCCCAGGAAGGGGTGTGAGCCGGCGCGCCCAGGCTGAGGCGGTGGGAGGGAGGAGGATGGGCGGGTCTCCAGCCCCGGTCAGCCAGCCCCGGCCGTCGGGCTCGCCCTCCCCGAAGGGAGCGATCGGCTCCGAAAGGACGCGCTCCAGTGCCACCCGGAGCGCCCTCCAAGCCTGTGCGCTGCCCGCCACCCCCCGTTCCACCACGTGCTGGAGTCCGAGTAAAAGCCTGGGCGCAGAGGTCCCAGCCCTGGGTCCCGCCACGCGCTTCCCCAAGCTGGTAGTTGGAGCGCCTGCGGAGAGGGAGACGGGGCCCTGGGGCGAGACAGGTCCACGCGGACAGCATCTCGCCGAGAGTTAGCCCCATGGCAAGCACGCCCTCCTAGGAGGAACAGGCTTGAAAGGGGAGTGGGTCACTAGGGAGAGCGGCGGGCGACCGAGGTGGTGTTGAACAGACCCATGCGAGGGGAGAGTTGCCCCTCCACAATTCTCTCCTAAAGGAGAGACTCAAATGCAGGCAGCTGGAAGCTGTCACTGTAGCGTGCGGCCGGGTAGGCAACCCCACCGAAGAGGAAGAGGCCGGAGTAGTTGCAGCCGTGCACCGCTAACCACCGCCTGCCAGAGAGGAAGAAAAGGACGCCCCAGCCGGAGAACGAAAGCAGCTGCTGACTGCCCTAGAGCGTGGGGGCCGAGGCCTCCCCTGGGTGTAACCGGAGAGCTGGGCACAAGTGAGATCGCTGGAGACCCGACCCCACGACCCGGAGGCGGGCGCGCGGGGCGGCGGCGGCGCCAGGCGGGTGACCCTGGAGCCGGCGCGACTCTGAGCGCGTGGGACTGGAGACTGCTTTGCGGTGGGGAAGGGTTTTTCCGGGAGGTGTTGGAGCATTGCTGCGTGTCTGTGCTGCGGGAAGAACAACAGAGTCCCGCTGCACGCGGGGTGGCGCGGCGCCTCGGCCAGGGCTGGGGTGGCGAGGTGGGGCTGGGGTGGCGAGGTGTGTTTGGGGTGCTGTAGATTACCGCGGACCCCCGTGGAGTCGCGGTGGCGGGGGTGGGGGGGGCCCTGACGACACGGTGATCGAGGATAGCGACCGGTGGGGGAAAGGGAAGCCGCTGGATCCTAGCGCAGGGAAGGTGTGGTAAGGCTATCTGTGATCAGCCCACGGGATTGCGCCCTTGAGGAAATCCTGGGCCTATTGAATTAGTTGAAAAGACAAACCGCCTCTTCAGACTGGGGCGCCTCAGAGTCTGAGCTGAGACTTCAGCTACCCGGGTTTCTCGGGGCCTTGGGTTTGCCGCTCCAGCTGTCTCTGCCCCCAAGGGTGCAGGATTCAAACTGGCTGCGCCACCTTTGCCTAAGTGTTGAGTGAGCTCTGGGTGCGCTTCCCGCTGTTACGAGACAGACACTGGGTTGTCCCGGGAAGGGTTGAGGGGCTAGAGACAACCCAGGCTGAAGTCCATCCGCAGGGTGCCCATGGGACCGCCGGGAATGAGAATACGATGAAAGAGCTCTCAGTGAAAGGGCTTCCCAGGTGGTTCAAGTGATGAAGACACCGCCTGCCAATTCAGGAGCCACTGTTCCATCCCAGGGTGGAGAAGATCCTCTGGAGGGAGAAATGGCAATCCACTCCAGTATTCTTGCCGGAAAAATCCCACGGACACAGGAGCCTGGCTGGCGAGTGAAGGTGAGGTTGCAGAGAGTTGGACACCACTGAACACACACACACTGGATGAAAGAAAGATGAGCAGCTCCTGTCTGTAGCCCAGACCCTCAGAGCACTAACCTCTTCAGTTCTGACCAGTGTCTTCCCCTAGGCTTCAGATCTTTGTAAGACAAGACCACCAATTTATGTCAAGCAGACATGAGGCACCCTAGGTACTGAGTTAGGATTACCAGGTGCATGGGTGCTGTGCAAAGGGAGGGGGAAGAAATACTTATCCGCAGCTCTCTGTGGTATATGGACATTGGGTTCCTTCTCCTGGAGGGAGGATTTAAGAGCAACACTGCCCTGGACCAGAGGGCAGGTCCCTCCACAAGCTGCCAACCCCATAAGGGCAGCCGCAAACCAGCCCTCCATTTTGTGTTATATTGACCAAACCAGACTGCAGGGTCTTATTAATTGTTTTTAATTTTATTGACTTATTTTGTTTGCAAATGCTTATATTGAAAGGGGCCAAAGGTAGCTCAGATGGTAAGGCGTCTGCCTACAATTTGGGAGACCTGGGTTCGATCTCTGGGTTGGGAAGATCCCCTGGATATGGAAATAGCAACCCATTCCAGTATTCTTGTCTAGAGAATTTCATAGAGAGGAGCCTGGTGGGCTATAGTCCATGCGGTTGCAAAGAGTCAGACATGACTGGGCAGCTAAGCATAACAACAGCTACAACCTGACTACCTAGATTCAAAATCCTGGCTTTACTGTTTGACAGCTGTGTGACCTTGGGCAAATTACTTAACATTTCAATGCTTCAATTTTCTCATCTTTAAAACCTGTTTAGTGATCAGTCCTTCCTAATAGGGTTGCTAAGGGCTTAGATTACCTTTTTAATTCTGCCCAGCACTGTGCTAGCAACTAAAAAAACTATTTTTTAATGAGGATGCCTCTCTGACTCTTAACCAGTACATAGTCTGCTGAGAGACAGATGTTGAAGAACTCTAATAAATAGGCCAAAGCCTAGAAAAGATATTCGAATTATGGGATTTTAAAGCATAGAAGGAGCCATTCACTCTGCCTGTCAGAACAGGAAAGGCTTCACCAAAGAAGTGGAGGGGAGAGGGCAAGGAAGACATTCCAAACAAGGGATGAGAATGAGCGAAGAGTCAGTGGCTTCAGGGGTAATGATGCTGTGGCGAGGATAGGTATTGGCATTTGCTAGTACATAGGAGCGTAGAGGGAGCCTGGTAGAGTGGGGAGCACACAGCACTCCGTATTATCACTTACCAGCTTTGTCACATTGAGCATGTTAGCCTTTCTTCATCTCATTTTTTTCCTATTGCAAAATAGGGTAGTAACAGTGAGTCCTGATGCAGGATATCCATGTTCCTGCCCCCAAGAGAGCCTGAATGTAAAGGGCTTTCTTTCCCTTAGGTTCAGTTAGCTGAGTTCGGGCAATGGGGAGCAACAGCAATACAGCAGAGGAGTCTGGTTACTTATTCCTCTAGGCTCCTTTGCTATGGTGTGACTGCAAGCTGGCTAATTCTGAAGCTCACAGTGACTAGGTTTTTCTAGGGTAACCCAGGGTAACCTGGAGGAAGAATGGCAATCCACTCCAGTATTCTTGCCTGGAAAATCCCATGGATGGAGGAGCCTGGTGGGCTGCAGTCCATGGGGTCGCTAAGTTCAAACTTTCTGGAAACTTTTGAGACTGAAAAACAGCATTGGTACCATTAGTAACTACACTAGAACAATAGGCAAAAACCAGGACTTATGGTCACCCTAGCTATTATTATAAGATGTTATTAATTGAAAGATGGTCATACTAATACACATCTTTTACTGGACTATGAATGTCTCAAGGCAAGAGTGCTTATTTGTGTTACATGAAGTCTGATATATTCAGTAAACATTGAACTGTATTAGAATAGAGATGAGACTATTCCTTCTTCAGGGGATCTTCCTGACCCAGGGATCAAACTGCATCTCTTACATCTCCAGCATTGGCAGGTGGATCCTTTACTGCTAGTGCTACCTGGGAAGTCTGCACACACAAAGTCTGATACATTCAATAAATGTTTAATTACATTGGAATAGAGATGAGGCTCGGAGAAGACAGTGGCACCCCACTCCAGTATTCTTGCCTGGAAAATCCCATGGATGGAGGAGCCTGGTGGGCTGCAGTCCATGGGGTCGATAAGAGTTGGACACGCCTGAGCGACTTCACTTTCACTTTTCCCTTTCATGCATTGGAGAAGGAAATGGCAACCCACTCCAGTGTTCTTGCCTGGAGAATCCCAGGGACGGGGGAGCCTGTGGAGCTGCCGCCTATGGGGTCGCACAGAGTCGGACACGACTGAAGCAATGCAGCAGCAGCAGCAGAGGTGAGGCTAGGGGTTAAAAAAACCCGTTATTGCCATGCTAAGGATTTAGAAAAGATTTCCTGATGCTGGGAAAGATTGAGGGCAGGAGGAGAAGGGGCGACAAAAGATGAGATGTTGGATGGCATCATCAACTCAGTGGACATGAGTTTGAGCAAATTCCAGGAGATAGTGAAGGACAGGGAAGCCTGATATGCTGCAGTCCATGGGGTCACAATGAGTCGGACACGACTGAGGGATTGGACAACACAAATACAGACAGAACGTAAATTAACAGTTACTCGAGACTGATGTGGTAGAGAAGTAATAACTAAGTAATATCTAAGGGGTATGGGATTTTTTTTGAAATGATAAAAATGTTCTAAAATGTATCATGGTGACATGTAAGGTTCCAGTTGTTCTGTTCTGTATCAGCAGTAAGTATATTCAGTTTTTAAGTTTTTAGTCATTCTAGTCATTTTTCAGTGGTACCTCAGTGATCTTTTAATTTGCATTTCTCCAGTGACTAATGGTGTTGACAGTCTTTCCATTTGCTTATTTTCCATGCATATACCTTCTTTGGGCTTCCCCAGTGGCTCAGACAGTATAGAAACTGCTGACAATGTGGAAGACTGTGGTTTAACCCCTGAGTTGGGAAGATCCCCTGGAGAAGGGCAGGGCAACCCACTCCAGTATTATTGCCTGGAGAATTCCATGGATAGAGGAGCCTGGTGGGCTCCAGTTCATACGGTCGCAAAGAGTCAGACTGAGTGACTAACACTTTCACTTTCATACCTTCTTTGGTTATGTGGGGTTTTTTGCTGTTTTTTTATTAAACTGAGTTATTTTATTGTTTATTCTTATGCTTGATGTATGTTTTACACATATTTCTATGGTTTGTCATTTCATTTTCTTCAGTTCAGTTCAGTTCAGTTCAGTCACTCAGTCGTGTCCGACTCTTTGCAACCCCATGAATCACAGCACGCCAGGCCTCCCTGTCCATCACCAACTCCCGGAGTTCACTCAGACTCACGTCCATCGAGTCAGTGATGCCATCCAACCATCTCATCCTCTGTCGTCCCCTTCTCCTGCCACCAATCCCTCCCAGCATCAGAGTCTTTTCCAATGAGTCAGCTCTTCGCATGAGGTGGCCAAAGTATTGGAGTTTGAGCTTTAGCATCAGGCCTTCCAATGAACACCCAAAACTGGTCTCCTTTAGAATGGACTGGTTAGATCTCCTTGCAGTCCAAGGGACTCTCAAGAGTCTTCTCCAACACCACAGTTCAAAAGCATCAATTCTTTGGGCACTCAACTTTCTTCACAGTCCAACTCTCACATCCGTACGTGACCACAGGAAAAACTATAGCCTTGACTAGACGGACCTTTGTTGGCAAAGTAATATCTCTGCTTTTTAGTATGTCATCTAGGTTGGTTATAACTTTCCTTCCAAGGAGTAAGTGTCTTTTAATTTCATGGCTGCAATCACCATCTGCAGTGATTTTGGAGCCCAGAAAAATGAAGTCTGCCACTGTTTCCACTGTTTCCCCATCTATTTCCCATGAAGTGATGGGACCAGATGCCATGATCTTAGTTTTCTGAATGTTGAGCTTTAAGCCAACTTTTTCACTCTCCTCTTTGACTTTCATCAAGAGGCTTTTGAGTTCCTCTTCACTTTCTGCCATAAGGGTGGTGTCATCTGCATATCTGAGGTTATTGATATTTCTCCCAGCAATCTTGATTCCAGCATGTGCTTTTTCCAGTCCAGCATTTCTCATGATGTACTCTGCATATAAGTTAAATAAGCAGGGTGACAATATACAACCTTGGCGTACTCCTTTTCCTATTTGGAACCAGTCTGTTGTTCCATGTCCAGTTCAAACTGTTGATTCCTGACCTGCATACAGATTTCTCAAGAGGTCAGGTCAGGTGGTCTCATCTCTTTCAGAATTTTCCACAGTTTATTGTGATCCACACAGTCAAAGGCTTTGGCATAGTCGATAAAGCAGAAATAGATGTTTTTCTGGAACTCTCTTGCTTTTTCCATGATCCAGCGGATGTTGGCAGTTTGATCTCTGGTTCCTCTGCCGTTTCTAAAACCAGCTTGAACATCTGGAAGTTCATGGTTCACATATTGCTGAAGCCTGGCTTGGAGAATTTTGAGCATTACTTTACTAGTGTGTGAGATGAGTGCAATTGTGCGGTAGTTTGAACATTCTTTGGCATTGCCTTTCTTTGGGATTGGAATGAAAACTGACCTTTTCCAGTCCTGTGCCCACTGCTGAGTTTTCCAAATTTGCTGGCATATTGAGTGTAGCACTTTCACAGCATCATCTTTCAGGATTTGAACTAGCTCAACTGGGATTCCATCACCTCCACTAGCTTTGTTTGTAGTGATGCTTTCTAAGGCCCACTTGACTTCACATTCCAGGATGTCTGGCTCTAGGTGAGTGATCACACCATCGTGATTATCTTGGTCGTGAAGATCTTTTTTGTACAGTTCTTCTGTGTATTCTTGCCACCTCTTCTTAATATCTTCTGCTTCTGTTAGGTCCATACCATTTCTGTCCTTTATCGAGCCTATCTTTGCATGAAATGTTCCCTTGGTATCTCTAATTTTCTTGAAAAGATCTCTAGTCTTTCCCATTCTGTTGTTTTCCTCGATTTCTTTGCAATGATCGCTGAGGAAGGCTTTCTTATCTCTCCTTGCTATCCTTTGGAACTCTGCATTCAAATGGGAATATCTTTCCTTTTCTCCTTTGCTTTTCACTTCTCTTCTTTTCACAGCTATTTGTAAGGCCTCCTCAGACAGCCATTTTGCTTTTTTTGCATTTCTTTTCCATGGGGATGGTCTTGATCCCTGTCCTCCGTCCATAGTTCATTTTCTTAATAGAGCAGAAAATTTTATTTGATGGAGTATAACTGACTTTTTTTCTTTTATGGATTGAGCTCTTGGTGTCTAAGAAATCTGTCAAATCTTTGTTTTTTTCTAGAAGTCTGTAGTTTTTGTCTTTACATTTAAGTCTGTGCACAGTTTTGAGTTAATTTTTGTATATGGTGTGAGATATGGATGAAAGTTTATTTTCTCACATATGCAATTTTTCCAGCTTCACATATTGGAAAGATTATCCTTTCTCCACTGAATTGCCTTTCTACCTTTGTCAAAAATTGATCAAGCATATATATGCTTGTCTAGACTAATTTCTATTCTGTGTATTGGTCAATGTGTCTATCCTTTTGCCAACACCACACAGCCTTGGTTTCTGTAGCTTTCTAATAAGTCTTGAAATGAAGAAATATGAACTCTCCAACTTTATTCTCTTTGAAAATTACTTTCACTAATCTAAATTGCTTGCCTCTGTATAAGCTTGTAAAATCATACCAAAAAATCGTGATGGGATTTATTTTGGATTGTATTAAATCTATAGAATCACTTGGGAGAATTAACATCTTAACACTATCGAATCTTCCAGTCCATGAACATGGTATTTATTCCCTCTGCTTGCTTTTTTTTAATATTTTAATTTCATAATACAGATTTTACACATATTTTTTTTTCCCAACAGTTTTATCAAAATACAATTCACAGGCCATCTGGTTGTTGTTCAGTCGCTCAGTCGTGTCTGACTCTTTGTGACCACATGGATTGCAGGACACCAGGCTCCTCTGTCTTCCACTATCTCCCAGAGTTTGCTCAAACTCATGTCCATCGAGTCGGTGATGCCATCCAACCATCTCGCCCTCTGTTGTCCCCTTCTCCTCTTGCCTTCAGTCTTTCCCAGCATCAGGGTCTTTTCCACTGAGTTGGCTTTTCATACCAGGTGGCCAAAGTATTGGAGTTTCAGCTTTAGCATCAGTCCTTCCATTGAATATTCAGGGTTGATTTCCTTTAGGATTGACTGATTTGATCTCCTTGCAGTCCAAGGGACTCTCATGAGTCTTCTCCAGCACCACAACGCTCAGGTTTTTTTATGGTCCAACTCTCATATCCATACATGCACATATCATACAATTTACTCATTTAAAGTATACAATTCAACTTTGTTTTTAGTAGATTCACCAGTTCCAGTCTCACAATTTCCTCCCTTTGTTTTCCTTCAGTCCTAAGGATGATTATGATTCCTAATTTTATTGGTCTTTGGATGCCTTGCCATCCTTATTTGTTTGACTTCAGTGCTTCTCACATTTTAGTACATATGAGTCACTTGGAGATCCTGTTAAAATGCAGATTCTAAAATCAGTAGGTCTGGGGCAGGAGCTGGTGCTCCTTGGGTCCATCAGTCTCCCAGGTGATGCTGCCGCTGCCGATTTGGTGATTATACTCGACTAGGAAGTGTTTACAGTTCTACCCTTTATTTAAGAGGTTTTTTGTTCATTAATTTTTTTTATTTGAAACATCTGCTGTAATGCTCCCCGCCCCCCTCCCCCCGCCCGGAGACTTTGGTCGCTATATAAGGAAACAAGAAAAAAGTTGATATTGTCATTCATGAGCTCAATTTCTTTCCCTGTTATTGAAACAATTGGTTAAAAATTCATTCTAGGCAATGTTAAATTTACCAGTAACTCAAACTCTGCCCTGTTCCTGTTGCTTTTTTACTATTTGAAAATCAGGACAATATTAGCCCTTCTTCAGTCCTTGGCATTTCTTATTTTTCTCTGGTTTTCCAAAGCTGACTGACACTAATCTACAATCACTTATGCAAAGTCTTTCATGGATAATTCATTGAGGCCTGGAACGTTTAACTCACTTAAAGAAAGCAATTGGTTGCTCACTTACCACATTGGATTTCAGTAACCTTTTAATCACGTTAATACTACATTTTTCATTTTAAAATTATTCTCTCTGAGAGAGGAAATGAAATTAAAGTTGGGTAGCTTTTACTTTTCTCTGTCATCTGATAGCATTATATCATCAGCATCAATAGGTGACTTTATTCTCCTTTTCACCCTCTTATGACAAGTATTACTTAAAAAGGAAGAAACAATTTTTGAAAAATTCTTGATTTTCTTTTTAAAAGCAAAATTAAGTCTGTAAGCATTAATCCTTGTAGGCTTGTGCTACTCCTTAATACATGCTCCTTTTAAAAATCTAATCTTATTAAGGAGCATTCTGTGAAATGATCTGCTCCCTGGAGTATGATGACTTGGCCTACTGGTCACTCTTTGGCAGCCAGCCCCAGAGTTGGGTCAGTTCCCATAGTTCTGGCATCTCTAATTCTCAGATAATTCCTTTCTCCCTGTAGCCAATTATTGTAATATTAGTCATTACTCCTTTTTTGTGAGCCTAAAAATTTACATAGTTGAAGTCCATTCAACCATTAGATATTGACACTGGATTAGAACAGATTCATACATGCTGCTGTTGCTGCTGCTAAGTCACTTCAGTCGTGTCCAACTCTGTGTGACCCCATAGACGGCAGCCCACCAGGCTCCCCTGTCTCTGGATTCTCCTGGCAAGAACACTGGAGTGGGTTGCCATTTCCTTCTCCAATGCATGAAAGTGAAAAGGGAAAGTGAAGTCGCTCAGTCATGTCCAACTCTTAGCGACCCCATGGACTGCAGCCTACCAGGCTCCTCCATCCATGGGATTTTCCAGGCAAGAGAACTGCAGTGGGGTGCCATTGCCTTCTCCAGGTTCATACATACATACTTGTATATTCGAGCAGCAATATCACTTCTACATTTTCGCCTTTTGTCTCAACCTGTTTGCAATCCATCATTCTACCATCATCAATTTCTACCAGCTGAATAACTCTCTGGCCCATGAGATTCCTCTGCACTGCCATCTCTCTTATTGTCAACTCCTTCCTTTTGAATGAGGTAAAATTTTCTCTCCCTATTTCAATCATCTATCAATATCTTGATTCCTCATCTATCAATATTTATTAGATTACTTTCATTTCCTTTTGTTAATGTATCTGGCTTGAGGGCATTGCTCAGCCAGTCCATCCTAAAAGAGATCAGTCCTGGGTGTTCATTGGAAGGACTGATGTTGAAGCTAAAACTCCAAAACTTTGGCCACCTGATGCGAAGAGCTGACTCATTGGAAAAGATCCTGATGCTGGGAAAGATTGAGGGCAGGAGGAGAAGGGGATGACAGAGGATGAGATGGTTGGATGGCATCACTGACTCAATGGACATGGGTTTGGGTGGACTCTGGGTGTTGGTGATGGACAGGGAGGCCTGGCGTGCTGCGGTTCAAGGGGTTGCAAAGAGTTGGACATGACTGAGCAACTGAACTGAACTGAAAGTTCAGTCATGTGGGAAGGGGAGAGGGTAGGACTGTACTCCTAAGATGCAGTTGCTTGTTGACAGAATCTGCAGTTTACAGAATGGAGTCAGTGTAGTTCAGCCACATGACATCATAAAATATGTTTGGCCAAATGCACATGAAATGCTACTCAACATCACTAGTCTTTAGGGAAATCCAAATTAAACCACAATTATTTACCACCTCCTAGAACGGTGAAGGACCAGGCAATGGCACGCCACTCCAGTATTCTTGCCTGGAAAATCCCATGGATGGAGGAGCCTGGTAGGCAGCAGTCCATGGGGTCGCTAAGAGTCAGACACAACTGAGCGACTTCACTTTCACTTTTCACTTTCATGCATTGGAGAAGGAAATGGCAACCCACTCCAGTGTTCTTGCCTGGAGAATCCCAGGGATGGGGGAGCCTAGTGGGCTGCCCTCTATGGGGTTGCACAGAGTCGGACACGATTGAATCGACTTAGCAGCAGCAGAATGGTGAAAGTTAGAAAAAATTGGCAATACCAATTGTTAGGGAGGATGTGGAGTAACGAACTCTGATGTATTGTTAATGAGAATGTAAAATATACAACTACTTTGGGAAACAACTTGGCAATTTCTTACAAACATTAAATAATAAGTCATATGATTCAATAATTCAATTCAGAGGTACTTACAAGAGAGACAAGAACTTGTACCCACAAAAAGAATATTCATAGCAGCTTTATTCATAGTAGTCCTAAAATGGAAACAATCCAAGAGTCCCTCAGCAGTTTAATTGGTAAATAAATTGTGGGCTATCTGTACAATTGGATACTACTCAACAATAAAATAGGGGCTTCTCCAGTGGCTCAGTGGTAAAGAACCCACCTATAATGTGGGAGCTGCAGGAGACATGGGTTCGATCCCTGGGTCAGAAGATCCCCCAGAAGAGGGCACGGCAACGTGCTCCAGTATTTTTGCCTGGAGAATCCCACGGACAGAGGAGCCTGGCAGGCTATGTCCATAGGGTCCCAAAGAGTCGGACATGACTGAAGCGACTTAGCACAGTCAAAATAAAATAATCCACAGATAATGCAAAATGTGGATAGGTCTCAAAAGCATTATGCTGAATGAAACAAGCCAGACACAGAAAAGTGCATACAATATGATTCCATTTATATAAAATTCTAAAAACCCAAAACGTACTTATAGAAAGCAAAATAGTGATGGCCTGGGGTCTCAGGTAGGGTGGATTAACTTGAAAGGGCACAAAAGGAATTTTTGAAGTAATATGTTTTAAATTCTTTTCTTAGAGACAAACTGATGGATCTTTTTTTAAAATTAATTAATTTACTTTTGACTGTGCTGGGTCTTCATTGCAAGAGTTGCAGCTAGAGGGGGCTACTCTTTGCTGCAGCGCGTGGACTTCTCATCGCGGCTTCTCTTGTTCTAGAGCATGGGCTCAATAGCTGTAGCCTACGGGTTTAGTTGCTCCGTGGCATGTGGGATCTTCCCTAGCCAAGGATCAAACCCATGTCCCCTGCAATGGCAGGTGGATTCTTAACCACTAAACCACCAGGGATGTCCCCAAAGTGTTCTTTATTATGATTGTGGTGGTGATTACATGAGTGAATTAATTTGTCACAGTTCACTGATCTCTATACTTAAAATGGATATGCATTATTGTCTATCAGTTATACATAATAAAATTTATTTTTAAAATTATTGTACCAAGGTAGCCATTGTTATGTCAAAAACTATAAGAGTAGGTCTCTTTTGTCTATTTAGATTTATTGAATATCTACTCTGTTAGACATCAGGCAAGGTATTTTGCATGCATATTTCATTTAGTCATCACAACGTGCTTAGTCACTCAGTCGTGTCCAGCTCTTTGTGACACTTTGCCCTGTAGCCTGGCAGGTTTCTCTGTCCATGGAGTTTTTTGGGCAAGAACACTTGAGATGTTTGTCATTTTCCTTCTCCAGGGGGTCTTCCCGACCCAGGGATTGAACCTGTGCCCCCTGTGTCTCCTGCATTGCAGACACACTCTTTTCTTGCTGAGCCATCGGAGAAGCCCAAGTTATCACAACAGCCCTCTGATAACTGCTCTATTTTACAGATGAAGATAATGAAGCACAGAGACTTTAAGAAAATTGCCTAATGTCCAATTATCATTGTGGCATTAGGAAGTGGCAGAGACTCCATCCCCACCTTAACACGCACATCATTCTTCATGCAGCTCTTTGAAATTTTACTTACCAAGTGTAAGAGAATCACCAGCATTACTGAAACACTAAGGAACATAAGGTTTAGCATTTGAAGGAGAATCCTCAGATATGAAGAGACAGTTAGGCAAACCTAACTCTGTTGTTACTGAGGGTATGTTTATCACAGCTTGGAACACCTCCCTATATGCACTCAACATGCCTCACTATTGTTGTTTTGCTACGTTATTTCACCTGACCCTTGAGACTCCCTTCCTTCCTGCTGCCACTATCATATCGCACCCAGGGTCTGCTGATCCCTTTTAACACTCTGATCCCAATCCAGACAAAACCCCTCTTTAGGACCCCTTTGCATGCTTTTCTGTTTGTTTTTTTTTTCCGTGTGTGCTTAGTCACTCAGCCATGTCCAACTCTTTGCAACCCTTTGGACTGTAGCCTGCCAGGCTCCTCTGTCCTTGGGATTTTTCAGGCAAGAACACTAGAGTGGGTTACTATTTCCTTCTCCAGGGAATCTTCCTGACCTAGGGATCAAACCTGCATCTCCTGTGTTTCCTACATTGCAGGCAGATTCTTTACCCACTGAGCCATATTGTTCCCCTTTAGCCTAACAGAACTGAACAAAACTTAAAACAAACAAACAAAAAAGACTTTAATGCTGCTGCTGCTGCTGCTAAGTCGCTTCAGTCATGTCCGACTCTGTGCGACCCCATAGACGGCAGCCCATCAGGCTCCACCGTCCCTGGGATTCTCCAGGCAAGAACACTGGAGTGGGTTGCCATTTCCTTCTCCAATGCATGAAAGTGAAAAGTGAAAGTGAAGGTGCTCAGTCGTGTCCGACTCTTAGCGACCCCACAGACTGCAGCCTACCAGGCTCCTCCGTCCATGGGATTCTCCAGGCAAGAGTACTGGAGTGGGGTGCCATTGCTAGTGGAGTACAAAAGGCAAATAAGCAAAGTGGATAATTATGATTAAAACCATCTGACTTACAAAATATTCTTACCATCTGTTAATTAAATGTTTATCAGTCATGTATTATGGGAAGAAGAAATTATTCACTATAAGACGTGTGTATAGTTTATCATTTCTGTTAAAAGGAGGATAGAAAAAGGCTCCTAAAACAAGTGTGCATAGAATGTCTTCAGAAGGAAGGATGCACAGGAAATTGCTAATAGTGTTTGCTTCTGTGAAAGGGCATATGGGGCAGGTGTGGGCCAAGTTAATAAACATTGTGGGTGCCTCAACCATATCCATTTTACCCAAATGCATTTGGAAAACTGACTTTTTCTCCAGGGATGTCTCTGATTGATATAAATATGGTTCCATTTTCTTGACCTGTTACATGTGACCCAATTTTGTCTGGTGAAATGAGAGGATAGTATTGCTGCAAGCTTCTGGAATTATGCTTTATCACTCTTAGGAGAGATTAACATGACGCTTGCCTGGTGGTTCAGACAGCAAAGAATCTGCCTGCTAATGCAGGAGACCCGGCTTCGATTCCTGAGTCAGGAAGATCCCCTGGAGAAGGGAATGGCAACCTAATCCAGTATTCTTACCTGGAGAATTCCACAGACAGAGGAGCCTGGCAGGCTACAGTCCATGGGTTGCAAAGAATTGGACATGACTGAGTGACAATCGCTTTCACTTTTCATCAGCTTTTCTGCTGGACACAAACAAGGGAGAATGAAGCCAAGTGTTTCCATTTTACAACTATGCAAGAAATCAGCCTCAGGCTGAAGCCCATGAACTAGAGAGCAAAGTAGAAAGACAGGAAAAATCTGGTCCTTGATGATACTGTTAAGCGGCTAACTCAACTAACTCTTCAACCCTATCTTGCATTTATGTGATAAATGAACTGATACATTTCACTATCATTTAAGCCAGCTTTGGTCAAGTGTCAAGTTTCTGCTACTTGTAGCCAAAAACAATTAATGGAGATGGAGACTGTTTACCTTCTATATACTTTCTATCTTTTCCTTTTTAAATCATGTGCGTGTACATCTACTTAAAAAGATTGTAAGAATTTACTGTGTTCCAGGCATTGAGAAATAGAGTATTCAAGTGCCCTTTAATCTTAAAATCTCTTTAAGAGATTTGCTTCTTTCTCCTCAATGAGGTCAACCATCCCAACTCCTCTACAAGGAAGATATGGATTTACACTTCACAGAGTGAATACAAGTTGGACTATATGAAACTGACATTTTTGTAGGTCAAGATGGTCAAATATTGGCAATTTTACAGTATGAATCACTAAACACAGTATTCACATAGAAGAAATTATACATAAGTTACACACATTACTAGGCTCATCAGACTCCCATGCCAATGCCCTGAATAAGCTTGGCCATTAATCAACTTTCCCTTAGGCTTTCCCCAGTTGCTGGCTGTTTTCATCATTTCTACCCCTAGATCTCAGAGAACTGATGGCAAAAGACCAGATCAATACACATTCATGTTGTCTACTCCTTTTTTTTTTTTTTAATATATATTTTCTAGTGCCTATCATTCCCCCTGGCTGCTACTCCATGCTTTCTACTGACAGAGAAAACCAAATCTTCCCAGCAGGAGTGCCCTGAAAAAGTGAAAGTGAAAGTTGCTCAGTTGTGTCTGACTCTTCGACCCTACGACCCTACGGACCATTCAGTCCATGGAATTCTCCAGGCCAGAATGCTGGAGTGGGTAGCCGTTTCCTTCTCCAGAGGATCTTCCCAACCCAAACCCAGGTCTCCCACATTGCAGGCAGATTCTTTAAAAGCTGAGCTACAAGGGAAGCCCAGGAGTGCCCTATCCCTGCTAATATGCAAATTGGCACATGTATCTATAGCTCACAGCATCCCTTTTCCTTCCCAAAGATGCTGATCCCCAGACCCTGCCCTGTCACTTGTCTGATGGTGAAGCAGAAAGTAAAAGAAACACAAAGACACTAATATATCATGACATAGAGTATTGGTTAGCTGCTGCTGCTGCTGCTAAGTCACTTCAGTCCGACTCTGCGATCCCATAGATGGAAGCCAACCAGGCTCCCACATGTATTGCTGCATAAAAAATTACCCAAAGTGTAGTGACTTAAAATAATAAACACTGATTATCTCACAGTCTCTGCAGGTCAGGAAGTCAGAAGCAGCATATCTGGGTGGTTCTGCCTCAGGGTCTCTTATGACATTACAGTCATGGTGTTGTTGGTTGGGGCTGCAGTCATCTGAAGCCTTGGCAAGGGCAGAAAGGGATGCTCCCAAGGTGGCTCACTCAGATGCCTGGCAAGCCGGCACTGGTTATTGGTGAAATGATGCAGTTCTTTCCCATGTAGATGTCACCATAGGGCTGTTTGAATATCCTTGTAATAAGGTAGCTGACTTTCCCCAAGTAAGTAATCCACAAGAGAGAAGTAAGCCAAGTGGAAGTTATGAGGTAGACAGTTAGGAAAGTCACACACACACTCTGCAACATCCCATTTGTTATCAAGTTATCTCTATTCAATATAGGAGGTGACCACACAGGGGTTACCAAGAGGCAAGAATTGTAGGGACTATCTTGGTGGCTGATGTAGCTGTAATTGTCTCCATTTCACAGATGAGAAAACTGATGCTTGTAGGGTCTATAGATATGTCAAAGTCACACACTTCATGAGAATTTGGTAGATGCTGATGGGAAGCCAATGCAGGCTGACTTTCAAGCCCAAGCGCTGGTTTCTGTCATCCTGCCCCTGACATACTACCCCAGAATGACTTCACGTTGCTTTGTCACCATTAAATTAGTGTTTAATTATTTTATAATTTTTCAGTTTTCTTATAAGGCTATACATATGATAGACCTTAAGTGAATAGTTACTTACATATACATCCAATAAAGTAACTTTTAAAAGTAAAAGGATTAACACCCTTATTACAAAGTGTTTCAGTAGCAAATTATATTAATAATTGTTATCATTATTAAGGGAACTGGAAGAGTGATTGGACAAGAATTAGACTGATCTTCATGGAGAGGATTGAGGAGGAAAAAGAAGCTAAATCCATCGATTCTTTTTAGGGTTAATACAAAACTGAGTCTGATCACCTGTTTTTCTCTGATCCTTATTAGCATCAACCTTCCCTATCAGATAAAACAGATTAACCAGAATGTGACTGAATTTAAATGTGTAATCAATTCTTCTCTGGTTCTATGCAATGACAAAGTTTATATTTGTGTTTTGATTGAAAACTTTTTTTTTTACTTTTAATTTTTGTTTAGATAAATTACATGTGTATATGTATTTGTATATGTATATGTATAAATACAATTTATTTATAAGAATCTTTAATAATCCAACCTCTCAGAGAAAAGCACATTAATACGCTGTTATGTTTTCTCCTAAAACAGTGAATTTTTTTAAAAATTGAAGTGTAGTTGATTTACAATGTTATGGCAGTCTTTGCTGTACAGCAGAGCAACTCATTGCTTTGCCAACAAAGGTCCGTCTAGTCAAAGCTATGGTTTTTCCAGTAGTCACATATGGATGTGAGAGCTGGACTAAAAAGAAAGTTGAGTGCTGAAAAATTGATGCTTTTGAACTGTGTTGTTGGAGAACTCTTGAGAGTCCGATCCCACCAGTCCATCCTAAAGGAAATCATTCCTGAATATTCATTGGAAGGACTGATACTGAAGCTGAAACTCCAATAATTTGGCCATCTGATGCAAAGAACTGATGCAAAGAACTGACTCATTGGGAAAGACCCTTATGCTGGGAAAGATTGAAGGCAGGAGGAGAAGGGGACGACAGAGGATGAGGGGGTTGGATGGCATCACCCATTCAATGTACATGAGTTCGAGTAAGCTCTGGGACTTGGTGATAGACAGGGAAGCCTGGAGTGCTGCAGTCCATGGGGTTGCAAAGAGTCAGACACGACTGAGAGATTGAACTGACTGACTGAAAGCGACTCAGTTATACACATATAGACAAACTTTTTTTGTACTCTTTTCCATTATGGTTTATCACAGGATATGGAATATAGTTCCGTATGCTATATACTAGGACATTGTTGTTTATCCTTCTATATGAAATAGTTTGTGTCTACCAACACCAAACTCCAGTACATCCCTCTTCCTCCCCATCCCCTTGGCAATAGCAAGTCTATTCTCTATGTCTAAGAGTTTGTTTCTGTTTTGCAAATAGGTTCACTGTGCTATATTTTAGATTCCACATATAAGTGATATCATGTATTTGTCTTTCTGACTTACTTCACTTAGTATGATAATCTCTACTTGCATTAAAACAGTGAATATCTTTATATAAATAAGGTGATGCTAAAAATAGTACTTTATCCTTTTTTTTCTCCTTAACATTTTTATATTGTTGAAGATTCAAGAACATTGCTTTTTAAATAGCCCCTTGATTATTTCTGATTGCAGAGGTACTATGACCTCTGCAAAAAATTTGGAAATTTCTGAAAAATACAAAAACAAGGATCACTCACAATCCTACCATTCAGATAGCCATTGTCAGTATTTCTTTATATTCACTCCTAGATTTTTCTCTACACATATTTACATATATAGATAAATATAGTGCTAAGCCATGTCCGACTCTTGCGATCCCATGAACTGTAGCCTGCCAGGCTCCTCTGTCCATGGAATTCTCCAGGCAAGAATACTGGAGTGGGTTGCCATTTTATATAGATAAATACATATTTGTAAAAACAAAAGGGGTATTTTGTTTTATAGTCACCTTTTCACTTAAAAGTATATTAGAACATCTTTCCATATTAATGCATACAAGTCTTCATTACATTTTTGATGAGCACAACTACCCATTGATATCTAGATTATACCTATATTTCATTTTTATAAATAAGCCTGTGGTCAATAATCTAGCACATAGATCTTTCACTACTCATTGAGTTATTTCCTTAAAATATATTCCAACTAGTGATGTTGATGAATATTGTAGGGACTTGAGAAAAACCCCTCATCTTTTGCCTCCTCTCTCTGCCTCCAGTGCTTCGTAATAACTCCCTCTACATTTCAGGAGTCTTGTAGAAATATCTCTGGTGCTTCTGGGCTTTGCAAGTCCCTATGCTCCAGAGGAAGCCCAGGGGCAGGGAAGGAAATAGAGGCAGGCAGAAGTGGGCAGCTGACTGGGTGTGAGCATTGCCCCTCTAGTTGCACTGAGCTGAGGGGCTCTGGAGCATGGCATCAACAGTGTCTGCTGTAGTATTGCTAACCTGGTTTTATGTTATGTTTTTGTTTTTAAGTTTTTGGCTACTTCCCTTGGCATGTGAGACCTTAGTTCCCACACCAGGAATCAAACTCTTATCCCCTGCATTGAAAGGTGGAGTCTTAACCACTGGACTGACAGGGAAGTCCCTAACCTGGTTTTAAAGTTAAATAAACTTGAATTCAGGAAGGTTACCTGCCCAAAATTACATTGTAATTGAGTGGCAGAACTGGGGATCTATTTAGTGTGACTACAATCCCATACTTGGTTGCTCTTTCTAAATCACGTTAATGTTGTAGGTACACTCTGGATATTTTGGAGTTAATCCCAGAAATTTCGAGCTAAGAAATACATTAGACATTTTTGAGTCCGTTCCTTAGGATGAGAACTCAGGAGTCAGGAAGGCTTATTAGCCTCTAAGTCTGAGACTGTAAAGCTGGATGGTTTCAGAGTAGGATTGACTCTGCAGACTGCCATACACTGCTCCTTCCACAACAATGCACAGCCCCGCTCTGTAAATATATTAACTCATTAAGAAAATTAAAAGATACATATTATCTACTTTTATTTCAAATCTAATATACATTTGAAAGTTAAAATTACAGAATGGCCTCATTTCTTCTAAGTAGTATCAAGAGCCCTGTGTCTACTGGAATCTTAAAGATTATTCCACATTTGATTATTCCTCTTCTTGCTGCCGCACACTTTCTCCAAGGAAGTCATTTCCCAAATAAAAGTGTTATAGCTGAAATTAAATTAGCAATTAAAAATAAATGAACTACTTGCTATAGTCTCTAGGAGCCACTTTGTATCAACTAAAGTGTTATTCATTTAGCAAACTAAAAATCACCCGCATAATTTTATTTATATTCACCCTTTCCTCAGGTGCTATGAACAGGGACTTCTGTAGCTTTAAAATATGAGGCAAGTAATCTAAGATGTTTTCTCTAGTGCAAAGCATACTATAAAGACCCATCATAAGACTGTGATGGCAACCATTTAAAATGCAGGGGGAAATGTCATTACACCATTTTAATCATTTGATGAACTAATTGAAAGAAGCACAGTGGGATTTCCCTAGTGGTCTAGTGGTTAAGAATCCACCTGCCAACGCAGGGGAGATGAGTTCAATCCCTAGTGTGGGAAGATTGCATGCCACAGAGCAACGAAGCCCGTGTGCCACAACTATGGAGCCTGTGTGCCCTAGAGCTCATGCTGCACAACAAAAGAAGCCGCCATAATGAGAAATGTGCATACATACTGCAACCAGAGAGGAGCCCCTGCTCACCACAACTAGAGAAAGCCTGCAGCAGCACTGAAGACCCAGTGCAGCCAAAAGTTAATTATTTTTTTAAAAAAGGAAGCACAGTAATTCTTATCTAAAATTACACTAAAATTAGACACATTGCTTGTATCTAGGGGAGAACAAATATTTTATTAAAATTTTAGCTTGAAAATTAATGCCATATGTGGGGATTCTGATTTAATGCAAAGTCACACTAACAATACAATTCCCCATAAGGAATCCAGAGACACTGACTAGTTTCTTTATTATTTTTGCAGTTTTTAAAAATCCTCATATTATTTTTACTCATTTTATAAGTATTTAATTTATACTATGCAACATGAATTGCTTTGAAGCTTCCTCCTTCTGTTCCCTGACCCAGTGCCACAAAGAGCAGGATGTAACATTCTTCATTCTTATCTTATTGGAGTGATGTAATTTTTTCATAGTGGACTTTTTCTTGTCCCTGTATGCACGTGTGCTCAGTCACTTCAGTCGTGTCCGACTCTTTTCGACCCTATGGAATGTAACCTGCCAGGCTCATCTGTCCATGGGATTCTCCAGGCAAGAACACTGGAGTGGGTTGCCATTTCCTCCTCCAGGGGATCTTCCCGACCTAGGGATTGAGCCCATGTCTCTTATATCTCCTGCATTGGCAGGTGGGTTCTTTACCACTAGCACCACCTGGGATTTGCTGGAGTCCCTGTATAGTCTTGAGTATTTCTGCCATCTTATATGTGAATTTCCAGGAATGTTCTTCTTCCTATCTAGGAGAAGAGGGAACAACAACAACAAAAAAAAGACCAAGGAAGAGAGGATGCTGCAGAGCTTTTCAAAAGAATCAATGTATTAAAAATATTTATTTAAAGAAATAGAATATGTTACATTCATACACATTTGGATAACAGCAGCTTCTTTGTTTCAAGATCCAGAGATGAGTTTTCCCCTGATGGAAATATGTAATACATAATCATACGGCTAAAAGAGAGTCTCTAATTTCATCTTTTCACCTTCAGACAGACCTATCCCTAAGTCATTTTGGGTAGATAGACTTCATTATTTGTGAAAAGGTTGGTAAGAAGAAAAGTGTCTTTTGAAAAGTACCCTTAGTAAACATTTATATTGTAAAGTACAATTCAACTCTAAAAATGTTACATTTTATCTCTCACTTTGAGAAGTGCCTCAAAGTAACACAGTTGCTACTTTCTGTCTGTAGTCAAGATTCTGTACTAAGTACCTTTCTGCAGTGTTCTCAGACTTCTTAGATAATGTCCCATTCAACAAATGTTACCTTCCCCAGAGCTCTCCAGCAAATCTTCAACACCAAATGCGTGTCCAACAATTCCATTCAAATCTGACACGACACAGACACCACAGATTAAGGGCTCAGTTCCCAAAGACCGTCCCCACTTCAGACCAGCTACAAATTCAGGGGGTCATCTGCACTTCTTATGGGCCAGCCTGACTACTAATGTGAGGGTTTCTACGACCCCTCTGCAAGTTTGACAATTGGATCAAATGACTCATAGCACTTAGGAAAGCACTATACTTAGAATTATTATTTTATTATAAAGGATACAACCCAGAAATAGCCAAATGGGAGAGACACATAAGGCAAGGCTAGGAATAAAGGAAGCCTGGGGAGCTTGTACCAGCCTCCTGGTACATTGATATACTCACCAATCAGGAAACTCTCTGAACCTCCTTAGAGTTTCTATCAAGGTTTTATTACAGAGGCATTATTGATTAAATCATTGGTCATGTGGTTGGACTCAATCTCCCCATACCATTACCACTCCTCATTCTCTGTTCCCCCCAATCACCAGTAATCTACTTTCTATCTCTATGGATTTGCCCATACTGCCCATGACATATAAATGGAACCATATAATACGTGGCTGTGATCGGCTTCTTTCACCTGGCACAATACTCCCAAGTTTCATCCATGTTGTAGCACATTATCAGTAATCCATTCCTTTTTATTGCCAAATAATATTCCATTGTATAGATGTACCACATTTTTTTAATCCATTGATCAGTTAATGGGCATGGGCTATTTCTACTTTTTGGCTACTGTGAATAATGCTACTATGAACTTTCACATACAAGCTTTTATGTGAAATGTGTTTTCATTTCTCTTGGATATATACCCAGGAATAAAGTTGCTGTGCCGTATGGTATTTCTATATTCAATCTTTTGAAGAGCTACAAGATTGTAACAGGAGCACCATTTTACATTCCCACCAGTGGTGTATGAAGAACACTAGATCTTGTATCTCCCCCCACCTATGAAGAAATTAAAACTCTTGCCCTAGGCCCAGTTTTTTAAAACCTGGGAAGAGATTTTATTTGGCCTGGCCTGGGTCAGATGCTGACCTGTTTTCTCATCTCTGTTGTTAGAAAAGGGTCATGTAAAATATGGTTTTCCAGCTTATGGCCATGGGAAGGAGTGTTTCCCTGGAAAGGGATGTACTGCTATACAGAAGGCCTGCACAGGGACTTCCCCGGTGGTCCAGTGACTAAGACTCTCTGCTCCCAATGCAGGGGGCCCACATCCAATCCCTGTCAGGGAGCTAGATCCCACATGCTGCAATTGAGACCCAGCACAGACAAATAAATAAATACGTATCTTTTTTTTAGATGCCTGCACAGAAACCTAAGATGTAAAAATAGTGCTACCCCCTAAGGGGAACTGTCACTGTGTGGGAGCATTGGGTTGATACAATGACTGGGAGGATGCCTCTGAGGTTTAGGTGGCATCTGGGGCCTGGAAGTGTAAATCCCCTGAAACAAAGCAGCCTCACTCAATAAAGAGTTGTCCTGCCCAAAGGCCAATAATGTTCCAGTTGATCAACTCAGTTCTGTAATAACCAACTCATCATTTCTTAGTTGGGAACATGCCTACTCAAAATTTTATTTGCCAGCCTGCCTTTGTAACTAGATGTAGCTATGTGATCAAGTTCTGGTCAATGACATGGAAGTGGAAGTGATGTGTGTGGCAGCCGAGAAGAGTCCTTACAAAAAAGTGTGCCCTCTCTTTGCCGTTCTTCCTTCCTGCAAGCTGGGATGAAGATATGATGGCTGGTACTGGAACAGCCATCAGACTATGGAGTGGAAATCCCATTTTAAGAAACAGTGGAACAAGATGAGAAGAAAAGGATGATCAGAGATTGTCATACACACTCTGGGCTGAGTGTGGTTATATGGGAAGAAATATACTTCTATCTTAATAAGTCACTATTTTCTGTCATTCTTAGCTGAACCAAAGCTAATCTAATATAACTGTGTCCTACATGCCAGGCACTTTCTCTGTGTACCAAGTACCATTCTGTGAAAACACTTTAAATGCATTAACTCAATGTCTTCTCATGTCAAATCAATGAGATAAGTACTTCAACCTACAAGCCACATTTTGAGATGGAAAAACTCAAAACTTGAGGCTCAGAAAAATTAAAAATTTGCCCAAGTTCATCACAGATTTTACATGCAAGACACAACCTCCAGAGCCCATGTCTGAAACTATCACACTAAGAAAACAACAGATGAACGACTCACAGAATACACTGATGATGAGAAAATGCAAATAACAGCAATATATAATTAATAAGCAGGAGAAACTATAATCAGAACCTCAGCTATCTCAATATAACAGTGACCATGCTGCTGCCGCTGCTGCTAAGTCGCTTCAGTCATGTCCGATTCTGTGCGACCCCATAGACGGCAGCCCATCAGGCTCCCCAGTCCCTGGGATTCTCCAGGCAAGAACACTGGAGTGGGTTGCCATTTCCTTCTCCAATGCATGAAAGTGAAAAGTCAAAGTGAAGTCACTCAGTCGTGTCCGACTCTTAGCGACCCCATGGACTGCAGCCTACCAGGCTCCTCTGTCCATGGGATTTTCCAGGCAAGAGTACTGGAGTGGGGTGCCATTGCCTTCTCCAAACAGTGACCATGCATAAAAAATAGGCCTTTTGAATTTGGGAGGGAAATCCAACTATCTGCAAGTGTGTATTTGCCAAGCATTTTTGTGACTGACAGACTTTTGAGTAGAATGCTAAATTAGAATCTTTAGCACTCTTTCAATATGTGACAAACTGCAGTTTATAAATATCAAATTTTAATAAGTTATTTAGTAGGTTACTAAGCAGCCCTTGGTTGTATGCAAAAACGAAAATCTGTGGAATTACACATCCCTCACATATAATGAGTGAAGACTGTGCATTTGTTAAATTTACAGTCTGTCAAGAGGACCTATATACCATACCTTGTGGATCATTCTTATAAAATGCTATATGCGAAATTAAGCCTCTTGCTTGAAATTTGTAGCCCTTTATATCTCATAATTGTTTCATATATTTCTATATCTGTCAGATTAGTCTGAAATTTAGGACACAGAATTTTATGAGAGGATTAAATTCAGTTAACACTTGCAACACCCCCTACTTGCAGCTGTGGGACACTGGGGATAAAAATGATGAGTGAGAATGATTCTTATCATCTAGAAACTCACAATCCACTAGGGGAGACACTGACAAGACAAGTGGAACCAAGTGAGATGGACCTTGAAGGTATGTTCTAAAAGGAGAGAGGGAAAAGTGATTCTTTGTGCCTTTCGATATTGGGGAAGGCTTGGATAATCCTTAGAATTCTGCCAAATGGAGAAGAGAGAAAACACACTGAGAAAAAAAGTTTAAAAACAAAAAAAGCACAAAGCTATAGGAAAAATGGAACAGTATTAGGGAATGACAAGTAACTCAGGGCAATTTATTTATTTAAAGTTATATGCATGTACTACCATACTAATGACATTGTAAAGAAAAGAAAGTGAAATCACTCAGTCGTGTACAACTCTGTGAGACCCCATGGACTATAGTCTGCCAGGCTCCTCCATCCATGGGATTTTCCAGGCAAGAATACTAGAGTGGGTTGCCATTTCCTTCTCCAGGGGATCTTCCCAACCCAGGGATTTAACCCAAGTCTCCCACATTGCAGGCAGACTTTACCATCTGAACCAGCAGGGAACATGTGAAAACAAATATAAATAGAACTTCTAAGGAAAAAATAAGCAATTATAAAGATACTGCTAATTATGAACATGGGCTTCTCAGGTGGCTCAGTGGTAAAGAATCTGCCTGCCAATGCAGGAGATGCAAGAGACAAGCATTTGATTCCTGGGTCAGGAAGATCCCCTGGAGTAGGCATTGGCAACTCACTCCAATATTCTTGCCAGGAAAATTCCATGGACAGAGGAGCCTGGCTGGCTGCAGTCCATGGGGTTGCAAACAGTCAGACATGACTGAGCACCCACGCAATCATGAACATGGTAATATTAAGTAGTTTAAAAAGTGAGAACTAAAAGCTCATTAATTTGCTTTCTAGTTTTGCAATGTTTAACAATAAGAAACTAAGCAATTTATTTGTACTTATCTGGGTGCTTTATTTTTCCAGGAGAGAGTTATACTAGCAAAGGTTGTGAGAACTAATAAAAGCTTGATACTCTACTGGGGAATCTTTATGAGCCATCCCTTCCATAAACACAAAAATTAGAGTCACACCAGATTCTATTTATACTTTGCACACACACACACACACACAAAAAGATATGGCTAATCATAATGGCATTATCAACTAAAACTTCAAACCCCAATATATGCTTAAGCAGGAGCCTGTCATTAAAGATGGAGACTGTAAATCTCTATTTCAAAGGTTCTTTAACCATAATTTAAATTTTGAGGGCCAGTTTTTGTCATATGTGATTAGGAGTTTATTGTCTTAAGTCTAAAATTGCTGAAGGCTCACATTAGATGTAGCCCCAGTCCCTTGGGCTGACTGTATTATTTTCTTGGCTTAAAGTTTAGTATTGTCTTTAATTCATAGTTTCTTTGTGAGAACTACTATTATTTTTTTGTGTTTGGGTGTACTGGATCTTAGTTGCGGCTTGCAGGATCTTTAGTTGTGGTAAGCAGGATCTAGCTTCCCCACCAGAGATCAAATCCAGGCCCCCTGCACTGGGATTGTGGTGTCTTAGCCACTGGACCACCAGAGAAGGCCCAGTGAGAATTATTTAAAATTATTTTCCTTCTTGGTTAAGATTAATTTGAAACTAGATAAATATCATCTGTAAAGCTACTCCACAGGCATGTAAATAGCAATAAAGTGACAATATAACCTGAGAGCAAACAGCAAGGATGCCACTCTCAGCCTCTTCCAGTTGTAGAATATTCCTTAGGGTACTTCCCTTACTGCCCAAGACATGAGGTCACCCAAGTGAAAACAGCTGTGTCCATCTGTAGCTTGTGGGGCATCTCCCTCTCCAGTACATGAATGCAATGAGCACAGTACCAGAAACACAGCAGACATTCAACACACATAAAAAAAGTAGATCTTTGTAGTCAGGTCTCGAAGACCTTGATCTTATAAGCAATTAAGAACCACTGCAGAGTTGCTTTGGAGTTTTGTTTATTTATTGTTTTAGCAAGAAAGTGAGTTATCAGATCTGGTTTTTAGGCTTATAAAGTGAGCAGCAGAGTGGAGAATGGGCTGGAGTTGGAGAGGAAAGAGTAGAGGCCAGGAGACTGGTAAGGAGGCTAATGCAATGGTCCAGGTGAAAGATACAAGAACCTGAACTATGGCAGAGGCCAAGGGAATGGATATGAGATAAAGTTCAGGAGATGGGGTTGACAGCACTTGATGACTAATTGGAGTAGAGTCAGGGGGTGAGGAAAGTGTTTGGGATTAATTCAAATTGTCTTGTTTGGATGTTTGTGAGCTCAATAACACAGGAGGAGTGAGTTTGGGGGAAGCATGATGAAGACTGGTCTGGACATGATGAATTTGAGCCTGGAGAGACCCAGCAAGAAGCAGGCAGTGAGTGTGAGACTAGAGTTCAGGAGGAAAGCCCCGGGGGAGTTGGTGATTTGGAGGTGATAATTAAAATAATATTTGATAAGATTTCTCCCAAGAGGAGGATATATTTGAAAGAGGGATCCATCCTATCACTTCTTAGCTTTAGAATTATTGGCCACCTGTGATCTAAAAGATGAAATCCAAATGTCCTTTTTTTTTTTTTTTTGGCCCTGTTGCATGGCTGTGGGGTCTTTAATTGCCTGACCAGGGACTGAACCCAGGCTACATCAGTGAACGTGTCGAGTCCTAACCACTGAAGGGCCAGGGAATTTCCCAAATCCAAACGTCTCAATCTGATAGTCAAAACCCTGCCCAGTTTAGTACCAGCATATCTCTTGCTCAGTCATTTATTCAACCCACCAGCCTTGATAAAGAACCTGGCTATACCATGGTATATGCTAGAGACAGAGAGATAATAAGTCTTGGTTGTTGCCTTGGCAGGAGGCAGGGGTCTACTGGGGAAGAGACACTAAAACAGACCATTAGGCATGTAGTTGCTCAGCTGTGTCCAACTCTTTATAACCCCATGGGCTATAGCCTGCCAGGCTCTCCTGTGCATGGAATTCTCTGGGCAAGAATACTGGAGTGGGTTGCCATGCCCTCCTCTAGGTGATCTTCCAAATCCAGGGACTGAACGCAGGACCCCCACTCTGCAGGCAGATTCTTTACTGTCTGAGCCAGACCAGGGAAGCCCAAAACAGACCATTAGCTTTCGATCTCATAGGGTTGTGGCAAGAGTTAAGTGAGTTTATACACATAAAGCCCTTAAAATGGTGCTGAATATGCAATAACTATTATCATTATAGGAGAGGCATATACTAGAGCTGGTGGTGCGGCTCCCTTGACTGGGCAACCACTGAGCCGAATCTTGAGGGGAATTTTAAGCTAGCCAGGATAAGCAAAGACCTGCCTGAAAGTCTTCCTGTTTCCTTGTGTAGTGGGTTGAATAGTGGCTGCCCAAAATTTATGTCCAAATCTCTGGACCCTGTGAATGTCACTTTATTTGTAAAAAGGTAAGGATTTGCAAATGCAAGTAAATTCAGGTTCTTGTGATCAGATCATCCTGGATTATCTGAGTGAGCCCTAAATCCTAAATCCAAATCTTATAAGAGATGGAAGAGGAGAGGCACAGAGAAGAAAGACCAGGTGAAGATGGAGCCAGAGATGGGAGTGAGGTGGCCACAGGCCAAGGAATGCAGGCAGTTACCAACTGTGGTGCTGGAGAAGACTCTTAAGAGTCCCTTGGTTGGTCAATCCTAAAGGAAATCAACCCTGAATATTCATTGGAAGGACTGATGCTGAAGATGAAGCTCCAATACTTTGGCCACCTAATATGAAGAGCTGACTCATTAGAAAAGACTCTGATGCTGGGAAAGATTGAGGGCAGGGGGAGAAAGGAGTGACAGAAGATGAGATAATTGGGTGGCATCATCAATTCAATGGACATGAGTTTAAGCAAACTTTTGGAGATGGTGAAGGACAGGGAAGCCTGGCATGCTGGAGTACGTGGGGTCTCAGAGTCGGACACAACTGAGTGACTGAACAACAACAACATCCAGGAGCTGGAAGAGGGAAGGGAGGATTCTCTCCTAGAGTCTCCAGAGGGAGGGTGGCCCTACCCACAACTCGATTTCCAATGTCTCAGCCCCTGAGCTGTGACAGAATAAATCTGTTATTTCATGACACCCACACCCCAGTTTGTGATAATGCATTCTAGCAGCCCCAGAAAATGAATAGATCATGCTATTCTGAGTCCTTTCCACAACTAATTCTTTGTCAGTGGGGAACACAGTCCTACCTACAGAACACATGATCTTGTTGAGGGGACCACATGAAAATGAACAAATACAGAAGTTATTGTTAATAGCAGAATGTTAGATGCTGTGCAAGTTAAGTGCAAGAACTGTGTATCCAATTGCTCACTTGCCATCTCTACTTAAATGTCTAATGGACATCTCAAACCTCACTTTCCCCAAACAGAAGTGCCTGGAAGTGGAAGCTGATTTATCCACATGGTCAGGAAAGCCCTCTGGGAGGGGGTGACATCTGGAGGAATGATGAGGGTGAGCTAAGACGGTGACCAAAGGCGAGCGGTTCAGAGCAAGGTGCTGGTGTCTTGTTTTGTTTTAGGAAGGAAAGCAACCCTTGGGGATGAAGAGAGGAAGAGGATGAAGACACAAGGAGAGGGGCAACAGAAGGAGTAAAGGTCCCGTGGAGGCAGGGGGGATGTGGGGCTCAGGTGAGAGAGCAGATCAGGGGTCAGGGTCTTTGAAGGGAAATAGTAAGAAGAGGGCAGGGGCTAAACGATGCTGGCTCTACTCAAACTTTCAGGGTCTGAAGCCTGGCTCTGCCACTTACTGGTGATGAAATAGTAGGAAATTACATTATTTGGATCTTGAAGCCTTCCACTATAAAATAAAGATACTACTAGCTCCTACCTCATAGAAATCTGTTGGGAGAAATAAATATATTCATAAGTGTGAAGTATTTGGCTCCATGTCTGGCACAGAGCATAAAATCAATGTCATTATTACTACAGAGATCATGAGAAGAAACACCAATTCAGAGTCAGAATGTGAGCACTGGAAAGAACTTCAGAATTATCTGTTCCAATTTCCCCATGAAGAAATGGAGGTCCCAAATGTTTGTACATTGGCCAATTTAGAGATAGTTACATGGAACTTCCCTAGTGGTCTGGTGGTTAAGACTCTGCTTCCAATGTAGAGGCTATGGGTTTGATCCCTGGTTGGGGAACTAAGATCCCATTTGCTGCGTGTGGCCATACATAAATAAATAAAATTTAAAAAGTAAGGCGAGTCAAGACTACAGTAGTTACTTGAAAGTCTGTGCCTTTTCTAGCTGAGCATCACAGACAGATTTGGGAATCTTAAGAATGTAGGTGGTAAGTGAGTCTGGGAAAACAGACAACATCCTTCAGGTAGAACCCAGAGAACAAGCAAAGAACATGGAAAGAAGAGTTAACAAGGGAGAGTCAGAGTTGGGTCTGAGAGGTGAGAGAAGAACCAGGAAAGAGTAAAGATTGTAGAAGCCAAGACAGAGATTCCAAAGGGAGAGAAAATAGTCAACTGTGTCAAGTACTCCAGAGAGTTGAGGAAAGATTATGCCTCTGGTACAAAATGCTAGATTTGATGTCAACTTGATGTGAGCACCGATTCCACAAGACACTGAGCTCTGAAACTTGATTTTCCTATACACAGAAAATCAGAATATACATGGAAAATCTGTTGACTCCTTTAACAAACTTTTAGCCTGTATCTTGTAAAGTTGGCAATGGAGGGAGACTTTCCAATCAGGGAGGGTTCAGTGGACCTTCCTCCAGACCCTGAAATTAACCTCATTCTTGGGGTGTCTCACCCTAAGGTAAATTACAGCCACAACAGCAGACTGGCCTTAGCAGGACAAACCAGGATTTTATAGTTCCTCTCATTGCCATAGTATGGCTGAGATGGGTCAAATATTTAAGCAAGATACTAAAGATTAGATCTCTAATGCTGGGGCTAGTTATAGATCTTTTTTCTTCTCTTTCTAGGCTCCCTCCCTGTGTGTGTGTGTTTGTGTGTATGTGTGTGTGTGTTAGTCGTTCCATCGTGTCCAACTCTTTGTGAACCCCATGGACTGTAGCCCACCAGGCTCCTCTGTCCATGGGATTCTCCAGGCAAAAATACTGGAGTGGGTTGCCATTCCCTTCTGGGATCTTCCCAATCCAGGGACTGAACCCAGGTCACCTGCTTTGCAGATAGGTTCATTACTATCTGAGCCACCCGAGGAAGCCCCGGGTTCCTCCATAGAAAAATTCAAATAATCCCATAACTTTTAAACGCCATTTCAATGCTCAAGACTCCAGCTCTGACCCCATCCTTGAATAACTGCCTATTCTAGATCATTCCTTAGGTAGCTAATGTTCATCCCAAACTTAACCTTTCCAAAAGGGAATGCTTGACTTCCTGTCCCCAAATCAGATCTTACCCTGATAGTTCCAATCTTGGTGAATTTATATTCAACCCACCAGCACATTCTCCAGATCTCAGTCCTTCTCTACATCCAATACCTTGCCATTCCAAGCTACCACCATCTCTTGCCTGGCCCTCTGCAACTGTCTCCTAATTTTGTTTCTACTTTGCATCCCCGATAATCTATTATTAACACAGCAGCCAGATATTTTGTTATACATAAATCACATGCAGCTCTCTTGATTATAAACCCCCAATAGTCTCCCATCACACATAAACTAAAACCCAAAACCCACTAGGTCTTGCAAGACCCAGATTCTGCTCATGGCTAAGACTTCTCATCTCATACTTTCCTCTCTCATTGTGCTCTAGCTTAGCCTCTGGTTTTCTCTGTTCCTCAAATACACCATTTGTTGTTGTTCAGTCGCTCAGTCATGTCCAGCTCTTTGAGACCCCGTGGACTGAAGCACACCAGGCTTTCCTGTCCTTTACCTTCTCCTGGAGCTTGCTCAAACCTATGTCCATCAAGTCAGTGATGCCATCCAACCCTCTCATCCTCTGTCGTCCCCTTCTCCTCCTGCCCCCAATCCCTCCCAGCATCAGGGTCTTCTCCAATGAGTCAACTCTTTGCATGAGGTGGCCAAAGTATTGGAGTTTCAGCTTTAGCATCAGTCCTTCCAAAGAACACCCAGGACTGATCTCCTTTAGAATGGACTGGTTGGATCTCCTTGCAGTCCAAGGGACTCTCAAGAATCTTCTCCAACACCACAGTTCAAAAGCATCAGTTCTTTAGTGCTCAGCCTTCTTTATGGTCCAGCTCTCACATTCATACATGACTACTAGAAAAACCATAGCTTTGACTATACAGACCTTTGTTGGCAAAGTAATGTCTCTGCTTTTTAACATGCTGTCTAGGTTTGTCATAGCTTTTCTTCCAAGGAGCAAGTGTTTTAATTTAAAACATATATGTAATTTTTAATTTGTCAGTTATACCTCAATAAAGCTGGGGGAATATAATGAATGCTTGATGGGAATTTTCTGTTGGTCCAGTGGTTAAGAATCTGCCTTCAGTGCAGGGGATGCAGGTTTGATCCCTGGTCAGGGAACTAAGATCCCACATGCCACAGAACAACTGAGCCTGAGCACTCTGGAACCTGTACACCACAACTAGGGAATCCATGTGCTGCAACAAAAGATCCCGCATAATGCAACGAAGATGCCAACACAGCCAAATAGATAAATATTTTTTTAAATAGTGTATGCTTGGGCAACTCTCCCCAATTAAAAAACCAACAACAGTTTCTTTCCTTGTTAGGAATATACTTGATAATAAAGCATAAACAATTACAAACACTTTTTTTTTCTTTTTTGATAAGAATTTTGTGAAATAAGACAGAGAACAGACTTGTGGTTGCTGGGGGGACAGTGGGGAGGGAATGGATGGGGAATTTGAGGTTAGCAGATGCAAACGGATATTTTATATAGAATGGATAAACAACAAGGTCCTGTTGTACAGCACAGGAAATTGTATATTCAATATCCTGCGATAAGCCATAATGGAAAAGAACATGAGAAAGAACATATATATGTATATAACTGAGTCACTTGCCTGTACAGCAGAAATTAACACATTTTAAATCAACTATCCTTCAATAAAATAAATTTGAAAGAAGAGCTTGGTGAGATAAATGTATCAGAATTTTGTGCTCATATGACAAAAATTTATAGCAGTTCTACAACCAGCATTTTTGCGTGTGAAGTGATACGCTTTAAGCATCCGAACTATCAATCATAAAGTGTAAATAAGAAAAGAAAATGAATTATCTTTTCATTGTGAAAATTTTGATTAAATGATCAAGAGTATATACTAAATAGAAAAAGTTGTCATAGAAGTTTATTGGGCAATTAATTTATAAACACATCATGCTAATTTATATGGAATTCATGGCATTTTGCTAGCTTTCTATAATATCACATTCAGTTCTTGTTTGATTCTTAAAATCTTTTGGTCATACCCAGCAGCATGTGGGATCTTAGGCCTCTGATTAGAGATCGAACCCACACCCCCTGCTTTGGAAGCAATCTCTTAACCACTGGGCCATTTGGGAAGTCCCACATCACACTCATTTCTGACATAACATTAGTTAGTCCTTCTGAAATGTTTTCCCATCCTGCTCCCCTCTCCTCTACCTTCACCTGACTGTCTCCTCATCACTGAGATCTCCACTGATTGATATCTTCAAAGAGAGACCTTCCTCGTCCATCCTGGCCAGAATAGCTCTCCAGTCAATATCTTATCACTTGGCCCTTGTACCTGATCACTGACATTTTCTTATTTATTTTTGTGTTTATTTTCTGTCTTTTCCCTACTGGACCTAGGTTTCCTAAAAGAGAATCTGTCTGTTTGGTTTATCATTGCATTCCAGCTCCAGCAAAGTGCATATATGGTAGGCCCTTGATAAATATTGATGAATAAATTAATGACTAAAGGCTCAGGACAGGAGAAGAGAAATAAATGCAGTGAGCCCCACATCATTAGATCATCTGACTTGTAAATTAGTGCCCTTGACCTCAGCTTGTAGTCCAGCATAAAAATGCTTTCCCCTGGCTATTTCAGAGCACCCTGGGGAGTATCCAGGCTTCTGGAAGTCCAAATCTGAGATAGAGAGAGGAGAAGGAGGAGAAAGGGTGGGGGCGGTGAGGAGAAGAGAGAAGAGAAACAGAAGGGGAGGGGGAGAAGGAGGAGAGAGAGAAAGAGGGAGGGTGGGCTAGCACCCTGGGGGTCTCTCCTGCCTTTTGTGGTGCACCTTAGCTCCAGCTTTAACCTGGAGGGTTGACACTGGGCAGCTCCACCCTCTTGGGTGGAGATTTTCACTCTACAGCCACAGTAGAAGTTTGGACAGAAGGCAAAGAACAAGCCCATCAGTATACATCCTACAAAACATACGTATATATTAATAGCAAGGAGAGCTACTTCCTACAAGACAATGATCTCTGTCCTACACACTTCCCATACTTGTTCTGAGGATCAAATAAAGGAGAATAAGCTGGAATGTGACACGCATTCGTGAGTCACTATACTACACTGTTAGCTGAGCGATTGCTCCTGGCAAAATGCCATTTGTGTTACTCATACCGTAGTACTAAAGATTTACGTCAGTGATTCCATGGTATCCTCTCACTCCTAGATGACTTCACTATCCTCATTCAACACCCCAAGTCACAGTTCTGTGATGGATCTCCTCCAAAGCCTCTCACTTCCACTACATGTGGTCAGGCTCTTAATCTCGTCATCAAGTCTAAATCATTTTATTTTGAAAGCCTTAAGCCTCAAGACCTAAGAATATCTGATGTCCTACTTACAGTAACCTAAACTTCTAGCTCTATACACACTTACTGCCTTGTACCTACTTTTCAACCCCACCAAGACGTCCTCAAGTACCTCCTCCCCATCTCTTAGCCCCCTAATTAATGCAATAGCCATTTTTCTTCTTTCTGTTCTCAGTGGAGGAGTGGCTCTCTATCCTCTCCCAGGGAATCTCTCCATCTGAACTCTGGACTCCAGCCCCACCCCCACACCCTGTTTCATCAATTATTTACCCTCTCCTCTAGGTCTTTCAACTTATCCTTTCTTGGCTTTTTTCCCTCAGCACATAGACATGATCATATCTCTTCTAACAACTACCAAAAACAGATCTTAGGTTACATGATCTGATAGTCTCCATATCTAGAATTCTCTTTCTCCTCCTTTTTTCAGGGTCAAATCTTTCTCCCTGCTAATCACTCCACACCCCTCCATAACCTGAGATCTGTCCTCAGCATTCTCCGGAGACTGCTCCAGACCTGGCCCCAGTGACCTAACAGGCTAGGGTCACATTTCACCTCTTATCTAACTTGGCATCAACTCTAGAAGGCTGCTCCCCCTTCTAGTTCTGTGCTTCCTTGATACCACTCAGGGGTGTTCCCCTGCCCCCTCTAACTGCTCCTTCTAAGTCTCCTAACAGGTTTATTTCCCTTTTTCACTCTCCACCCCCTCCCCTTCCCACTGCTGGCATATCTCTTTCTAAGCAATTTTATCATCACCTGTGGCTTAAATGACTGCTTGTATACACTAACGGCATACATTCTTGGAGCCTCCAATCTATATGGCCAACTGTCTTTTAGACATTCCTGTTTTTAAGGCCTGTAGCCATTTCAAACTTAGTGTGACCCAAGCTGAACTGATCATCTTTCTTGTTTCCAAAACTGACTTTTTGTTCTACATTTACTGTTTGTGTATATGGTTAACACATCCATCTAGCGAGTTGGCCAGGTACGTGAAAGGAGCCAGGTTGTTCCTTACCTCCGACTCCTCTGGCTCCGGATCCTATTGACATGGCCCATCTCTCCAATCCATCCATTCATCTCTTTCTCTAACACTGTTGAATGTAGACCTTTTGGCCCCCTTTTATGGATTATGTCAGTCATTTCCAGACTGTTCTTCCTGCTGGCCTCCATCTCCCTCCTCCAGCCTAAAGATTTGACATTGCTTTTTTTCCCCTTTGTCATTGTTATTCAGTTATGTCTCTTTTCCTTCAGTGTCTTTTTCAAACTAAAAAGGAGTATACTCTTATTGTAAAATAGCCAATCGCGTATAAGGCTGTAAAGAAAAAGTTAAAGTTACCCTGATCCAGACCTCAAATCTTACTCCCAAATACACTTGCATTTCTTCTACTTCGACTTTTTTCTTTTTTTTCTAAAGTTTTTATAGGTCTTTCTTTTTGTGGCACACTGTCCAGTATGTGGGATCTTAGTTCCCCAAGCAGGGATCCAATCCACGTCCCCTGCAGTGGATTCTTAACCACTGGACCACCAAGGAAGTCCCTCTTCTACTTTAAGAGGCACTTTTTTCCCCCTCATATTTTAATATCTCTGAAATCAAACTGTATCATACAGTCAGTGTTGTCTGAGATTTGATTAAATACATTATTGCTCTGCAATGTGCTATTTTTACTTATTAATATGGGTCACGATTCCAAACCAGCACTTATCTCCAGGATGCTCTTTCTAAACATCAAATCTGGTTGGGTCACTACCCTCCCCCAAATTCTTCAAAGCTCCCCCTCCTTAGCCCACCTCCACTTCCTAGGCCCCTCACCATCTGACTCTCTCCTACTTTTGCAAGTTTTGTTTCCAGCACATCTTCACACATCCTCTTCCTCAAGTCAAGGATATGTATTTGCAGTTAGTTCCCCAAATAGACTCTGTTGAGCCAGATCTTGGTGCTGTTGTACCTTTGTTTCCTCTGCCTCTTCCTCACCTCTTCTACTCCAAGTTGCCTCTTACTGGAAAACTGTCCCCGATCCTCTGCAAGCTAAGGCTGAGTTCTTCCTTTACGCACTGTCTCTCAGTTTCTCCAGCATCAGATGCATGTCTTTAAGTTACTTAACACACAGGTTTAAGCCTCTTTTACTTATTGCTTCCAATAAATCATTAGCTCTCAAGTACGTGTTCTTCTTTATACTCATTTCCAGCAGTGCCAGGGCAACATAAAGTGTTAGTTGATCGATTGTGTCCAATCTGTGCGACCCCATGGACTGACCATGCCAGGCTCCTCTGTCTAGGGGATTCTCCAGGCAAGAATACTGGAGTGGGTTGCCATGCCCTTCTCCAGGGGATCTTCCTGACCCAGAGATCAAATTTGGGTCTTCTGCTTTGCAGGCAGATTCTTTACAGTTTGAGCCACCAGAGAAGCCCTCTGAGCTACTAGGAAAGCCCAACATAGTGCCCCATAAATATTTCTGGAAATAATGAACTGTATATGAGGGAAGCATAAAAATGTTCCCTGAGATATGGTGAAGAGCATTCTTATAGACCATCACCTTAACCTGGGACAAGAGAGAAAAAGGAGGAGAGAAGGGGGACTTCCCTGGTGGTCCAGTGGCTAGGACTCCATGCTCCCAATGCAGAGGGCCTGAGTTCCATCCCTGGTAAGGGGACTAGAGCCCACATGTCTCAACTAAGAGTTTGCATGCCATGACTAGGACCTGGCACAGCCAAATAAATAAGTAGACAAAGAAGAAAAGAGCAAGGAGAGAAAGTCTGGACGTTAAACCACCTGGGCACCCAGAAAGCTAAATAATGGGGGGTTTTCTTCCTTTTTCCCCATTTTCTACTCCTCCAGACCTAGTTGCACCCTCAACCAAAGATAATCTGATTTCAACAACCATGACTTTGATGACCCCTTCCTTTCTTTCTAGTCTAAGTGCTTCAAGTTCAAATCTCTATGTCATCACCCTCTCTTGCCACAAGTACCCTATCCAGTTTTGAAAAGTACTAAAGGGGGATTCTTTCCACTTGCCACCCTTCAGTGCCCATCTGAGTTCTCCGTTTGTCTTCCCTCCTGTCCCAGGTGTGGATACACCTGGCAGGTCCATCAAGACTCCATTAGGGAAAAAAAAAAAAATGAAAAGAAACTAAAGTGCAATACAAAACCTTTATTTTAATAACTATTCTAAAGGCTTGAATATCTGGGCTTCCCTGATAGCTCAATTGGTAAAGAATCCGCCTGCCATGCAGGAGACCCCAGTTCGATTCCTGGATCGGCAAGATCCGCTGGAGAGGGATAGGCTACCCACTCCAGTATTCTGGCCTGGATAATCCCCATGGACAGAGGAGCCTGGCAGGCTGCAGTCCATGTGGTTGCAAAAAGTAGCTTTCACTTTCAAAAGCTTGATGTTAATGTGGAGACCTCAGTGGGAAACACCCCCTCTTAACCCTGTTTTGGGTTCAGGTTCAAGAAAATGACAAAAATAGACAAAAATGTTTCCCAGTTCTTCTTTCTGACCTAAATAATTTAAAGCCAAGGGTTCCAATTCATTCATGGAAAAGTACCAGGGTATGTTGGAGACTTAAACCAAGCTCAGCTAATGTGACCTATGTGTCAGTCAGTAAAACTGGCCCACAGTAACACAAGTTGACAATTGTGAGGCCGAGATACTTTCAATACCTTCCCTTAGCAAAAAGGACAGGGGCTTATGAAACAATTAAAAATAGGAGAGCAAAAGAAGAAAAAGTGGAAAGATGAAGGGAGTACAAGAAGGAAGACTGGCACTGATGTGGAGGAGAAAATAGGAAATATGGCCAGCAGAGGATATAAAAAATAAGCATATTTGCTGTTACAGTTGGGGTGAGGATAAACAGTCACAACAGAAGGAAATAAGAAGGCAGCTAAAGAAAAGAATGGGAGAGGGCAGGGAATCAGATAGGTAAGTAGATAAAACAAGAAAAGTATTTGGGCCTGTGTATAGCTGAGCGCCAAAGAATTGATGCTTTTGAACTGTGGTGTTGGAGGAGACTCTTGAGAGTCCCTTGGACTGCAAGGAGATCCAACCAGTCCATTCTAAAGGAGATCAGCCCTGGGATTTCTTTGGAAGGACTGATGCTAAAGCTAAAACTCCAATACTTTGGCCACATCATGCGAAGAGTTGACTCATTGAAAAAGACTCTTGAGGCTGGGAGGGATTGGGGACAGGGGGAGAAGGGGACGACAGAGGATGAGATGGCTGGATGGCATCACCAACTCGATGCACATGGGTTTGGGTGAACTCTGGGAGTTGGTGATGGACAGGGAGGCCTGGCATGCTGCAATTCATGGGGTCGCAAAGAGTCAGACACGACTGAGTGACTGAACTGAACTGAAAGACTAATAAAGAAACAGAACAGGACCAGAAGGATTATTTCAGGATGAACATGTGGACAGGTAAAATGTAGAAGAAGCAACGGTTAGGAACGTGCTGTAATTCTACTGTCTTGAAGAGGCCAAGATTTTCATACTAGAGTTTGTCAAGATCTAGTCTACAAATGGGACTTCCCTGGTGGCTCACTGGTAAAGAATCTGCCAATGCAGGAAATGCAGGTTCTATCTCTGGGTCAGGAAGATCCCTTGAAGGAAAAAATGGCAACCCACTCCAGTATTCTTGCCTGGAGAATCCCCATGGACAGAGGAGCCTTGTGTCCATGGGTCGCAAAGAGTTGGACACGATTTAACAACCACAAAGTCCATGCATGGGTCGCAAAGAGTTGGACACGATTTAACAACCACAAAGGCACACAGGCAGTCTACCAGTCCCTGGAAGTAGGAAGTTTACAGCCCCTCAGTGGAGAATGAGAGTCAAGCTGAATGCTGGGGACAACCTGGTGGAATCCAGCTAGCCTGTACTGCTCTCACATTCTGAATGCCTGGAGGAAATGTGACATTTGGAGGGAACCAACTTCACCACTTGAGCCAACACAAAAGAGACTGTACAAATCTCTTCTGTTCATAAATTTTGGAGTAAATAAGAGCAAGGGCACCAGATAACTTAACTGTCCATTTCAGCTACTAGGGAATTCACACATCAAATTTGATTTTTTTTCAGCAGCTTAGCGTGAGACTGCTAGGAAGGAAAAAGGCCTTCCTGTAACCGACCTGTAACCTTCAGAGTGATTTCTCTTTTCAGTGCAGATTTTGGGCGTATTCGGACCCCTAGGAGCAAGCGTCCGGAGGAGTCGCCCCAGGGGTTATCCCGAGATCTAGATGGGCTTGCTTTGGAAGCGAAATTTGTCCCCCACCCCACCCCCCCGCACCTCGATGCTGCCTCCGGGTATCTGAAATTATTAGCCTGCAGCGTTAAAGTAAGGTGTGTTTGGAGAGATCGCAAGACGCTGGTTGATTTGCACATTTTCCCCCACCCAGCGACTTCAGCCCGGACTTACTCTAAGAAAGGAGCGGGCGAGAACACCTCTTCTATTGTTTTCATTTCCTACGTGGCCGAAACCTAGAGGAGCGGCGGGTCGCCTACCTGCCTTCCCGCCCCGGGCCGGGAGCGGCTGCGCGACCGGCCGCGCGGTTCGTGGCCGCCGCCGGGTCGCCGGCCACCTCACCTATGGCGCTTTCTTCCCGGTTCGGACCCGCCTGACTCATCTGGGATGGGTGGCAGGGGTGGGGGAGACCTCACAGGGCGGAGGGACAGGAGGAGGCGGGCCAGGCCCTTCCCCCAGAGCCGGGGAGGAGGCGTTGCCAGGGCGCAGGTGAAGCCGGCTCCGGCCGATCCCGGGAACTTTCGCCGCGGGGAGTCGCGGCGCGCGGCGCGCAGGGCCGGCCCAGGGAGCCGCTCTCTCCCACCTGGGCGGCGCGCGGGGCCTGTGGCCGCGGGGAGCCCGCCACCCTCTCGGCACGTTCTGGGTCTGCCCGCAGGCCGCGGCTGATGGAGGCGGGTGGCGCCACTCTGGGCGCAGGTGACACACTCCAGGCCGGGGTTTCCGCTGGCGCGGGAGAGCGCCGGGAGGGCGAGACGCAGACACCTCGGGGTCGGGGGACGACGGGGCCGCGATGGCCCGGGAGCTGAGCCAGGAGGCCCTCCTGGACTTTCTCTGCCAGGCCGGGGGCCGGGTGACGAACGCCGCCTTGCTGAGCCACTTCAAGAGCTTCCTCCGCGACCCCGACGCGACCCCCAGCCAGCAGCAGCGCCGCCGCGAGCTTTTCAAGGGTTACGTCAACTCGGTCGCCGCAGTGCGCCAGGACCCCGACGGCACCAAGTACGTGGTGCTCAAGAGGAGGTACCGGGACCTTGTAGGGGAGGAGGAGGGGCTGCGGCGACCCCGCGACCCGCCCGCGGGCGCCGCCCCTGCAGGGGAAGCTGCGCCCGGCTCCCCGCTCCCCGCTCGCCGGGGGGAACACCCGCCGCAACCGCAGCCGGGGAGGCGGATCCGCCGTGAGGAGGCGCCAGCAGGTGCCGCAGCCCCGGTCGCAGACGCAGGTTGCAATGGACTCCCCGCGGGCGGCGCCCGGGAGGCGGCGCGGGGAGGCGGCAGGCCGAGGGGCCGCTCCGGACACCGGGCGCCGGTGCCCGCGGCCGCTGTGGCGGCGGCTGCTCAGGACCGAGCCAGGTGCGCGGCGGCAGAGACGCAGGGCCGCTGCTGCTGGGAATGCCTCCAGAACGGCCTGGGGGGGCTCCCGGACCCCGCCACCGCCAGCGCCAGCGCCGCGGAGAAGCTGGCCCAGGACGACCGCGGGGCTCCCAGGCCGCAGTGGGAAGGTGTTCCCGCGGAGCCCCCGCCAGGGCCTGCCACGCCCCGCTCGCCTCCTGCCACCGTCGAGGCTGCTGCACCACCCGCTGTCTTGTCCAGTCCCAGTCCCGCAGGAGATCCTCCCGCGCCGGTGACCCCGGGCTCCGTGCATTACTCCACTCTGCAGCAGCAGCAGCAGCGCACTCGCGAGTGGGTAGCCAGACACCCCCAGGTACCCGAGACCCGGGACCACGGCCCAGTCCGAGCCTGGTCGGTGCTGCCAGACGACTTCCCTCGGCTGCCCTCGGAGCAGGGCTCCTGGGTCCAGGAATCTGAGTCAGCGCCCGCGGAACCCCCTCCTCCTTCTCAGTCTCTCGTCTTTCCCACTGTTTCGGAAGTCTGGCCCGGGGATTCTCAGCTGGCAGTCTTTCGCAGCATTCGTTGTCAGCTGTCCCTCCAGGATTTGGAGGACTTCGTGGAACAGGAGAGCCATGGCAGTGAGGAGAGCAGCAGCGGCCCCAAAGAGTCCCCTGGAGGTTCCGAAGACGGGCTGCGTCTGGCCCTGGGAGCCCCAGATGGGAGAAGACTCAGGAATCCAGCCGGGGCTCCTCCAAAGGAGGCCAGGCCCACTAGGAGCCCCCAGGGCCTCAGGAATGTAGGGGATGCTCACACCTCTCAGCCGGTCTCCACAGGAGCTGATGGTCCTGCAGGCGACCCCCAACCTTTATCCTGGCCAGCTCCCAAACTAAGGAGATCCCTAAGGAGGAACTCCAGGGCTGGGAGAGCCAAATTGTCCTCCTCTGATGAAGAGTGCCTTCAGGAGGATTTGCTGAAAAGGAGCCGGCGCCCACCCCGGTCCAGGAAACCCTCCAGAGTGGGAGCCATGTCCAGCCCAAGGGTGGATGCTGCATTGACACTAGCACATGCAGACATTAAAGCTGCTGCTGCCGCTGAGCGGAATCATCCACACAGCTGGCAGGTCCCTGGAGGGGACAGGCTCGCGGCCTTGGTCCCCCACAGATCTTCGGAGCACAAGTCATCCCTTGTCCCCCTCGATGCCAGGGAGCATGAATGGATCGTGAAGCTGGCCAGTGGCTCTTGGATTCGGGTGTTGAGTTTGTTCTGGGAAGACCCCCAGCTGGCTTTGCACAAAGACTTCTTGACCGGGTACACTGCCTTGCACTGGATAGCCAAGCATGGTGCCCTCAGGGCCCTTCAGGACTTGGCCTCAAGTGCACAGAAAGCAGGGGTTGCTCTTGATGTCAATGTGAAGTCCAGCTGCGGGTACACCCCACTGCACCTTGCGGCCATTCACGGCCACCAGGGGATCATCAAATTGCTTGTGCAAAGGCTGGCATCTCGTGTAAACATCCGGGACAGCAGTGGGAAGAAGCCTTGGCAGTATCTGACCAGCAATACCTCTGGGGAAATATGGCAGCTACTGGAAGCCCCACGGGGCAAGCCCATTTTCCCCACCTATTCGTTGGTTCGTAGCTCTTCCCCCACCAGGAAGGTCAAGAGCCAGGAAGTATCTCGACATGTCACCCGAAAGACTTCCTTAGCTGCACTCCTCAAAAGTCAGCACACCAAATGGAAGCTGGCCAACCAGTATGAGAAATGCCCCAATCTGAGGGAAAGAGAAGAGGACAGTGCCTGAGGGGAGCCCCTCTCTCCAACATGGCCTCCACACCCCCATCCTTGAGCTATTCAGTGAGAGAATCCAGGGAGAGTGGAAAAATTGCTGAGGAGTTGGTTGAGAGGTCAAGTGAGATGGCCTGCCTGTTTACCTCCCTTTATTCTGTGTCAGCACATCCTGGGCCTTCAAGGTCATCCAAGCTTTCTAACGGTGAATGTAGACAAGAGTCAGGTGCCTAAACCTGGTGTTCTTCCCCTTCCTTTGCCACCTGGGCACAGGTGGCCATGCCATTCTCCCAAGCAGCCACCCCAGGCCTTGGCTAGAGAGGGAACAGATGTCTAACAAGAAGAGAGGCAATTCAAGGAACTGACAAGCCTCAAACAAAATCCTCTCGCTGGCTAGGAGCTCTCTGGCTTCCATTCATTTGGAGAATATATCTTGGCTGAGAGGAAAAGTACCAGGTTTGAAATCAGATGGTTCCTCTTCTTTCCTCTCTCTCTCTTTTTTTTTTTTTTTGCATTCAAATCGGTGCAATAAAATTATTACTGGAGAGTACAAGTTGCACTAAGAGATTCATCTACCCTATCCTCAGGTTTTCCTTTTAATGCGATCTTTGGTGGCCAGTGCAAGAAAAGATTAATGCCTCTTTTCAGAGAAGCAGTTGGGTAAGATCCAGTTGTGACTGACATTCAGGCCCTGCTTTTAAAAAAAAATCAAAACTAAGGGGAACTTTCCAAATGTAAAAACTGTATGGCTCATTTGCATAGTGACTGAAACCATCTTTTATGGAAACTCCTGTGACAAATGGCAGAATTAGCATTAGTAGTTTTTAGTAGGTCTGAATGGCCAATATTCATACTCATGAAAAGAGAAATGATTTTGTTCTGGGGATGCAATAAGGGTTGTGAGGTGAATGCATCCCCACCAGGAATTCTCTAAGCTGCTAAATATAATTTTATTTGCACTAAACTCGTTGCCAATTAAGATTAAATATTAGCCTTGAGTTAGTGCTGTGTCTGACAGGAAGTGCTCTTTTATTTGTTTGTGATGAGACTGTTCTCTGTGGATCCATGGAATAAAAATGACTAGTTAATAAACTGCAGCAGGACATCAAGATTTCAGAATGTCAGTTCAAAGAGAGTTGCAAGGTTAAGTGTCCAATTCGAAATAGTTAATTTTTTATGGAGATATTTTTATGTGCTGTGGCAATGATGTTGTATTTTTAACGTATTTTTGTGTTTCTTCTGGCTCCCCCCCCCCATTAAAATATCAACAGATATTTGTAGTTTATTGTTCTTCAATAATGCTGATTACTGTTAACTTTCTTCTTTACAAAATTGTGTCTCAGTGAATGTCAAATATTTTTGTTTCTTTGTAGTTTTACTTTATAATTTTGCTGAAATAAATATCTTTCTGTTCTATTAAAAACAAAAAACAGGCAGAATAAATGAATCTAAGTATTACTTTTCTCCAAAAAGGCCTATACTCAGGATGAAACTTTAGCAAATCAAATCAAGAAAGCTACAGGCACAGATGGCAGGTGTATGGTTAGGAGAAATGAAATTTTTAAAGATAAAAGATAAACACTTATGTGAATACTCTAGTAAACCCGGTGATCTCCAAGGGTGGAAAAAAATCACAAAAATGTCAACTTCTTTTAAAAATCAAGGAAATGTTTTTACTTTACCATGTTGTTATCACAGTGTCAATTTATTCAACAAGTATGTTTTCATTAGTGCTGTGGAATTTATAAAGGTGAGTGGGAAACGACTTCTCCCCTCTTGAACTTAAAAAATCTAACAAGAGTTTTTGCTGGTTGATTTATACCATACCTTTCTCCCAAAGTATCTTTTGAAGTTGCATTATATTAGGTATAAGCTTTTGAAATGAGACAAAGGAAAAAACAAAAAGATGCTACCAGGAATGAGGACAAAACCACTGCAATGCAAGAAGAAAGTTTTTTTCAAAGTGTCGTAAGTACAAAATTAAGTGCTCCAAAGGGTTTCTGAGGAGAGACTCCTTTGGGCTAGGAAAATTAGGGCGGGCTGCTGGAAGGCCAGGCATCTTTAGGTGAATGATCTTGGCTTTCCACAGAAACCAGCTGTGTTGGTTCTACCGCATTCTTGACTGGCTGCCACTGTGATTTCATAGCACAGCATTGACTGATTGCTCAATGGTTAGAACACAGTCCCAGGTTCATTCTTAGGAGGATCCATCAGGTCCCTCTGTCCACACACCACACCTCTCACTCTGATCAACTTTCTGACGTGGTTAACATGTATTTGGGGAGAGGGTGGGGCAGAAGAGGGTTTTGAGAGCAGAGGAAAGCACAGACCTAATGGAGTCACTCTTTTGCTCATGTCATAAAGCACAGACTAGGAGGACTGCCCGGGCAATCTCCTCCCGGCCTCTCTCTTCCACGCACCCCACACTGACGCCTCACCAAACTACCGGAGTGCGAATGCTCTTACCCTCAAAGTTTCTGTCCTGGTGCCGAATTCTTTCAGCTTAGAATCCCTTTTGCTTCTTTCCTGGAGATAATGTGTGTTTCATAGGACAGCTCAGAGGTCGATGCCTCCGTGAAGACAAAGCTTGGGGATGTATTTGGAGGACACGTAGCTGCTCATGACTGTGCGGGGTATGTGGCATCTGCGGTGTGGCAGCCTGCAGTGGTGTGGAATAAGGTGAGGATGGAAAGGGAATGTAAGGTCAAGTTGAAAAAGATCTTTTATGATGTGTGTGTGTGTGCTTAGTCGCTCAGTCGTGTCCCAGTCTGTGACCCTTTGGACTGCAGCCCACCAGACTCCTCTCTGTCTATGGAATTTTTCAGGCATGAATACTGGAGTGGGTTTCCATTTCCTCCTCCAAGGGATCTTCCCAACCCAGGGATTGAACCCAGGTCTCCTGCACTGCAGGCAGATTCTTTATTCACTGAGCCATCAGGCTTCCCTGATTTTACATGTCAAGACAAATAGTCATAAAAGAGACTTCCCTCATAGTTCAGTGGCTGAGACTCTGTGTTCCCAATGCAGGAGGCCCAGGTTAGATCCCTGGTTGGGAACTAGACTCCAATGCCACAACTGAGACCTGGAGCAGCCAAAGAAGTAAATAATTCTTAAAAAAAAAAAAAAAAAAAAAAGCCTATTAAAGATAAAAAGAAAAATAGGCATTTTCCAGAAAGCCAAGGATTGTCCAATCTCCTCCAGAAAACCTTAGTGTAATCCAAGTATGGAAACTTTCCTAATGTCTTAATTTGAAAGCAAATAAGTAGAGACAAATTGAAGTACTGTATAGGATGTACTCAATTTTGAAGTTTCCCTTTCAGATTTTCCTTGCCTTTGATGTTAATGCTGCTTTGCTGGCAAATAGGGGGAGGCAATAAAATAATTTAAGAAATAAAAATTTATTATTAGAGGCAAACATTAGAAACTGGTGATAATCTTAGCTCAACCACTTGCTTTTTTGTAGATAAAATTGTAAAGTGGTGAGTTTTAATCTTATATGTAATATCTACTATACTGTTATTTTCTGCTAGCAAAACTGCTTTTGGTTCAACATTTCAGGATGTTCCACACAGCATGCCTTGACTTCCAGAGGATTTGATTTCCTTAATGCATTTTTTAAATCAAGTAAGGCATTTTTTAAAGTAACAACTTTTACCTATATTTAATAGTTCACATACCATACAATTCGCCTATTTAAAGTATACAGTTAAGTGGTTTCGAGTATGTTCACAGAGTTGTGCAACCATTACCACGATAAATTCCTGTATATGTTTGAGAACTACTGACCCAGGGAATGAGGAGCCACTGACAGTTTAATGAAGACACATATAGACTAGGGTAAAAAAAAAAAAGATTCCTCTTGCTGCAGCCAGGGAGACAAACTAGAAGCAAAGATCAGTTAGGCTATTGTCATGTCTTAGTTTCATACTGGAAATAGGATTGTTGACTCCATCAGCTGGATGAGGTGAATAAGTTTGAATGTCTAAGATGAGGAAAGAAAATTTTAGTTGGAGGGGCTGCCTTACTTGATTAAAATCAGAAAAAATTAGGTAAGCCCCAGAAGGATCTCTCCATTTCCTCTCATCTCAATGCCCTAGTTCAGTGACTAGACCTCTTCATTACTGTGATGATGGTCGAGGTTCAAGTTGGCACTGACCTAAGAGTATAAATTCAATCTCTGTATAGGCTGTTATACCACAGCAGTATTAGTGTGTGTGCTTGTGTTCGCTGACATCAAACAAATAATTTAAAATGTGTGACGAAAGGGTAGATTGTGTAGTATTTAGGGTCGTGGCAATGAGCTAGGGTGCCTGGGTTCCTGTTCTGGCTTGGTCAACCTTTAACTTCTTGGTTTTCTCATTTTTAAGATTTTTATTATTATTATTATTATTTGAAGATCAAGTGAATGAACACAAAGTCTTTAGAAAATATCTGGTACATAGTAAATCCTCAATAAATGTTAGCTATTATTATTTTAAACACCATTCAAAATATACAGTTCACTTAAAATTTCCATCCATGCTAAAGATAAAGAATTCTCTAGTTGATTAAAAAGGTGCTACAAGAATAAGATTTGCTGATAAAACCAAACACTTTTCCTTGTTTTGGATATAAAAAGAACTTTTATGTCTCATTTCAAATGAAAAAGATCTTTCAACTGTCTCTCATGTGTAACAATCATGAGCTATTATGGTATGTCATTAAACAAAATTAGGTTTTAATTGAAGTCATGTAAACGTATTAGCACCCGTCGAATTAGCAGCTCTGGTTTAGTCTGGAATAGAAACCCAGGCAGAGGTCTGAAGGGGTAAGGCTTATGGGGAGTCAAGTGTGTGTCTATGTAAAGCTACCATCACTCGGGAAATTTGAAATATCTAAATTCAACCATGCAGTAAACTTTACCAAAATTCCACTAACCTGGTCAAGATGAAGTCTCACTGATTTGAATTAAAAATTACTGACATGTTGAAATATTCTTCCTCTTTACTCTAGCACTTCTTGATTCCTAGCTCCCAAGTTGGCCTCCTCTTTTCTACTTTTAAGACTTTTTTTTTAAGGCATTACTGCATGTAAGTTATGCCTCAAACAAGAAAATGATAGGACAAATAAGGAGAAAGATATTTTTGAAGTTACATGTTGGCGTCAAAGCCAGAATTCTGTTTTTAGAGTGTCTAATTCTTCCATGTGTTCTATTTCTCCTTTTGAGAAGAATGAAGTGACAATGAAAATTGCTCAGTCGGGTCTGACTCTTTGCAACACTCTAGAGTCCATGAAATTTCATAGAGTCCATGAAATTCTCCAGGCCAGAATACTGCAGTGGGTAGCCTATCCCTTCTCCAGCAGATCTTCCCAACCCAGGAATCGAACTGGGATCTCCTGCATTGCAGGTGGATTCTTTACCAACTGAGCTACCAGGGAAGAGTGAATATTCCCAAATCTGCTGCTGCTGCTGCTGCTAAGTCGCTTCAGTCGTGTCCGACTCTGTTCGACCCCATAGACAGCAGCCCACTAGGCTCCCCCGTCCCTGGGATTCTCCAGGCAAGAACACTGGAGTGGGTTGCCATTTCCTTCTCCAATGCATAAAAGTGAAAACTGAAAGTGAAGTCGCTCAGTTGTGTCCAACTCTTCGTGACCCCATGGACTGCGTGCAGCCTACCAGGCTCCTCTGTTCATGGGATTTTTCAGGCAAGAGTACTGGAGTGGGGTGCCATCGCCTTCTCCGTTCCCAAATCTAGCAGCTATTAATAGGTATTTTAATGCCATCACTCTTTCGGAAACCATAATTGTTACTCTTATAGAACTTTATTTATTTAAATAAAACCAATTCAGTTTACATTCTTATACCATAAGATTTATTGCTTTTATTTGAGATGTATCCAAGATTCTTAATAAAGGAAGGCATCTGCCTGAAGCAGCTGACCAAGTGACCATGAAAACTCCTAATCCTGGGACCAATCTGTGACTCTTTGAGAAAAGGACACAGACAGAAGTTGTATTAGGTGCCACCTCACCGTAACTCTATGTCCCTTATGTGAGTGTCACCTTACACGTTCTGTGGTCTCTTGGGTCCAGGTGTTTTCCTGCTAAAAGCTTCTTTAAGACCACCTGGAAAAGCAGAGTGAAAGAACAGGTGGACTAGTATTACCTGGCAATCTCGGATCGTGGGCACAGGACTGTTCTTATTCTACCAGAGTTAATGTTTTCTCTTTATTGTGGTAAGCATCTGACTCAAATTCCACTTTGGAGATGTTTCCTCAGGTTCAAATTCCTTATGTCTTTATTTTCTATGAGTTAAGAAGAGAAAATCCTTATCCTTTATAAATTTAAAGCCACAGCATCCAGATACTGGCTTATGATGGAAATTGGATTTGCAGTAATGAACTGTTGGTGTTCCTTAAAAAACAAAACAACACAAAACTACAATAGGAAGTTTACATAGACATTGTTATATTTTGTGATGTGGCAAGGTACCACAATACTCCCATTATCTGGTAGCTATGGGAAATGGATTGCTTTGAATAATAAATTATTCTATTTCATAAGAATTTCTCACATGTACTTCACATAATTAATAGTTTAAGAAAATTGAACTATAATTAAATACACTCAGCACTAAAACTGAACACAAAGTAATTTATGGTTTCAAAAAGCCATACAAGATCCATAATGCTTTGTGATTATTACTATAAATGTCAATTATCTTTGCATTTAAATACACAGAACTAAAGTCAGTTGATGAAAGGTTGGGTTTGATAAATTTTACATCTATTTTCATATTTTTAAAGAATTTTAAAATCATATAAATGATACACGTTTATTTAAAAAAAAAATCAGATAACACAGATAAAAAAAGAGAAAAAGAAAACCAAAACTTACCGAATTTTACTACCTTAGGGTAATCACTGATGATATTTTGGTATGTATCTTTCCAGAATTTATAATAAAAATGAAGCTATACTGTGCATAGAAATTACCAGCCTATTTTATTGCTTAATATATTATTATTTTTCCATTTGAATTGGGTATTATATACTGAGTGCAAAGTCAAAGTTTAGATCTTTAAACGGCTGAAAGTCGGGCAGTTCTGAATTCATCTGTAGACCAGATTTTGCTTCAATGTCATTTCCTTTCCCATATAGGACTAGATCCTAAAGGTATTAAGTTTTAAATCATTTTAAAAATCATTCTTTGCATTCATTTGACTTGAAGCGATGATTTTATTTTGTTTTTCAGCAGATTTTTTTTTTTCTTTTTGCCCAGTGTTCTGGGTGCATGACTTTTTAGGCAGGAGGTCCCTCCTCCAGGAGACTGGTTGCCTGCTCCTGTTCATGGCAGGAAAACAAGAAGGTACTCCTGTTACTGCCCATCTCAAACCTGTGATTGTTCTGTTTGCTTGTGGGGTAGTGGAGACGTGAGTCAGGTGTGAGCCAGATATGACTAAAGAACATTTATCAATACTGTGCTTGATTGTTACTTAAAGTGGGCTGGATCTACCAGTATCACTGGTCTGGTTTTTTTTTTTTTTTTTTTGATAGCTAGGGAGAATATTTTAGAATGACTTTATCATTCAACATAAGAATGGGGAAGGGAATATAGTTATACCAAAGGCTTTTTTTTTTTTTTTCTGATTGTATGCATCTTTTACTTAAAGAATTTCCTGAAGATGAAATTTCCTCCTAGTTTTTTATTTTATATTAATAATAATAAAAAAATTCATAGTTGCAAAAGATATACTCTAAGGAGTAATAAGTTCTAATCATTTTCAATCCCATCAATTACTTTTACTTTTAATTTACTTTTAACTAATGCTAACTAGCATGCATATTTTATTTTATCTTCCACTATTCTCATTAACAGCATACTCCATATATTGAAGCAATTTTACTAGCTTTTTACTAGCAATTTTTACATTTTTTAATGGCCAGGAGGTATATCACTATGTTAATATATAATAGTTTGCTTAGCTATTTCCCTACTTTTTGACATGCGGATCATTTCTCACTATAATAGTACTGATATATCTTTTTGAAAATAATTGTGAGGTCCTTTCATTTCTTGGCTATTTTCCCAGGTGCAATTTAATAGCTTACATTTACATTTACTACTTTGAACTTCAAAGGGATTGAGTCAAATTAAAGTGACATGAGCAAGGAAGTAAAAACTAAGGAAATCTGAGTAAACTATAGACTGCAAATAATGAATCAATGTTGGTTCATTAATTGTAATAAATGTACTATACCTATGTAATATGGAAAACTATGTTAGGGGATATTTTAATTCTATGTGCTATCTGCTGAATTTTCCTGTAAATCTAAAGCTGTTCTTAAAAAACTTCTTAGTCAAAAAAAAAAAGAAAAAGTATAGAGCAAAGATGGTAAAACCTTAACAGAATAGGAGTAAAGGGTAAATAGTTCTTTATACAGTTCGTGCAGCTTTTCTCTAAGTTTAATTTATTTCAAGCCAGAAATTTAAAAATATAACTGATTATCCCTTTTTTGGAACCACATCTATCCTAGATGCTCACCAACAGTTACTCTTGCAATGTAATAAGGGGGGTTGTTATTATTAAATAAAATTGGTTCCCACCAATGGGAATCTCAAATGGCCTGTTACTAGGCGGAATCTGGGTTCTCCACAACTGGGAAGGGGACAGGTCTGACCAAGGATAGCCAGAGGCTGAATGTCTCCTGGCCAGGTAAATAAAGATGCAAGTGCCATCCAACAGGTATATCCCAGAAGCCATTTGAGTTTTTAAAATGTATCTTGAGCCTCTGTCCCCTCTGGTATCAGTTTTCAAAGGACCCCGAATTCCCTGTAGTCTATTGCCCACCACCTCCTCTCTAACGACTCCCCCACCCACCAACTTCATAGAGGTACTGTCTGGGGCTGGGAAGAGGTGGACCTGCATGCATGGACCAATACTTTAGCTTGTGGTTAAAAAAAAAAGTATCAAGAACAGCAAAAAGATGAGACTTTCCCTGGTGGTCCAGTGGCTAAGACTCCATGCTCTCAATGCAGCGGGCTTGGGTTCCATCCTTGTCAAGGAACTAGATCCCACATGCTGCAACTAAAGATCCCACATACCTCAAATAAAAGTTTTAAAAAGATCCCACAATTAAGACCCAGTGCAGCCAAAAAAAAAGCAACAAAGAGCAGTTAACAGATTTAATAGTTAACTGCAGTAAACAGATTTTGTTGAAGCCTTTTTTTTTTTTTTCCCCCTTATAAGCTCTTCTTTGTGGGTCTAACACTTGACCAATCATTGCACTTGAATTACATGTCTGCTGGAGAAGTAGAACAGGGCTGGCTACAAATGCAGTGAAATTCCCTTTAGAATTAGGTGAGCGCTTCCAGCACAGATTTCCTTTTCCTTTCATCACCGACTCCAAGCAGTCAGACATGTACTTGGCAAGGGTTGGGATTGTGATCACATGGAATATTTGGATGTCCCTCTTTCTCACCTCCAGGGCATCTCTGGGAGAGAGGAGTCCCTGCCAGACAGCCAGAGTCTCACTGCACTGTCCAAGTTTTAAGATGATAAAATTACACTGAAGTGTGGATGAGATGTTATCATTGTTTATCTAAAGTCTAAGTCTAAACAAATGACTGAGTAGCAAAATTTCTCAGAATTAGGAAAGAGGGTTTAAAGTCGTTCTTTAGCTTGTTTTTTTTCCTTTTTTTTTAATGTTAAATTTATCAAAGGAGTCAGTTTAGAAAAGATAAGTGACTGTTCACCTATTGTATTCTTGTCACAACATGACAAGACACAAGGCATTTGTCTGAATTGAAAACATAGGCATTTTCTCTATTTTTTCCTCAGTTCAGTTCAGTCGCTCAGTCATGTCCGACTCTTCGCAACCCCCTAGACTGCAGCACGCCAGGCCTCCCTGTCCATCACCAACTCCTGGAGGCCACTCAAACTCATGTTCATTGAGTCAGTGATGCCGTGCAACCATCTCATCCTCTGTTGTCCCCTTCTCCTCCTGCCTTCAATCTTTCCCAGCATCAGGACCTTTTCCAGTGAGTCGGTTCTTCACATCAGGTGGCCAAAGTTTTGGAGTTTCAGCTTCAGCATCAGTCCTTCCATTGAATATTCAGGACTGATTTCCTTTAGGATTGACTGGTTGGATCTCCTTGCAGTCCAAGGGACAGCAAACTAAGGTGAAGTGCTCTGTAAAACTTCCAATTTGGGCATGTCCCTGCTGGTCCAGTGATTAAAACTTCGTGCTTCCAATGCAGGGGATGAGGGTTATATCGTTGATTAACCTTGATCAACTAAGATTCCACATGCTGCAGGGCAACTAAGTCTGCCTGCTGCAACTACTGAGACCATGCACTCCCTCTGGAACCCCTTGTGCCACAGTTAGAGAGAAGGCCCCTTGGCCACAATGAAGTGTCCTGCATGACGTAACAAAGATCCAGAATGCCCAGTGCTGAACAAAGACCCAATTCAGTCAAAAATAAAAAAATTCATTAATTATAAAAAAAATAACCTTCCTATTTGGGGTCATTGATGTCCCCAAATTACAGTTTGGTGAATTTTGCAGAATTCATCTTTCATAGCAGAGCTCATTACAGCTGGCCACTTCTGAACTAGAAGTAGGTCAAGACCTTGGAAGATGATGGAAAGCAGGTTTTCTCACATGTGGTCTATGGCTCATCTGCATCCTTACTTTGCTTGTTAGATAAAAATGATGGATGCCTGAACTCCACCCCAGATTTAACAAAGGCAAATCTTTGGGGCCTGGTCTGGGAAATCTCTCTCAATCCAAAGGCTCTGGTGATTACTATGCTCACTGAAGTTTGAAGAAGAACTTTGCTTTACATTCCTCAGGCACTGTATAATAATTAGAAGTGTGGAGAATTATAGTGGCAAAGAACCTGCCTGCTAATGCAGGAGACACAAGAGACTCGGGTTCGATCCCTGGGCTGGGAAGATATCTTGGAGGAGGACATGGCAACCCACACCAGTATTCTTGCCTGGAGAATCCCATGGACAGAGGAGCCTGGCAGGCTACAGTCTATAGGGTATATTCTAGATACTAGTTTCTTATCAGATATATAAGTTCCAAATATTTTTTCCCATTCTGTTGTTATCATTCAATTCTTAATAATATCATTTGAAACAAAAATGTTCTAAGTTTAGATATAAAGTGCAGTTAATTTTTTCTTTGGTTGCTAAACTTTTAATATTGTATTTAAGAAACCATTGCTAGGAATTCTCTGGCAGTCCAGTGATTAGGACTCCACACTTCCATTTCTGGGGACCCGGGTTCAATCCCTTGTCAGTGAATTAAGTTTCCACAAGCCGCAAGGCATGGCCAGGGAAAAAAAGAAGCCATTGCTCATGAAGGTTTACTCCTATGTTTTCTTCTAAGAGTTTTGTAGTTTAGATCTTACATTTAGGTCTTTGACTGATATTGAGTTAACTTTTGTATATGACGTGATGGTGAATTTTGTGTCAACTCGACTGGGCTAAGGGATGCCTAGATGGCTGGTACAACCTATCTGGGTGGATATGTCAGGGTTTATCCAGAAGAGATTAGCATTTCAATCGATATACTAAGGAAAGAAGATCTCCCTCACCAAAGCAGATGAGCATCTTTCAATCCACTGAGGCCCTGGATAGAACAGCAAAAAAAGGGAAGGGCAAATTTACTCTTCTGTTCAAGCAGGCACGTCCATATTTTCATGCCCTTGGACATTAGCACTCCTAGTTCTTGGACCTTTGAAATCAGATTGGATTTATACTATCAGCCCCTGCAGCTCTCAGACCTTTGGATTCTTACAACATTAGCTTTCCTGGTTCTTAGTCCTTTAGGTTTGGACTAGAACTGCAGCCCTGGCTTCCCTAGGCCTCCAGCTATCCTCCAGCTTGGCCGCCATAATCTTGTGAGCCAATCCTTCATAATGAATCTCTTTCTCCAACATCTACATATATCCTATTGGTTCTTTTTCTCTGGAGAATCCTGACTAATGTAAATAGGGTTCCAATTTCATTCTTTTGCACATGAATATTCAGTTGTCCCAGTACCGTTTGTGTAAAAGACTATTCTTTTTTCCAGTGAGTTGTCTTGGCACCCTTGTGGAAATCAGCTGACCAGAAATGTAATAATTGATTTCTAGATTCAAGATGCAGTTGCATTGATCTATACATCTATCTTTACACTAATACTTCACTGAATAGATTACTAGAGCTTTACAATAACTTTCAAAATTAGAAAATGTGATTCTAACTTTGTTCTTTTGCAAGAATGTTTTGTCTATTCTGGGTCCCTGGAATTTCCATATAAATTTTAGGAAGTTTGTAAATTTCTGCAAAGAGAAAAAAAAGGCACATGGGATAGGGAGGACTTCCCTGGTGGTCCAGTGGTTAAGAATCCACCTGCCGGTGCAGGAGACAAGGGTTCAATCCATGCTCTGGGAAGATCCTACAATCAACAAGGCAACTAAGCCTCTGCACCACAACTACTGAGCCAGTGCTCCAGAGTCCATGAGCTACAACTACTGAGCCAGTGCTCCAGAGTCCATGAGCTACAACTACTGAGCCAGTGCTCCAGAGTCCATGAGCTACAACTACTGAGCCAGTGCTCCAGAGTCCATGAGCTACAACTACTGAGCCAGTGCTCCAGAGTCCATGAGCTACAACTACTGAGCCAGTGCTCCAGAGTCCATGAGCTACAACTACTGAGCCAGTGCTCCAGAGTCCATGAGCTACAACTACTGAAGCCCGTGCTCCTTACAGCCTAGTGCTCCACAACAAAGAGAAGCCGCCCTAATGAGAAGCCCAAGCCCCGAAACTGGAGAGTAGCTCCCACTTGCTGTGCCTAGAGAAAGCCCACACGCAGCAATAAAGACTCTTCAAAGCCAAAAATAAAATAAAAGCAAATAAATAAAACCTTAAAAAAAAAAAAGCATGTGGGATTTCAATAGGCATTATCTATTTATCAACGGAGAGTATTGCCATCTTAACAATATTAAAACTTCCAATCTATGAACATAAGATGTCTTTCAATTTACTTAGGTCTTTGCTGAAGCATGAGCCCAACCCTATCATTTGAATCCTTCTAGGTTTCTAGAAATATGTTGGACCTTTTCAAAGCTTCCCGTGGATATCTTATTGCCTAGCTTTTCCTTCTAATTTTTTGGTCAATTTCTTGTTTGTCTCAACTGTTATCACTACCTTGGGCAGCTGTGATGTTAAATAACTGCTGTCGATTGTTTTTGACAAGTGTTCCTGTGGAAAAAGCTGTTCTGAGTCAGATCAAATAAAGACAAGTCCTTAGAACAGAGTTTTCCAGGGAACTGCCTGACATGTCAAATAATGACAATTCCTTGAGAAAGGTTTTCTAGGGAGTTGCAGCCCCCTTCTTCCCCTTCCAGTGGCTGCCAAGATGCTGGTTTTCACTGTGAATGTGGTGCCATTTGTTTTCAAGTCTATTGTGGAGCTGGGGAAAAGGGGAAGGAATGAGGCAAGGTAAAATTCCACAAAGTTCAGTGTTGTACTGACATTCAGCCATTTGTTAAGAATAAATCCTCCCCTGTGGTCAGTTTCCAGAGTTCTGTGACAGTTGTCTTTGACAGTTGTTGCCAGTGTTCACGCTCTTTTTATGGAAGAGCAAGTTTTCATAGGTGCTTCCCCCCACCGTCCCCACTATTGTCACTGCCTCTCCAGTTCTAACTTGCCATTTATTTTTGAGGAAATCACTTAATTTCTCTGAACCTCTATTTCTCCATTTGGGAAAAGATGAAGATAATAATTCCCCAGAATATCATAAAGATCAAATTACACACACACACACATCAGTCCACTGGGGAAGCTACAGAAAACCACAAACACATGAGTGTAATTGCTGTGTCCCTTGTTGGCGAGGATTCAAGTTCTCTACATTCTATCCCATGTCAATCCCACTTCTTTAACCTTTCCTGGTGTGTGAGTTCGTCTCACTATTTTTGATTGTTCAATCAATGTACCACTTTACATAGTATTGGTTATTGAGAATTGTCTCTCTCACCCCAGTGTCTAGACTATGAGGAGTCAGGAAAGCTCCTTTATCTCCCTTTGCAGCAGAATGAGCAGTGTGTGTGTGCATGTGCAGTAAGTAGCCTGCCTGGCTCCTCTGGCCATAGGATTTCCCAGGCAAGAATATTGGATTGGGTTGCCATTTCCTTCTCCAAGGGATCTTCCTGACCCAAGGATTGAACCTGCATCTCTTGTGTCTCATGCATTGGCAGGCAGATTCTTTACCACTAGTGCCACCTGAGAAGAACGAAGAACAAGTCAAAAATTGCTGAAGCAAACAGAAGTAAAGTGATTTGTCTAAGGAACCCACCCACTCCAGTATTCCTGCCTGGAGAATTCCATGGACAGAGGAGCCTGATAGGTTACAGTCCATAGGGTTGAAAAGAGCTGGACAAGACTGAAAGGACTTAGTGTGCACACAGCTAACAGTTTGTAGACTCAGTACTGATTACCTGGCCTGAATGACTTGCTATTTCCATTATGTCGTTTGGTATCCCCAAAGGTTAGGGAGTGGGAACAACAGAGTTCTTTTGATACAATTTATTCTCCATCATATGTGTTATTTTTAGAGACAGTGGGGAAAGATGGGTAATCTGACCCAAAGCCATTAAGATAGAAGTAACATTTTATTTACAGCTGATGGACTTTTAGTTTCAGCTTAGTAAATATAAGTAAGAAACTGATTTGACTTCTTTAAATTCTTGATTACTGGGACTTCCCTGGTGGTCCAATTGTTAAGACTCCATACTTCCAATGAAGGTGATGTGGGTTCCATCCCTGATCAGAAACTAAGATCCCACATACCACATGGCACAGCTAAAACAAACAATTCTTAACTACTTAGTTTATTGTCAGTTGCAGATGAGGTTTACAAAGGGGACTAAGAAGTTCTCCTGGAAGTCTATAGCTACTAAGTTGCTATGGATCACTATTACTTTCTTCCTTTCAATCCATAAAGTGTGCATCATTGCCCAAATAGTACAGATAATTATTGCACAGTTACTTTTTGACCTAGTGTGACACTGTTTGGCCTTAATTCACTGGTCCCAATGTTCATCACTGGTGCTTTTTATGCCACAATTTTTTCTTTATTAAGTTTACTTTATTCCTCAGTTTGCTGAGTGTGCCTTAGAGTAGTTTTTACAGAAATGATATAAAGGTGGTAGATCTTCTTGGCCCAGGAATAACTGGGAATGCATTTCTGTTGGCTTCTGGTATGAACACCTCAGCTGGACACTGAGGCTTGGATCACAGGCCCTTCCCTTTCAAGGTGTGGATAAAGGTATAGACATTCTGTTTACTAGTATAGAGCTGCAACATTTCAGAAGTGCTAGAGGAAAAATCTTTGTAGATTACAAGAGGGCCAGTGCAGAAAGCCTTGGGCCCTGGTTTAAGACTTTTAAATGCTTCTGACGGTATTTATTGATGTCTTTAAAAGTCTATTAAGCAGTAGTGACTCAGACTGAAGGATGTGGACAGAAGTTGGAACAGTGTTCGATTTCCATGGCAACAGGAGTAAAACATCCCCAAATAAACTGCCCTCCCTTTGTTGTAGTTGCAGGTTCAAAGGTTCTCAAATACAAAGATCTGAGGTCTAGTCTCCTCCCAACAATGGAAAGGTAGGGAGGCTGAGGCCTCGTCAGACCCAGTGGAAGACAGAGCCCAGAGTTCATTAACTCTTGCAGTGGGTCCTCCAAGCAAGGCCAATAAATGCCAGGATAACAATCCATGTTCATTTCTATGACATAAGCAATGCATACGGCTTAGCATACCACACTAATAATAATAATAAATAATAGCTGCCTGGAGAATCCCAGGGACGGGGGAGCCTGGTGGGGTCGCACAGAGTCGGACACGACTGAAGTGACTTAGCAGCAGCAGCAGCATGTTCTAAATATTTACACATCTTAATTCATTTAATTCTCATGACAACTTTAGGAGGCTATCAATCACTTTTATATCATTCCCATTTTATGGATGAAGACATTAAGGCAAAGAAAGGACAAATTGTTAGCTCAGAGTTATACCCTTAGCAAGCAGCAGAGCTGGCAATAAAATTGGTTGAGTCTGCTGTTGAAGAATCTGATTCTCTCCACCATACTATATTAATATAATAACATAATAAAAACTTGATCAATGTAAATATATTTTTAAACAATTTTTTAAAAAGAATCTTTGAAAAAAAAATAAATAAAAAAAAAATAAAAAGAATCTTTGGCCTCATGCACAGCATGTGGGATCTTAGTTTCCAGACGAGGGATCAAACCTGCACCCTTGCATTGGAAAAATGGAGAATTATCCACTGGAATGTCAGGGAAGTCCCAACGTAACTGAAATCCTTTTTACCTGAGTTGACCTGCTTCTTCTCCCTGCTGTTAAATCACCCTTTCCCCTTTTGTGACAACTTCTGTTACTCATAAACACATTTCTTAAAATTGTACATACTGTGAAGGGGTTTAGATGAGATAATCAGGTTTCCTCTAACTAAAATCCTGTGATCCTGTGAGATTTGTTGTAAAGAAAGATGTTATGCCTATGACAGTCATCCAAATAAACTGAAGTGATAAAATATGTTAGAAATGCTGAGGGGAAACAGGTGCACTCACATATGACATAATTCATTCATTAAATTTCTTTTAAGAGCAGTTTGAATGTGTCTGTGTGTGCTTGCATGCGTAGGTATAAAAATCTGGTATTTCCACTTTTAGAGGATTACGTCAGTTAGGAATGTTGTGGCCGTAAATAACAAAAATCTTGACGGGGCTTATGATGGCTTAAATGTGTAGGAGTTTATGTTGCTGGCCCAGCACGAGGTCTGGAGGTAGGGTTACTGACAAAGTGTTCCACATCCAGCCTTGTTCAGGTTGGACCTCTGGGACACTCTTGCTTTCTTGTCTAGTCACAGGAAGACTACTTTTGGCAGCCACAGATGTCCACCATCGAAACCCCTTGGTGCGGAAGGAGAATTCACTGGCAGCCTGTCTTTCTGGATTCCTGGATGGTGTTTGTGTTGCTGCTGCTGTTAAGTCACTTCAGTAGTGTCCGACTCTGTGCGATCCCATAGACGGCAGCCCACCAGGCTCCCCCGTCCCTGGGATTCTCCAGGCAAGAACACTGGAGTGGGTTGCCATTTCCTTCTCCAATGCATGAAAGTGAAAAGTGAAAGTGAAGTCGCTCAGTCGTGTCCGACTCTTGGCGACCCCATGGACTGCAGCCCACCAGGCTCCTCCGTCCATGGGATTTTCCAGGCAAGAGTACTGGAGTGGGGTGCCATTGCCTTCTCCGGTGTTTGTGTTGAGCAGGCCCATTTCTGCAAGATGTTTGTCAAAAGGACATTAGGGGATGGGCGACAATTGAATAAGGTCTGTAGATTAGAATATAGTAATGTCCTTTGGCCACTGGATTCGAAGAACTGACTCACTGGAAAAGACTGTGATGCTGGAAAAGACTGAAGGCAAAAGGAGAAGGGAGTGGCAGAGGATGAGATGGTTAGATAGCATCACCCACTCAATGGACATGAATCTGAGCAAACTCTGGAAGATAGTGAAGGACAGGGGAGCCTGATGTGCTGTAGTCCATGGTGTCACAAAGAGTTGGACATGAGATTGAACAATAACAACAACAACAGCGAATCAAAGTTAATTACTTGATTTTGATAATTGTACTGTGGTTATGGGGGGAAAAAAGTCCTTGTTTTTATTTTTAATTTTTTGGCTGCACCGCACAGCTTGTGGGACTTTAGTTCTCTAGACAGGGTCTGAACCCACGTCCCTTGCACAGGAATATGGATTCTTAACTCCTGGACGACCAGGGAAGTCCCCCACATATCCTTGTTTTTAGGAAGTACATACAGAAATCTTTAGAGCCAAAGGGACATTATATCTACAACTCAATCGCAAATGGTTAAGGAACAAGTGTAGGAAAGAACGGTAAGCAAACATGGTAAATGTTAATATTTGGGGAATCTGATATACAGAAATTTTCTTTTATTTGCAACTTCTCTGTAAGTTTGGAATTGTTTCAAAATAAAAAGTGAAATATATTTAAAAAATACTCAGATTCAAATTCAGTCTCACAATACTTGTGAATTTGTTAGGGATAGTTAGCGGAAACATATGATAAATTGTTAGCTGTTTCAGTTCAGTTCAGTTCAGTCGCTCAGTCATGTCTGACTCTTTGTGACCCCATGAATCGCAGCACGCCAGGCCTCCCTGTCCATCACCAACTCCCGGAGCTCACTCAAACTCACTTCCATTGAGTCAGTGATACCATCCAGCCATCTCATCCTCTGTCGTCCCCTTCTCCTCCTGCCCCCAATCCCTCCCAGCATCAGAGTCTTTACCAGTGAGTCAACTCTTCGCATGAGGTGGCCAAAGTATTAGAGTTTCAGCTTTAGCATCATTCCTTCCAAAGAAATCCCAGGGCTGATCTCCTTCAGAATGGACTGGTTGGATCTCCTTGTAGTCCAAGGGACTCTCAAGAGTCTTCTCCAACACCACACTTCAAAAGCATCAATTCTTCGGCGCTCAGCCTTCTTCACAGTCCAACTCTCACATCCATACATGACCACAGGAAAAACCATAGCCTTGACTAGACAGACCTTTGTTGGCGAAGTAATGTCCCTGCTTTTCAATATGCTATCTAGGTTGGTCATAACTTTTCTTCCAAGGAGTAAGCGTCTTTTAATTTCATGGCTGCAGTCACCATCTGCAGTGATTTTGGAGCCCAAAAAAATAAAGTCTGACACTGTTTCCACTCTTTCCCCATCTATTTCCCATGAAGTGATGAGACCAGATGGCATGATCTTAGTTTTCTGAATGTTGAGCTTTAAGCCAACCCCTTTTTCACTCTCCTCTTTCACCTGCATCAAGAGGCTTTTGAGTTCCTCTTCACTTTCTGCCATAAGGGTGGTGTCATCTGCATATCTGAGGTTATTGCTATTTCTCCCGGCAATCTTGATTCCAGCTTGTGCTTCTTCCAGCCCAGCGTTTCTCATGATGTACTCTGCATATAAGTTAAATAAGCAGGGTGACAATATACGGCCTTGACGTAATCCTTTTCCTATTTGGAACCAGTCTGTTGTTCCATGTCCAGTTCAAACTGTTGATTCCTGACCTGCATACAGATTTCTCAAGAGGTGGTCTCATCTCTTTCAGAATTTTCCACAGTTTATTGTGATCCACACAGTCAAAGGCTTTGGCATAGTCAATAAAGCAGAAATAGATGTTTTTCTGGAACTCTCTTGCCTTTTTGATGACCCAGCGGATGTTGGCAATTTGGTCTCTGGTTCCTCTGCCTTTTCTAAAACCAGCTTGAACCTCTGGAAGTTCACGGTTCATGTATTGCTGAAGCCTGGCTTGGAGAATTTTGAGCATTACTTTACTAGTGTGTGAGGTAAGTGCAATTGTGTGGTAGTTTGAGCATTCTTTGGCATTGCCTTTCTTTGGGATTGGAATGAAAACTGACCTTTTCCAGTCCTGTGTCCACTGCTGAGTTTTCCAAATTTGCTGGCATATTGAGTGCAGCACTTTCACAGCATCATCTTTCAGGATTTGAAATAGCTCCCCTGGAATTCCATCACCTCCACTAGCTTTGTTCGTAGTGATCCTTTCTAAGGCCCACTACCCTTACTTAAAAGTTTCGCTACTGATTGATCTAATGCCTATAGTAAATTGCTACTCCTCAACATAAATTAAAAACAAAAATCCTGGGACTTCCCTGGTGGTGCAGTGGTTTAGAATCTGCTTTGCAATGCAAGGAACACCAGTACGATCCCTAGTCTGGGAAAATCCCACAGGCCTTGGGGCAACTAAGCCCTGTGTGCCACAATTACTGACTTCGAACCTAGAGCCTGTGTTCTGCAACAAGACAAAGCACTGAAGTGAGAAGCCCGCACCCTGCAACTAGAGTGTAGTCCTCACTCACCACTACTAGAGAAAGCCCATGTGCAGCGTCAAAGACCCACCACAGCCAAAAATAAAAATTAAAAAAAACCCCAAATTCCATTTTTAAAGCCCTAATCTTACAAGGGGCTTCCTTGGTGTCTCAGACGGTAAAGAATCCACCTGCAATTTGGGAGACCTGGGTTTGATCCCTGGGTTGGGAAGATCCCCTGGAGGAGGAAATGGCAATCCACTCCAGTATTCTTGCCTGGAGAATCCCATGGACAGAGGAGCCTGGTGGGCTACAGTCCATGGGGTCGCAGAGTCGGATCATGACTGATCAACTTTCACTTACAAGGGGAAGTTGGCAGGAAGCAGAACTTGTTCAGGTGTACCCCTGCTGATGCACCTGCCTCCGTTTCCCTCTGCTCACCCGTGGACCTTACGTCCAACCTCTGGGCTCTGTGGTCCCACCCTTAGTTCCTTTCTGCCAGCCCCTTTGGTCTTAGTGCTTTGTGTTTGCCCAGGCTGAGGACCTTGAATCTCCTCTACATTAAACTCCCATTCTGATTATGTCTTTGCCAGATAGCTTTTAAATAAATTCCTTGCCTAACCCTGGACCCTAGAAGCCACCACTCCCTCCTGTCCATTGGTTCAGCAAAGCTTCAGCTGTCCTATCCTCCCATCCCCAACCTGGAGAGAAACAAAACCCTTGTGTTCATCCCTTCAACAAATACTTACTAAAAGTCTACTGAGAACCAGGCACTGTTTTAGGCCAGAACAAAACAGACCAAAGCTATGCCCTCATACAGAACCTAAATTCTCGTGAAGGAAAGCAGAAAACAATATAAATAAGCCAAGATATAAGGAAAAGGCAACCCGCTCCAGTATTCTTGCCTGGGAAATCCCACGGAGAGGGAAGCCTGGGGTTATGCAAAGAGTCAGACATGACTAGTTACTAAACAGCAACAATAGTTTGATAGATGGGGATAGACTCCTACCGAGAAAAATAAAGCTTGCCTTTTGGAGCCCGAGGTAGAGAGAGGTTCATTGTGAATCTTGAGAGGTGACCAGAGAACACTTTTCTATTAGGAGAAACAGAATACCTATGACACCAAATCAAGCTGGTACAAGTGATTAAGTTCTTTCTAGAGAGGAGAAGTGTAATTGGACCTTCTTGGGAAATAAGTGATAGGATCATCTGATAGTAAAGATAAGAAGTACCTCTCTGAGAGCTGACATCCTGATTTCCCTCTGGGTGGCCTGTGTGCTGCTACTATTGAGATTCCTGGGATGGGAAGATCCAGGGTGTGATTTGCTGTCTTCACCAAGGTAGTATGTGCTGCAGTTTACAAAGGCATTTACAACACTGCATAACTGTTCCAACCGGTTCTAATCGTCAGCCACATGATCAGTGTTAGGGTCGGGGCTGGTGTTTGGTGGAGTTTGGACAGAGCGATTGTCAGGAGGACTGGAAGAAATGGAACTTCTCTGTCGAGGCTCCTCCTGCCTCACCCCTACTCCAGCCTCAGCCCCTAAATATTGCAGAGCCATCCTTAGGTTTCCCTGTACCCCTCATCCTGCTCGACCTTCCCCCATAGCAGAGATAATGGTCTGTTCCAAAACTGTATCCACTCCAATATGACATTTCATTAAAAAAAAAAAAAAAAAAAAAGGCAGGGCTTCCCAGGTGGCTCAGTGGTAAAAAACCCGCCTACCAATGGAAGAGACAGGGTTTGATTCCTGGTCAGGGAAGGTCCTACGTGTGGTGGAGCAACTAAGCCTGTGTGCCACAACTTCTAAACCTGTGCTCTAGAGCCAGGGAGCCACAGCAAGAGAAGCCACCACAGTGAGAAGCCCGAGCACCACAAATAGAGAGTAGCCCCTGCTTGCTGCACTAAGAGAAAGCCCTCGAAACAACGAAGACCTAGCACAGCCAAAAATAAATAATTAAAATAAAATTTAAAAATTCGGTCTTTCATGGTAGGGAATTGCAGAAGCAAAACAATCTGCTGAAACTATCTCATTCTTGGCTGTTCTCAAAGTTGAGTGTTCACATCAGACACCTGGGGGCATAAAATGATGATTCCTGGGCCCCAGACCAGATCTACTTAGAATCTCTGCAGTGGACCCAAGGAGCTGGTGTGGTCATGAAGATGGAAAATCTCTGTCCTTTTCCACACCTTGGATATTCCAATGGCTTTGTAAAACAGGTATCACTTTCTACACTGCTCTGGTGGCTCAGGTGGTAAAGAATATGCCTGCAATACTGGAGAACTGGGTTCAGTCCCTGGGTGGGGAAGATCCCCTAGAGAAGGGAATGGCAACCCACTCTGTATTCTTGCCTGGAGAATTGCATGGACAGAGGATCCCAGTGGGCTACCATCAATAGGGTTGCAGAGTCAGACGTGACTGAGTGATTAACACTTTCACTTTTCACTGAGAAGACACACCTAGAAACTCATTAGCCAAACTAATTCACAAGCCCCATCCAAATCTCTGAATCAGAATCTCCAAGACAGAGAGGCCTGGGAATCAGTCTTTTAAATCAGCCCCTTGTATTTTTTTTTTCCCCCAATCATCAGAAAAGTATGATCATGCTCCTAGATGATTTAAAAAAAAAAAAAAAGGACAGGGAAGCCATCATCAGTCTAGCAGAAAACACACATCACAGATAAACTATGAATGGCTACCTTTGGATTAAGTATCCAATTCCAGTTCAGTCTGCTGTGGCCAGTTAGGATGGGGTCACATGGTATAAAATATGACCATTTATATCATGGAAAGAAATGCCAGGAGTTCTGGAACATAACAAGGACGACAAAAAGCAAAGGTAGGACTTCCCTGGGGTCCAGTGGCTAAGACACCAATGCAGGGGGGCAGGATTCAATCCCTGGTCAGGGAATTAGATCCCACATACCTCAACTAAAGATCTCACATGTTGCAACTAAGACCTGCCACAGTCAAGTAAATATAGAAATATTTAAAAAAAGAAAAGAAAGAAGCAAAGGTGTAATCTAACTTCTAAGTAAAGGTTTGAGTGGTTTTCAGTTTATTGCAAATGAAATTGGCAATTCCAAGATGAATGAAGTGAGAAAGGATGTGAAATAAGGGGAGTTTGTGCTGGAAACCAAGTACAAGTAGAGGTCACAGTCTGTGTTCTCAGCGGTGGACTTCATGTTCCCCTTTGCTTGCACTGTCCTGAGTGGTTCAATGACTTTTACAACTAATGGAGCTCTGCCCTAATCGGAACAGTTGCTCAGAAGCCAAGGAAACGGATACATTATGGAAACTTTGATTCCAGGATCCCCATAAAATTCCTAAAAGTCTTGCCAATGATGAAATAAGCTCTGAATATAAAAGTAGAGCCCACTTCAATCCAGTGATTACCTGCTACAATGCCAAACTATTTGGCCCCAAGATATGTCATGTGCTCTTCTAGGCCAATTTTTTGGGTTTAGGACCCTCACACTATTAAAAAATGAGAATTTAAGAGCTTTTCTGTGGGTTATATTTATTGATATTTACTGTACCTGAAATTAAAGCAGAAATCTTTAACATTTTAATCTATGTATTCATTTTAAGTTAACAGTAATTAATGTGTATGTTGAGTGCCAAAGAACTGATGCTTTCAAATTGTGGGGCTGGAGAAGACTCTTGAGAGTCCCTTGGACTGCAAGGAGAACAAACCAGTCAATCCTAAAGGAAATGAACCCTGAATATTCATTGCAAGGACTGATGCTGAAGCTGAAGCTCCAATACTTTGGCGAAGAGCTGACTCATTGGAAAAGACCCTGACAATGGCAGAGATTGAAGGTAACAGGAGAAAGGGGAGGCAGAGGGTGAGATAGTTAGATCGCATCATCCAATCAATGGACATGAGCTTGAGCAAACTCCTGGACATAGTGAGGGACAGGGAAGCCTGGTGTGCTACAGTCCATGGGGTCTCAAAGAGTCGGACACAACTCAACAACTTAACAACGGTGTTCACATAAATATTTTTCAAAAAAAATTAATCAATAAGACTGTCATTGTTTTACATTTTTGGCAAGTATTGTTAATGTCTGGCTTAATAAAAGACAGCTGGATTTCTCATATCTGTTTCTGTGTTCATCAGGTATGACATCATATGTTCGTAAGCCTCTAGGAAATGCCAGGGAATGTGAGTGAAAAAATGAGAGTGAAAAAAGGCGTCCGTGACTTCCTCAAAAGTTTTGGGGGATTCTCAGATGTCCCCAGACTACATTCTGTGAATTGGTGCTGCAGCTATTGCAGTGAATAGGAACTGGATTCACAAATTATTGAAAAACATAAATTATTTTTCCTTCTTAAACCTAAAGTGTCTTGGTTGATTCTTAACCTCTTAGTCTTTAGCTTCATAACTCTTTCCATCCCCTCACCGAATTCATTTTCCACTGCTAACAGCATCTTAAAATAATGAGTTAACATTTATGCAGCAGTTTTTACATGCCAGTAAGAAAGAAAGATAGTGCTAAGTAAGTCATGTCCGGCTCTTGCAAATCCATGAACTGTAGCCTGCCAGGCTCCTCTGTCCATGGAATTCTCCAGGCAGGAATACTGGCGTGGGTTGCCATTTCCTTCTCCAGGGGAACTTCCTGACCCAGGAACTGAACTCAAGTCTCCCGCATTGCGGGCAGATGCTTTACTGATTAAGCTACAAGGGAAGCTTCAAAGCAAAAGTTGCTTAGTCGTGTCCAACTCTTTGTGACCACATGGACTGTGGAATATTCCAGGCCAGAAAACTGGAGTGGGTAGCCTTTCCCTTCTCCAGGGGATCTTTCCAACCCAGGAATTGAACCCAGGTATCCCTCATTGCAGGCAGATTCTTTACCAGCCGAGTCACGAGGGAAGCCCAAAAATGTGGAGATGCCGGGGATTGAACCCGGGACCTCATACATGCAAAGCATGTGCTCTACCACTGAGCTACATCCCCTACCCTCTATATGCTAGGTCGTAGACAAAGCACTCTACATGCATTATCTCTTTTCATCTTCAACCTGTGAGATGTTAGAAAAATATATATTTAGTTTCTGTCTGTGGTTCCTGGCACAGAGCTTCTAAAACCATTGACATTTGCTAAGTGATAAGAGCACCCCTCTCCAGTACTCTCGCCTGGAAAATCCCAGGGACGGCGGGGCCTGGTGGGCTGCCGTCTATGGGGTAGCACAGAGTCGGACACGACTGAAGCGACTTAGCAGCAGCAGCAAGAGCACTGGGAGGAGCATCTTTTGTTTAAAGATGTTCCTAAATCCCTTGGAATTTCCTGGGTAACAGCAGTGTCTTTTGTTCTAGTCAGGTGGCCCTGGGTGGGCTCCTGCACGGGGCCTGGTCACCAGAAAGATCAAGCCACAATCAGAAGCTTGGAATTTTCAGCCACATCTTCCATTCTCCAGAGAAGGAAGAGGGCTGGAAATGGGTTGATGATCAATCATGCCTACCTGATGAAACCTCCACAAAAGTCCCCAAAGGACCGGGTTCCGAGAAACTTCTACGTTGGTGAATGCATGGTGATGCTGGGGGAGGGCACACCCAGAGAGGGCAGGGAAGCCCCCACATATCTGACCCTACACATTCCTTCCTTCTGGATGTTCACCTGTAGCCTTTATCATATCTTTTTACAATCGACTGGTCAACAGTAAGTGAACTGTTTTCTTGAATTCTCTGAGCTGCTGTAGCAAATTAATTGATCCTGAGGGGGGAGGGAGTCGTGTATAGTTCATCAGTCAGAGCACAGGGAACAACCTGGACTTGTGATTATCATCTGAAGTGGGGTTGGGACAGTCTTGTAGGACTGAGCCCTTCACCTGTAGGAGTTGACAGTATTGTTAGGGGAAGCACACTGATTGAAACCGCCCACCCTGGCCAGGTACCATAGTAACCATTGGCATGAGTTGTTTTATGACAGGAGATCCTGGTAAGAAATTCGGAACTAATGAGCCACCACCAACCGGAAGAGTTCAGGAAAGGTTGAAAGGAGACACTGCATGTCTGTCCACTTCCCAGAATTCCTCTCGCTAGCATCCATCTTGGCTGAGTGATGCCTGCGCCACCAGGAAAGACTCTGAATTAGAATGATTGGCCAAAGACCACCTGGAAACTAATCCCATCGCCATAATACCTGAGACTGCAAGCCACGCAGCAGAGCAGTTCTCCTGGGTTCCCTTACCCTACTGCTCTCCACCCGGGTGCCCTTTCCCAATAAAATCTCTTGCTTTGTCAGCACATGTGTCTCCTCGGACAATTCATTTCCGAATGTTAGACAAGAGAGCAGTTTCGGGCCCTGGAAGGGGTCCACCTGCCTGCAACAGTATCTCCAGGCAGAGTGTCAGAACTGAGTAGGGTTGTAAGACACAGAACTGGTATCACAGAGAATTATTTGGTGTGGGAAAAACAGCCACTCATCTGGTAGCAGAAGTTTTGAGGGACTTCCCCATTGGTACAGTGGATAAGAATCTGCCTTCCAATGCAGGGATACACATTCAATCCCTGGTTCAGGAAGATTCCACATCCCAGGGCCAGTGGGGGTGGAGGTGGGGGCAGCAGCTAAAATCTGTGCACAACTCCTGAAGCCCCTGAGTCCAGAGCCTTTGCTCCACAAAAAGAGAAGCCACTGCAATGAGAAGCCCAAGCACTCAATGAAGAATAGCTCACTGAAACTAGAGAAAGCCTGCTCAACAGCAGGACCCAGTGCAACCAAAAATTAATTAAAAGTGAAATAGATTATTGTGAATTAAAGGAAAAACATATTAAAAAAAATATTCTGAGTGTGGCAATAGTGTGAGACTAAGGGAGACACAAAGGAGGAAAACTGAGAGTGTTTTCTTTTTTTTTTCCCCCACAATCCCTGAAGACAGTTTTATCCTGGGGAAAATTATTATCCCTAATTTACTGATGCGGAAAACAGGTCTGGAGAAAGGCAGCAACAGGCTCCGAATTACAGATCAAGTAAGTTAAGAAATTAGGATTCTAACCCAGGGAAGCCCCTGTAGTGAAGGACAGTGAAGCATTTATTGCAGGGCACCAAGCGAGGAGTCCTGGCTTCCCTGGTGGCTCAGATGATAAACAATCTGCCTGCAATGCAGGAGACTTGGGTTTGATCCCTGGGTCGGAAAGATCCCCTGGAACAGAAAATGGCAACCTGCTCTGGTATTCTTGTCTGGAAAATTGCACGGACAGAGGAGACTACAGGCTACAGTTCATGGGGTCTTGAAGAGTTGGACACAGTGGAATGACTAACACTTTCGTTTTGAAGCAAGGACTCAAGGACAGTTGGTGCTTAAGACTCTGAACTCCACAAAGCTTGCAGGGAAAGGTTTTTAAAAACAAGATAAGGGAGGGGGGTGGTATCAGCTCAAGTACATACTTCTGACTGGTGGTGAGGTAATTGTGGGAATCAACATCATCAGCCTTCTGGTTCCAACTGGTCTGGGGTCTTCATCCTTGTGGGCGGCAGACAGTTAACTTCTTCCGTCTGGTAGGGGTTTCAGTATTTGCAAAACAGCTCAAAGGACGTGACTCAGAGTATCATGTATAGCCCTCGAGGAGGAACTAAAAAGTCCTTCACTTTGTTTAATGGCTGAACTGTTATTATTTTGTCTTGCTTGACTGTTTTCCTTTCTGCATTTTCTCTTTCCTCTGATTAAACTCACTTTGTGGAACTCAGGGAAGGCCTACAAGGCTACAGTTTTTCTACAGACTAGGGGCAGGCAGAGGACAAGGAGACTGGGGGAGTCTGTTCCAGGAAAACCCCATAGAATCCTGCTCAATTACAATTTTATGCATTCCAAGTGCATTTTAAATTGTTTTAAGTTTTTAGAAGTTCAGCTCAGGAGATTACATGTCTATTGGGAATCCTTCAATTTGAAGTTTTCTGTTTTTCTGTGTATTCATCAGGGTTGCTCTATAATCTAACTTCAGAAAGTTTTCAGTCTTTGGCTAAATATTGGTTTTGGGGAAACCTTTTCTTAAACATACTTTGCATTTGGGAGGAGTATTTTCGTCAATACTGTTTTTTTTTTCTGGCCACACCATTGTAACAGGAGGGAAAGGGGCAGGGCACAGCTTTTGAAAGAATGACATAGCCCAAGGACACAACATAAACCAGTTAGAATCAAGTGGGACAAAGATGGCAGAAAAGACTAGACCTTGATCCTCAAGCAGCAAGTGAAATGACACAACCAGAGGTGCCATGACAGTTCCAAGGGACTGTCAAAAGATCAAGGAGTGGGTGGTGGCCCCAAACCTGGAAATATCTACCCCTTCCCCCAAATAGTTGGAATAATCCTCCCACTGATGCTGAAGTTGAAACTACAATCCTCTGGCCACCGGATGCGAAGAACTGGCTCATTTGAAAAGACCCTGATGCTGGGAATGATTGAAGGCAGGAGGAAAAGGGGACAATAGAGGATGAGATGGTTGGATGGCATCACCGATTCAATGGACATGAGTTTGAGTAAACTCTGGGAGTTGGTGATGGACAGGGAAGCTCGTGTGCTGCGGTCTATGGGGTTGCAAAGAGTCAGACACGACTGAACAACTGAACTGAACCAAATCTTCCCACTCGTTAGTATATAAAATTCAGCTCAGTTCAATTCAGTTGCTCAGTCATGTCTGACTCTGCAACCCCATAGACTGCAGCACGTCAAGACTCCCTGTCCATTACCAACACCCAGAGCTTACTTAAACTCATGTCCATTGAGTCGGTGATGCCATCCAACCATCTCATCCTCTGTCATCCCCTTCTCCTCCCACCTTCAATCTTTCCCAGCATCAGGGTCTTTTTCAAATGAGTCAGTTCTTTGCATTGGGTGGCCAGAGTATCGGGATTTCGGCTCCAGCATCAGTCCTTCCAATGAATATTCGGGACTGATTTCCTTTAGGATGGACTGGTTGGATCTCCTTGCAGTCCAACTGACTCTCAAGAATCTTCTCCAACACCACAGTTCAAAATCATCAATTCTTTGGTGCTCAGCTTTCTTTATAGTCCAACTGTCACATCCATACATGTCTACTAGAAAAACCATAGCTTTACTAGATGAACCTTTATTGGCAAAGTAATATCTCTGCTTTTTAACATGCTGTCTAGCTTGATCATAGCTTTTCTTCCAAGGAGCAAGCATTTTTTTCATTTCATGGCTGCAGTCACCATCTACAGTGATTTTGGAGCCCCCAAATTAAAGTTATGACAGAAAGTGAAGAGGAACTCAAAAGCCTCTTGATAAAAGTGAAAGAGGAGAGTGAAAAAGTTGGCTTAAAGCTCAACATTCAGAAAACTAAGATCATGGCATCTGGTCCCATCACTTCGTGGGAAATAGATGGAGAAACAGTGGAAACAGTGTCAGATTTTATTTTTGGGGGCTCCAAAATCACTGTAGATGGTGATTGCAACCATGAAATTAAAAGATGCTTACTCCTTGGAAGAAAAGTTATGACCAACCTAGATAGCATATTCAAAAGCAGAGACATTACTTTGCCAACAAAGGTCCATCTAGTCAAGGCTATGGTTTTTCCAGTGGTCATGTATGGATATGAGAGTTGGACTGTGAAGAAGGCTGAGTGCTGAAGAGTTGATGCTTTTGAACTGTGGTATTAGAGAAGACTCTTTAGAGTCCCTTGGACTGCAAGGAGATCCAACCAGTCCATTCTAAAGGAGATCAGTCCTGGGTGTTTATTGGAAGGACTGATGCTAAAGCTGAAACTTGAGTACTTTGGCCACCTCATGTGAAGAGTTGACTCATTGGATAAGACTCTGATGGTGGGAGGGATTGGGGGCAGGAGGAGAAGGGGATGACAGAGGATGAGATGGCTGGATGGCATCACCGACTTGATGGACCTGAGTTTGAGTGAACTCTGGGAGTTGGTGATGGACAGGGAGGCCTGGCATGCTGGAGTTCATGGGATCACAAAGAGTTGGACACAACTGAGCTACTGAGCCACTGAACTGAACTGAACTGAAAATAAAGTCTCTCACTGTTTCCACTGTTTCTCCCTCTATTTGACATGAAGTGATGGGACCAGATGCCATGATCTTAGTTTTTTGAATGTTAAGTTTCAAGCCAGCTTTTCCAGTCTCCTTTTTCATGTTCATCAAGAGGCTCTTTAGTTCCTCTTCCATTTCTGCCATAAGGGTGGTATCATCTACATATCTGAGGTTATTGATATTTCTCCTGGCAATCTTGATTCCAGCTTGTGCTTCATCCAGCCCAGCATTTCTCATAATGTACCCTGCATATAAGTTGAAGAAGTAGGGTGACAATATACAGCCTTGACGTACTCTTTTCCTGATTTGGAACCAGTCTATGGTTTCAAATGTCCAGTTCTAACTGTTGCTTCTTGATCTGCATACAGACTTCTCAGGAGGCAAGAAAGTTGGTCTGGTATCAAGAGATGGTGTTCCATCTCTTGAAGAACTTCCCACAGTTTGTTGTGGTCCACACAGTCAAAGGTTTGATATAGTCAATAAAGCAGAAGTAGATGTTTTTCAGGAACTCTCTTGCTTTTTTGATGATCCACCAGATATTGGCAATTTGATCTCTGGTTCCTCTGCCTTTTCTAAATTCAGCTTGAACATCTGGAAGTTCACAGTTCACGTACTGTTGAAGCCTGGCTTGGAGAATTTTGAGCATTATTTACTAGCATGTGAGATAAGTGCAATTGTGAAGTAGTTTGAACATTCCTTTGCATTGCCTTTCTTTGGGATTGGAATGAAAACTGACCTTTTCCAGTCCTGTGGCCACTGCTGAGTTTTCCAAGTTTGCTGGCATATTGAGTGCAACACTTTCACAGCATCATCTTTTAGGATTTGAAATAGCTCAACTGGAATTCCATCATCTCCACTAGCTTTGTTTGCAGTGATGCTTCCTAAGGCCCACTTGACTTAGCACTCCAGGATGTCTGGCTCTAGGTGAGTGATCACACCATCATGGTTCTCTGGGTCATGAAGATCTTTTTGTATCATTCTTCTGTGCATTCTTGCCACCTCTTCTTAATATTTTCTGCTTCTGTTAGGTCCATACCATTTCTGTCCTTTACTGTGCCCATATTTACATGAAATGTTCCTTGGTATGTCTGATTTTCTTGAAGAGATCTCTAGTCTTTCTCATTCTATTGTTTTCCTCTATTTCTTTCCATTGATCACTGAAGATATGAAATTACCCAGCCTATAAAAACTAACTGCACCACATTTCATGGCACACTTGCCCTCTGCAATGGCCCACACTCTGTCTGTGGAGTGTGCTTCTCTCTGAATCTGAATAAATCTACTTCTTACTTATCACTTTGTCTCTCACTGAATTCTTTCTGTGATGAGATATCAAGAACCTGAGCTTCATTAGGTCCTGAAACCAGGTACTGTGTATTTTGACTGGGTTTTCATCCCAGACACGTGGGTTCAAGTCCCAAGCAGGGTTTTGGCTGGGTTCGAGTCTCAATCTGAGGTAAATGGTTTCACCATGAAGCTTGCAGGAACCTAGTTCCTGACCAGGGATTGAAACCATACTACCTGCATTGGAAGCATAGAGCCTTAACCACTGGACTGCCAGGGAAGTTCTTGTTGTTAATGGTGTTCTACTCATTTGTAGTGGGTTGGATAGTGTCATTTAAAAACCCAGGTTGGGATGTGATCTTATTTGGAAATGGGGTCTTTTGCAGATGTAATTAAGATATGGCTTAAAATGGTATCATACTGGATTAGGGTGGGCCCTAAATCCAATGAATGTCCTTAGAAAAGACAGAAAAAGACACAGTAATGTTGGGAAGGTCCATCTAGTCAAAGCTATGGTTTTTCCAGTAAACATGTGTGGATGTGAGAGTTAGACCAAAAAGAAAGCTGAACACTGAAGAATTGATGCTTTTGAACTGTCATATTGGAAAAGGCTCTTGAGAGTTCCTCAGACAGTAAGGAGATCAAACCAGTCAATCCTAAAATAAATCAGTCCTGAATATTCACTGGAAGGACTGATGCTGAAGCTCCAATAATTTCACCACTTTATGTGAAGGACTGACTCATTAGAAAAGACCCTGATGCTGGGAAAGAATGAAGGCAGGAGGAGAAGGGGACGACAGAGGATGAGATGGTTGGATGGTATCACCGACTCAATGGACGTGAGTTTGAGCAAGCTCAAGGAGTTGGTGATAGACAGGGAAGACTGGTGTACTGCAGTCCATGGGGGCACAAAGAATTGAACATGACTGAGCAACTGACCTGAACTGAACGTAGGGAAGAGGGCTTTCCTGGTGGCTCTAGAGGTAAAGAACCTACCTGCCAATGCAGGAGACATAAGAGATGCCAGTTCAGTCCCTAGGTTGGGAAGATCCCCTGGAGGAGGGCAGGGCCTCCCACTCCAGTCTTCTTGCCTGGAGAAGCCCATGGACAGAAGAGCCAGGTGGGCTATGGTCCATGGGGTCACAAAGAGTTGGACACAACTAAATCTACTTAGCACACAACCCAGGAGAGAAGGACATGCAACGAAGGGGACAGAGATGCGAGTTGGCTGCCACTGCCAAGGAGCCACCAGCACGAGGCAGGGGCAAGGAAGGATTCCCCTTCAGACTTCTGGACTCCAGAACAGTAAGAGAAATTTCTGTTTTTTCACATCTCCCAGCTTGTGGTACTTTGTTACAGCAGCCCTAAAGAACTAATATACTAGCCTTCGAGATCTGGCCCCAAATTGACCTCCTTTCTATGGCCTTCCCTCGTCATTTAAGATATAACTATTTCTCCCTCCTCTGAACCCCAAGCATCCTTGCTGTCTGCACCATTCCTGAGGACTCAGGGTTTTATTGTGTATGTGTCAGCTTCTCCAGAGAGAAAGTTTGGTTTTTAACCCTTCCTTGAGTCTCTGGTTATCTCCTAACTCAGTGATGTTGTTGCAGGAAAAGTGGAGAGCAAGAAAATGGTCGTGTCCCAGGTCTCAGGCGAGTTCCTGGGATGGCTGCCAAGTGAGGGTCCTTGGCTTCACGCAGGAAGGAATTCCAGAGAGAGCCGAAGCAGAGTGAAAGCATGTGTTTATTCGAGAAGATACACACTCCACAGACAGAAGTTTGCACTGTCTCAGAAAGTGAGAGTGGACCTGAAATACGGCCTTGCCGTGCCAAGTCACTTCAGTATGTCCAACACTGTGCGATCCTGTGAACTGTAGCCCTCCAGGCTCCTCTGTGTGTGGGATTCTTCAGGCAAAAACACTGGAGTGGATTGCCATTCCCTTCTCCAGGGCATCTTCCTGACCCCAGGGAAAGAACTGGCGTGTCTTACTTTTAACCTGCAGTGGCAGGTGGGTTCTTTACTACTAGCAAACCTGGGAAGCCTGAAATATGGGGTGGTCTGTTTTCATGGGCTGGGCAATTTCACAAGCTAGTGAGTAGGAGGTTTATTCCAACTATTTTGGGGCATAAAAGTGAAGTCTCTCAGTTGTGTCTGACTCTCTGCAACCCCATGGACTATAGCCTACCAGGCTCCTCTATCCATGGGATTTTCCAGGCAAGAGTACTAGAATGGGTTGCCATTTCCTTCTCAGGGGATCTTCCTGATTCAGGGATCAAACCCAGGCCTCCCGCATTGCAGGCAGACACTTTACCCTGTGAGGCACCAGGGAAGCTCTGATTTTGGGGAAGGGGCGGAGATTTCCTGGAATTGGGTCACTGTCCCTTTTTTGACCTTTAATCATCAACCTCTGAACTGTGAAGGCACCCGAGGGTATGATTTATCTAATGTGTTACGATGAGCTCATACTGAGGCTCGCCGTCTAGTGGAAGTTGACTTGTCTGCCATCTTGGACCTAGTTAGTTCTAACTAGTTTATGTCACGCCCTCAATGGTTATCATTCTTTTAAAGGTTGTGCCCTGCCTCCTTCCTGTCTCAGTATATATTAAGCACATATATTAAGTCCTTAATATGTGATTGTTGAATATAGTTTCCCCAATACTTTCTTCTCATTTAATGAATCCATTCAACAAATAATTATTGAGTGCCTACATTGTGTCAAACATTTTTTCTTACCTCTGGGATAAATCTGTGAACCAAAAAGACAACATTCAGTCCTTATGAAGCTTACTTTCTAATGAGAATGTAAGTTTCTGTGTTGAAATTCACATGCCCTAGTTGCAGGTTTTAGACTAGTTTCTGCAGTTTTTCGTGTCTCTTTCTTGTCCAGAGCCAGTTTCTAGTACTAGGACTATCCTGGCATCCTTTCAGATCTTCTCCTTGACTGCCAAGGACAGAGAGGAGGGGGTGAAGTGATTTGAAGAGCTCTCAGTTCATGCAGAAAGTTTCTCTCTCATAAGCCATCCTTGTCTCCTGAGCTTCTCTTTGCCCACTGAAACATGCTTGTAAGCTGTGTTGGAGCCAGCTTGTGGAGACCTTTTTTGTAGTCTGGATGCAAGCCGAGAAAACAGGAAGGCACATGCAAATCTGGGCACAGTGTTAGCTTTGGTCTAGTACCAGGCAGGCGGCTGGTGCCCTTTTGCCAGGATCTGTGGCTCATCAGCTGTCTTCCATTGCTGCCAAAATAAGGGATTCTTGCCTTTCTAAGTGGGTACAAATTCTAGGCAGCAGGACCACAGGTGTGGGATAAGTAGGGTGTATTTCCTTTAGGAGAAATATGTAAAACAAAGAATGGTGTTGTTCTCTAGTCTTATTTTGATGTTCAGCTCCAAGTAAATCTGATGAGAGCCAGTTGCTCTGTAGCTAACTGAAGGGTGGGGGCTGGTGACTGTACAGAGAGAATGGCAGTGTGTCAGTCAACCTTCCAGTAGGCAAATGCATGTTTATAGATCCGTGTGTGCATGCTCAGTCGCTCAGGTGTGTCCGTGGGACACATAGAATCTATGGGATTCTCCAGCCAAGAATACTGGAGTGGGTTGCCGTTTCCTTTTCCAGGGGGTCTTCCCTGACCCAGGGATCAAACCTGTGTCTCCTGCCTTGGCAGTTGGATTCTTTACCACTGCGCCACCTGGGAAGCTCCTTGTATAAAGATTAATGCTTAGTTATTTGAGAATGTGGTGAAATACACTCAGAAACTGTTATTGGGAGGAAGAAAGGTAAATTAACACAGACTTTCTAATATGTATTTTGTGAACATATTTCAAAAGCCTTAAAGTATTTATCCTCTTTAATCAAGTAATTTTATTTTCAGGAATTTATCCTGAGGAAATAATCTTATATTTGTGCCAAGACTTATTCAGAAAGATCTTTGCAGTGTTATTTACAATAATGAGAAACAGCACAAAGGTTCAACAACAGAATTGGTTGAGTTAAAAATGTTACATCTATGTGTTAGAATATGAGCCATTAAAAATTATATTCAAAGGTTGAAAAATGTCCATTTTAAAATTAAGTGAGAGTTACATGTACAGGAGGATTAACTATGGTATTCTGTGTTCCTTGGGGGTATGATGGAAATTTGTGATAATAGAAACTAAAATATTCTCAAAGAATGTTTACATCTAATCTCCTCCTCCAGGGGATCTGATCTTCCCAATGCAGGGATCAAACCTGCATCTCTTATATCTCCTACATTGGCAGACAGATTCTTTACCACTAGTGCCACCTAGGAAGCCCTTACATCTAATGGAAAATGCTTATAAGGCATGATTGAGTGGAAAAAACAAATTATTAAGCAGTATGTATTGAGATAGGGTAGGATTCCATAGGATTTTAGTTTTGTAAAACAAACTAACCTTTCTGTTCATTTTATATATTATATATATACATATATAATGTTAACAGTGGCTGTCAACGGATGGTGCAAATACAGGACCTGCAGATTTTTTTCTCTCACATTTCTTTATATTTTGAAACATCTATTTAAAAAGCATGTAATAATTTTTTATACAAAAAAAAATTAAAAGGGAGGAGAGCCTTTTAAAAGAAGAGCGGAGAGTCCAACAGGCTTCTGAATACTGTTTCATAACTTACTGGCTACATAACCTGGGGCATTTCTTTGACTTCCTAAGCCTCAGTTTTATGTCTGTAATAAGGGAAAAAGTTCCCTACTTTGTGGGGTTTATATGAAGATTATATAAAACAATGCAGATAAAGCTTTTAATGTGATATTCTAATAGAGTGAGGCTTGGTAAATGTTATTTTAATAAAACCTGTTTGACTTCTGCTGTGGTCATGATAGCATAACTGGTATTGGTTAGCCTCCCTGCAGTAAATAACTAGAAAACTGGACAAAGTGTGTAAAACAACTGTCCGCAGGCACTGAACAGCAAGCACTCAGAACTCTGATTCCTGAGAAAAATAAAACAAATTTGGTGAGCCCTCTGATTTCCCAGGCTTTCTGGACGATAGTACAGGGGAGAGAAGCTGCAAGCCGAACGTAGCAGTCTCACTGAAGTGAGGAGACAGATATATAAACAAATCTGAGTTTGTGCAGGTTGAGGCAACTGGAATTTGTAGGGCAAGTTCCCAGACCAAGTGAAGGTTTACAGAAAAAGGGCTTTTTAAGTATATTCTTTTTTTTGTTGTTTAGTTCCCAAGTCATGTCCAACTCTTTGTGACCCCATGGACTATAGCCTACCAGGCTCTTCTGTCCACAAGATTCTCTAGGCAAGAATACTGGAGTGGGTTGCTATGCCCTCCTCCAAGGGATCTTCCTGACTCAGGGATGGAACTCGAGTCTCCTGCATTGGCAGGTAGATTCTTTATTGCTGAGCCACCAGGGAAGCCCATAAGTATTCATGCTGCCAAGTCACTTCAGTCGTGTCCAACTCTGTGCGACCCCATAGATGGCAGCCCACCAGGCTCTGCCGTCCCTAGGTTTCTCCAGGCAAGAACACTGGAGTGGGTTGCCATTTCCTTCTCCAATGCATGAAAGTGAAAAGTGAAAGTGAAGTTGTTCAGTCATGTCCAACTCTTCTCTACCCCATGGACTGCAGCCTACCAGGCTCCTCTGTCCATGGGATTTTCCAGGCAAGAGTACTAGAGTGGGGTGCCATTGCCTTCTCTGATAAGTATTCTTAGGATCCCCTTAAGTCTTTGCCCAAATATTAGGCTGTACATGTGTAAAGTGAGACTCCATAAGCTGGGCACATAGAATAATTACCAGAGAAATAAAAATTACCGAGAACTTGCAAAATAAGCAGTAACTGAAGCTTGGAGAGGGTTGAGAGACATTCTAGTTCCAATTAGTCAGAACTCAGGAGACCCTAGAGATGCCATACCTTAGGAGCAAGGCTAGAGTAGTCTGAAAATAAAGGGGACTTTAGATCCTCCTAAGAAGAGCTTGAAAATAAACCTCAAAAAGACCAAGCTGATCCTCAACTAAATTAACTGCCTCCAAGAATAAAGCTCAGCACTTTTTAAGGGAAAGCAGAAAATCAGACACTCAACAACATGACACAAAATCCAGACTCTGGTAAAAAGATTACCAGATATGTGGGAAAACATGAAAATATGATCCTTAGCCAGGAAAAACAAGTTAGCTGAAACAGATACATAAATGACAGAAATGATGAAATTAGCAGACAAGGACTTAGAGAGAGCTATTGTAAATATGTTTAAGGATCTAAAGAAAAACTCAGTGAACACAATGAGCAAGTGTGTGTGAGTGTTTAGTCATGTCTGACTCTTTGTGATCCCATGGAATTTTCCATGCAAGAATACTGGAATGGTTGCCATTCTCTTCTCCAGGGAATCTTCCCCACCCAGGGATCAAACTTGAATCTCCTGCACTGGCAGATGGATTCTTTACCACTGAGCCACCTGTGAAGCTTGAACATGATGAGAAACATGGAAAATAATAATGAAAGAAACAAATGTAACTTCTAGACCTAAAAATCAGAGATGCATAAATCATGGGATGGGCTTAGCAGATGACTGCACACAACAGAAGAAGAAAAAGGGCTTGAAGATACAGCCCCCCAAAAAGTTCAAACTAAAGCTCAGAAAGAAAAGGAGAAAGAAAATTAGCATGTACATACTTACATACATACAGAAACAGAACCCCAGTGACCTGTGGATCAATATCAAGCAATCTAACACATGTAAATTTAGTATGGGAGAGATATTTAAAGAAATAATAACTGAAATTCCAGATTTGATTTTAAAAATATATACTTATCAAGAGATGCAATAAGGTCAGCAAACTCCAAACAGAATAAATAGGTACAAAGAACCACATCTAGATATATCTTAATCAATATTCTGAAAACCAATGGTAAAGTACCTGTATTAAAAGCAGCCAGGGAAAGAAAGACACATTACATTCAGGGGAACAAAGATAAGGTTTTCCACTAACTTTATATCAAAAATAATGTAACCCAGAAGACACAGAGTGGCATAGAAAGAAAAAATTATCTGAGAACTCTAATATGCAATGAACATAACCTTTAAAAATACAGGTGAAACAAAGATGTTTCTAGACAAATAAAAGCTAATTAATAGAAAGTAATTATTGCTTGCATTATAATAGCTAATGATTAAAATAAACAGCTGCTGCTGCTGCTGCTGCTAAGTCGCTTCAGTCGTGTCTGACTCTATGCAATCCCATAGACGGCAGCCCACCAGGCTCCCCTATCCCTGGGATTCTCCAGGCAAGAACACTGGAGTGGGTTGCCATTTCCTTCTCCAATGCAAGAAAGTGAAAAGTGAAAGTGAAGTCGCTCAGTCGTGTCCGACTCTTCGTGACCCCATGGAGCCCACCAGGCTCCTCCGTCCATGGGATTTTCCAGGCAAGAGTACTGGAGTGGGGTGCCATAATAATTATTACCTATAATGCAAGAGATAGAAAAGGAAGTTCTTTATTTATAAGGAAAAAATACCAGCTTTACACAAAGGAATGACTGTCACTGAAAATCGTAAATATGTGGGTAAATTTTTTTCATTAAATTTTTCTTTAAAAATAATTGAGTTTTTAAAGCAAAAGGAATATCAATATACTTGTGATCAATAATTTTATGCAGCAGTTCAATTTGATGGTAAACTGTGATAAGGTAAAGATGCATATTGTAAACACTACAGAAACCATTATAAAATTTTAAAAGGTGTACAAACTAAAAGAGAAGATTAAATGACATATTAAAAATACTCAGTTTAAAAGAAGGCAGGAAACATGAATAAAAAAGAACAAAGAAGAGATGGGACTATAAGAAAACAAATAGCAAGATGGTTCATGTAAAAAATACATCAACATTTGCATTAAATACAGATGGACTAAGGGGCTTCCCTGATTGCTCAGTGGTGAAGAATCTGCCAGCTCATGTAGGAGACATGGGTTTGATCCCTGATCCAGGAAGATCCCACATGCTGCAGAGCAACTAAACCCATGCACCACAACTATTGAGCCTGTGTTCTAGAGCCTGGGAGTCACAACTACGGAAGCCCAGGTGCCCTGGAGAACCATCACAATGAGACGTCCTCGCACCACAACTCTAGAGGAGCCCCCACTCACCACAAGTAGAGAAAAGCCCTCACAGCAAAAATAAATAAATAAAGTATTTTTTTAAACAAAAAAAAATATATAAATGGACTAAACATATCAACTAAAAGCAGAAATTGTTATACTGGAAGAGGACAAGATTCACATAGGTTGTCTAAAATAAACACACTCTAAATATAAGGACAGAGTTTAAAAATAAAAGAATGAAATAAAATATACCATGCAAAATGTTAATCAAAATAAGGCTATATTAAGGGCTATATTTGAACTTCAGGACAGGGACCCTTATCAATGACAGAGGGACATTTTATAATGATAAAATGGTGAATTCATTACAAAGACATAACAGTTCTAAATGTTTATTCACTTAGCAACAAGAGCTTCAAAATCTGTGAATTAGGGACTTCCCTTCTAGTCCTGGGCTTCCCAGGTCGGGCTTCCCTGGTAGCTCAGATGGTAAAGCGTCTGCCTACAATGCAGGAGACCTGGGTTTGATCCCTGGGTCGGGAAGATCCCCTGGAGAAGGAAATGGCAACCCACTCCAGTATTCTTGTCTGGAAAATCCCATGGACTGAGGAGCCTGGTAGGCAACAGTCCATGGGGTCACAAAGAGTCGGACACGACTGAGCGACTTCGCTTTCTTTCTTTCCCAGGTGGTGCTAGTGGTAAAGAACCCGCCTGCCAATGCAGGAGACGTAAGAGACTTGGGTTCGATGTCTGCAATATCTAAAATCAATATCTAACCCAACACTGGGTTGGGAGGATCACCTGGAGGAGGACACAGGAACCTTTTCCAATTTTCTTGCCTGGACAATCCCACGGACAGAAGATCCTGGCGGTCTATAGACCATAGGGTCGCAAAGATTTGGACACGACTGAAGCGACTTTGCATATAGCGCTGGTAGTCCAGTGGTTAAGACTTCACGCTCCCAAATCAGGGGCCTGGGTTCCATTCCTGGTAGGGGAACTAAGATCCTGCATGCCACACTGCACAGGCCAAAAAGAAAAAAAAAGTGCATGAGGTAAAAACCGATAGGATTAAAAGAAGAAATAGACAAATCCACAATATTTAGAGATTTTAATACTCCTCTCTATATAATTGATAAAATAAGCAGATAAACAATGGACATCTATTTCTGCTTTATTGACTATGCCAAGGCCTTTGACTGTGTGGATCACAAGAAACTGTGGAAAATTCTGAAAGAGATGGGAATACCAGATCACCTGACCTGCCTCTGGAGAAATTTGTATGCAGGTCAGGAAGCAACAGTTAGAACTGGACAGGGAACAACAGACTGGTTCCAAATAGGAAAAGGAGTATGTCAAGGCCATATATTGTCACCCTGCTTATTTAACTTATATGCAGAGTACATCATGAGAAACGCTGGGCTGGAAGAAACACGAGCTGGAATCAAGATTGCCGGGAGAAATATCAATAACCTCAGATATGCAGATGACACCACCCTTATGGCAGAAAGTGAAGAGGAACTAAAAAGCCTCTTGATGAAAGTGAAAGTGGAGAGTGAAAAAGTTGGCTTAAAACTCAACATTCAGAAAATGAAGATCATGGCATCCGGTCCCATCATTTCATGGGAAATAGATGGGGAAACAGTGGAAACAGTGTCAGACTTTATTTTTGGGGGCTCCAAAATCACTGCAGATGGTGATTGCAGCCATGAAATTAAAAGACGCTTACTCCTTGGAAGAAAAGTTATGACCAACCTAGACAGCATATTGAAAAGCAGAGACATTACTTTGCCAACAAAGGTTCGTCTAGTCAAGGCTATGGTTTTTCCTGTGGTCATGTATGGATGTGAGAGTTGGACTGTGAAGAAGGCTGAGCGCCGAAGAATTGATGCTTTTGAACTGTGGTATTGGAGAAGACTCTTGAGAGTCCCTTGGACTGCAAGGAGATCTAACCAGTCCATTCTGAAGGAGATCAGCCCTGGGATTTCTTTGGAAGGAATGATGCTAAAGCTGAAACTCCAGTACTTTGGCCACCTCATGCGAAGAGTTGACTCATTGGAAAAGACTCTGATGCTGGGAGGGACTGGGGGCAGGAGGAGAAGGGGACGACAGAGGATGAGATGGCTGGATGGCATCACTGACTCGATGGACGTGAGTCTGAGTGAACTCTGGGAGTTGGTGATGGACAGGGAGGCCTGGTGTGCTGCGATTCATGGGGTTGCAAAGAGTCGGACACGACTGAGCGACTGAAGTGAACTGAACTGAAGGATATATGATTAATTTGAAAACACTATCAAGATGACTTAATTGGCATAGATGAAATGTTATACCCAATAGTGGCAGAATACATATTCTTTTTAAGTACACATAGAATACTCACTGAGAGACCATATGCTAGGTTGTAAAATGTCTCAGTAATTCTAAAATAAGTATATTTTTAATGACAATGTAATTAAATGAGAAAAGTATACTTGTAAAATCTCCAAATATTTGGAAATTAAAGAATACATTTCTAAGTAACCCATGGGTCAAAGAAGAAATTATAAAAGAAGTTAGGAAATATCTCGAGTTGAATGATGATGAAAGTACAAAATATTAGAATTTGTGAGATTCGTTTACAGCAGTGCTTAGAGGAAAATTCATACATGTTAAATGCTTATATTAGACCCAAAGAAAAATTCTAAAATCAATATCTAAGAATTCCACTTAAGAAGGTAACAAAGAAGATCAAATTAAACTCAAAGTTAAGTTAGAAGGTAGGAAACAAAAAGAGCAGAGATCAATGAAATGAAAATTGGGCAAAAATAGAAAAATCAAGTGAGACAAATATTGGTTTATTTTAAGAATCAATACAGTTGATAAACCTCTAGCTGGACTGAGGAGAGAACACAGGTTACCAGTATCAGAAATGAAAGAGGGGATTTCACTTCTGACTTAGAGCATTTATTATGCCAGCACATTTAACAATTAAGATGAAATTGAGAAGTTCTTTAAAATACAGAGACTGCTATACAGAGTAAAGTAAGTCAGAAAGAGAAAAACAAGCATCATATATTAATGCCTATATATGGAATCTAGAAATACGGTACAGATGAAACAATTCGCAAAGCAGAAATAGAGACGCAAGCATAGAGAACAAACATGGACACCAAGGGGGAGATGTGGGGTGGGATGGACTGGAAGGTTGGGATCGGCATACACACACTTCTATGTATAAAACAGACAAAGAGGACCTACTGTGTGGCACAGGGAACTTTTCTCAATGCTCTGTGGTGACCTAAACGGAAAGGAAACCCAATAAAGAGGGGGTATATGTATACGTATAGCCGATTCCGTTTGTTGCAAATCAGAAACTAACACAACTTTGTGAAACAACTATACCCCAGTGAGACTAAAAGTAAACTGCAAATAACTGAAACATAACAAGAAATGCAGTATTTTAGAGTCTGGTTACGAGGATTCGCAACTCTGCTCTTCCACTTATCAGCTGTGTGAATTTGGGCAAATGCCTTAATTTTTCTGTGCCTCGGTTTCTTCCTCTGTAAAATCAGGATAATAGGGTTTTTCTAAAGGTTAAATGAGTTATTTTGTAAAGTAGTGCATAGCACTACGTAAATGTTAGCTTTGATCATTTCTTAAATCTTAAATGGTTTTTCTGGATTGAGACTTATAATTGGCTCTGATGGCTCAAATAAGAGAGATTTGGGGTTAGTGCTAGAGCTTTTTTTGGTCAATAAGATGGACTATTAATGGATACAGCTAGAAAATTCATATATGGAGTTCAAAGTCTATTGGCAGTTTAAGTTCAACATAGGAAATCAATCGACTTCAAAAAGTAAAAAAAAAAAGCAAAGAAACAAATCCTGATGTAACATAGTCCCCTTTGCCATGACCCCCCTACCCCCTGACATCACTCCCTTCCCCACATAATACTTGACAGCGAAAAGGTTGACCTCATGGTGCGTTGGGACAGAGATGTGTGTTCAGCAGTCAAAGTACAGCTAAAAGTGGCTGTTGGAAACTGGAGGGCTTCCTGGGTCAGCTGGCAGATGGAAGGAAATACAGCTTATCTTCTACAGTTTCCAATCAATTAGGAAGGAGCTTCTCATCCCAGTTCTGAAATACTGGAAACGTTTTGCCCATCCAATTTCCTGCTTCTGATGAGCCCCAGAGTCTGAGCCAGGCCGTGCACAGTCTCAGGTCACGGCTGTGCAGTGGGCCTGCCAGCCTGCTCCCATCCATCATACTGAAAGCCCTGGCGAGAGGCCCAGGGCTCTCTGCCAGCAGGACTGGCAGCCAATGACACGCCAACGGCCAAGGCCGGCTCCTCCCTAGAGCCTCTGCCTGCTGCCTGAGGAAACCAGAGGTGGTCTCCTCGCATGCCCTGCTCAGCAGGCTGTGGTCCTCCTCCTTTGCTTTGTGGGGACTCAGTCTCCACCAACCATCAGTTGGGTGGCAGTGCCTCAGGCAGAGAGGTGAGCCAAGGAATTATCCACCGCAAAGGAACATGAACCCAAGCTGAATTTGAACATCTGTTTCCTATGTAACGCCCTTCAGAAAGCATGGCATTGTTGGCTTTCCAAATCAGTTCCCGGCAATCCAGGGAAAAAATAAACGATATTAGTCTTTGCAGTAAGGCTGGGTCTTCTCCGAGAGGACAACAGAACTTCTCTTTGAACCTTGTGGCTCAGCTGGTAAAGAATCCGCCTGCAATGTGGAAGACCTGGGTTCGACCCCTGGGTTGGGAAGATCCCCTGGAGAAGGGAAAGGCTACCCACTCCAGTATTCTGGCCTGGAGAATTCCATGGACTATACAGTCTATAGGGTGGCAAAGAGTCGGACATGACTGAGCGACTTAAAAAAAAAAAGTGATCACACAGACAGTTGTCCTGGCAGGGTCTGTGAATGTCGCTCTTCATGAGAACCCTGCTGAACTTCTCTAGGGAAGGGAGAGAAATAGGCAGGCACTTGAAATCTTCAGAGAACTGGGGCAGGGACTAACTCCTTAAGGCAGAGTATAGCAGTCAGTCTAGAGTCAGGACCTGCTGACCTGGTGAACATCTCATGGCCAGAGATTCCATGGTCATAATGACCAGGGCACTGGCGTGAGGTTACACAGGCCCTGGAATTTACGAGCCATGTGACCTTGGGCAAGTAATATAACTTCAAGGAATTTTTAATGGTCAAACGGAAATAATAATGCTAATTTATGAGGATATTGTGTAAAATAATGACCCAGTACTTAACAAAGCACGTAGATAGCCTGGTGTTGAGTAGATGCTTAGTATTATCAGCTATTTTTATTATTGTCATTATTAGGTTTACATCATCAACAGTTAATCCTCATGAATCCTGTTTGGTACCTTCATTTTTACAGAATACTATAGAAATATTCTGATATAGTCAGTCTTCTGCGAAACTCATGGCAGATCAAAAATACCTGTGAAAGGGACCTCCCTGGAGGTCCAGCAGTTAAGACTCTGTGCTTCTACTGCAGGAGGTATAAGTTCAATTCCTGGTTAGGAAGCTAAGATCCTGCATGCCACATGGTTTGGGGAGTTGGGGTGGGAGAACAACTTGAAAAAAAGTTCCAGAAAGTTCCCAAAACCGAAACTTAAATTTCTGTGAGTTGGCAACTATTCACATAACACTTACATTGTATTTACAACTATTTATGTAGCATTTACAGTGTGTTAGGTATTATAATGGAGAAGGAAATGGCAACCCACTCCAGTGTTCTTGCCTGGAGAATCCCAGCGACAGAGGACCCTGGTGGGCTGCCATCTATGGGGTCGCACAGAGTTGGACACGATTGAAGTGACTTAGCAGCAGGTATTATAAATAATCTAGGGATGATCTAAAGTACACAGGAGGATGTGTGTTATATGCAAATACTACACTATTTTATATCAGAAACTTAAGCATCTGTAGATTTTGGTTTCTAAGGGGGCCCTGGAAGCAATTCTCCAAATCAGGGACAACTGTATATAATATTACAGAAATAGTCAGAAATATTCTCTAATAGAAGATAAAAATGCATGTTGGGTTTTCTTCAGAACATAGAAATATGTAATTCTGCCTTCAAAGAATTTATGTCCTAGGAGATTTAAGATGGTCTAACACAAACGGTGATATTCGCTAGTTTATAATGGTGGGAAGTCAATTAGGAGGGGAAAGTTTTAGGAAGGAAACTGGAGAGTAGGGCCTCAGTAGCCGAAATGACCCTTCTACTGCTTTCAAATTCCATCTATTCGTTCACTTAAGTCATTTAGTTATTTATTTATTCATCAAATGTGTTAACCAGTGTTTGCTAAGGGACTTTCTATGCATTAGCCATTAACTCGCAATATGAAAGGCCTGGAGTGTTGCTGTCATGGTATGGAGTGGGAATTAGGGCCTGGTAGTGAGATTTGAAATGAGACACTTTGGTCAGCAAACTTGTTTTTGTTGATAGAGAGTGGTAGCCCCTAAAGAAGTTTTGAGGAGGGTAAAAGCTGGCTACTTCCGGGACTTCCTTGGCGATCCAGTGGTTAGGATGCCACACTCCTAATTCATGGGGCCCAGGTTCCATCCTTGATTAGGGAGCTAGATCCCATATGCTGCAACTGAGAGTTCTCATGCCATAACTAAAGATCCCACATGCTGCAAATAAGACCAGGTGCAACTAAATAAATAAATAAATATTTTTAAAAAAAGATTGGCTATTTTCCTATATTTCACTTCAAGGTTATAATGAAAGCAAGTTTCAGACCAAGTCCTGCCACATATACTGACATAAGTAGATAAATATTTGCTAGTCAACACACACAACAGTTCATCTAACGGTTCTCGGAGCTTAAGTCCAAGATCTCAGCCCTTTGAGGTGTTTCCACTAGTTGCACGGGAAAGGTTTGTTCCAGGAAAGCATCTATGGTTTCTAATGGGCACCAGACAATCAGAAATTCTCACAAATCAGTACCTCATCATGGAACCAGTTAGCCTCAGATACCCTCAGTAAAGATCTGGGCGCAGGCCTCGCTGGATTTTTATACTTCATTCGTGGAAGGATAGGGATTACTTTTATTATTTTCTAGCCACTCTATCTACTTAGAATTCCTTTAATTTCACCACTGAAAGCCCATTTCTAACATCAGTTATGTGCATTAAAATATCATTACTGGGACTTTCCTCGTGGCCCACTGCAGGGGACACATGTTCCATCCCTGATTGGGGAACTAAGATTCCCACATGCCACTACCTTTTACCTTCCTAATAAAAACCCATTTCTGACACTGAGTACAGCTTTTGGAAAATAATTGGTTGTTGATTGAAGTATGATAATCCAGATACTGGCTCTAGAGAAGGACACTTTGATGAAATGCTAGCTGCCCGATGCTTCACTGAGCTTTCTTGGTTAGTCCAAGGATTTTGGCTTAAGAAACACACATGTAATATCACATTGTAAACACTTACAAGTGTGCTAAGTCACTTCCATTGTGTCCGACTCTGCAAACTTATGGACTGTAGCTCAAGAGGCCCCTCTGTCCTTGGGGTTTCCCAGGCAAGAATACTGAAGTGGTTTGCCATCCCCTCCTCCAGGGGATCTTCCCGACCCAGGGATCAAACCCACATGTCGTGCATTGGCAGGTGGGGTTTTTTTTGTTTTGTTTTTAAACCACTAGGGCCACTTGGGAAGCCCTGTAAACAAATGCTTTAGAATAAATTACAGACACTAGAACACCTGGTGGAAAGAGGACTCACAGGATGATCTCAACATCCTTTGAGAACTGACCATCAGTTTCCTGGGCCAGAAATTTTTGTCCTCGAAGCACAAGAGGAAAGCTCAAATTAAGCATGCTTAGGGAGCCTGATGTATAAAACCAGAAAGGCAATGTATTTGCTTACGGTGAGATCTCAAATCATTGTGCAGCTTTAATTTTGATGGGATAAATGCATTTTCTCCTTGGGCACTATTTCAGGGGGAAGTTATCATCACCAAGTTATTTGTTGAATATTGCAGTTTGAACTAGAGGCTGTGGTTAGCTCATCCACAACAGGTACAGATCTGCCGGAAGTACTTGAATCTCTGAGGGAGCATGTTGGAATGCTTTATGTCTGGTTTTCAGGACATCCTCCACGCCCACATTTAGCCGTACCTACCATTTTGATCCCTGAGCCAGGAAGATCCCCTGGAGAAGAAAATGGCAACCCACTCCAGTTTTCTTTCCTAGAGAATTCCATGGACAGAGGATCCTGGCGGGCCACAGTCCATAGGGTGGCAAAGAGTGGGACACAACTGAGTGATTAACACGGTTTTGACAGAAATACCCACTTCCAGTTACACTTTAAAACCCATAACCCTGGGACTTCCCTGATGATCTAGTCATTAAGAATCCACCTCTGACGCAGGGGACTTGGGTTCTATCCCTGGTTGGGGAACTAAGATCCCATGTGCCTTAGTGCAACTAAGCCCAAGCACTGCAGCTAGAGAAAGCCTGTGTGCTTCAACAAAGCCGGGTGAAGCCAAAACACACAAACAAAAAGTCTATAGCCCCTCCAGACTGATTCCTCTGCCCTGCCCTGCCCTACATTTATGGCTTTGGCTGGAACCAGAGCCCGGGTGTCACAGCCTCTGGGCTGAAGAGGGCAGCTGAGTTGGATCCAGGAAGCAGGCAGGGTACAGGCCTCTCTTGACCTTAAGGAAGAAAGCAAGAGCCTTATCAGATCTACAGGACTGGCCAAGTGGTTCTTCCTGGGGGTATGGGTACAGACCCAGAGGAAAGGATTTCAGAGTTTGCTTGAAAAAACCCAGACTGTGTGACCTCTGTCAGCACTTAATCTCTGCGGGCAGGGAGTCCTGACAGGCCCAAGCTGCAATTCCATGGCCTCCAACCCTCGTAGTAGCCGGTAGGTTTACATTCCAGGTGAAAAAAACACACTTCTATTTAGCACACTTTGCCATTAGTTATCATTTTTGCCCGACACCCCACTCTGCACTGGTTAGCTTGAGCATGATTGTTCTAAATCAAAGGCTGTTTCCCCTGCAGAAGGAGGCCTGGGCACACCCATGGCTCTCTACAGCAGCTTTTCTGAGTTCCCGTTCCCCTTCTGTCCATCTTGGGAACTGTGTCAGCATTTGGGGTTAGAATAAGAGAGTGGAAGGTGGGGAATTCCCTGGCAATCCAGTGGTTAGCATTTGGCGTGTTCACTGCCTGGGTTGGTTCACTGGTCATCAAACTAAGATCCCACAAGCTGCTCAGTGTGGCCAAAAAAAAAAAAAGTGGACTGTGCTGTTTTTATTATTTAAACTGAATGACTAGCTCCCTTACAAAAGCTCTCCCGGAAGCGGAAGAGACGGAGCTGAAGGGCAGACAGACCCCGGTGAGCCTCTCCATTTTCTTCTCTGCCTATTAGTGCAATGCTTTCCCACCTGGTTTCCCTGCTGCTCTGCCTTCTGCAGTCCTCCCATCTCTGCACACTCCTCTCCACACTCCTTTTCCTCCCTCTTCAGAGTTGGGCTAAATTTGGAGAGCTGCCTGGAGTCCCCTTCCCAGGAATAGGGGCAAGAAGGGGGCACCCAGGACTGCTTCCTACCCACAGGGGAATCGCTCAGCCAGAGTGCCTTTCAAACTCTGACCTGTGCTTCTGACCTCTATACCCTGGTGTCCTCCCTGGCCCCAGGTTCTTGCCACTTAGCTCAGGGTAGGCAAATTCAGGCTTTGGCTCCCAGACAACAATATTTGAGCCCAGGAGAGCCTGCTTCACTGCACTGACTCTCCTGGGCTTGAGATGCTCACTGTTTTCTTTCCCGTAACTCCGCACACTTCCTCCTCCCCATTTCATTCTGTTCTCAGTTTTCACTCTCTTTGGAAGAGAAGTGCGGTTCTAACTCCTCCTGTGCGACGCCTGGTACACGGATGGCTTCTTGCTTTCAGCTTCCTGGCTCTGCTGCAGTGACCTTTGGAATTTCATGGCTCCCTGCCACAGACCTCCCTTCTTCCCAGCATCTGTTTAAACACCACGCTTCCGGTGGCAATGCCCTTTGCCTTTCTAACCTTTTTGTCATCTGGCTCCAAATTCCAAAGGGGATTTTACTGCCCGTCAGGTCAGAAACCATGCCCTGTGGCTGGAAGAAAAGCCTTAATAGTACATTTTCCTTGGATACGGGGTTGCCAAAATCTTAAAGGCTGGCACTTGGGAAAATTTCAAGACTTTTCCTCACAAGCTGAACAAAAAACCACAGCCTGTAGCCCAACGTTCGATGCTTTCCCGCATGAGGGCCAGTTTGCCTGCAAGCCTTTCCTCCAGTCCACCCTCCCTTCCTTCAGCTAACACTTGAACTTTATCCAGTACCCTAGCTTCCTGGACTTTGCTTAAGCTCTTACCTCTGCCTGGATCACCTTCCCCCACTCCATCTTCTATTTCTGCATGGCACAATTTCTACTATTTTCTTTTCTTTTTAAAAAATATCTATTTATGTAGCTGGACCAGGTTTTGGTTGGAGCATGGGGGATTTAGTTCCCTGCCCAGGGATCGAACCCCGGTCCCCTGCATTTGCAGCTTGGAATCTTAGCCACTGGAACATCAGGAAAGTTTCTCAACTATATTCTAAGTATTAATGCCCATGCCTAAAAGTTTTCCTTGGTCCCTTCCCATCTGACTTAATCTCTCCCCAAAACCCCTGCCCTTCTATTGTGTTATTTTGAACTATAGCTTTCTTGATACAGCTACTGAGATATAATTCACATACCATCTATTTAAAGCATACAATTCAATGGTTTTTAGCATAGTCACAGAATTGTGCCACCATCTCCACCATCAATTCTTGAATATTTTCATCACCTACCTCCATTCCACACTTTAACTGTCACTCACCAATCTACACCCCTAAACCTTTCCCAAATCTTCTCCGGCCCTAAGCGACCATGGTCTACTTTCTGTCTCTATAGATTTGCCTATCAGGACATTTCATATAAATAGAATCATATTGTATGTGGTGTTTTGGAACTGACTTCTTTTAATTAGAATAGTGTTTTCAGCACTACTTCATCCAAGGGGCATATTTTAAAAACATTCTAACATCTCTGAAATAAGAGTACGTCTTCACATCAAGGCTGTGTATAGGGTAATTAGCAGTAGTCTTTCTCTCTTAGTAATATCTAAAATAAGGATGCACCTTCCAATCAAGGGCATCAAATTCAATGAAATGTTTTATGTCTCTGCCTTACTGCCTATCACAATCTGCTTTATAGTGAACTCACTTGTTTATGAGCTTCCCTGGTAGCTAAGATGGTAAAGAATCTGCCTGTAATGCAGGAGATCCAGTTTCAATCCCTTGGTCAGGAACATCCCCCGAAGAAGGGAATGGCAACCCACTCCAGTATTCTTACCTGGAGAATTCCATGGACAGAAGAGGCTGGTGGACTATAGTCCATGGGGTCGCATAGAGTCAGACACAACTGAGCGACTAACACTCGTTTGTGCATCTATCTTGTCTTGTAACCTATAGGCTCCAAAAGGACAGTATCTTTTAAAGGATGTAGCAGAGTACTTGGCTTTCAAGAAATGCTCAGTAAATATGAAAAAGAGCTAATGCTATGTTCAGAGACATAGTCTCCAATAACAACACAACAGAGCAGGAGAAAGGTACAGATCTTCATGCATACTTGTTAAGAATGAAGTGTTCTTACTGTTGTAAAGTTTCTGGTGACTGATATCATCTGAGCACCTGTGTGCCAGTTCCTGTGTTCTGAGAAGAGAGTGTTACAAAGATGGTCATGTTCCCACTCCTACTGCTACTGCTAAGTCACTTCAGTCGTGTCCGACTCTGTGTGATCCCATAGACGGCAGCCTACCAGGCTACCCCATCCCTGGGATTCTCCAGGCAAGAACACTGGAGTAGGTTGCCATTTCCTTCTCCAATGCATGAAAGTGAAAAGTGAAAGTGAAGTCGCTCAGTCATGTCTGACCATCAGCAACCCATGGACTGCAGCCTTCCAGGCTCCTCTGTCCATGGGATTTTCCAGGCAAGAGTACTGGAGTGGGGTGCCATTGCCTTCTCCGTCCCATTCCCAAGGAACTCATGTTTTGAAAAGATATTTATATAAATGGTTATACAACAGGGAGGACAGATAAATGTGGCATAGGGGCTGCCAATGCTATGAGACAGAGGTGGAAGAGAGAGAGAGAGTGTGGCATCTGTACTTGAGGCAGGAGGCAGATGCCACCCCCTACAGGGTAAAACAATTACAGATTCATGAAATGTCAAGACAATATAGGACAATTAAGGGAGGAGACTGGGCCCTGCCCAGACCACATATTCTCCATGAAGTCAGGAGACTTCTCTGACCACACATAACCAGAAAAGGCTCCTTGCAGGCCAAAGGGGAGTTATGTCAAGGGATGTTCTACCCAGATGTCTTTTCAGTAAAATCCATCTTGGCTAAGAGATGCATGTGCACACACAGGAGGATCCTGAGATCTACCAACTATGGACCGTGATCCAGGCAAATCAAAGTGATTGGCCACAGGAAACCCGGAAGAAATATCCCATAAAAGTGATTCAAACAGCCATGAGGGCGTGACTCAGTTGCTCTCTCTCTCCCTGAGTCTGCCCATGTGTCTGTCCACATGGACTGTACTCTTTTCCCTTCTAATAAATACTTTACTTGCTTCACTACTTTCCATCTTTGTGGGAATTCTTTTCTGCAAAACCAAAGCGCCAGGGCCCTTGTCACTGACCATTGGTATAGTGGCTAGGATTTGGTGCTCTCACCGCTGTGACTTGGCCTCAATCTCTGGCTGGGAACCCAAGCCCCACTCCAAGCCATTGGAGGCCAAGACCACCTGAGATCTTACTTAACTCTTAAGCACCTAGAATATGGGCTTTATAGTCTGACAATCCTGGGTTTTGCCATTTCTCTGTAAACTCGGCCATGATAGTGAACTCTCCATGGCTCCATTTTTTTTTTTTTTAAATGTATTGATTTATTTGGCTGTGCTGGCTCTTACCTGTGGCCTGTAGAATCTAGTCCCCTGACCAGGGATTGAACTCAGGCCCATTGCACTGGGAGCTCAGAGTCTTAGCCACTGGACTACCAGGAAAGTCCCCATGGCTCCATTTCTTTATACAATGGGCATTTAAAAAGTGTGTATCTCTTATAGCCATTGTAAGAGTCAATTGAGACAATGAGTGTAAAATACCTGGCATATTAGTAAGTGCTCAAATAAATGATAATTATTCTTGTGAATTTTATTTATTTATTTACTTTTGGCTATGCTGCCAGATCTTAGTTTCTTGATCAGGGATTGAACCTGGGCCCCAGCAGTGAAAGCACAGAGTCCCAACCGCTGGACTGCCAGGGAATTCCCTCTTGTGAATTTTAGATCATTAAACCTTTGGGGATTTTAGAAGTTATTTAATCAACCCTTCTCCTGTACACCTAACTTTATGCTATAGGATCAAAATAGTACGTGGTTTAGTATTGTGGAGGAGGAGGTAGGAGCAGGCTTCCTGGAGGGGAGATGCTGGAAGACTGAGAGACGTTAAAATGTGGAGAATTTTCACAAGTGAGATGGGCACTTTGAAGGTGAGTTTGAGGAGGCCTGTTCCTCTAGCCCAGCCCACTGGCTCTCCTTTTCTTCTCCCCATTTGCAGCCACTTAGTGTATTTTAATGGAGACTTTACATTTACATATGTAAACTCTGCCCTGTATTTGAGCGGTTCTAGGCAGGAAAGTCTCAGCCGAACGTGAATGACAAGCTCTGATCCTTCTTGTTGTGTATTATTTTTCCCTTCTCAGCAAACTTTTCTCTGGACTGTCAGGGGCTGAGCTTGCTGCATTTTCATTCCTCTAGTATGATGCGCATAGGAGTCTTATGTAAGTGTTTTTGGTTTTCTTTTTTTAACTTTTTCTTAATACTAACAAGAGTTGTTGAATGAAAGAATGACCATTGAAATATTAACAAGAGTTGTTGAAAGAAAGAATGAATGACTATTGAAATACTGACAAGAGTTGTTGAATGGAAGAATGAGTAACTATATATTCTGAATAAATAATGAATACATTAACGAATAGTTACTGGGTGGCCTTTAACAATAGGCTCACCAAAAAAATTACATTTATTTTCCCAAGGAAAAATCAGGTGTAGATGAAAGCTAAAAGAATTCATTCATTTATTAACATTTCTTTTCAGTTTTAGGAATAATATTTCATTTATATCAGTTTAATCAACAGAGCTAGAATGATTCAGTTTATATAGTTGGCTTCTTTCCTGATAGGTGCCTGGGAAACAGTGTTTTTTTATTTTTATTTTTCTGCTAGTATACAGACTAATAACATTGTTAGTCCTGTGGCTTCCAAACTATGTCTAAAAGAAGATGTTGAAAGATACACCAGGCCAAGAAACACTTTTGGAAACCGAGTCTATGCTCTTTTCTCCCCCTGGGTGTAGAGCAAGGTGGTCTGGCTCCAAGACCTGCTTATGGAATTTAGGCACAAGCGATAAGGTCTCCCTGGGAGCTCCCACCCATCCTCTAATCTGTTTAAGATCTTGATCAAAGGTTTGTAAATTTCACCAGGATCTGAACCTTTTGAAGGCCCCAACCCTTCCTGCCCTTCCCCTCCTTTGTAACTTTCTGTCTCTTACAAAATCCTTTTCACTTGGGTTAATGATCAGTTACTCAACAAATATTTGTATCTAGAACCAGTTTTTGTCTCTTAAGAATTGACAGTCTTCGTGGGGAGATAAGTTAAAGACAATTAAACCGTGTGATTCAGCAATTGTATTTCTGAGTATAACCCAAAAGAATTGAAAGCACAAACTTGAACAGGTATTTGTATACCCACATTCATAGCAGCATTACTCACAATAGCCAAAGTGTATAAACAATCCAAATGTCCACTGATGGATGAATGGATACACAAAATGTGGTACATACAGGGACTTTCCTGCTCGTCAGGTAGTTAAGAATCCACCTTGCAATGCAGGGCACACAGGTTCCATCCCTGGTTGGGGAGCTAAATCCCACAAGCTGAGGAATGACTAAGCCCGAGCTCTGCAACTAGAGCCCGTGTGCTGCAAAGAAAGATGCCACATGACACAATTAAGACCCAAAGCAGCCAACTAGATAAAAACAAATAAAATGTGGTATATAAATACAATGAAATACTATTCAACCTTAAAAAGGGAGGACATTCTGATACATGGATGAATCTGGAAGGCATTATTCTTGGTGAAATGAGGCCAAAAGAAGAGGACACACAAGATTCCACTTATCTGAGGCACATAGAGTAGTCAGATTCATAGTGACAGAGTAGAATTGGTTGCTAGGGGCTGGGGGACGAAGAACGGGGAACTAGTGCTTAACAGGCATGTGGTTTCAGTTTGGGAAGATTGAAAAGTTCCGGGGATGGATGGTGGTGCTGGTGGCACAGGTATGTGACTGCATTAAGGCCACTGAACTGTACCCTTAAAGTGAAGTCACTCAGTCGTGTCCGACTCTTTGTGACCCCATGGACTGTAGCCCACCAGGCTCCTCCATCCATGGAATTTTCCAGGCAAGGGTACTGGAGTGGGTTGCCATTTCCTTCTCCAGGAGGTCTTCCTGACCCAGACATTGAACCTGGGTCTCCTGCATTGTAAGCAGACACTTTACCGTCTGAGCCACCTACTAGAAATAGTACCCTTAAAAAATAGCTGTAATTGCTAAGAAGGGCTTCCCTGGTGGCTCAGTGGTAAAGAATCTGCTTGACAACACAGGAGACATGGTTCGACCCCTGGGTTGGGAAGATCCCCTGGAGAAGGAGATGGCTACCCACTCTAGTATTCTTGCCTGGAGAATTCCATGGCAGGGTATAGTCCATAGGGTCCCAAAGAGTTGGACACGACTGAGCAACTAAACAGTGACAACATTGCAAAGAGGCCACATGACTCGAGCAACTCCGTCTGCTCATCTACTGAGTCCACTGATAACTTTGTCTCTTCAGCTCCTTTTCCTTGGCTGGTCTGGAGGCTTTCCTCTCTCTTGGCCCTCAGTGTTGGCCTATGGGGACTGTTAGGGAGGTTAGCCTGGTTAGTGCTGTAGGTTAGTGCTGTAGGAATCCTGCAGCCAGTGTGTGGGTTGCTGAGGTCTGGACTGGGACAATGTGCAAAGAGTCTAGGCATACAGGCTGAGGCTTGAAGCCCTTACAGCTGTCATTTAGCAATGCAGGTGTGAGACGATGGGAGCCTGCATCAGATGTGAGGTTGAAGAGATGGAGCGAAGTGTAGAGATTTGCGAGAGCTTAGTGGTCGCCGACAGGAAGAGCAGCATAAGGAGAAAGAGCACTCGAGGCAGATTTCTGGTTTGGGTGACACGGTGGATGAGAAGGCTGCTGCTGAGAGGTGGTTACAATGGGTCGAAAGTTTTAGGGGAAACAAAGACGTCTGTTTTCTGTTTTTGGACATGCTGAGTTTAAGGGGCTTGCAAGATATCCAAGTAGCCATTTATTCTAAAGGAAATAGCAGTTTTAATTTCATACAAAGAAGACTCAGAAGGATCCATTAGAAGAGCAGACTGAGACTAAAAAAAAAAAGGGAGAAAAGTAATGTTCAGAAATCTTCCAAAGAGAATATAGGACCAGATGTGCAGCTTGAATACTTTTGGCATCTTCCAGTACAAGTCTGATTTCTGATTTATGTTTATTTTCAGCAAGTAACCCACACTCAGTTTGCTTCTCTTGGTTCTCATTAACAAAATCACTGATTGGGATCCAGAACTAGTTCTGTGGTCTTGCTGATTGAAAGCCAAGCCATGATTTTCAGGGCTTAAAAGGAAAGAATAAGACCCTTTAGTTGTTCCACATTATAAAATGCAACCCCCTAATTTTATCTCATTGTGAATGGTTTCTTTGTTCTAAGCTTGACTTGCCTTCAAAAGGATTTTCATTGGGGAGGCATTTCTATTATTTAATTTGCTTTGTTTTTAGATTATGCGTACCTCCCATTTTACATCTATCATCACTGTGGCTGCAAACTTCAGACATTACTTCTGGGATCAGTGATTGGCCTTGGCTTTTCCTGCCTGGCCCTGCTTTCTCAAGGCCCTTGCAGGCTTGAAGATTCAACCACATAAATCATCAAGCTTATACCTGAGACCTTCCTCCATCTGCCTAAACTTGGCTCAGTTTCTCTTCACACGCTAGGCGTCCGTCTTTTGAGACCCCGTGCAGAGAACACTGAAGACAGAACATCTGGGTTCTGGATACTGTCTCACTGCTAGTCAGTCTGTGTGACAAGAAACAGTCTTGCTTTTGTGTACTATGTTGCAATATACCAGGTACTTTTGTGTGTGTTCAGTGGCTCAGTCCTGTCCAGTTCTTTGCAATTCCATGGATTGTAACCCACCAGGCTCTTCTGTCCCCGGAATTTTCCAGGCAAGAATACTGGAGTGGGTTGCCATTTCCTACTCCTAACCCAGGGATCCTCCTGACCCTGGGATCCAAACCACACCTCTTGCGTCTCCTGCATTGGCAGGCAGATTCTTTACCACTAGTGCCACCTGGGAAGCCCAAGGTACTTTTACATTCTTTATTACATCATCACCTCCTGGGCCTCAATTTCTTCATCTGTGAAATGGGGATAAACATATGTGCTTATCAGAACACTTGTAAGGATCATGACTGATGAGATACAGAGTTCACAGGAAGACACCAAACATGATTTTAAAATATATACAGTATTAAATTTACAGCTCATGTTTCTGAAACTCCTCAACAGTTATTCTCCTGGTCTTCTTTCCATCAAAAGTAACCGGCAGCTCCTATTCCAATGCTCTTTTTAATATTAGCTATAGTAAACCTGCCATTCATCAAGTTCTTACCAGGGTAGATTATTATTGCATTAAGAATCCCTGTTAGGGACTTTCCTGGTGGTCCAGTGGCTAAGACTCCTCGTTCCCAACGCAGGGGGCCCAGGTTCAATCCCTGATCAGGGAACTAGATCCCACATGCTGCAAATCCGGCAGGCCACAACTAAAGATTACACATACTGAAACTAAGACCCGGCACAGCCAAGTAAATAAATATTAAATAATAGAATCCCCATTTAGTTTGCAGTCTTGAATGTAGGTACAAATATGTCCATTTTGCAGATAGGGAAACAGAGGCTCAGCGAGGTGAAAGTAGCCAACCCCGTTTCACACAGTGAACATGTGGCAAAGACAGGATTGTAAACCAGTTGGCTGTGAATCTGGACTTCTGCTCTTAATCGTTACCATTTACTGACTCACTCAGCTCTCCACTTTCCAGTTTAGTTTTTCTTTTTTATATACTCTCTTGAAAGTGAAAGTGAAGTTGCTCAGTCGTGTCTGACTCTTTGCAACCCCGTGGACTGTAGCCCACCAGGCTCCTCTGTCCATGGGATTCTCCAGGCAAGAATAGTGGAGTGGGTTGCCATTTCCTTCTCCAAGCTCTCCACTTTTCAAAGCAAACTCTTCTTTCCTTCTTCTTCCTCTGCCTCCCTCTATCTCTTTCCTAAAAGTAACTTTACTTCCAGGCCTTGAAAACGCCTATTTTGGAAACCACAAGTACATAAAAGAAACCTGGTTGGTGTTCTTCACCGACTTGGGGCCAGACAGAGGTGAGGGGTTAATGGACAAAGGGAAAGCACGTTTGCCATGTTTGCGTCACCCTGTGGTCTTTATCCGGACAAGAGATGCCAGAGCAGCGGACCAGGTCTCGAGAAGAGAAGTGGATCCTCCTCTGCCTTTCAGCTGCCCACTCCCTGGACTCCTCCTTTTTGACTTTCAGGCTTTCTACCCCAAATCTTGTATGACTTGGGGGCTGGCCAGAGGTGGGAGGGTTTGGGAGCCCAGCCGGAAAGGGGGATGGGGAGAGGAAGAAGATTAAGGAAAGAAAAGCAGCTGGAACTCATCTCCTGGGGACTGGCCAAGAAGGAGGCCCAGGCCCTGGGAAATCTGCTTGTCTCCTGTCTCCTGTTACACAGCCCCCTCCCAGTCTCCTCTGCAGCCTGTGTGACACAGGACTTAGCCCACTACTGGCGGCTCCCAATAGAAGGTGCTCCCGCTGTCCGGCAGATATGGAGACCCGCCCTGGGAGAGGAGACGTGCTTCCAGGCTGCAAGGAGCTCCTTGCCAAAATGGAGAGACATCCTTCCAAGTGTCAACACTGCAAATCAGAAAATTAAACAAATCCCCGGGTGGGCAGGACTGCAGTCAGCAAGGCAGTGTGGTGAGCAAACATGTGGGTATTTAGGGATGGGAGGACAATAAAGGTACTGATCTCGATAGAAGGCGAAGTCTAAACCTTCAGTCTTTTCTGCAAAACTCTGGTCTCCAGAGGAGCCCAGCAGAGGGTAGAAGCTGGTGCATAAGGGAAAGAACCATGGAAGGAATTTGACGGAATGAATTTGGGGTGAGAAAAATCCTCTGGAGGATCTTAAAGTCATTCCAAGCTTGTTTTCAATTTAGAGAAAATTAGGTCATCCTGGAATCATCCTTGGTCTGTGCATGAGGTCAGGAGAAACTATTTTTGAAAATAGATTATGTCATGTCACTTCCCTGCTTGAAGCCACTGGAGTTTCCGTCAGAATAAAAGTAAATCCCAAAGTTCCTGCCGTGGCCTGCAGACTTCATGACAGGTTCCTACTGATCTTTAACACCTCATTTCCCATCCAACCAGCTCCAGCCCTGCTGGCCTTCCTAGGTTCTGAGAACTTCAAACTTAGGGCCTTTGCATCGATATTCCCTTTACCTAGAAGTGTCCCTGGCCTCTGCTTATGATAGTACTTTTTAAACGACAGGTCATGACCCATCAGTGGTCAGTGAAATTAATTTAGTAGGTCATAACCAACTTAAAAAATATTGTAGAAAATGGAGAATTCTTAAAGAGATGGGAATACAGACCACCTTAGCCACCTCCTGAGAAACCTGTATACAGGTCAAGAAGCAACAGTTAGAACTGGACATGGAACAACAGACTGGTTCCAAATTGGGAAAGGAGTACATCAAGGCTGTATATTGTCACCCTACTTACTTAACTTACATGCAGAGCACATCATAAGAAATGCCAGGCTGGAAGAAGCACAAGCTGGAATCAAGACTACTGGGAGAAATATCAATAACCTCAGATATGCAGATGACATCACCCTAATGGCAGAAAGTGAAGAGGAACTAAAAAGCCTCTTGAAGAAAGTGAAAGAGGAGAGTGAAAAAGTTGGCTTGAAACTCAACATTCAAAAACGAAGATCATGGAATCCAGTCCCATCACTTCATGGCAAATAGATGGGGAAACAATGGCAGCAGTGACAGACTTGATTTTCTTGGTCTCCAAAATCACTGCAGATGGTGACTGCTGCCATGAAATTAAAAGATGCTTGCTCCTTGGAAGGAAAGCTATGACCAACCTGAAAGTGAAAGTGAAAGTCACTCTTTGCAACCCCATGGACTATACAGTCCACGGAATTCTCTAGGCCAGAATAGTGGAGTGGGAAGCCTTTCTCTTCTCCAGGGGATCGTCCCAACCCAGGAATCAAATCGAGGTCTCCTGCACTGTAAGCAGATTCTTTACCAACTGAGCTATCAGGGAAGCCCTATGACCAACCTAGACAGCATATTAAAAAAGCAGAGACATTACTTTGCCAACAAAGATCCATCTAGTCAAAGCTATGGTTTTTCCAGTAGTCATGTACAGATGTGAAAGTTGGACCATAAAGAGCTGAATCCTGACGAATTATTCTTTTGAACTGTGGTGTTAGAGAAGACTCTTGAGAGTCCCTTGGACTGCACAAGGGATCAAACTAGTCCATCCTAAAGGACATTAATCTTAAATATTCATTGGAAGAATTGATGCTGAAGCTGAAACTCCAATATTTTGACCACCTGATTCGAAGAGCTGACTCCTTAGAAAAGACCCTGATGCTGGGAGAGATTGAAGGCAAGAGAAGGGGATGACAAAGGATGAGATGGTTGGATGGCATCACTGACTCAATGGACATGAGTTTGAGCAAATTCTGGGAGATGGTGAGGGACAGGGAGGCCTGGTGTGCTGCAGTCCATGGGGTCACAAAGAATCAGACACAACTGAGTGACTGAACAACAACAAGAAATATAATAGAGAATATATAATAAGGACTTGTCTTATGAAATCTATGTGGATACATATATTCTGGATTATGATATAAAGTAAAATTCTTACTAATGAGTCTGAGTCCTTAAACTTTGACAGTCACTAGCTCAGGAGGTGGTTGTACATAACTCAGGCTTTTATTTTCCTAACAGGGGTAACTTTGATTTACAAGAAGCTTTCTCATCTCTTTGGAGAGCCACTACTATGAATGTTTGATAGAAATGAATTGATCCTGGCCTCAAAAATGAATCAGATTAGATCAGATCAGTCGCTCAGTCATGTCTAACTCTTTGCGACCCCATGAATTGCAGCACGCCAGGCCTCCCTATCCATCACCAACTCCCGGAGTTCACTCAGACTCACGTCCATCGAGTTCAGTGATGCCATCCAGCCATCTCATCCTCTGTCGTCCCCTTCTCCTCCTGCCCCCAATCCCTCCCACCATCAGAGTCTTTTCCAATGAGTCAACTCTTCGCATGAGGTGGCCAAAGTACTAGAGTTTCAGCTTTAGCATCATTCCTTCCAAAGAAATCCCAGGGCTGATCTCCTTCAGAATGGACTGGTTGGATCTCCTTGCAGTCCAAGGGACTCTCAAGAGTCTTCTCCAACACCACACTTCAAAAACATCAACTCTTCGGCGCTCAGCCTTCTTCACAGTCCAACTCTCACATCCATACATGACCACAGGTAAAACCATAGCCTTGACTAGACGAACCTTTGTTGGCAAAGTAATGTCTCTGCTTTTGAATATGCTATCTAGGTTGGTCATAACTTTCCTTCCAAGGAGTAAGCATCTTTTAATTTCATGGCTGCAGTCACCATCTGCAGTGATTTTGGAGTCCAAGAAAATAAAGTCTGCCACTGTTTCCACTGTTTCCCATCTGTTTCCCATGAAGTGATGGGACCAGATGCCATGATCTTCATTTTCTGAATGTTGAGCTTTAAGCCAACTTTTTCACTCTCCACTTTCACTTTCATCAAGAGGCTTTTTAGTTCCTCTTCACTTTCTGCCATAAGGGTGGTGTCATCTGCATATCCGAGGTTATTGATATTTCTCCCGCAATCTTGATTCCAGCTTGTGCTTCTTCCAGCCCAGCGTTTCTCATGATGTACTCTGCATAGAAGTTAAATAAGCAGGGTGACAATATACAGCCTTGACGTACTCCTTTTCCTATTTGGAACCAGTCTGTTGTTCCCTGTCCAGTTCTAACTGTTGCTTCCTGACCTGCATACAAATTTCTCAAGAGGCAGATCAGGTGGTCTGGTATTCCCATCTCTTTCAGAATTTTCCACAGTTTATTGTGATCCACACAGTCAAAGGCTTTGGCATAGTCAATAAAGCAGAAATAGATGTTTTTCTGGAACTCTCTTGCTTTTTCAATGAGCTACAAATGAAAGCCTACTCAAACGTTGTTGGAAAAGTTTTTTTTTTTTTTCTAATAAAAGAAGCTCTAGTTGGTATTGTCTCTACTGCTCCTTCCTGCTTTGAATGAAGATGTGATTCCTATAGCTGTTATGGATCTGCAGCTATATTTTGATGATGAGGAAAAGTCCTAGGGACTTCCCTCATGATCAGGTGGCAAAGACTCCATGCTCCCAGTGCATGGGGACCAGGTTCCAGTCCTAGTCAGGGAACTAAATCCCATGTGTCACAACCAAGAGTTTGAATATGGCAACTAAAGATTCTGTGTGCTACAATGAAGAGTGAAGATCCCACATGCCGCAATCAAATAAATAGATTTTTTTTTAATAGACAAAGTCCTAGAAAATCAGAGCTGCTGGCTCTGATAATTGGGAGTTCTGCAAGCTTTGTTCATGTCACATTTGTTGATATCCCAGTGGCTAAAGCCAAGCTCAGAGAGCTACACAAGACTGAGGATACCGGGAAACATGATTCATTGGAGCTGTTACTGTAACAAGCTACCATTCAGTTTCTCAAGACACTTGATTTCCATCTGTTGGAAAATTGTTATAGCATATTCATTTTATTGGAACAAGACACTTCACAGTTATCTGCTTTAAAAAAAATCATTGTAGTAAATATGTAAATGTGTGATATCTAAAATGGACAAAGTACCCTTTTAGATGTGGCATCTTGGTGCAGGGCACAGCCTGTATGACTATGCCTAGTGGCCCTAATAAATCTTACCAGCACACTTTGATTGTTTATGTGAGGGTTAGGTTCAAGTTTTATGTGTCATTGGTGCTTCACATTTAATAGCGTGCCTGACATTTTAGGAATATTTGTCTTCTGTCACTTTCTCCAAATTCCTTTTGCCTACTACAGAGCTGCCAGGGTTAACTTTTTAAGCAAAATAACAATAGCAACCAGTATATTTTGAGCTAATATATTTTCTAATATTCCAGACACTGTGTTAAGTATCTCATTTAATACTCACAGCTACTTTAGGAAGCAAGCATCTTTATTATTCCCATTTTATAGGTGAGAAAGTTGACATTTAGACATATTATGTGGTGGTGATGGTTTAGTTGCTAAGTCATGTCCAACTCTTGTGACTCCATGGACTGTAGCCCACCAGGCTCCTCTGTCCATGGGATTCTCCAGGCAAGAATACTGGAGCGGGTTGCCATGTCCTTCTCCAGGGGCTCTTCCTGACCCAGGAATCGAACTCAGGTCTCCTGCATTGCAGACAGATTCCTGTAATCGGGTATATTATTAATATGTGCATGAAGACCAAGGACCTCATTGGGGATGTTAGAGAATATATATGTAGACCCTGTGTTACTGTTTCTTGTTGCCCTTTAGGCTCTAAGTCGTGTCTGATTCTCTGTGACTGCCAGGCTCCTCTGTCCATGGGATTTCTCAGGCAAGAATATCGGAATGGGTTGCCATTTCCTTCTCCAGACATATTATGTAGCCTGTCACAAATTTGCCAGGTAATACAAGGCAAAGTAAAACTGAAATTCAGGTATGTTTGCCTCCAAAGTACATCGGGCATCCTCTGAATAGTATTTCTTATAGTGATCTCTCTGGATCACCTCCATCAAAATTATCTAAGGTTCTTGTTAAAAATGCAGAGTCCTAGGACCCATCCTAGACCTACTAAAGCTTGAACTTTTTTTTGTAAAACTAAAAAAATTTTCATTGCAAGATAGTTGATTTACAATGACATGTTAGTGTCAGGTGTACATACAGCAGAGTGATTCAGTTATATATATGTATATTCTTTTTTAGATTCTTTTCCCTTATAGGTTATTACAAGATATTGACTATAGTTTCCTGTGCTATAGGACTTCCCTGGTGGCTCAGACGGTAAAGCGTCTGCCTACAATGCAGGAGACCCGGGTTCCATCCCTGGGTCAGGAAGATCTCCTGAAGAAGGAAATGGCAATCCACTCCAGTACTATTGCCTGGAAAATCCCATGGACAGAGGAGCCTGGTAGGCTACAGTCCATGGGGTCGCAAAGAGTCGGACACGACTGAGTGACTTCACTTCACTTCACTTCCTGTGCTATACAGGAGATCCTTCTTGATTATATTCTTCTCCAGCCACTAGGGAAGTCCCATTTTATATATAGTAGTGTGTACATATTAATCCCAAATTCCTAATTTATCCCTCCCCACTTCCCCTTTAGTAATCATGTTTGTTTTCTATGTCTATTTCTGTTTTGTAAATAAATTTATTTGTACCATTTTTTAGATTCATATGAGTGATATCATATGGTATTTATCTTTCTCGTCTGATTTACTTCACCTAGTATGATAATCTCCAGGTTCATCCATGTTGCTGCCATTGTATTATTCATTTTTTATAGCTGAGTAATGAGTCTGAGTGAACTCCGGGAGTTGGTGATGGACAGGGAGGCCTGGTGTGCTGTGATTCATGGGGTTGCAAAGAGTTGGACATGACGGAGTGACTGAACTGAACTGAACTGCATATTCATATATATATATATATATATACACACATATATGTCTTCTTTATCCATTTAACTGTAGATGGACATTTAGGTTGCTTCCATGTCTTGGGTATTGTAAATAGAGATGCTATGAATATTGGGCTGCATATGTCTTTTCAAATTACAGTTTTCTCCAGATATATATCCAAGAGTGAGGTTGCTGAATCATATGGTAGTTCTATTTTCAGTTTTTTAAGGAACTTCCATACTGTTCTCCATAGTAGCTGTACCAATTTACATTGCCACCAACAGAGTAGGAGGGTTCCTTTTCTCCACTCTATCCAGCATTTGTTCCTAGCCTTCTTGATGATGGCCATTCTGAGTGATACCTCTTTGTAGTTTTGATTTGCATTTCTCTAATAATTAACGATGTGGAGCATCTTTTCGTGTGACTGTTGGCCATCTGTATGTCTTCTTTGGAGAAATGTGTATTTAAAGTTTCTGCCCAATTTTTTTATCGGGTTGTTTGGTTTTTTTGATATTGAGCTGTGTGAACTGTTTGTATATTTTGGAACTTAATCTTTTTTTGGTGGCATCATTTGAAAACATTTTCTCCCATTCCATAGGTTTTTGTTTTGTTTTTGTTTTGACTCAATGGTAAAAGAATCTGCCTGCAATGCAGATGTAGGAGAGGCAAACTTGATCCCTGGGTCTGGAAGATCCCACCACGGAGGAAATGGCAACCCACTCCAGTATTCCTGCCAGGGAAACCCTAGGAGCAGAGGAGCCTAGCGGGCATGGGGTCGCAGTCAGACACATACACATACATATAATAATCTGATACTTGTATTAATGGTGAAATAATCACAATAAGTCTAGGTAACGTCTGTCTCCACACAGTCACAAAATAATTTTTTTCTTGTGATGAGGACTTTTAAGATATACTCTCTTAGCAAATTTCAAATATGCAATACGATATTATTAACTGTAGTCCCCATGCTATACATCGCTTCCCATCACTTGTTTTATAATCAAAAGTTTGTACCTTAATAAGTCTTAATAAATGTTTTTCAATAAGATCCAATGCTTTAAAACAATAATAGCTCTAATGTAAAAATCACAAATTAATAATAAACTAGACCTTATATTTCAGATTATACCAAAACAAACAAACAAACAAAAACACACAGCCACTTAAATAAAAGACAGGAAATAGAATGGAGTAAAAAGTTGTTTCTCAACTTATAAAAAAAATTCAAAATAATTTATTCTAAATGCTAATATTGAGAGTAAATATAGATTCAAGAAGAGTTACTTGTTTTTATTTTATTTTTGTTATAGAAAATCACATATACACAAAACTAGAAACTGGCACACTGTCTATCATCTAATAATTACCAGCATTCTGCTGTTTTTTCAAATGATTCCTGTTTTAAAACACTTTTATTAATTCATAGACAAAGGGCTACAAGCAATTAGGTTGATTAGAGAATACCCTTCTTCTTCTTCTAAGTCACTTCAGTCGTGTCCAACTCTTAGTGACCCCATGGACTGCAGCCCACCAGGCTCCTCCCTCCATGGGATTTTCCAGGCAAGAGTATTGGAGTGGGGTGCCATTGCCTTCTCCGAGAGAATACCCTAGTGTGTAATATTGGAAAACCAGCCTTGGTTTGAAAAGAATGACCTTAGCAGCTATTATCTAGTCATCAGTGGTGAACACCTAAAGGCAAGAATCAACAGTTTCCCACTCTAAGCATCTTTTGGGGAGGAGTGAAGTGTGTGTGTGTGTGTGTGTGTGTGTGTGTGTGTGTGTGTGTGTGTGTGGTGGGATGGAGAGGAGGTGTCAGGAGAGATGTCTCAGACTCCCCTGGCCTGGGTGCTGGGCTGGTAGCTGGAAGGAATCAAATACCCTTTGCTCTTCTGCTCCAACTCATTAGTGGCTGGTTGAAAGCTAGATAAGAAGAGTGATGATAATTGGGCTAGAAGTTTCTCTGAAGGGAAATGGTATCAAAGGTTTTGACTGGATTTTGACAAATTCACAATGAGTCTTACATTTAGGCTTCTGAGGACGTCTTCTGAAAGCAACCCAATTATGTTGCTTTGTGAATGTGTAATTTAATGTAAACATTAAAAATATTCTACAATTTGTAGCTATTTGGCGTTTATAAATTTTAAAAAAATATTCTGAGAGTTTCAACAAATAGAAGAGTCCTGGGGTGCTCTTGATCCCTGCAAGACTCCAGTGGTTAGAAGAATTCAGAAAATGTTGCTCTATTCTATTCAGCGTTGATCTGGGGGGTTTCTTCACAAGTGGCTCCCTCTGAAGCTGGTGGAGATAGTGGCAAAGTTAGAGTTAGGTCCAGGAGTGGCAAAAAAAAAAAAAAAAGGAAAGGAAAAAAAGATCAAGAAGCCTTTCGGTAAGGAGGGAGAAGACATTTGGTTGGAGAAACAATACCGAAAAAAATAAAGAGAGACTGGGTGGACATACTAAGACCAGACCTAGGAGAAACAGGAGGAGTTCCATGGTCTCTGGGTCCACAACAGGAAACCTGGATTTTAATTCAGATGTGTGTGTGTGTGTGTGTGTGTGTGTGTGTGTGTGTGTGCCTTTCTTAGAAAGGAGAAATCAGGGAAGTTACAAAGCCAAGGTCTTATTAATTACATTTTTTTTTTTTAAATCTTGAAAGCACCTCCCAGGGTGCCTGCCCTAGCGGGATGTTCAGGGAGAGCCTGAGTTCCCTTGTTTTAGGAGAAAAGCCCTGTCACTTCCTTCTCCCCTCAGGCCAGGCAGGCAGCTCTGGTAGCTCTCAGATCCCTGGAAGCGATACCCAGCTTCACGGTCAGGGGAACAAGGAGAGGAATTCAGAGTTTCCTGGTAGGTGCGCTGACCCGCGAGGGGAAGCAGCCCCTTGGCAAAGCAAGGAACAAGAATTGCTGGTAGGTTCACCCTCCCTCCCCAGAACCGGGGAGGGTTCTGGAGAGCTGGTGGTGTTCGGGAGAAAGGGGGGCCTTTGTGGAAAGTGTAACTAACGTCAGCGGGTTGCTCGGAATGACTGCTCCCACCGCGCGTTCAAGTTCTCCTCCTGGAAACGCGAGGACTCTCTCTGCGGGACACCGAGGGCCTGTTAATCTCAGCGGGTGAAGAGGACTGGCGTCTGGGAGACCCGCCAATAGAAAAAGCCCCTGGGGCTGCTTGCTAACGAGCTCATCCATCCAGGCAGGTTAAATGACCGGCAACTGGGTCGCCCGCAGACACAGCTGAAGGTTAGAGAGCCAAACCTGTGTGACCGTAACCGTGACGGTTTCTTCTACACGTGATTCACAGTGGGGAGGGCGGGAGAATAGACTAGAAGGGAGAGAATGCCTCTTTTTCTTTCTTTTCTAGTAGTGGGTGTGGTAGAGCCTGAGCATCAAGTCAGAAATGTATTTCTCAGAAATCTAAAAATAAAGTGTCACAGATTTAATTCTTAATATTTCAAAACGATTTTTGACTTGCACCATCTAACTAATTTCATTGATTATAAGATGGCAAGCCTCTTGTTAGTGAATGAACATATGGTCTTGGGGGTGTTCCCCCATCCCCCCAATATAGGCAGAAAACAGAACGCTGGGATTTGCTGTCTGACAAGTATATGCGATCTTTGGCATCCTTTTTTCTGTTTATGCATTAAGAGAGGCCACATGGAAATGTGGATGAGGCATGGCATTCCAAGATGTCAATAAATACCAAACACGAAAAACTAAACTACTTGTTTGGGATGAATGCTGTTCTTTGCCTCTTGGTTTCAACTCAGAAAGTTGAGAAGGAAGGGAGGGAGAGGGGCAGGAAGGAAGCCTCTTCAGAGGGCATGCTGTAATGCGTTCCTGCTTTCCACGTGCACTCACTGGTGACTTTCTTCTTTAGAACTCTGTTTTTATCTTTGTTCTCTTTATACCCTCTTTCAACATTTTTCAGCTTAAAAATGGGTGAGGAGGCATGAAGAAGGTGAAGTACTCAGTCTGGGTCCCCATATGACCCTGGTTTCAAGGAGAGTTTCTTTAGCCCTTGGGTAAAGAATCCACCTGCCAACGCAGGAGACACAGGAAATATGAGTTCCATCCCTGGGTCGGGAAAATCTCCTGGAGAAGGAAATGGCAGCTCACTTCACTATTCTTGCCTGGAGAATTCCATGGACAGAGGAGTCTGGTGGGCTATAGTCCATGGGGTCACAGAGTGGAAATCGACTGAGCATGCGTACTACACCCCTGGCGCAGGATTAATCCCCCACCCACTCCCTCAGGCTACTTCCTCTCCCATTCCTGGGCTTTCGCAGGCACAGAGCCCCTCTTAGGGTGGGCAAGGAGCAGAAACACCATTTGTTTCTGGCCTCATGGACATCAAGGGCCTCACATATGGCCTTTGGGCATCATCTCCAGATGAGTACCCACATGGGGTCACTGAATTTGTGCATACATGTCAAGAGCATTGGTTTATTAAAGGATCTTTAAAACACACCACCATTCGAATTCTTGTAACTGTTTTGGCATGTCTTCATTTCAAAAATAGGCTCAGAGCGCTCACTGAAGTAATTTAGGCCTCTTTCACCCTCTGTGAAAGTGCACCGAGGTGCGCTGTCATCCGAAGCACAGAAGCAGAGAGTAATCGTTCCTGCACACAGCACTATCCTCGTTGAACTAGGGTGGGGTGTAGAAATTCTTCACCTGTGAATATATATATTCGTCCCCACTTAGAAGCCAAAGGAAAGATGACGGAGTCTCCGTCGTAGGCGCACCCTTGGTCTCCAGGAAGACTTTCTGCGCTCTGTTCACAGCCTTCTCCGGAGCCGCCAGTGGAGTCTGTGGGTTCGGGGCCGAGGTGGCTGGTCCCCGCCAGGCTCCATCCTCCCTGCGCCCTGCGACCCCTCACGCAGGCCGGCGCGGGGTTTCCTTACTCTGTTCCCTCCTCCTCGAAGGACAGCCGCACCACCAACCACAGACGGCCCTTGTTAAAAGGAAACGTGACGAACCACGGCTGTTTCCCCTTTGAGATAATGCCCACGCCCGGAGAGGTGCCCAACCTGGGGTGGGTTATCACAGAGGGGTTTAGATGGAGCCGGCGCTGGCGACCGCGTCCAAGCAGCCCAGAGGAAATGCGGGATAGTTAGAAGAAGAAAAAGAGGTTGGGGACCTTGATAGCGGCTTTTCATCTTCGGATGCCCTAGAGTAGCCGAGGAGATAGGGGAAGGGGTTCCCGGTGGGAGCAGACCACGGGCTACTGGAGAAGACCACTGGTTACTGGAGGAGACTGCGACCTGCGGAGGGAAGGGCAGTGTCGCCTCCCTCCCCGGTCAGTGCCGCCACCAGAGTCTCGCTCCTGCGGTCACGGTCACGGAGACTATCCCAAGGGCCCGGGGGCTGCGCTGCCAGCGCCTCGCTAGGGCAGGAGGATCCAAAGGTAAGGAACGTGGGATCTCCCAGGCATCCCGAGGCCCGCAGGCCTGGGAGGAGATAGGCGGTGGGAAGAGAATTATCCCAGGAGCGGGGGTGCTAGTGTAGACCTTCTAGACCTATTCACCGAGGGGGGTCGGCGCACAGGAGTGTAAGTCAGTGTTGCCACGGTTATTTATTTAAAGATGATTATCTAGGAAGGCCAAGCACCTGGAGGAGGGCAGGGGGACAACTGTGTTTTTCTCACTGCTGTCTTACTGCCATCTAGAATAACTGCTGGGAACTAGAATGGGAGCGTCCACTGACTTAAATGCCTATGAAATATATTATGTACGTATGTACAGTATATATGTATAGTGTGTATATATTAGTGTGTGTATATACCTTATATCGGAGAAGGCAATGGCACCCCACTCCAGTACTCTTGCCTGGAAAATCCCATGGATGGAGGAGCCTGGTAGGCTGTAGTCCATGGGGGCAACAGTCGGACACGACTGAGCGACTTCACTTTCACTTTTCACTTTCATGCACTGGAGAAGGAAATGGCAACCCACTCCAGTGTTCTTGCCTGGAGAATCCCAGGGACGGGGGAGCCTGGTGGGCTGCTATCTATGGTGTCACACAGAGTCAGACACGACTGAAGTGACTTAGCAGCATACCTTATATATATATGTTCATATATATATATATATATATTCACATATATATGAAGTCATCTGACCCTCAGCATAATTGCATATTAGCCCCATTTTACAGACGATCAAACTAAGGCTTGGAGTGATGGAGTAGCTTGCACAAGGGCACATAGTGAACATGGGTTTGTATATAGGCTGTCTGGCTACAAAACCTGTGCTTTAAGTCTAGATGAGAAATAAATTTTGAAATGAGAAATTGATTTACCAGGGAGAGTGGAAAGCCTTCAGAGATTGGGGAGTGCTTGAGTTTTTCTTAGGATGAAGGATCTTTGCTTTTATGCTCACATTTCTGCTCTTCCAGCAGTTGAGAGTAGGACCCCTAAAAGTCTCCCTTCTGTTTTGGATTCCTGGTTCCAGGAGAGTTGGGCCAATTGCCTGTCTTACTGAATTCTGGAGCAGGTGGCTCAGGTACCTTTTAAAAATATATATTTATTTATTTTATTTTTGGCTGCATCGGGGTTTAGTTTCCTGGGCTTCTCTCTAGTTGTAGCGCGTGGGCTTAGTTGCTCCAAGGCATATGAGATCTTTGTTCCCCCACCAGGGATCGAATAGGCATCCCCTGCATTGGAAATAAGATCCTTAACCACTGGGTCACCAAGAATGTCCTGTCTCAGGGACTCTAGTTTATAGTATAGTGAATAAAAAGGGCAAAACTAAGTTCTAGTATCTTTGTATAGAATGATATTCTGGGTGAAACAAAGAGGTGAGGCCAAATTCAGCTGGACAAATAAGAACTGAAAGGAGTTTGTTTTTGCCCACTCTGAGTTATTTACATTTCCCCAGTAGACTTTTCTAATCTCCTAGATACTGAACTGTTTTCTTTGTCTAGATCTGTAGAAGGGGATGACAGAGGATGAGATGGTTGGGTGGCATCGCCGACTCTATGGACATGAGTTTGAGCAAGCTCTGGGAGTTGCTGATGGATAGGGAAGCTGGCATGCTGCAGTCCATGGGGTCGGAAAGAGTCGGACATGACTGAGTGCCTGAACTGAACTGTACGTGAAAACAGAACTGTAACTCGTTAGTGCATGTGTGTGTGCTAAGTCTCTTCAGTCATGTCTGACCCTTTTCTACTCTATGAATTGTAGCCCGCTAGGCTCTTCTGTTCATGGGATTCTTCAGGCAAGAATACTGGAGTGGGTTGCCATGCCCTCCTCAATTCATTCATACTAAGGTGCAAATTGGAGAAGGAAATGGCAACCCACTCCAGTGTTCTTGCCTGGAGAATCCCATGGACGGAGGAGCCTGGTAGGTTGCAGTCCATGGAGTCGCACAGAGTCGGACACGACTGAAGCGACTTGGCAGCAAGGTGCAAATAGCTAATAGCATTTAATTTTCAACAAGCATTTAATGAGTCTACCCTGCAGCATAGATAGGTGGATAGAAGGAATGGGTAGATTAGTGATAAAACAAGAAGAGTAAAATGTTAGTAGTAGAATCCAGGCAGGGAGCATATTGTTCTCACTGCAAAATCCTTTATTTTTTGTTGATTGTTCGAAAAATTTCAAGGCCTTGATAACTATATGGGAAAGGGGAAGAAGAAATACTGGTAAGGAAAGAAAGAAAACAGATCTTTGTCTCCAACGAGCTTTTAGTCATTAGAGAAGATAAAGTGTTAATCACTCAGATGTGTCAGACTCTTTGTGACCCCATGGACTGTAGCCTGCCAGACTCCTGTGTCCATGGGATTTCCCAAGCAAAAATACTGGAGTCGGTAGCCATTCCCTTCTCCAGGGGATATTCCCAACCCAGGGATCGAATCCCGGTCTCCTGTATTACAGGCAGATTCTTTACCATCTGAGCCACCAGGGAAGCCCAGAGGAGATAAAGCACATACACACAAAAAACTGAGTTCTAACGCTAAGATATTTTGAGATCAGAAGTCAGGTTTTTTACCTTTCTCTATGCTCTCCCGTCCTGCCTGCCCCCGTCCCAAGCAGTGGATATGGCTGAATGCAAAAAGTAGGAGGAGGCTGTAGCTCTTTTTGGCTTTAAATTTTTTTTTTTTAATTTATTTTTGGTTGTGCTGGGTCTTCATTGCTGCCTTCTCTAATTGTGGCGAGCTGGGGGCTACTCTCTAGTTGCGGTGTTCAGGTTTCTCATTGCAGGGGCTTCTCTTGTTGTGGACTGTGGAGCATGGGCTCAAGGCTCACAGGCTTCTGCAGTTGTGGCTTGGGCTTAGTTCCTCCACGGCATGTAGGATCTTAGTTCCCAGACCAGGGATCGAACCCGTGCCCCTCAGCATTGGCAGGCAGATTTGTAACCACTGGACCACCAGGAAGTTCCTTGTTTTGGCTTTTATGTCAAAAAGTCCAGACTCTTAGGAGAAGGAAATGCCCTAGAACAGAAATTCACCCCTAAAAGAGCAGAGAAGGAGCATTACTTCCTAATCCCTCGGATTATTAATAGAAAGAGATTCAAGAAACAAAGTGGCTCTGCTGGCCTGCTGGTTCATGCTAAGTAGTTAAGTGCTCAGATTAGAAATGATTGGTTTAGGAGAAAGTAACCACCTGCTTCTAATTTATTGATCAGATTAGGACACATTTGACAGTGATGAGGGTACTATCGATAATTATACCAGGGCGGTAAGCATAAGGCCTCCCTGGTGGCTCAGGCTGTAAAGAATCTGCCTGCAATGCAGAAGACCCAGGTTTGATCCTTGGGTTGGGAAGGTCCCCTTGAGAAGGGAGAAGCCACCCACTCCAGTATTCTTGGCTGCAGAATCCCATGGACAGAGGAGCCTGGTGGGCTACCGTCCATGGGCTCGAAAAGAGTCAGACACGATTGAGCAAACTTTCAGTTTCACAATAAGCATGAATCAAAACTGGCCTGGCCCAGATAAACTGGGATGTATAAACTGGGAACAGGGGCCTCAGGAAAGAACTGAATATCCTAAGCAGGGCGTGTGCGCATCAAGCACTGGTCCGGAAGGGGCCCTGCAAACAGAACTGATGCATGGAGTCCCAGTGGTATCTTGGGTAACAGTTAATTGATGGTGTTCTCCCCTCCCTCTGGGGCCTTTGCTTAAGTTCCCTGGAACCTTGGCATAGCTCAGGGTGATGCTGGGGGAAGGGAGTGGGCCTAGAAGTCATCAAGATAAAAATGAATATTACTCATCTATTCACTAAACTTGGAAGACGAGAGAAGGGATAACTAACTAGACGGTAATAAACTACAAGTCTCATAAGAGCAGGGATCATGTCTGTCTTGTTCAACACCTAGCAAAAGCATTTCAAAGTCAACTTTAAAAAAACTATTTGCTGAATAAATGAATGAATGAGTGAATGAGGTAAATCTGTGCCCTGGGAAGAAAGGCAGTGTTAATAATAGAAACAGAGACAGGAAGTGAAATGGGTTTAGAAAGGAAGATAGTTTTGGTTTGAAAAGCCTTGCTTTGAGGGGCCAGTGGTATAAGCTCAGTATCTAAATGTGAATCAGCTGGGCAAGTGCAGATGGAGCTTTAAGACTGCGGTCAGTGCTGGGCTTGGGAGCCAACTACATGTTGGTAGTGAGTGTCATGGAATAAATTCAATCATTTAGGAAAAACAGAATAACACTGAGCTTTAGGGATGGGGGGCTTCCCTGGTGGCTCAGATGGTAAAGAATCTGCCGCAATGTGGGGGACCTGAGTTCAATCCCTGGCTCAGGAAGATCTCCTGGAAAAGGGAATGGCTACCCACTCCACTATTCTAGCCTAGAGAATTCCATGGACAGAGGAGTCTGGTGGGTACAGTCCATGGGGTTGCAAAGAGTTGGACATGACTTAGGGGTAGGGGGAGTGAAGGAAACAAAGCCAAAGGAGACAAAAAGGAACAATCAAGCTATTTGAATTTCAATAAGGTCAAATTTAAGTCAAAGGAGTGACTCTCTAAGAGTGGAATATAATTCCCAGGAAAGGTGGGATGGAAGGGACTAGGCCACCTCAGTTAGCAAGTAAACATTAACCACTGAGGAATGCTGTTAACTGTCTCCAGTATCCATTTTTAAATTAAGTTTTAGTAATACAGGACCTTTGCCCTCACTGAGTTCCCCCTACCCTGCCCCATGACAATTTATTTCAAAACACTTTAAACATAAAACAAAAAGAATTTTACAATGAACAGACATAGACGCAGATTCTACCACTAACATTTTACTCTTTTTGTTTAATCACTAATCTATCCATGCTATCTCTCTCCACCCATTCATTTGTCTATTTTAGTTTTTGACAGTTTCAAAGAAAATTGCAGACATCCCCTATATCCTTCAACATACCTATTATCAACCAGAATTCAGTATTTATTTTTTCTTTTGATGTAAAATTTGAATACAATAAAATGCACCGGTCTTAAGAGTATATTCACTGAGTTTGCCCCAAACATTTATTATAGAGGTTTTCCAAACACACAGCAAAGTTGAAAGACTTTTATAATGATCCCTTACTCATCAACTAGATTTTACCATTAATATTAACATATACTTGCTTTATCATACTCTGTCCATTCATCTGTTTTTCTAAATCCATTAATCTACCTCATTAAAGATTTTGGTTTGACATTCTACAGTTCTTATTTTATTCTGGTCACACAGAAGACTGTGTTTCCTAGACTCCACATTTTTAGAAATGACATATGGTTTCTTCTGATAAAAAAAAGTAAAAGAGAATGTGTAAGATCCCTATATCCTGTTTTTAATTAGAGGATTGCTTTACCAAGTTGCGTTAGTTTCTGCCATACCACAACGCAAATCAGTCACAATATGTATATCTCCTCCCTCCTGGGCCTCCCTCCCGCCCCTCTAGGACATCACAGAGTGTCAGGCTGGGCTGTCTGTGTTACACGGTAACTTCTCACCGGTTATCCATTTTACACGTGATTGTGTATATGCCACGATGCTGCTTTCTCCATTCGTCCCATCCTCTCCCTCCCTCATTGTGTCCATAAGTCCATTCTCTATATCTGCGTCTCCATTCCTTCCCTGCAAATAGGTTTGTCAATACCATTTTTCTCGAGTCTGTATAAATGCCTTAATATATGATATTTGTTCTCCTCTTTCTGACTGACTTCACTCTGTATAACAGGCTCTAGGTTCATCCACCTCTGCTGCTGCTGCTGCTGCTAAGTCGCTTCAGTCATGTCCGACTCTGTGCGACCCCACAGATGGCAGCCGAAGAGGTTCCCCCGTCCCTGGGATTCTCCAGGCAAGAACACTGGAGGGGGTTACCATTTCCTTCTCCAGTGCATGAAAGTGAAAAGTGAAAGTGAAGTCACTCAGTCGTGTCCAACTCTTAGCGACCCCATGGACTGCAGCCCACCAGGCTCCTCCGTCCATGGGATTTTCCAGGCAAGAGTACTGGAGTGGGGTGCCACTGCCTTCTCCACATCCACCTCACTAGAACTGATTCAAATGACTGAGGATTATTCCATTATATATGTATGTGTGTGTGTGTATATTTATATATACCGTATCATTTTTATCCATTCATCTGTAAATGGACATCTAGGTTGCTTCCATGTCCTGGCTATTGTAAACAGTGCTGCAGTGAACATCAGGGTATGTATGTCTTTTAGAACTGTGGCTTTCTCAGAGTGTATGCCCAGTGGTGGGATGGTTGGGTCATATGGTAGATTTATTCCTCGTTTTTAAGGGCTCTCCATGCTGTTCTCCATAATGTCTGTATCAGTTTACACTCACATCAGTAGTGTAGGAGGGTTCCCTTTTCTCCATACCTTCTCCAGCATTTCTTGCTTGTGGATTTTTTGATGATGGCCATTCTGACTGATGTGAGGTGATACCTCACTGTGGTTCTGATTTGCATTTCTCTAGTAACTAGTAATGTTGAGCATCTTTTCATGTGTTTATTGGCCATCCATGTGTCTTTGGAGAATTGTCTGTTTAGATCTTCTGCTTATTTTTTTGATTGGGCTGTTTGTTTTTCTGATATTGCACTGTATGAGCTGCTTATATATTTTGGAGGTTAATCCTTTGTCAGTTTTTTCGTTTGCAATTATTTTCTCCCATTCTGAGGGCTGTCTTTTCATCTTGTTTTAAGGTATGTAAAGTCCCTCTTTCAGGGAAGACTAGGAGATGGGCATTTCTGTCTCTTCCCTTTGCACTGAGCCTGAGGGTGATAGCTGTTAAGAACTGTTTCTAGTTTACTACCGTCCTGTTGAGCCCATGAACAGACATCCTGCTGGCCACCAGAGCCAGCGTGGGATGTGTCCTCTGGGCAGCTGCCATGAAAGCCAAGATGCCAGGTGTGTGTACAACATCCTTTCTATGGAGACGCTGGTAGCCTGGAGCAGGGTAGAGGAAGAGCATGGAATGGTTCCCACTGGTCTCTGGAGATGATTGCGGTAGGCCCCCACATATGTTGGATTAGAAGCCTTACCCTCAAGCTACAGCTTTTAAGATCTGCAAACAGGCCTCTTTCACAGAAAGATGGGGCTTTTCTGTCTGCTGTCTCTGTGCTGTGTCCTGGGTCAGATAGCTAGTGAGTCTGTGCAAGCGCTTTAAACACTCTTCTTCCTTCACTGTAGCCTTATGAGTCTTAGGGACAGGAAGCCCTGCTGGCTTTCAGAGGAAGGTACTTTGAGGGGCCATTTCTTAAGTGGAAGTCTTAAAAGTTGGGGCACAAGGTGTGTAATACAAATCCTTTACTCTTCATGGAGAAGCTAGGAGTTAGGAGTCCCCCATCCCCAGTTGTTGTCAACTACACCCTGGTGGAGTTTGGTGAGACGGTGTTTCAACCTCTCTAGCCTGTTTCAATGTGTGTGTGTCTAAGAGTTGCTCGGCTAGTTTGGGAATTGTTCTATGCGTAGCTGTAGATTCAGAGGGAGGAGGTAAATTAGGGAGATTCCTACGTTGCTGTTTTGAACTGGATTCTATTTTTAAAAATCTATTTGTTATAGCAGCTTGAGCTACATCCTAGCCATAATAAAAAATAATCCCTGGGAGTTTCTATCATTATGATCTCCAATAATTGTATGAAGGATAAAAACCAGTTACCTATTTTGTTGTCATTTGCTGTTGTGTCAGACTCTTTGTGACCCCACGGACTGACTATAGCCCGCCAGGCTCCCCTGTCCAAGGGATTTCCCAGGCAAGAATACTGGAGTGGTTTGCCATTTCCTCCTCCAGGGGATCTTTCCAGACCAGGGATCGAACCCACATCTGCTGAATTGGCAGGAGGATTCTTTACTACTGAGCCACCAAGGAAGCTCAGTTACCTATTTAATTAGTATCAAATAACTAATTTGCCATAATTTCTCACTTTTCCTCATCACTTTTTTTTAAACTGAGGTATAATTAACAATCAGTATTATGCATAGATCTTAGATGTTTAGTTGGAAGAATTTTGACAATTCCATATACCTGTATAACCACAACTCAAAGCAGTATACGGAATATATCTGTCATCTTAAAGGTTCTCTTTTGTTCAGCTTGAATACATCAACTTCTGTTCATCCCCAGGCAATCATTTTATCATTTCTACCATTACAGATTAGTTGTGCCCATTCTTGATAGTTTTGCCTGAATTTGATAGGAATGGAATCATATGTGTAATTTCTTTTGCTTAACATAATGTTTTCATCCACATGGTTACATGTATCAATATTCTTTTTTTTTTTTTAAGAAATGGATTGGTAATATTCTATCATATTAATATACTACAGTTTGGTTATCTGTACCTGTTGATGGAGGTTTGAATTGTTTTCAGTTTTTTGATATTGTGATTCAAGCTGCTACAAACATCTTTTTTGTGGAGATACACTTTAATTCCTCTAGAGTAACTACCTAAAGGTAGAACTGCTAGATCATGGGGTAAATGCATATATATAATTTTTTTGTAAAGAACTACCAAACAGTTCTCTAAAGTAGGAAAAGAATGTGGAAGAACTCCACTTGCCCCCCCACTAACCTGATCTTAGTCATTTTAGTGAGTGGGCAATGGAATCTCTTGTGTTTTAAATGTCTGTTTCACTGAGAATTTGTAGATGTCCATCACCTTTCTGTGTGCTTATTGGTCATTCATATATCTTCTTTTGTGAAATGTCTCATTACTTCTTTTGCCACTTTTTTGGGAAATTTATTTTATTTAGTTATTTTTGCTATTCTGGATCTTCTTTGCTGCACTCAGGCTTTCTCTAGTTGCAGTGTGTGGGCTTCTCACTGAGGTGGCCTCTGTGTTGTGGAGCACAGGCTCTAGGGCATGTGGGCTTCAGTAGTTGTGGCTCCTGGGCTCTCTAGAGTCCTGGCTCAACAGTTGTGGTGCATGGGCTTAGTTGCTCTGTGGCATGTGGGATACTCCTGGACCAGGGCTCTAATCTGTGTCTCCTGCATTGGCAGGCGGATTCTTCACCACCGAGCCACCAGGGAAACACTGCCAAACTTTTAATTTGATATTGGGGTATAGCCAATTAACAATGTTGTCATAGTTTCAGGTAGACAGCAAAGGGACTCAGCCGTATGTATACATGTATCCATTCTCCCCCAAACTAACCTTTGCCAAGCTCTTTAAACTGGGTCATCTTTTTATTGCTGATTTGTATTCATGTGTTATGCATATTTGTATTTGTGCATGATGGACAGAAGTCCTTTTGTTAGCTACCTCCCAAGGATTTTAAAAAAATATGTATTGATTTTGCCATGCCAGGTCTTAGTTGTGGGGGATCTTGGATCTTCGCTGCAACATGCAGGATCTTTAGTTGCGGCATGTGGGATCTACTTCCCTGACCAGTGATCGAACCTGGGCCCCCTGCCCTGGGAGCGGGGAGTCTTAGCCACTGGGCCACCAGGGAAGTTCCCCTCCCGCTGATTTCTGATCAATTCGATCTGAAGAGCTGTGGTTCTGCCTTTGTTGGTAGGCACATTATAGACCTTCTCAGCCATGCCAAAGCACGTATCCAGAATAATGGCACACATGCACACTTCCTGCTGTACTTCTCAAAGATGCTTTTCTCTTAGCTACCTGGGGAGGCACATTATTTAACCGCATCTTGAAATTATTTCCTTACTTATTCCTAAGCACATTATTCTTTAGTTAGCTTTTAACTGACATTTGCAAGATGGCCTTACAATTTGTTGTTCAACCCTGTTAATATATCACCTTCAAGTTTTACTGTTCAAAAACCAAGAAGTCTTTGGTAAGATTTGTAAATGGAAGATGTGAAGGATCTGCATCCTTACGGTAAAGAATACGTTTCTATTCAGGGTTTCAAACATGGATTAAAGTCATTATTCCTTAATTTGAGGAAAGTTTCCTCAGAGTATTAAACAATAATATCAAAACATGTCTAGTGATGTAGTATTATTATGTTGGTGTAAATGTAATTGTGGTTTCAGACTGAATTTTAAATCATTATACTTAGGCTCAAACACATCTTTATTAAGCAAAATAGGAACCATTACAATCAACACATTTTTTGCCAATGAGAAATAAGTTGGTTTATTCTTGTAGCATAAAATTCTGTGCTTTGGGATTTGATGAACTCTTGGAAAGCATTTTCTGCTTCCTGCTGGTTGTAGAAGTGTTTTCCCTGCAAAAAGTTGTCAAGATGCTTGAAGAAGTGATGGTTGGTTGGCAAGAGGTCAGGTGAATATGGCTGATGAGGCAAAACTTCGTAGCCCAATTCGTTCAACTTTTGAAGCGTTGGTTGTGTGATGTGCGGTCAGGCGTTGTCATGGAGGATAATCGGACCCTTTCTATTGACCGATGCTGGCTGAAGATGTAGTTTTTGGTGCATCTCATCACTTTGCTGAGCATACTTCTCAGATGTAATGGTTTCACTGGGATTCAGAAAGCTGTAGTGGATCAGACTGGCAGCAGACCACCAAACAGTGACCATGACCATTTTTTGGTGCAAGTTTGGCTTTGGGAAGGGCTTTGGGGCTCTTTCTCAGTGCAATCACTGAGCTGGTCATCACCGGCTGTGGTATAAAATCCACTTTTTGTCACACGTCACAATCTGATTGAGAAATGGTTCCTTGTTGTTGCATAGAATAAGAGAAGATGACACTGAAAAATAACAATTTTTTTGATTTACAGTCAGCTCATGAGGCACCCACTTATCAAGCTTTTTCACCTTTCCCATTTGCTTCAAATACCGAACAACCATAGAATGGTTGACATTGAGTTCTTGGGCAACTTCTCTTATAGTCGTAAGAGGATCAGCTTTGATGATGGCTCTCAGTTGGTCATTGTCAACTTCAGATGGCCAGCCACTGTGCTCCTCAGTTTCAAGGCTCTCGTCTCCTCTGCAAAACTTCTTACTGCACTGTACATTTGTTAGCAGTTCCTGGGCCAAATGCTTTGGTGATGTTGCAAGTGGTTTCCACTGCTTTAAGACCCATTTTGAACTCAAATAAGAAAATGGCTTGAATTTGCTTTTTGTCCAACATTTCCATTGTTGTTGTTCAGTCGCTCACTTGTGTCCGATTCTTTATGACCCCATGCACTGCAGCACGCCAGGCTTCCCTGTCTTTCACCATCTCCTGGAGTTTGCTCAAACTCATGTCCATTGAGTTGGTGATGCTATCCAACCATCTCATCCTCTGTCACTCACTTCTCCTGCCCTCAATCTTTCCCAGCATCGAGGTCTTTTCCAGTGACTCAGCTCTTTGCATCAGGTGGCCAGAGTAATGGAGCTTCAGCATCAGTGCTTCCAATGATTATTCAAGGTTTTTCCTTTAGGATTGACTGATTTGATATCCTTGTAGTCTGAGGGTCTCTCAAGAGTCTTCTCAACACCACAGTTCAAAAGCATCAGTTCTTCAGATCTCAACCTTCTTTATGGTCCAGCTCTCACATCTGTACATGAGTACTCTCACATCCATACATTTCCATAGTCTAAAATATATATAAAATAAACAGCAAGTAGTAAGTCATTAATAAAAAAAAATGTAGAGTGAGAAATATACATTAAAATGATGTATAACATAATCACACTTAAGAATATATTCCAATATCAAATGGCAAATTTCAACAATGCAAAACCGCAGTTACTTTTGCACCAACCTAATAAACTGAGTTGATTATTGAAGTCATCATTACGCTTTTTGAGTAAATTTGGGAAATGTCTATTTACATCCTAAGCTGAAATTTACCTTCTGCCCACCTACCTGCACAGAATCCTAACCTTGGAAGGGATGTCAGACCATCTTCTTGCCTTTTAATAAACTGCTTCCAAATCATATCATACCAGGTAGACCTATATTTTATTTTTTTAATTGTCAGGGAAGAAGATTAATGTTCTTAAGTTCTCAGTTCAGTGCCTATGAGTCCTCTTTGTTGGGTTGTTCCTTCCTATCCCCTCAGTGCCTGAAAAATAAAGCAAATTCCTATATTCTGTTCTCATTAGAGAAGGGAAACAGCTCTCACTCACTCTTATACATATTACAGATTTGGAAAGTCATCCTGTACCTGTCTCTCTCTTTTTGTATGCGCTTGAATGCAGTGAAAATTTTTTCCTAAACTGGAAAAAAGAAACTCATCCTTAACTTTACACTCAGGTCATCTTCCCTTCTAGCTCTTTACTCATTCACACTATCCTAAGTTACCCGCCGCCCCTCCCCCCGCCCCCCCCAAAAAAGAAAATTGGACTCATTTGGGAAATGAAAGAGCAGAGAGATGACGACTGTAGAGTGAGGTAGACAAATACAGAGAAAGAAAGGTATCCATGTGGAGACATATCTGGAGATGGACAGACTCACAGAGGTGTGCAGAGGCAGCAGGCACAGAACTTCTGCACGAGCATGTTCAGTCATGTCTGACTCTTTATGACCCCGTGGACTGTAGCCCGCCGGGCTCCTCTGTCCATGGGATTCTCCAGCCAAGAATACTGGAGTGAGTTGCCATTTCCTCCTCCAGGGGATCTTCCGACCCCGGGAGCGAACCCACGTCTCGTGTCTTCTGCATTGGCACATGGGTTCTTTACCAGCTGAGCCGCTGGGGAGGTGCCCCAAACGTAAACTAGTTCTCCAGGAACCAATACGTGCACAGCACAGTCTCCGTGCAATGTGAGGATTTTAGAGATCTTCTAAACTTGATCCACAGTGCGTTCTTCATGACAGAACTTCCACATGCTCTTAAACAGGCCTCATTCTATCACTTTAGGTGTTTTGAGGAATATGAATGTGTGCCACACATTTAAAGTAAAGTGAGAAACTGCTTTCCTTTTGATACCTTCTTCAAAAGATAGGAATTGTCCATTGATGTTTTTTTATCATCAGAAGAATAGTTCTTACAGAAACAACAACTACACAATTCTATATGATACCAGAAGATAATGTTAGGGCAATGATCTAGAAGAATAAATCTGTACCAGTTACCAGTTATCAGTTTATCGCCTCTTAGCTTCACAGTCACCCTTTGCTCTGCGTCAGTGGGCGGTCACTTTAATCACCTTCACAGTGAGTGTGATGCTGGGCTTTCTCAGTAGAGGGCGCTAGAGGGCAGGCGAGGACTACCCTGATGTCTGGGCTGCTGCCTGGTGCAGGCGTGGCGAGGGTGTGAGGACATTTGATGGAGTTCGGCTCCATCCATGGGTCGCCTCAGTCTCAGCTCTGTGGTCTAGAAACTACACACCCTGAAGGATTTCTGCTTGCATCCATGTCCCAGAGGCATTCTGCCAGCACCCACCCCCAGACCCTGTGCAGATAACCTGACTCACAGGCCACTGAGCGGGCACCCCCCTCTGTAGACCCCCACTCCCTGTGCAAAGCTATGCTGTGGGTTGCCTCCTGCCTGCCCAGGGACTGCAAACTGACCTCTGTTCTGGGAAAACCAGCAAACTTCTCTGGTGTCAGTGGACTGAGTTCTCCAAGGAGCTCTGAATCCCAGCCTTTGTGAGGGAGGTGGCGGGGCTTTCCAAGTTTATCTTTCCTTGGTTACTCCTCCATAGCTCAAAGGTATTTTACAGAATTTTGTTATATTCAATAGACACTTGTTTATCAGAATGCAGTAATTTCTTAAACTTCCATGGGTAAAGCAATAGCAATACTGAGGTTTTAGAAAGAAATGCAGCTACTTTTCTACACACAGAAGATTTGAGAATAATTTTTAGAATGACGTAAGGGATAAGGGAACTGGTTTCTTCATTCACAAATTTTTCTTACCTACTTTCGATTTTGCTTTTGAAATCGGGTGATGGCATCTTTTACTTCTCAAAGGAAATGAACATAGTTTTGTTTCATTAGCTTGACTGTCAGATTCAAGTCAAGAGAAATTTTAACTCATAGATAGTATGAAACTAGTGGTAAAGCAATAGAGATCTGGGTGTGGTCCCCGGTGGGATGGCAGTCATGATTTCAGGTTAGTACAGGTATCATGTATGTGCTTGGGACAACGGCTCAGATGGTACAATCTGCCTGCAATGCAGGAGGCCTGGGTTCAATCCTTGGGTCAGGATGATCCCCTGGAGGAGGGCATGGCAACCCATTCCAGCATCCTTGCCTGGAAAATCCCATAGACAGAGGAGCCTGGCAGGCTATCGTCCACTGCTGCAAAGAGTCATGACCGAAGTGACTGAGCATGCACGCACAGGCATCATGACAGCACTTCAGATTAGTGACATTGTGTGATAAGCTGATTCCTTCAGGGGAAAAATAATTAGTGCACTTGAGCCTGAATAAGAACTTGCATGTGTGTGTGTGCTTAGGCGTGTCCGACTCTTTGTGACCCCATGGACTGTAGCCCACCCAGCTCCTCTGTGCATGGGATTTCCCTGGCAAGAATACTGGAGTGGGTTGCCATTTCCTACTCCAGGGGACCTTCCTGACCCTGGGATCAAACCAGCATCTCCTGCATTGGCAGGCTGATTCTTTACCACTGAGCCTCTTGGGAAGCTCTTAGGAAACAAATTGAGGGGAGAGTGCATAGGGGGAAAAAACCCTACATCACAATCCTGGGGATGATATAATCACAGGGACAATATTAACGCATAATGATGTAATTCATGAGAGTAAATGTGACAGGGCTTTGAACTTCTGGGATTTTTATGACATGTATTTATGCTAGTCTAATTGTGATCCTAAATGACAGGTGTAAGAGGCTCTTGGATGTGAGAATACCTTAGAATAAACTGGGGAACTTGTTCACGTGCAGGTTCCCAGCTACTTGGTTGTGTCCCAGTAACTGGCCTTTTTATCAAGTACCCCTTATTCTGATGAAGATGCTGACTGTACTTTGAGAAACCATGACTGAGTTAGTGCCTGAATGAGCTCCCTTAAGAAAAGTGGAGTTTAATTTAGAAATAAGAATAAACTGAAACACTGTTCATGTGTCCCTGATACTAAAATGGCCTTTATCATTTTATTCTATGCTTCGTCCCAGAGTTCAGGCAGTAATGAATACCCTGTCCCCAATAACCTGTTTCTGTGTAGAAAGGCCCCCTCATGTTTGATTTGCCTGGCCATGTCTTGCTGGAGATGGAGAAGTTATTTATGGCTAAAGTTCTTCCTTTTTCCTCCCAGCAGTAAGGTGAATAAAACTCATTTTGTTTCAAGAAAGGAAAATAATTCCAATCCAACAGAATAAAGCCAATAATATCATGGAAAATTAAAGGGAAAAGTTTGGAATCATGTTAAGAATAAAAAGCTTCCCTGGTGGCTCAGATGGTAAAGAATCTGCCTGTAACTCAGGTAACCCAGGTTCGATCCCTGGGTCAGGAAGATCCCCTGGAGAAGGGCATGGCAACCCACTCCAGTATTCTTGCCTGGAGAATTCCATGGACAGAGGAGCCTGGCAAGCTATAGTCCATGGGGTCACAAAGAGTTGGACATGACTGAATGTGGTGTTGGAGAAGACTCTTGAGAGTCCCTTGGACTGCAAGGAGATCCAACCAGTCCATCCTAAAGGAGATCAGTCCTGGGTGTTCACTGGAAGGACTGATGTTGAAGCTGAAACTCCAATACTTTGGCCACCTGATGCAAAGAGCTGACTCATTTGAAAAGACCCTGATGCTGAGAAAGATTGAGGGCAGGAGGAGAAGCGGACAACGGAGGATGAGATGGTTGGATAGCATCACCGACTCAATGGACAGGAGTTTGGGTAAACTTCAGGAGTTGGTGATGGACAGGGAGGCCTGGTGTGCTGCGGTTCATTGGGTCGCAAAGAGTTGGACACGACTGAGCGACTGAACTGAACTGAGTGACTAACACTTGAGTGAAGAATAAAAAGCCAGCATTTTTTAAGGTCTCCAGAAAAAAAGCCCAATATCTTAATAAAACATGCCGGAATAAGCTGTATGTGTGCTAAGTCGCTTCAGTCATGTCTGACTCTTTGAGACCCCATAGACTGTAGCCTGCCAGGTTCCTCTGTCCATGGGATTCTCCAGGCAAGAATACTCGAATGGGTTGTCACGCCCTCCCTCAGGGAATCTTTCCGACCCAAGGATCGAACCTGCATCTCCTGCATTGCAGGCAGATTCCTCACCACTGAGCCACCAGGGAAGATCCCAAATAAGGTAGAAATCATATTAGGAATGACTGTGATCTACCTTTTAAACTCAGAAGTGACTCTGGATCAGATAGTAATAATAGAGTAATAGGAAAACTGGGATGTCCCAGGCTGGTTTCTGCTTTATATGCCCCAAAGAACCTCGGTTAAGCCCTCATTCCTCACCTGAATAGACTCTTGGGAGCTGACCCAAACTGGCTAATGTTCAAGTCTGAAAACTAGTTGCACAAAACAAAACCTAAAATGATCCCCTGGAGCAAAAGAAAAAAAAATATTTGGTTTCGACAGTGCCTCTGGGAGGAACTCCAGACACTTTCACTCCGGACCCTCCCTGCATTCTTTGGGGTTAAGCAGCCACCACAAGAAGCAAAACAGCATGAGAAAAGGCTGAGTCAGATGACATGTAGCAACAAGCCCAGGCACTCCTCCAAGGGCCCAGCAAGTCGGAGGCCTCCCAGCGTTGTCCTTTCTTGGAACTTTGAAGGCTTCTTGAGTTACCAGCAGCAAGGCCATCCTTGCTTCTCATGAGATTTACTCTCTCTGAAAGGATCGCATCCACAGGGACAATTATTGATTGAACGAACATTCCTGATGATGTCATTTGTGTCCTGAGATCTTGACCAACAACTTGCTCGTGGTTGCTGTGCTCATGATTTTGGCTGAGGATACTCTTTGGAGGGAAAATGTGGCTTCTACTATAGATGATTGTTTTTTAATAGTGGGGAAAGAATGTGAAATAGGAAAGGGATGAAGAATAGGCTGATTTTCTAGTTAAAGTTAATAATGAAACATGTATTAGAGATTCCCTCTCATCACAGCAGAGGTCAAGTCCTGTTATAAATAGCACATCCACTTGCAAATTAATTTCATAGTCCCACTTGGTTCCTCACTCCTCTCACATCACAGAACAGTGGAGCAAAAGAAGGGATACCGTCCTCGAGTGTCAGCACTTTTGGGTGCTTGGGGTGCCCTAAAGCATCACCTGCTGTTCTTCTCTGGGGGTCACTTACTTTGACATGTATCAGTTAGAGAAGTGATGAAAAAAACGGAATGTGTACAATGTTCCCAAATGCTTAAGGAGAATTTAGAAGAGTGCAGGGGACTTCCCTGGTGGCTCAATGATAGGCCCCTGCCAGTGGGGGAGACATAAGTTTGATCATTGGTCCAGGAGGCTCTCACATGCCGCAGTGCAGCCGGGCCTGTGCACCTCAACTACTGAGCCTGTGCTCTAGTCCTAGAGCTCCTACTGCGGAAGCCCTCATGCCCTAGAACCTGTGCTCCACAACAAGAGAAGGCCTCTCACCGTGTGAGAAGCCTGGATGCTGCAGATTGCTGCGACTAGAGAAAAGCCTGCACCAGCAGTGAAGACCTAGCACAACCAAAAATAATAAATAATGAAATTGGGAATTTAAAAGTGATGGGAATTGGGAACCCCAACCCCGAATCCCCTGGGGAATTTCACTAATAGCTGCTGGAGATACTTGCTGGTTACCTTTAACCTGCTTTGACCTCAAGACATCACCAAGTGTCAGCGAGACACCCCGATTGGTTAACTACCAGCTGGAGTTGCTCTCAGGCTCCTGTGTTGGCCTAATTCTGATGAAAGGTCAGTAAGAGGCACTGTTTTTTACTTCAAAATGACCACACAGTATGGCTGTTGCATGCTGTCCCCGGCTCTACTAATTTCCTGGGAGTCTGGAGCCTTGAGATGCGAGAGAAGCTTTTGAAAACATTCCTGGGAAAGCAAGGTACAGTCTTGTAATGCAGTCTGACAGTGTAAAACCCCCAAAGAATGTAGCAGTGGTTTTGCGATGGTTCACAAGAAGTCTGTGGGTGGCCTATTGATTCTAAGTTCATCAAAATACATCTGTGTCAGGGACCAAAACTACATTTTTGAAGTGCTTAACCAGAGATTTTTCACTAATTAAACTGTACCAAGATATTCTATGAATTTTACTCTCCCAGTTCTCTAGGACTGGCTGCTATCGTACTTGTAGCCCAGATCAGCACAGGTGGCCCCCAGCTGAGGATTCAACTTGAAAGCACAGCTAGGGATGTACCCCCTGCTGCGTGCATCAGGCTGTTGCCATCTCCAGCAGCTGACGACACAGCCGGGTCCCTGGCCCATCACCCCCGTCCATCCTTCAGTCTATCTTAACAGGCTTACAGCTTGGGCTCACGAGGGTCCTCTCAGATGTTGCTATTGAAGCAGAATAGTGCAAAATCCATCTCCAGAGTTTAGGGAGGGGATTTTTCATAAGTGTGGTTGATGAGTTTGACATTTCAGGAGAAGAAACTTTTGTGAAAAGCATGATTAAGACAGCCTGCTACTGCATCTCACTAAATAAGCTGGATTTAGCTCAAATCTCATAGCGGGACAGCAGAAACTCAGTTTTGAATTGACTTGAGTTCCAGTTTCCTTGTCAACAGGTTGGAGCGTTGGCCTCATCAGCGGACTTTAGCTTTGTCTCTGCCCCAGGGATAGAGACCAGCAGCACTAGGGAAGGCTGTGATGACCGTGGTGCACAAAGCCTTCCTGGGAAGGAGTGTGGTGTTCCGCTTGTTGCAGGGGTAAAGTGGTGAGCTGCCAGCAGTGGCGGCTGGGACTTTTCCATACTCAGTTTAAAACAAGCGCTGAAGCTCAACTCACATGTCAGGTAAGAAAAAAAGTCTCCACACTCAAGGTGACTGTCTTTGGAATTCTTGGTTTCATTAAGGTTCTCACAAAATACAAAGCTCAAACATAACTGTCTACATCCACCACAGAACAGAATCAAGTAAGTGGTTAGCACACAATGATCTTTTTCATTTTTAAAAATATAAATAACAGTGTTCAAGGTTGGACAATTTTATCCCGTGTGTGTGTTTCTCTGTAAGGCGTTATGAAGCAGGCCCTTCACTGATAAGTATGCCGTACTTGTCGTCAGGAAGCACTGCCCACAGGCAGGGAAGGCCACTGTGGATGCGGTCCTGAGGGTGACACCCACGGATCCGTGTTGCCTCGGCCTGTGAAAACTAAGCGATCAATCAGACACCCTCCGATCAGTTCTCACAGTTTCATTAATTTTCTTTCTACTACAAAGTAACAATAGAAAGGGGGTCACCTCCCAGTGGCATGCAAGCTCTCGGGAGATCAATCATGAAGGGCAAGAAGGAGGAGGACAGGCTTTTTCCTGGATGGAATTTTTTCCTTTTATCCAGAAAAAAACCCCCAATAACCCACAGAGCTTAATGGGTGGCTTGTACTGAAACATTTTTCAGATTAAATAGTGTTGAGAGAAGGGGTAGTCTTTTGGGTGGGTACTGGAGAAGAGGTTAAAGTGGGGAGGTCACCGCTGGGAAAACACCACTGCCAGTCCAGCCCCCCACGGGAGTCACATCGCCGGTGAGGCCTGGGGGCAGAGCCAGGGCCCCCGCCTTGGGCACGAAGTCCGAGGGAAGGCTCTCTAGCAGGCACTTGACCTGCTCCTGGCCCAGCTTGATCTTGTCATCCAGCTCTCGCTGCTCGATGAGGAGTGTCGACTTCATTTTCACGAAATGCCGGTAATCTTGGAGCTGCTCTTCGGAGAGGTAATTGGCCAGGATGTCCAGCACCACGCGCTCCCTCCGATCCACGTTCTCCTTGAGCTCCCGGGCGTCCTCGTGCTGAGCAGACAGGACCTTCCTCTTCTCGTTGAGTGAACTCTGCCAGGGCGAGATGAGTGGGTCAGCAGAGGGCCAGTTTTGGGGGGGGAAGAGAGCCACACTGCCTGTAGAGAGATTTTTTTACAAGACGGGACAATATCTAAGATGCTATTTCAACTGTCACTCTTAAGTAGGGAGGCGCAAGTGTTTTGAACATCAGCTTATTACCCTTATGGTGCTTATGTATGGTCCAGCTTTAATTAGACAGGCATTACATTCAACTGGCGGGGGTAATGGCTTTACTTTAGGCTTCTAGTCTTAAAAGGACAATCAGGATTCCACTTGTAGGGGGTCCTTAAGAGTAGTCAAAGTCCTAACGGCATGAAGTAGGACGGTGATTGCCAGGGCCTGGGGGGTGGGGAGAGTGGAGGACTTGTTTCAATGGGTATAGAGTTTTGCGAGATGAAAAAAATTCTGGAGATCTGTTGCACAGCAATGTAAATATACTTAACACTACTGAACTGTACAGCTACAAATGGTTAAGACAGCAAATTTTATACGTGGTGGGGATGGTTTAGTCGCTAAGTCGTGTCCAACTCTTGTGAGCCCATGGGAGGTAGCAACCCAGGTTCCTCTGTCCATGGATTCTCCAGGCAGGAATACTGGAGTGGGTTGCCATTTCCTCCTTCAGGGGATCTTCCCGACCCAGGGACTGAACCCTCACCCCCTGCATTGGCAGGCGGATTCTTTACCACTGAGCCACCAGGGAAGCCTAGGTGCTGTGTGCTCAGTTGTCTCAGACTCTCTGTGACCCCATGGACTGAAGCCCACCAGGGTCCCCTGTCCATGGAATTTTCCAGGCAAGAATACTGGAGTGGATTGCCATTTCCTTCTCCAGGAATCCAGGTTGGGATCATCCCACCCCAGGGATCGAACTCGTGTCTCTTGTGTCTCTTGCACTGGCAGGTGGATTTTTTTTTTAGCACTGAGACACCTGGGAAGTCCTTTATGTAGTTTACCATAATTAAAAAATTGAAGGGGAAAAAAAGGCCAATTATCAAGGAAGTCAAAGTTATGGTTTTTCCAGTAGTCATGCATGGATATGAGCTCTGGACCATAAAAAAGGCTGAGTGCTGAAGAATTGATGCTTTTGAACTGTGGTGTTGGAGAAGACTCTTGAGAGTCCCTTGGACTGCAAGGAGATCACACCAGTCAATCCTAAAGGAAATCAGTCCTGAATATTCACTGGAAGGACTGATGCTGAAGCTGAAGCTCTAATACTTTGGCCACCTGATTCAAAGAGCTGACTCACTGGAAAAGACCCTGATGCTGGGAAGGATTGAAGACAAAAGGAGAAGCCGGCAACAGAGGATGAGATGGTTAGATAGCATCATCAACTCAACAGACGTGAATTTGAGCAAACTCTGGGAGACAGTGGACAGAAGAGCCTAGCATGCTGCACTCCATGGGGTTGCATAAAGTCAGACCTCACTTAGTGACTGAACAACAACAAAACTAATCCTGATGTATTCTGCAGGTGAGCAAGCGCTTATGTGTACTTAAGAGTATAGATGGCATTTAAGTGTTAAGTTGAGCTCAATTCTGGAACAGCTCATCTTCCTCTAAGTACTGCTCCAGTGTTCCCTATCTCACAGACCTGCAGCATCCAGCCAGGTGACCAAACAGGAAACATGGAATTACCTTCTGTTCTGTCCTTCCCCTCATCTAACATGCCCGGCCTGCTGATTCAAACTCATGCTCTAAGTCACTCCCTGTTCTTTATCCCCAAGACAATGGTCTAAATTAACAGCCTAAACCCATCTTTCTAGAAGTCTCCCCATGGTAACATCCTTCTCCCCACTCCCGATCAGGTAATGAAATGAGTTCAAGGCTCTCCAGGCTAAATTCTAAAGTACTGACCCACAGGTCTTGGTGAGGATTTTCTGCACTGGATTCTACTATCCCTCCAGACCCACTCTCCTAGCCTGTCTCAATGTCTGGTGAAGCTGAACCCTGCTGGGTGCTGGGTTCGGCCAGTGGCAGCCACGGCAGGGGACTGGGGGTGGGAGAAAGACGACACTGAGGCCTGTATTCCGGGCTCTCTCCTTGCCAGGTGGCAGTGGCTGAAACCTCTCCTCCAGAGCTATGGCTAAGTTCTGATAAGGGCCCCTTCCTTCTGCTTCTCCGGGTCCAGAGGTGATAATGGCTTCCCCACTGATGCTAGCCCCATGGGGACTGGGCAGCTTCATTATCCCTTCTTGCCTGTGTGCTAAGTCGTGTCCAACTCTTGCGACCCTATGGACTGTGAGCCCATCAGGCTCCTCTGTCCATGGAATTCTCCAGGCAAGAATAGTGGAGTGGGTTGCTGCCCTCCTCTAGGGGATCTTCCTGACCCAGGGATTGAAACTATGAATCTTATGTCTCCTGAGTTGGCAGGCAGATTCTTTACCACTAGTGCCACCTGGGAAGCCCTTCTTGGTCTCCCTTAAAAACAAGTGAGTCAAGGAATCACTCTGTGCTCTAGACATACCAACCACATGTAATTCAGTTCCTGCCTGGGCTTTGTCCATAACATTCCTTCTAAATGGTGAAGCTTTTCCCATCAGTCCGCCTGGCATAAAGAAAGCCCTCTAGACGCCACTCAAGCGGCCCTCGTGTGAAGTCCCTCCTGACCCCAGCACCACATGAAGAGTGCTCCCGTGGCCCTGAGTTTATCACTGCGCAGCAGCACACTAGACACAATCGCTGCTTCCACACTGGTCCTCCTCACTGGTGGAGGGGCTGTTTTTAGCCAGTGTCAGCCCCAGCACGCGGAGCAGCTGGAATTTGACAGGTTCTTGTTCTCTGCTGGCTGGATGGAAGGAAGGCGGGAGGGACAACACTTTGGAGGCAAGGACAGTTAGTTTCTAGGGAAACTGTCTGGAGGGAACAAAGGCCTGGCACATATACACAGGTGGGCACTGGTCCAGGGTGCGGGTTTGGGGTCCTGGGCGCTCAGAGTCCCATTCCTAAATGCTTACCATCTAGATCTCTTCTAATCTTTCAAAAATCTATTTGCCAAGACATACCTTTCCTTTTAAGGCAGTACATTCGGAGAAATGATTGGGAAATCCCTAATTTCCAGGAGCCAGGAAGCAAAAGAGCTGCCTCTTACTGGCTGGAGTGCTGGTCAGTCGGCATGTACGTGAAGTTACAGCTCTGTTTATTGTCTGACCTCTTTGGTAAGTAAGTCCCATGCGGGCGGGGATCTGACTGCTTTATTCAGAGTATCCCAAGTGCCTACACCAGATGGTGGCATATACCAGACACAGAGGAAATATCTGCTGCACAGATGAGCAGGTGAAGAATGCTCTGTAGCTCTGCGATGAAGTTCAAGGAGGTGGATAACGCCTGGGGACCATAGCAGGACTCCTGTCCTGGCTGCGTCGCTTACGTGCCTCTAGTGAGAACTCCTTGAGGCTGCGCCTGCAGCGTCTACGGCCACAGTGCCTGACCCAGAGGGCGCCCTGGGATTCTGCGTCATGTCACCACCGCTGTCGTTCCGTTCTTCCAGTGAGGGGTGCGGTGACGACAGTGGGTACGTCCTCCCTTGGCGTCCCTGGCCCCTCACCTGCAGCTTCCCTGGAGCCTGAGCTCATGTTCCTGGGCCCTCTCCTCATCCCCAGTAGCTTCGTCATTCCTCTCTTGTTTTTAATGTCCATCTTCATTATGCCTTTTGCCTTTTTCTGGGACAGAAAGGAAGGAAAGGAACTCTGGCGCCCACATTTCTACTTTTCTAGTAAGTATCCTTGAGGCTGAGGTGTCATGACATGACATCCTGGCATGGGAGCTGCCTTCCCCTCTCTGCCCTGCTCACCTGTATGCCGGACCCCCTTCCCTGCCCCAGGGAGATGGTGGTCTTCTCTAGGACCCCTGTCTCACCATACTTCTCTATGTACATGGGACTTGGGGGAGGCAGGGAGGAGACTTGAAGGGAGCTGCTAGGCCGCCTACCCTTTCCTCGTTACTGGCGTCTTCACCAAGGCCGCTGAGCACGTTCTCCACGCGGGCCAGGCGCCCCGAGAGGGACAGGAGCAGGTTCACCACCTTGTCCAAGTCCCCGATGAACATCTTGTACTTGTCGATCTCGTTGGGCTTGCAGAGCTCACTGATCCAGGCCTCTACCTCCTCCCCCAGGGCGTTATTGAGCTTGATGTCCATCAGCAGGCTCCCCTTGGCTTCCTGGAGGGTCTCGAGCTTGTGGGTGAGGCTTCCAATCAGCTCCGCCTGTCACGAGAGAAGAGACACACAGCAAAAGTTAGCCACCAGAGTGGTCAGAGGTGACAAGATCCACTTCTAGTCGCATCCTTCCTTTTTTTTTGACGCTCAGCTGAAGGCCCTCCTCTGCTCTGTATGGACTGGCCCCAACCTTAGACCACAGTCTCCTTTCCCTTCTCAGAACCTATTCAGTCCTCACAGGCTATGCACAATCACACGTTGCCTTGGAATATTGTCCAGTCACGTCGTGCTGTGCACAACACTGCCTTCCCAGCTGGTTTGTTCACTGCTCACTTTTAAAAGTCTTTTCAAGACATGTTCTCATTTGATCCTCACAACAATACCACAGGCAGGCAGAATATATATTCTTGTTTAACAAACAGAGCAGCTGAGAGTCAAAGGAACCAGGGATTTGCCTGCGATTACAGAGCTGAGTATTAATCACAGATAACCACTTGTGGAGCAATTACTATGAGCCAGACATGGTGAGGAAGTCTACAGATTATCTCCCTGAGCCTTCCCAGCGGTCTTGTAGGAGATACTCGCTCATCTATGCAGTGCACGAGGGGAGTAAATCGGACAGTGTGCTGAGTTTTAATCGGCAAGTGAGCATTAACCAGTAAGTCTGTCCTCAGGTGTCGAGGTGAGTGGTGAAGAGGAGGGAGAACTCTTCTTCGGAGCTTCTACTGAACTTGGCTCCCTAATTTTCTCAGGCTCCTTCAGTTTAAGTAGGGTTCACAGATGTCCTTGAAATGTCCAAGTTCTGGCTTGAATTAAAGGTGACAGGTCAGTGGCAGTCACCAGGTGAGCGGGGTTCAGTGGGTAAGGATGGGTCAAAGAAGGCTGAACAGCCACCGGGGTCAGCATCTAGCCCGCTCAGTCTTCCCTCTGCGGACCCTGCCTTTTGTATTTCGTTTCTTAGCTTTAATTTTATTGGAGTCTAGTTGATTTATAATGTTATGTTTCAGGGGTACGGCAAAGTGTTTCAGTTACACATAAACATATTCATTTTTTAGATTCTTTTCTCATATAGGTTTTCACAGAATACTCAGTAGTGTTCCCCATGCTATACAGTAAATCCTTGTTAGTTACCTATTTATAGTAGTGTGTATATGTTAGTCCCAAGGTCCTAATTTATCCTTTTCCCCCCACGTTTCCCCTTTAGGAACTGTAAGTTTGTTTTTGATATCTGTCAGTTTCTGTCCTCATTTCTGTTTATTCTGTTTCGTGGCAGCAGTTTCTACCGTTCCGTCTTCCAGCTCACTTATCCATTCTTTTAACAACAGAATAATTGACTCCTTCAAGCGTATTTTTCATTCCTGTTTATTTGTATTGTTGCTCTGTTCATCTCTGTTTATTTGTTCCTTAAATCTTCTACTCTTTGTTAAACATCTCGGGTATCCTCTTAACTTGCGCCTCCATTCTTTTTCTGGAGATCTTGGATTATCTTTGCTATCGGTACTCTAAATTCGTTTCCAGATAGGTTGCCTCTCTCTACTTCACTTAGTTGTGGGTTTTTATCTTGTTCCTTCATCTGGAACATATTTCCCTATCGTCTCATTTTGGCTTTCTGTGTTTGTGGTCTCCACCTCTTAGGCTGCAGGATCACAGCTCCTCCTGCTGCTAGTGTCTGCTCCCTGGTGGGTGAGGCTGGTCCCGGGGCTTGTGTAGGCTTCTTGGTGGGAGGGACTCGTGTCTGCCCCTCTGGTGGGCAGGGCTATATCAAGGGGTGTGTTTAGAGGTGGCTGTGAGCTCAGCCTGTCTGCTGATGGGTGGGGCTGTGTTCCTGCGGGTTGTTTGGCCTGAGTGTTCCAGCACTGGTCTGTAGGCTGTTGGGTGGGACCAGGTTGTAATATCAAAATGGCAGACCTCCAGGAGAGCTCACACTGATCAACAGTCTCTGGGGCCTCTGCCACCAGTATCCTTGCTCCCCAGTGAACCACAGCTGACCCCTGCTTCTCCAGGAGACCTTCCAGGACTCATAGGTAGGTCCAGTTCAGGCTACTGTGGTGTTACTGACCCAGTGTGCGTGAAACCTTGTGTGTGCCCTCCAAGAGTGGTGTCTCTGTTTCCCCCAGTCCTGTGGAACTCCTGAACTCAAGCCCCACTGGGGGTTCCTCCTCCCGATCCCAGACCCTCAGGTTGGAGAGCCTGATGTAGGGCTCAGGACTCTCGCTCTTGCGGGAGAATGTCTGTGACATAATTATTTTCCAGTTTGTGGGTCACCCACCTGGCAGGTATGGGGTTTAATGATGTTGTGAAAGTGTCCCCCGCCTCCTTCTGTCTTACTGAGGCGGCTTCTTTGTCTTTCGATGTAAAAATCTCTCTTCTGGTAGACTCCAGTCTTTTTGGTCACTGGTTGCTCAGCAGTTAGTTGTGATTTTGGTGTTTTCATGAGAGGAGGCGAGCTCAGGTCCTTCTACTCTGCCATCTTTCCCAGAACCGAGGGGCTGCTTTTAGTTTGGGTGCTGGCTGTCTCCTTCCCCAGCATGTGCTGGCCGCTGTCCCCTTGATACGCGCTGTGCAGATGCAGAGGCCCGTGCACACTCCTGAGGTGGGGGGGGGGGGGGGGGGGGGCAGTGCTTGGGGCCTGCTCGCAGGTCTCAGGCAGGCAGCTGCTGTCTGCACACTCTTGGGACAGCAGAGGCAATGCTTGGCGCCTGCTCTGTTTTGTTTTTCAAAGACACCAACGTTAGCAGAAGAATCATAGGTCTGCCTGTACAGGAGGTGACGTGAACTCTGGGCTTCATGAGACAAGGATGGACAGAATGAGAAGAAAATGCCTAGAAGTGATGCAGGGAGGCTTCTGCAGGAAGAACCATCTGCATTCTGCATTTTGATTTCTGAAAGCTGTTGGCGGGGCTGTAATGTGATCGTCAGAGCCCAGTCAGATCGGCTAATACCAGCATCACTGAGCAGTCACACCAATCACTCCTGACCCAAAGGTTGCACATTTGGATGGTATTTGAATTTTTCATTTTACCAAGCCCTTAACATGTGGAGATTTGGATTTTAAAATGTAGTTAAAGAGGGCTTTGAATAACTGAAGGTAGCAAGGGACAGTTGGCTGTATTCAATAGCCATTTCTCTGCCAGGCAGATCTTTTCAAAAAAACCTACCAACTTATACCCATGGAATTCAATGAGGAGAGAGGGGAGAGATGTTTTGATTTTTAAAAAATAACTTACTAGTCTCTCAGGAGCTGATTAATTTGCAAAATCATTGACATATAACCACTTCTCATCTGGCATAAACTGTTAACTCACCTGCCTAAGCTGCTGTTAATAAGGGTTCTCGCTGGAAACATAGTTTAACAGCCCCTCCCTCCCACCTTGCCATCTGCAGGCTGAAATCCTTCTGGGCCTGGTCCACCTCCTCACGGTTCCAGCACCAGCGCAGACACTGGACCAGGAGTCAGGAGATCTGGCTATGACAGAAATTCATTCTCAGGCCAGTCACTCGACTTTTTGTATCTGTTTTTCTCATCCACAGCACGGGCATCCTAATGTCTGCCTGAAAATAACCATTCTGTGTAGTTACAGAGCTCTTTCTCTGTGCCAGGCACCATTTAGGCATCTTCCTATTTTCAGTTACTACCGACAGCAACCCAGTGAGACGGGTGCTGTTATCTCCCTTTTACTGATGAGGAGAGTGAGGCGGACATCAGTTATGTCACTTGCCCAAGCTCAGGCAGACAGAAAGGGACACCACTGGGCTTAGACCCAGGTCTCCAGCTGCAGGATTCAGGCTTTTTGTTGTTATGTTAAAACAGCTCAGAGGAATGTTGTGAGGCTCAGGTAAGATGAAGCAAGCACTTTGGAAAATATAAAAAGTGTTACACATTCAAGTTGTTCCTCTTTTGTGCTATGGTTAAAATTAGGTAGCCCCTTGAAGAACATATACCAGTCACTTGGGTAGATGACCCTAGGGGAAGATAGCCAACCGCTCCCCATCCCCAACACGGTTTTGCCTTCTGCTCAGGGGACTTGTGCTGACAGGGTTGCCAATAACGTCACTACACACACAGTCAGCCTCGACCAATGGCCTGTCTTCATCTAAACTGAGTAATTCAGGACCTTAGGGCTTCCCAGGTGGTTCAGTGGTAAAGAATCCATCTGCCACGTGGGAGACCTGGGTTCGATCCCTCAGCTGAGAAGATCCCCTGTAGGAGGGCATGGCTACACACTCCAGTATTCCTGCCTGAAGAATTCCATGGACAGAGGAGCTTGGCGTGCTATATCTCGTGGGATAGCAAAGAGTCGGACGTGACTGAGCAACTGACACGGCCCATGGCTAGGGTTTGAGGACAGAGAAATTTAGGCTCCTGCTGGTAAAAACTGGGACTAGTTAAAGACATTCAACTTGAGGATCCAAGCAGCAGCATGGGCTCTTCTCTTTAGCTGCGTTTCACTCAAGAGAGAAGTCAGGGGCGGTTTCTGTCCTGAGCAAGTCTGCATCCCATGTTGGTGGCCTGACAAAGCAGAAAGGTCGGGGGGGACCCACTGCCAAGGCAGATACTCTCCAGCATGCTCTCTGTCAACAGTGGTTCTCATTTTCTCTCAGGAAGGCTTATGACCAGAACGCTGTCACATTTACCTAGTTTGATCTCTTGGTTCTGAGATCTCTTGGTTTCTGGTAATAGGAATCTCTGACATACAAGAAACATGATTAAATTCCTCAAAATTCAATGCAGCTCATCTTCCTCCTTCCCTCTGCTTTCCTATTTCTGTTACAACAGTCCCCTCAGCCAGGAACTCCGGAGTCAGCCCTCTTTCCTCTCTTCCGTGCTCCATGTGTAATATTAATCTGCTACCAGGTCGTCCACTTTTACTTCCTCTTTTGAAAACTGAAATCCATCAGCTTCTCACTGCTCCTCCTACACCTCCCTCTCTGACCCGTATCATCACGTTCCTGGGCAGCTGTAACCCTTCCAACTACCCTCTCTTCCTACTGTCTGAGTCCACACGTAGCTACTAGACTTTCCCGGATGTAAATCTGCCACATCTCTCTCCCTGATGATAAACCCTGGGAGGGGGCTGATGGTGGGCAGATGTCAGAAGCCCATGTCAGGTCCCCTCCCCCATTCTTACAGCTAACACCCTGACCCCGCAGAGGGCTCTGCAAGGTTAACTGGCAGCTCGCTGGGGAGGGAGCAAGCCTGAAGGATGACCCAAACGGGGGGTGAGTTTCCGGTTTCTCCCCCTTTTTATGTTCTAGCTCTGCTCTGTGAATAGCCTCAACACTGAACAGCAGAGATAGTATGGGAGCAAAACGGCTAAAAGAAGCCCCGCCTTCTGTGGGATAAAGCTTGTGGCAGAAATCCTGTTCTTCCCCTTCCTTCTCATTTTTTCCTCCCTTTCCCAGCTCCGTTCCCTGAGGCGACTCTCCCTGCACAGCCACATGGCGTGAGCACTTAAAACTCCAAGAGAAAACCCTTCTTTCTGTCTAGAGGAACTGGGAAAATGACCCCATGGGCTGAAACTGTAAGGGGGTCTCCCCACTATTTCTTTCTCTTACTGAGGGGAGTCCCATGTAGACAGTACAGCCATGCAGGCTGCTGTGATGTTGTGAGAACTTGCCTTTCTATTTCTAGCCAGAGGTGCAGGAAAAGGGGCCTCTGGGAGCCAGAGGCTGGAGGGGGATGGGAGGAGGCATGGGAATACTGGACAGGAGAGAGCAGGAAAGGGAGACCCCCTAACTCTGGGTCGGAACTGCCTAGGTCCTGGCTCACCCAGAAGCTGTACGTGTGGGACAGACCCAAAGCAGCACAGCTGAGGCTTTCAGGACTGAACTGTGACAGAACAACTCAGCCGAGCCCCCAGCTCAGCCCTGAAAGGTGCCCATGGGGGACAGACACACAGGAGACAGTAGAGGTTCTGAAAACTGAACTGACACTGGGACCAACACCCAGGAGTGGGACAGAACTTACAGCCTGAACCTCACTAGGCTGACTGCTTGCTAAAAAGAACAATGAATCCACATTCTCCAGAGGATTTTCACAGAACCCAGAGTCTCACAACATAATACTCAAACATTCAAATACCATATTACCCCATATGAAAAGAACCAGTAAAATGTCAGCAGCTCTCAGGGGAAGACCACCAACAGGTGCTAACCCTGAGATAAACAAACACTGGGACTATCGAAGCCTTTAAAAAACTTTTGTAACTATGCTCCATGGTAGAAGTAAACACTCCTGAAATGAACAGCCAGACACTACAAAACAGTAACTGAATGGAAATTTTACAACTGAAAACTGGAATATTTGAAATTTAAAAAAATCACTGGCAGAATGCAGGAAAGTCAGTGAAACTGAAGACAGATCAATAATCCAATTTGAACGAACGGACAGAAAACATCAAAAACATGAACAAATAGTTTCAGACTTGCAGGGCCATATCAAAAGGTCTAATATTTGTGTCACTGAGTCCCAAAAGGAGAAAAGGAAAAGATTAGCATGTTAAAAAAAAAAAAAATTGAAGACATACTGGCTAATAACATCCTGAATTTAGTGATAGACATAAGTATACAATTAAGAAGCTTAGCAAACCCCAACAGGACAAATGAAAAAAATAAGGCCCACACACATCATAACCAAACTGCTGAAAAAAATCAAAGAAAAATTTGAAAGCAGTCAGATAAAAACAACACATTCCATATAAAAGGAACAAGTATCCAACGGCTGTGCATTTCTCATCAGAAACGATGGAAGCAAGAAGAAATGAGACAACATTTTTACAGTGCTGAAAGAAAAGAATAGTTAACCCAGAATTCCATATCCAGTAAAATAAAAATTCTTTAGAAATGACAGTAGAATATGGACATTCTTAGATGAAGGAAAACTAAAAGAATTTGTCACCAGCAGAAAAATGCTTAAAAACAGAAACATTAAAGGAAGTTTTTCAGGCTGAAAGAAGACAGACCAGAGGGAAGCTTGGAACTTCAAGAATGAAGCAAGAGCAACAGAGACAGGCAGCTGAGAGTCATCTGGGTCACTACTGGTCTCCTGGGGAAAGCCAGTTCTAAGGAACAACAGATTCTTTTTGAAATATTCCACCAAGTCTCTAAGCCAGAGTCTTCTGGCCTTCAGAACAGAGAATCATGGGATCAGGTTAAGCAGATCTTTGTCTAACAGATATGGAAGGGTTTAGCCAGTTAGAAGTATTAAACTGTCTTTAGATTTTATGTCTGTCAGAAGTTCACACAGTGAGTGTTTTATATTTTAAGTAATACTTATATAAAGTATGTTAGTCGCCTAGTTGTGTCTGACTCTATGTGACCCCCATGGACGGTAGCCCTCCAGGCTCCTCCGTCCATGGGATTTCCCAAGCAAGAATACTGGAGTGGGTTGCCATTTCCTTCTCCAGGGGATCTTCTTGACCCAGGAATTGAACCCAGGTCTCCTGCACTGCAGGCAGATTCTTTACTGTCTGAGCAATATTATAATTCATCATCCAGGATATATAAATAAAAAGTATGTTAAAGGAGAATGGATTCGAAATGCTAATTTTAAGTTTTAAAATATTAATAAATCAGGACCGTAGTTTCCATTGACACTTAGTGAGTTCCATGCCAAGAAATACACGTTAGGTTATTACTAACTTTAAACATTAGGGAGCATATTATTGCTTTGCAGAATTTGGTGGAAGGCTATACTCGGCCTTAAAACAATCTTGACCAAGCATCATGTTTTAAAACCATCCTTAGAAAAGCTTGTTATATATCAGGAAAGTGACAAGTGAAAGTGAAGTCGCTCAGTCGTGTCCGACTCTTTGAGACCCCATGGACTGTGGCCTACCACGCTCCTCCACCCATGGGATTTTCCAGGCAAGAGTACTGGAGTGGGTTGCCATTTCCTTCTCCAGAGGATCTTCCTGACCCAGGGATTGAACCCGGGTCTCTCGCATTGTAGGTAGACGCTTTACCGTCTGAGCCACCAGGGAGAGAACTGCATTTCAACTTCATGCTGAATCTATTAATAAATGCCTTCAACAACATCAACTAAAGCCTACATATTTCCTGTTTCCTGACCAGATATATAAATGCAAGTCACACACACACATTCTATTACACATTAATAAACCTGCAGTTTATTAAAACAATCTCATAAGGTTCTCCACTGTCACATGATAAAATCCAAATTTTAGCATTTCAGACAAAGCCCCATGTGACCTCCATGACCTCCTGCCCCCATGAATCCTCCCCCTTTCATCTCCTTCCTGCCATTCATGGCCTTTCTTGGTTAGCCTCTAAATTTGGTAAATTCTGATTTAATCATAATATCAAGCCTCCTGGAAGTATCTCCCTTCAATACATACTAGCTCCCAATGCTTTTTCACACCTCTGCCTCTTCTCCCGGGCTATACCCTTTGTCTTGAATGGCCCCCTTCTCTTTCTCTCCTGACTCACTCTAATTAATTCAGCCTAAAATGTGACAACACAGGCATCAAAGCAGTTTTGTGTAAATAAAGAAGGTAATAAAGCACTAAGTAAAAAAAACACAGCCCACATCTGGGACTAAGACTTGCTCGACAAATAGTACCTAACGTCATTTCCTGTGAGGATTAATCCCCTGGTCCTTCAGTTCTCAGTCTAAAAATACTTCTTGTCACATAATCCTTAGAGTGAGAGGGTGATGATAAAGTGATGAAAAAGCAGTGAAAAAAAACTTAAGATGGGGAGGAAAAAGCAACAGATAATTTGCCACACTGCTACTGTAGGGCAGGGTATGTCTACACGCAAAAAACAAAACAACTGTAAGATATTCGGTTAAAGATGTTATGGCAACTTGATATTTATAAGAGTTTCTATAGCGCCCCCTCTTTGGGATAAATATAGACAGACTATAGCAAGGTGGTTTCTTCCTCCAATCCCATTGAATGGGGGCCAGGAGACAGGCTATGGCGTGGACGTAGGGAGGCCTTGGGCTAGGAGAACCTGTGTTACCACAGCAGCTGCATCGTGTCAGCATGTTAGCCATGCGCTGTGAGTCAGTAGAAGGGAGAATGTCACTGACGGAGGTGTTTCTAAAACCCCTAAATCCTCCTGCCCCATTGCTCCTTGCTCCCACGGTCTATATCCTCTGGTCTCATTCCAACACATAAACAAGAGACCTTAGGACACATACTATGGAATAAATGAAACAGAATCACATGAGAAGCTTTCCTGGAACTGGCACCACTGAGAAGCACTTACATTCCTGGCTCAGCACGAGGCGAGTTTTTCAACAAAGAGCCCTTTTCAGCAGACTGGCCTGAGACGTATGAAGAGCTATAAGCACAGAGGCAGGCAGCCCCTCTGGGGCTGTGGGGAAAGCAGCCGGGCACAGCTGGGCTGAGATCTCCAGGGCGTGTGGGAAGACGCCAGCATCACGGTCATTCTGAAAGTGCTTTACATTTAAAATTTCTGTAGGAGCAGCAAATGCTAACAACTCAATTCTAACACTGTGCTTTCAAGCTTTTCCCTGTGGTACAGGGGAGGGGATCTAAAGAATAATACTTCCTTTTCTCGAAGTATCTTTTGACAATCAGTCTCTTTTTCCTTAAAGTTTCTAGACTTCCTAGTTTCCTTTTGACCGTGAAACACGAAATGAAAATGACATAGACCACTGGCATTGGTTGGTCAACTGCTGAGAACAGTGTCGGGATCCCCGTGTTGAACCAGGAAGCAGGGGACCTTACTTGGGTTCTAGTCCTAGCTGTGTGACTTGTAGGAAATCCACCTTAATCCCTCTACCCTTCACTTTTGCCATTTGTAAAAAGGACAATGACAGGACAGCTGTGAGGCAACTGCTCCAAGCGCCTTGCACGTGGAGAATCTCTGATGGCTCCACGAGGCTGGTGATGTCACAGGCCTCCCCCCGGCCCCCACCCGCCGCTACTGTAAGGCACCAGTAAGCCTGCAAGAACTACCTTTCTGGGGGAGCAGAACAAAGTCCCCTATTCTTTCTTTACCTTCTTTTCGTTGATGTCTGCTTGCTCCTCTTCCTCGTTCACCTCTTCTGGCATAGCTTTGATTTTGTTGAGAAGCTCAGCCTTGGGAGCAGAGACGCTGTAGTAGGCAGGACAGTTGACCAACATGCCCACTGCTTCCTTGTCGTCACTCCTGGGTCAGAGAGAATAAGAGTACAGCCACATGCAGCTTCATTTCACCACACGTCTGTCCATTTGGAAACACGTAAAAAAAAGTTCTGGGTGATATCTTCCCAGGGGTTAGGATGACCTAATAAATATTTACGATTGACTGATCACGATGTGTGGGGCTCTTGAAGCCAGAGTACTTGGGATGGAAAACCACTGAGGGCCACATTACGATGGGGAGTGGACTGTGGACGTTTAACCTTTCTGCATGGTTCTCCTCTTGTGATAAATACCAGAATGACACTAACTTCCTGTTTCACAGAGAGACAACAGGGAGCCAAGACTTAGTCAACAGGACAGTGTTTTCAAGGTGCTACACCAACCTCAGGTTTTAGGTTAATTATTTCCTACTCCTCCTTGGTTTCCATAATGTGTCTGATGCCTACTGTAATTGTTGCTTGGACATTTACCAGTTTTCCTTTTTCATGAACGCTTGAGGCTCTAGGTAAGCCTGAGAAACCTGGAGCTTGCTGGTCAACAATGAACACATACAAAAAGTAAAACCTACTCACTGCTTACACAGCAGGGGGGTTTTCGAGGATGGAGGACAATCTAGAAACTGTGGACCTGACAACTACGGTCTTCGTTTTACTATAATCAAGCTGTCTCTCACACTCTATAGGTAAGACTCTCAGTTCAGTTCAGTTGCTCAGTCGTGTCTGACTCTTTGCAACCCCATGGACTGCAGCATGCCAGGCTTCCCTGTCCATCACCAACTTCCAGAGCTTGCTCAAACTTATATGCCATCCAACCATCTCATCATCTGTTGTCCCCTTCTCCTCCTGCCTTCAATCTTTCCCAGAATCAGGGTCTTTTCCAGTGAGTCAGTAGGTAAGACCCTACTCACTGAATAAAGGACTCTGTAGGCATAATTAGTTTTCTCGGACATAATCTTGTGACATTATTTAACATCTAAACCACCATTTTACTATGGAATCCAGAACCACCAGAAGACTGTTTTCACTAATTTCCCAACTGGTGAGGTTATGCCTCTAAAAAATATAGTTACATTAATCCAGTTAGTGGGGGTGGGGAAAAAAAACCAAACATGGTAAAAAGTTCTTCTGATATGCCCTGCCTCCCCACATATTCATTGCCTTACAAATGGGCTTCTTGGGCATCTTATCTGATTACCTGAAGCCCACAGTGGCTATCTGCAGTCTCACATACAACAGGACTATGCCCACTTTAACCAGAAGATGGCGCACATCATCCTTCTGAAATCCCTCAGGAAGCTTTCCATGCTGCCAAAGCCATGTGAGGATTTCACTTCTAAACTTTTGTTCTCAGAGATAATGCCAGGAAATGCTTTTCTAAGAATGTATATGTCAACTACTCTGGTCTTCCTATTGCGAGTGTCTGGAAGACAACCACCCATGGTGAACCGACTGACACATCCATAAAAATTCATCTGTGGGTCCACAGGGGACCCAGTGGACTGCCCTGCACATTGTGGGTGCTTAAGAAGTGTTTGCTAAACACATGGCCCTGGATAAGTCACTTCCTGTTAGTCTCTGTAAGAAACTGAAAGAGGAGGCTGGACAAGGTTACCGTTTAAGGCTTGGATAAAGTGATCAGAGCTTCTGATAACATAGCGGACAGCCTGGAAACACCACGTAGTTCTTCCCTTTCTCCCCTCCCCCACAACTCAAAACACAGTGTTCCCATAATTCAGTTAGGATCAGTTGGAAATTTCTAAAATGCAAGCCCAAATTTAGATGAAATGCTCTCTGATTTTATTTGTTGGTGGTCTTGAAGCCACCAACTGTGGAGTTCCAGCCTGTTGATTCATATAGTTTTCACTGAAAACTTGTAAGAAAATAAAAAAACACTCTAATCTCTCCCATAGTAGCTTCAAGGAAATCAAACATGCAAGAAAATACTGCAGTAACCCAGGAGAAATCAAAAGAAGGAAAAATACAAACTGCTCATGATCCTCTCACCGGATCATCACCCCCCCGGAAGCACTTTAATTTGAAGTCTGTTTGGGGACATTGCCAGGGACTTACCTCTTGGTCTCACATCCTGGGAAGCTGATGGTTTTCTGCACGGCCTTCTTCTTTACGCTGTTTTCCTTCAGCAAATTAACATCTCGAGGAAACAAACCTTCCATCAGGTCCATAGTTGTCTTCATTCTGGAGTCTGGGTCCAAAATGTCTGCCAGAGATTTGTCTTGGTGGATAATTTCCTTGGCTAGCGTCTCTGTTCTGATGTCTTCTGAGGTCTTTTGAGGACCAGAACTGACATTCTTTTCTAAACCTGCAGTCCCAATGGCTGGCTCGTGGATGAGGCTGTGGGTCTGCATGGGAGGTGGCTGTCCTGGGCTTGGCTGCTTGCTTAGAGACCCAGCAGGCTGGGGCAGAGCACCCGTGGTGGAGGGCGGGTTGGTCTCCTTGGCCTCGAAACTCTTGCCTGAAGTTTGCGATCTGGAACCCAGCAGCTGATTATCAACCGGATGGGCTGCACCGGCCATGGACCTTTCCTTGGCAACTGTCACCTTGGCAAGTTTGCTGGAGCTGTCAGGGATATTCAAAAAAAGAGAGGGGTGACAGAAGAGTCAGCAGAGGGTGAAAGAAGACAGAGACACTGGCACAGGGGTGCACCTTTCAACACATAAGGAGATTCTGAGGTTGTTATCCCCACAAACAGCAGGTTCAAAAGGGTCACAGAGAGGCTTTTAAGGCAGGGTGTGTGACTTTCAAGGGGGATGTGACGTTTTTAAGGGGGATAGACTGAATAGGAGTTCAGTTTTGGTGAATGTTGCTCTCAGATTCCAGAGCTTTATGAAAGTGAACTGAGGATAATGTTCACTTTATCACATAATAGTGGTGTTTAGAGGAAGTTACCACAAAGGTGCTGATGTATCTTCAGTGTTGTCCTAGGGAGGTATGTGTTGGGAAATGCTCCTTCCCCATTCTTCTGGCTTCCAAGAAGAGGTTTTCCCTAAACACTACTGACCTTCAGCCTTCCTCTTCATTCCTTTCTATGGATACAGAGTGACTCTGCAAAGAGAAGCGGCCCACAGCCCATTCCTAGTCCAGCCTCTGTTTTTAGAGTAAGGCTGCCTCTAGACTCGCTCTGGCATGCTCACGCGTGCTCGCTGTGTGTGTGTGTGTGTGTCTAGCACAGCCTATGACTAGTGTCAGGAGACTCACTTATACTCAGACAGAAGCCATATTCTCCATGATCAGCTCTCTCAGTAATAAGAGTGATTATTTTTGTCTTCTGTATACCCTTTCCTTTTGCCTTATTTCTTCACTGATCAGGATTTGGACTCTGAAGCTGCCATGCCCACAGAACTAAACCTGGCCTCCTGGGTTCTGGTTTCCATTTCCACTAGTCTCACTCCTCAGCGCCCAAGGGCTGCTACCATAGTGACTTGTTGCTGTGCTTACTTGTGTCTGACTTTGCGACCCTGTAGCCCGCTGTAGCCCGCCAGGCTCCTCTGTCCATGGAATTTTTCAGGCAAGAATACTGGAGTGGGTTGCCGTTTCCTCCTCCAGGGAATCTTCCCCACACAGGGATGGAACCCGCATCTCCTGCATCTCCTGCACTGCAGGTGGATTCTTCACTGCAGAGCCATTGCGGAAGCCCTGCATAAGGACTACCCAGGTCAAGAGAGGAAACAGTTCTGTCATCTGGTGAAACTGACATGGCTCTCCAGGGGCCAGCAGAGGCAGCTCAGGGCAGCCTGGAGTGTGGAAATCTTACCAGGGTGGCAGACCCTTCTCCACTGGCAGAGGGCTGCGATCTCACCTGGCACGGGGCTCCAGGTAGCCCTCCTCCCACTGGGCCGGGCACATAGCTTCGGGAGGAGGCGGAGGGAAGTGGTCCAGGCCCTGGGCCAGGGATGCCTGGCTGGTTGTTGGTGGTGGGGGCGGAGGCGGAGGGGGCAGCAGCAGCTCATCGCAGCGGGGGCTGGAAGTGGCGGTGGGGCGTGGGTCCCTCACAAACACCTCGTCGTCCTCGCAGTCCTCGCGAGGTGGCGGGGAAGCCAGCAAGGCCGACTCGGAGATCCGGAGGGAAATCCTGCCCAGAATGCCTGGGGCCCCGAGAGGCGTATCCGGGTCAGAAGTGCTGCTCGAGCTGGGGGCATCCGGTGGCTTGGGGTAGTGCTTCGGGGGGTCCTCGGGGAGGCTCTCCTCTCTGACTATGTAGGTCTGCTTCATCCAGGGCGGGGAGGCCCGCATCCCTGCGAGCTCTTCCGTCTTGCGCTCAGGGCTGGGAGGCTGGGCCGGGCTGTGGCCACTGCCGCTTCTGGGGGTCCCGGCTGGTGTGGAGGGCTGGGCTGCAGCCTGTGAGCAATAGCTCGAAGGGCCAGGGGCAGACAAGACCGAGCTCAGGGGTGCAGCCCTGGCGTCTGGAAGATGCCGATGAGCTCCCGAGGACAGTGGTAGAGGGCAAGGCGTTCTGCTGGCCTGTCTCGGAGGGTCCAGCGGCCCCGGACCCCCGCTGGGAACAGAGGCACCACCACTACCTGCTTTGCAGCCCGAATCCCCCCAGTGAGGGCTGGGGTGGTGCCTGAGCGCTGGCATCTCTTCACGGCTGGAACAGCTGAATGGCCTGGAACAGGATACAGACATGTGGGTTAGTGCTGATGAAAAGGGGCAAACGCTGAGCCCAAGGTGCATTCCACAGACGGGAAAAGCCTCTGATGGGGAGAAGGACCCCAGAGAAACTGCACACTGCTTCCCCCTGGCTGCTCAAAGAACCTGAAAATTGCAATTCAACGGCGGGACAGGCATAAACTCCTGCAGGAAAATGTCACAGGGCATTTCTTTTTATTAATTCTCTCTCATCCCCCTTCCTCCATGCAAGGCAGCATTTGAGGACAGGCTTCAGGACATTTCTTCTGGTCCTTTTAGACCAGGTTTGGGAACCAGCTCCTGACTTCTGGGGGAAAGAATGCTCCCTCATTCTCTTGCCAGTGAGCCCCCATGGGGGTGGTCTGTTTGGAAAGTATTTGCATGGGCTGCTGATTCCGCAGGTTTTATTTACAACTTTCTCTTGGATTCCCAGTGTTTTCATTTCTCCAAATGGAAAGAAAGAAAGAAGTGTCTCACCTAAGGAGCTAATAAGCAGTTACCTCTGGAGAAAGAGACTGACAATAATGAGCAAACAGAGAGCATGGTGGTTTAAACAGCTGTCCTCTAGGCTCCAAGGAAAAACCCAACAATTTCCAGTACTTTTGTTATTGTGTTTGAAAGGAAAAAAAGGAGAACAAAACAAAGAAAACACGTCTGCAGCCCTGCCTGCCCGCCATGCAAGAGTTAATGTGAGGATTAAAAAGTCTCCAGCAAACATCCATAGTTCGTAAACCCCACATCTGTAGCTCCCTGACTAGTGTGCAAGTGAATCTGGAGAGCAGATGGTACTCTTCATTTCACAGACCCGCATCCTAAGGGGGCTGTGGCTCGGTCCCCAGTCAGCCAGCACAGTCCTGGCCACAAAATCATCTAAGGCCAGATGAGAGTAAAGCAGCATAAAGAAGGAAAAGACCACAAAGAACCCAACTAGCTCTTCTGCTGTTATTTTCTCTTTAATATAAAATGTAGTAAGGTACCCATCTTCCGCTTAGATGCAAACCCTCCCTCCCACCACAGATCTTTTCATTTATAGGCAGCTTCTTTATCAGGAACCTCTCAGTATCCAAGAGTGGCTATTCTGTCCTTCTTGGCGGGTTCCCAAATGGGTCCACGAGAAACGCAGGGGTGGGAGATTCGCTGAGGGTGCTCTCTACTCCCATGTCTTATTCACTTTGGGACCCCCAGATCCGGGCACAAAGTACCTTCTCAATAAATGTCTTTTGAACAATGTCTCTTTTGCCCGCTGCTATTTAGATCGTAGGGCATGAAATATTTCTGAACTTAGCATCCTCTAATAGGACATGGAATAACTGGAATCTGATGTTTTAAGGACTAATTCATGTTGTAATTTCATATTGTTTTAGGGGAGACATCACTAAAACACACAATAAAATAATGTGTATCTTTTAAAGATCCAGCCAAAATAAACCTTGAAATAATGTTTTTAGTTTATACTTAATATTCTTTTATAGAAACTACACTTAAACTGTGTATTTTTGAAGATAGTAGTTTAGTTAAATGCTTAGTTTGATTGAGAATACTTCTTCCTGGGGATTGTTTTCCAAGAATAAAAACTAGTGTCATAAAGATTTTGTTTCAGTCTCTTTTATAATCGAGGGTGAGAGAACGAAGTTTGATTAGTCTCATTTTCTTCCTCATAGCATTTTTTAAAATATGGTTAAAAAAATCCTATAACATAAAATTTACTACTTTAAATTCATTTTAAAATGTTCAGTTAAGTATATCCATATTGTTGCAAAACAGACCTCCAGAACATTTTCATCTTGCTAATCTGAAGCTAGGTAACTAGCAAGCAACAACTCTTTTCCCCACTCCTCCAGCCCTTGTAACCGCCACTCCGCTTTTCTACAAATCTGACTACTTTAGATACCTCATACAAATGGAACCGTAAAGCATTTCCGACTGGCTTATTTCACTTAGCATAACGTCCTCAAGGTTCATCCGTGTTGCAGGCTGTGACAGCATTTCCTTCCTTTTAAAGGCTGAACAATATCCCAGTGTGTGCACACACCTCATTCTGTTTATCCACTCAACCACCTGTGGACAACTCAGTTGCTTCCCCCTCTCTGCTATCATGAGTAGTGTTGCAGCGAAGACGGGTATAAAAATCTCCCTTCAAAACACTGCTTTCAATTCTTTGGGTTTATACTCAGAGGTGGGGTTGCTTGGTCATGACAAATTTTTAATTTTTCAAGGAACCTCCATAGTGTTTCCTATGGCAGTTACACCACTTTGTAATCCTACCAATGGTGCACAGGGGTTCCAATTTCTCCACATCTTCCCCAACACTTGTTAGGTTTTTTTGATTGTAGCCATCCTCATGAGAGTGCTTTTGACTTGCATTTCTCTGTGGATTAGTGATGTGCAGTATCTTTTCATGTGCCCGTTGGCTATTTGGAGGAATGTCTATTCAAGTCCTTTGTGTAATCGAGCAATTTGATTTTTTGTTTTTTTTTGACTTTAGTTTCACCTTAGACTTTAGAATAGTGCTCTTTTGGCAGAGCTCTAGTTCTAGTCAACCTTCTCTTCTTTCTAGCTTTGAATTAAGGCACCCAAACTAACGTCCTTAGCCTCACCTTGACTCCTTGCTTCACTCTGAGAAGAGCTACAGGAGCAAAAGCAACTATACAAGGCTGCCCTTGGCAGCGAAGGAGGTAACTTAATACTTACTTCCTGACCATGCTGGCAGTTACTAGGCTGAATTATGGAGAAGATGAATACAGAAAAAGAGAGAAACAATGACTGAGTGAAACATAATAAATATTAAAGAACCAGCCTAAAAAAAACAAGCGAGATTAACTATATGACCATCAGTAGTAACCAGATTACAGTAGACAGTCCTACAACGCTGCATTAAAACTACATACAGACACGTGGTTCAGAGGAAATCCTCTTTGGAAATTCCTACTCGTTAAGCTCCAAGTGAATAGTCCGAAGATTCTACTTCTAAAAATTATCCATAATATTTTTCTAAGGAGAAATGATTTCGAAGGCAATAAAAAAAAAAAAAAAAAAAAAGACTTTCTTGCTGTCTTCTAAGTGCCTACAATGATTGGTCTTATGTGAAGCTGTTCATGAATGCTTGTGCTTATTCAGAGACCTGATCCTGTGGGTCACAGCCAGAAGAGATCAGCCACACCAGAGAGGACCCACGTGAGAAAGTCAGAGGACATGCTGGAGAAGAGCACAATCATCAACCATTCTGATGTAAACACGCGAGAAGTCAACCACCGCCTCAACAGCACATGTTCAAAACCTATTCTGAATAGTATCATTCTTAGACAAAGTCATCTGTGGATAAAAAGGTTTCCCATAGCCTAGACAAACTGAAAAAGGCGGCACAAGACACCATGAAACATCATAACATCTTAATTCAATTTCTAGTAGAGATGAACAGAAGCATTTAACTCCAGCAGCATTCATGAGGCAAAGAGCATCATAACTATAGACACATACCTGGAACCTGGGCCAGTCAAATAACACGGATCCTTCATGAGACCAAAGCTACTGTTTTCCCCCAAAAGCACATCCTTAAAACAGAAGAGAGGCACAGCGTTAGTACCAACAAACGGTGTTTAAATTTACCAAGGGGGTGGAGGTGTAAAGGAGATGAACATTTATTGGTGGTCCACTCTTTATTGTCAGGCTCATGGCGGCACTGTTACATACTAACCCATTTTATCCTCAAAGCCTCAGGAAGTACTGTTAACCCCACTGCATTGATGAGGACACACACCCAAGAGGTTAACTTTTCCAAGGTCACAAGTGGTAGAACCTCAGTCTATCTCACTGGGTGCCTCTCTTAACCAAGACATTTTCTAAACAAGAGAAGTCTGATAACAATTACCTTCAGAATTCAGAAACAACTGCTATATTTGAAGTATAAAGATGAAAATTAATTCAAAGGGCAAAACTTTCGAAATAGCAACAGGGAAATACGGGAGATGACAAGAAAAGGAGAGTTTACTACATTTAGCAAAATCCCAAGAATCAGATAGGAATCTGGCTTGTAATCAGGTTGATATACATTCTTTCTGGGAAAAACATCTCATCCACATGTCATATCAGTAACTCTGGGGACACTTCAAGGGTAGTCATTTGTTTCTGTTTTTAATATGGGTATATAATGGTTTCTGGTGGGTTATAGGTCAGTTTTTGATAGTGTAAAATCAGGTCATACGTACAGGTTCCTGATGAAGACAATGATGTTGCTCTTGATAAAACTCTCAATTATTTATGATAACAGGAGTCAGGTAGAAAACAAGAAAATTAAATCCACAGGTAATCCATAAACTTAATTTTAGCATTTCCCCCTTTATTCTGTCCAAAGGGCTAATTGCTTTTCATCCCCTTTCTCTTTTTCTTTCCTGCTCCTTCCCCCCAATCAGTGGTAGAGGTACTAAAAAGCAAGAAGAGCCAGAGGTGGGTGGGAGCAAGCCCAAAGAAGAAACAAACCTGAATATTATTAATAACCACAGCTTCCCCTTACTGGGCATTGACTGTGTGTTGGATACTCTGCCAAGTTCCTTATGATCCTCAAGTGAAGTGCCTGGAGTCATGTCAGGCACCTGACATTTCTCCTGTAATTTAATCTATAACAATGGGGAGCAGGGCGGAAACTGCAGCTCAGAGCGAGTGAGTATAGTGCCCACAATTAAGCAAGGAGCTGGGATTCAAACCATGATTTCCTCAAAGCCTAAGGGTGATCTTTAGAACCTTAAGTTGAGAGGTGGCTGAGTTGGATGCAATAAAACATCAATGCTTTGAGAAAAAAGAATTCCATGCGTCTCTGATTCGCTCAAGTATCATTAGATGGAATAGGAATTCCTACTCTTCACAAAACCTTACAGCCCATTTATAACAAGCAAGGACCTACTGCACAGTACAGGAAATTCTGCTCAATATTCTGTAATAACCTAAATAGGAAGTGAAGTGAAAAGTTGCTCAGTCGTGTCTGACTCTTTGCAACCTCGCCTGACAGACTTCTCCGTCCAGAGAATTCTGCAGGCAAGAATACTGGAGTGGGTAGTTGTTCTCTCCTCTAGGGGATCTTCCCAACCCAGGGATCGAACCCTGGTCTCCTGCATTTCAGGCGGATTCTTTACCAGCTGAGCTATCAGGGAAATCCAGGGAAATAAATGGGAAGAGAACTTGAAAAAGAACAGGTCCAAGACAAATTGCCTTGCTATACACATGAAATCAACATAACACTGTTAATCAACTATACTCCAATATAGGGGGAAAATGTACACATTGTTCAATGAGAGAGAAACAAAACAAAACCAAACTCTTATGGTCTCTTTAAAGTCTTTCTCCACTCCACTCCCTCACTGACAAGAATATTCAGCTTCACCAGTTGTTAACTGGAAAAGCCTCTGCTGCTGCTACTGCTGCTAAGTCACTTCAGTCGTGTCCGACTCTGTGCGACCCCACAGACAGCAGCCCACCAGGCTCTGCCGTCCCTGGGATTCTCCAGGCAGGAATACTGGAGTGGGTTGCCATTTCCTTCTCCAATGCATGAAAGTGAAAAGTGAAAGTGAAGTTGCTCAGTCGTGCCCGACTCCCAGCGACCCCACAGACTGGAGCCTACCAGGCTGTTCCATCCATGGGATTTTCCAGGCAAGAGTACTGGAGTGGGGTGCCCCTAGGTCCCCTCAAAGCTAGTAATGTTCAAATACATACTTCCATTCTATTACTTCCTTTAAATTATAGCATGAGCTTGATATTTATGAGGATATGCATAAAATAAAGGAACTGAGAGCCAGTAATAGACAACTGAGAGAAATTTTTACATCTTCTGTCAATGGAAACACCATTTGGACTGAAGGGAAATTCCTTCCCAACCTAGTAGAAAACCCAAGGAGGATTCATTCCTGCTGCACATATTTGCTTTGATTGGGTAAGTATGCACTGCCAAAGACTACTTGATTTTCTATAAACTGGTAAGCAGTATAAACTTCTATGACAATTTAGGAAAAAGCAGTGGCTATGAGGGATACAGAGTGATACCACTCATTAACTGTCTTTTTTTTGGTCTCTAACTTTGTCTGACTGACTGAGAAGTACACCAGTTCTTATTCTTTATTAGGCACCCTACACTTAAAACTATAAACTTAAATCCTAGCAAATTCTGATTCTCACTTTTTGAGTTCTGAATTAAGATATCCTAATATCTCTACGACCAATAAAACATGAAGACAATATTCATCTACTTTGGAGTATCAAGTATCTGCTAAAATGAATTAGAAATTTAAAAAAATATTATTTAAGTAGTAGTAATTGATAAATGTTAAAATGAAATCAATTCACTGGCTAGAGTTTTCAGATATAAGATGTTTAACTCTCATCTCTCAGTCTTTTTTTATACCAGGAGGCAGCACGGTATAGTGACTTAAAAACCTCTGGAGTTAAGACAGTAGGGAGTCAAACCTCACTTCCACCAGGTAGGGCAAATTCCTCAGTTTTTCTATGCCTTAGTTTCCTCATCTGTAATATGGGAATAACAACAGTATTTCCTCCTTTGCATAGATGTAGGATTAGTTTTATGCTTATAAAACACAGTGACTAGCACATCGTGAACATTTAGTTAATAGTAGCTATTTGCAACTTCACATTTTGTGGAAAGTGATTGTTACTTATCTCCAAGCTTGAATGGGTACTTGTTGAGAAGTACTAAAAATGATTGGCAAGCTGTATCCTACAGAATCGAGACTATTATCCAACATTGTGGGGTTCCATGCAAATTTCCTCAGCAATGAAATGTTTGTCACACCTTCACATGGTGAACGTGTCACATACAAGAAATGAAGATCTTTGAAAACACAGCGAGAACCAGAGAAGACTCTACCTCAACATCTGGGGGAAAAAAAAATACCCCACCAGAAATCTCACTTCTCCAAAAGATTTCTTTTTATAGCTTCTGCTATATTTTAGATCTATGCATTGAATGGGTATAAATTTCCATCTCCAAGGCAAAAATGTTTGAATTTTTTCCAGCTGCTTTGCAGGGCCTACCTAATTTAAATCAGTTAAGTTTTCTAAAGTGTCTTAGAAAACAGAAAGCAGCCAAGAATTTGATGGGCACTTCAGCTGCATCACTAATATTCATTTGTTCTGCAATTACACTTTTCAAATTAAGAGGAATTAAAGGAGAGGGAACAAGGGGTGGTTTGTTCAGAGATGACCACAGCTGGCTAAGGGGCTGGCCTGGGTCTGCTGAGTGTCTGAGCAGGTCTTAGGCTATAAGTGGCAGCAGCCTTCTGCAGCCATCATTTCAGACCCAAGAACGACCAAATTTTATAAACAGAGAAATCAATTTCTGCGCTGACCTTGTTTTGCAAGCAGAAACTATCCTCACTAATGGACCTTTGAAACGGAGCTGAATCCTGGTCCAAAGCTTGCAAAATCCTGTGCTATTAGCATCTGGCTGGCAGGAACAAGCCGCGGTTGTTTGGGAGGCTATTGACTGAGCTGGCACCAGAAACAGACTCCATATTTTCGGTTTAACTCAGGCAGACGGTTTAGTCTCTACAGGGTCACTTAATTTCTCAGAGTTCTCTCAAGCTGAGATGAGAAAAATCCTTATTTAACACCTTCACCAAAGCTTAATGACAATGGTAAAAGTTCCTGGACTTTATTCAAATAAATAATAGTATCTTGAAATAATAACCACAATAATTACGTGGAGACTAGTTTTGTTTTTAACTAGTTGTACAACCAAGGAAGACAATGGATATATGAAGAAGATGTAAGGGGCAGACCTTGCCGGGGAATAGGTCTCAGGGCAGGCATGGTCAGACTGCTGAGCAAGGGAATGCAGGGGGAAAGCTGAGAACAAGGTCTTGGTGAAACTGCCATCTGGGGATGATAAACTATGTTCAGAATCTGCAGGAGCAAAGCAGCAATATTTCACGTTGAAATATTCCATTCCCCCCATCACATCCCCCACTTTCTAAATATGGCAGTTGCTATATTAAAGAGGACATAAATAATGTTGTGTGTTTAGCTATCTCTAGAAAGTTTTTCAAATAATACCCAAGAATTGGGATTTAATTGGGATCATTCTTCTATACTGCCTATGTTTGAGCTCTATTTCCCAGTTTATCAGGTTTAAGAAATATTTGGAAGGGAAGGCAAAATAATATTCAGAACCATCCAACCACTTCCCCAGAAGAGAATAATGACATGTAGCGAGGAATTAACAACAGAAGAGGATTTGGTTTTCACCTAAACATTTCCATTTTCTTTAGAACATGGGGAGAGAAATGAAAATGCTTGCCCTGCTATGTAGTGAGCCTCTGAAGCCTATCAAACTAGCTGGAATGGCATGCTACATACATGGACCATGTTTTTTCTTAGTTCCCGGACCAGGGATCAAAACCGGGCCCCCTGCAGTGGAAGCATGGAGTCTTAACCACCCACTGGACCACCAGAGCACCTACATATATGGATTGTTCAAGTGTTCTTAGAGGTAGGATAAGCACTGGAAATTAGCTCTGTTCATCATTCCAAGGGGAGAGAAACAGCAATTGGAGGCTTATGGAGGATTGCTTCTATAGATTCTGTGTGGATGTGTGTGGGGGTGGTGGTGGTTTATACTGGGGAGAAAATATTTCTTAAGAGAAAGTGTGTGGACGGGAGTGGTATTTTCCCTCAGAAGGCTGTGTGTATGTGTGTTTCAGAAGCAGCGCAGCAAACAGATCTCTCAGGCAGTGATGGCTAACTGTGAAGCTGTTTCCTCCAACTTATAATGCCTCCGCACACAACCTGCAACCCTTTGCCAACATCTTGCCCATCCTTTACTGCCTGGTTCAAATCCCTTCTCTTTCAAGAGATGCTCTTTCAGATCCCCTCAATTAGAACCAGTGTCCCTCCCATAGCATGTTATTTATGATCACTCCCAAAGCACTCACCATTTGTGTTATCTGTATATAAGTACATATTCTTTGCTCAATTGTAACCCCCAGAAAGGCATGACCTTTATTTCCCTTTATGTTTCCTTCAAACCTATAATGCAGTCCTGTTCATAAAACAGGCTCTACAAATGCTTGTTAGATCACTGTACTCTCTACTGGAGAAGAGACTCTCTGAAGGGTCAATGGAGGGGTGTTCTCCCCTTGTGGTAAAATATATGTGACTTCCTTGTATCTTCTGATCTGGGAAGGGAATCATGAGGTATGCCACCGAGCTGCAGTGCAAGTAAAGCTTGGAGACAGGCCATGAAGTAGGGAAACTAATAGAGCCCTGGGAGTCAGAGTGCTTGGACTTTATTCCCAGCTCTCCTAACATTTCCAGGGGAAAGTTCCTCATGATGTATCCACAGCTGGGAGACTTTATGAGAAAAATCCTTTAATGTGAGAATTTGAAAGTCTGGCATTCTCCTATCTCGTCAAGATAATATAAAGAAAGAGACAGAGATATGAATTTGATATGGATAATATGGGCTTCCCTGGTGGCTCAGACAGTAAAGAATCCTCCTACAGTGGGTTCCATCCCTGGATTGGGGAGATCCCCTGGAGGAGGGCATGGCAACCCACTGCAGTGTTCTTGCCTGGAGAATTCCCATGAACAGAGTAGCCTGGTGGGCTACAGTCCACAGGCTTGCCCAGAGTCGGACACAACTGAGGGACTAAGCGCAGCACGGCAAATGGATAATATATTCTACTACACAGGATTATTTTGAGGATTAATGAGACAATAAATGTAAAAGTGGGGCTTCCCAAGTGGTGCTAGTGGTAAACAATCTGCCTGCCAGTGCAGGAGGTGCCAGAGATGTGGGTTCGATCCCTGGGTCGGGAAGATACCCTGGAGAAAGAAATGGCAACTCACTCCAGTATTTTTGCCTGGAAAATCCCATGGACAGAGAACCCTGGTGGGCTACAGTCCATGAGGTTGCAAAGAGTCGGACATGACTATGCATGTATCCACTCCTAAATGTTAAAGCATTCTGAGTTGAGGGCCTGGAACTCAATAACAAACAATGATCAAAGTCAATAACAATACCTATTGTGTTAATGCAAAAGTCCAACAGAAACAAAAGAGGGTACCAAGATAAAAATCGTTAAAATACTAAGACACAGCTTCTATTGCACGAACTTGGGGGGGGGAAAAAAAAGCAAAACAAAAATCATGAACGATAAAAAGATAATCCCTAACTTTTCCTAATGTAATTCTTACACTGAGAAGTGGATGACACTAAAATATAATTTTTACACGTACATACTGCAGTCCATGGGGTCACAAAGAGTCGGACACAATCGAACAACTCAACAATAAATATAATATGCACATACTACTTTTCACTTTCATGCATTGGAGAAGGAAATGGCACCCCACTCCAGTACTCTTGCCTGGAGAATCCCATGGACAGAGGAGCCTGGTGGGCTGCAGTCCTTGGGGTTGCTAAGAGTCCAACAGGACTGAGTGATTTCACTTTCACTTTTCACTTTCCTGCACTGGAGAAGGAAATGGCAACCCACTCCAGTGTTCTTGCCTGGAGAATCCCAGGGACGGGGGAGCCTGGTGGGCTGTCGTCTCTGGGGTCGCACAGAGTCGGACACCACTGAAGTGACTTAGCATAGCATAGCATAGCATATATACATATATGTGTAAATATATTATATACAGTTGTCTTCGAGTGCTGTGCTCAGTCACCTTTGACTCTCTGCAGCTACAGGATCCCCTGGGATGGATAACAAAATCTCCCTGATGCTATGTAAAATGGCATAATATTTGCATATAACCTACTTATAATGCAAATACTATATAAGTAATTGCTGGTGTGCTGGCAAATTCAAGTTTTGTTTTTTGGAACTCTCTGGAATTTTCCCGAATATTTTCCATTCCAGTGCAAAACCAGAAATGAGGCCTACTATGTGTGTGTATATGTATCTATAGATACACATATATAGATATCTATATTGACATATGTTTCTACATAAGACACAACTTTATAGATACCTATGAATATCTCTATTTCTGTAAGGATCTCATCAGATAGCGGCACTGAGAAAGACTCCCCTTAGGAAAACAAATGCTGCTCTCTTGCACGCTAAAGAAAAACAAAGGGGGAAGGAGGGGTTAGAGGAGTCGCACTAAGGCTTTGCGGACTGAAGCGGTAGTGCTAGGATCCGCTGGCTGCACGTACCTGGCGCTTGTCGGCGGTGGGAGATGACCGGGACCTCATGTGGACAGGGACAGCCTGGACGTCTGAGCGCTCCAGCAGGTCCTCAGCCGACATGGACTTCGCGGCCCTCCCAGCTGTGGCCCCCCACGGGGAGGGTTCCCCTGGGGTACCGTTCAGTCTCTGGGGGCCCTTTGATCCATTGTTAGCTCCACTGAGCAGTTCTCTCGGCGCTGAGTCCCCGCGGTGCCTTTCCCCAAGGTGGCGGCCGCTGGCAAACGAGCTGCTGCGATCTCGGGGGCCCCGCTGGGTCTCCCCAGTACTCCCCACCACAGTGGCTGGCAGAAGGGCGGTCTCCCTGCGGGGCGGCAGGCTGGGCTCCCGAAGCGAGCAGAGACTGGAAGCCGCGGCGAGGCCCGGGCCCTCGGGCTGGAGGTAGGTGCTCTGGGTGCGCTCCAGCAGCCGCCCCGGCTCCTGCAGGCCACAGCCGGCGCCCGCAGGCCGCTTGCCGGTCTTGCGCTGAATGTAGTCGGCCAATGCGCTCTGCTGGAACTGCTTCAGCTCAGGCCCCGACAGGCTGAGGGTAGAGCAGGCCCTGCCGTCTCGCTCGAAGATGCGGCGCCGGTCAGTCACCGAGCCCTCCATGAAATGCGGCCCCTTCCTCGGCGGCCCAGGGGGCTCGGGCTCGGGTTCCTCCGAGACCCCCACCTCGTGCATCTTCTCGGGCTCTGAGTACGAGCGCTTCTTCTGCTCGGTGGTCAGATGCCGGCGCGGGCCCCTCCGGGCAGCAGGGGGCGCGAGGCGGGCAGGGTCCCCCTCGGCCGGGGTCACGCTGTGCCGCTCGCGCGGGGTGTGCGGGGAGGCGGAAATCAGTGCCTCCGGGCTGCGCAGCCCTACGTGGGCCGAGGCGGGTCGCAGGCGCCAGGGCCTGGAGGCCACAGACGCCCCAGGCTCGAGGTCCCGGCGTCGGAAGGACGTGGCTCCCAGGACGCGGGACTGTGCATCCTTGATGCTGTTCCGGTAGGAGCGGCTGAAGGGGGCGTCCTGCACAGTCGACTCTGGCGTGCGGGGCCTGTCGTCCGACCACATGGCCTCCTTCTCGGCCTCGCTGAAGAGCTGGAAGCTGCTCTGGCTGCGGAGCAGACGGGCGTCCCGCCTCGGGGGCTCTCCACCCCGGAGTGGGGCACCCCGGCCACCCTCCACAGCGCGCCTCGGCTGTTGACCACACGGCTGCCAGGAAACCTCTTCTGACTTTGGCTCCCCGTTTTTGAAGTGCTGTTCTCCATTGCCTAGGGGTTCAGTGAGTTCGGAAAAATGTATACGGCCTTTAGTCTCCTCCGAGTCATTCCCCAAAGTATTGGAGGCTGGGAGTGTCCTGTGGGGCCTGTAATTATAGCCATAAGTAGAGCCGCCGGCACTCGGGGGTCTCTGGCCAGCCTGCTCTCGCTGCTCGATCTTGGAAACCTTCTCCAGCACGGAGCAGTGGGGCTTCCCGTACTGAAAGCCCTGCAGAGCCGAGGTGCTGCTGGAACTCAGCCTCCTCCGGCCCAGACTGGAGGTCTCCTGTGGGGATGGGGAGGGCGGCTCTTCATACGTTGGGTCTGAACTCTGGAAAGAGGCCAAGGTTCTCCCCTCGGGCCTTGGATAGGACACCGACCTGTCCAGCTGGCTCTTGTGATCAGCAACAGCAGTCCTTCCAGACTCTTCTCCCTTGGTATTGACTGCGCAGGTGGATGAGCCTTCCAGGTAGACTTCCTGGGCTGCTGCTCCGAGATCCAAGCTGCTTTGCCTTCTTAGACTCTCAGGAATGTTCTGGAGGGAGGAGAAGGCAGCTGCAGTCTTGCCAAAGCTGCCTGGCATACTCTGGCCCAGGCTGCCTCCGTGGAGCCTCCCCCGGAGGTTGGCATTGTGGTCTTCATGGGAATCCCCCTCCCAAGGCTCTGAAGGCAGGAAGGATCTCTTGTCTTCACCCACTTCGCACACCTGAGCCTGAGGGGATTGGAGGCTGTGGTAATTAGAATATCTGTTGCCCTGGGTGCTCTTTCTCTCACTGGGATGTGGGCTGTGGCCTTCTAGAGGTGTGAGAAGTCTCTTCAGGGAGGTCTCCTCCTCGTTCTCAGGCACTGAGGGAAAATGGACTTTATAGGGGACACATTTGGCTGAAGTTTCAGGTTTCCTCTCTACTAGGGACACTGAGTCCCGTTCTAAGGCCTGGCAGAAGGCGAAGCCAGGCCTGCTAGATCCGTTTTGGTTCCCATTCTCATCAAGGGCAGCCATTCTGTCGCACGCTCCCTGAGGAGGTGTGTACCCACCCTCCTTGGCCAGGGCAGGGTAGAGGGTACCATTTCCACTCACAGAAGGCCGGGGCACCTGGGCGAAGTGTGGCTCCAGGGAAGGTACCGGGTAGATGCCAGTCGGCAGCAGAGGTTGGCCGGGCTGGGCCTTCTGGGTATAATTGTGCTTGGGCTTCACTGGAGGGCTGTTTTCTGGGCTCTTCTCTAGCACAGTATGCAGCTGTTCCTCTATGAAGGGAGATTTCAGGGTGCCTGCAGAGTTTGCTGGAGGTCGGCAGAACCGTTTCTGATCTAGGCTAGACCAGGAGCTGGGCCTCTCTCGCTGCCGGAAGGCTGCATAACTGTCACTCCGAGCTGGGGGCAGGGGCGCACCCACTTTAGGAGGCAAGTTGTCCACAGTGGTCTCTAAGGAACCAGGGCACTGCTGGCTCCAGGAAGAGGGTGGTGCGCCTTTGCCCCGAGGAACATTATGGAATTTATTGTAGCCCTGACCATCAGTTGAGGCTCGGGTCTCCCTACCTTGGAGAAGCAGGCCTGAAGAGTTCACCTCATACTCTGCTGAGACCCCCCTCCGGGGGTCATAGACTGTCTTAATATAGCGAATATCTGCCTGCTTCATCCCTTCTAGGAGGCCACCTCGAGCAGAAGTGGTGTCCATGGAGCCCGAACGCTCCCGGCCAGAGACGCCAGGGGGTGGATACTCGAGGATGCTGGAACTGGTGGAGAAGGAGCTGTAAGCCGAATCTCTCTTGCTGTGGAGGTGGCTGAGCTGGTCAATGCTGCTGGTGGACTTGGCCGGGGAGAGAAGGTGGCAGGGTGGGTATCCCCCGCCGGCCTCCAGGCTCTCCATGCTCCCCTGGGAGCTGCACCGGTCAGGGCTCTGCCTCAGATATGCGTGGTCATAGCCGGAGAGGTCACTGGTGGAGGAGCTGGAAGAAAGGGAGGCAGGGCAGTCAGCGGTGAGCCCTGATTGTTCAGTAGGCTTCCAGGCACAGGACTAGCTTATAAATGGACTGTTGTGCAAGATGTTTGGTTTCTGGAAGGGTGGGTAAAAGGACCATATTTGGGCCTTGCTCGGCCTCCCTACGTGTCATCACTAGGAGTAACTGCCCAACACCGTAACCTATGTGTCTCTAATTAATCACCCAGGCTCGCCAGGGGAGAAGTGGGGAGCAGGAGGACACCACGTGGGCCTTTGGGCTCAGGCAACACGATGATATACTGTGTTCTGTGCCGGAAGTGACATTCTGCACGTGCCCCAAAAATGAGAGAGGTGAGCGAGGAAAGCGGAGGGCGAGATGAGTTAGAGGGACAGAGACTGACATTTTGTGTCTCTTGGGGCGTCTGTGGGAAGAAGGGGAAAGCTTAGTAAGAGACCAGGCACGCGGATGGGTGAGGGAGACTGTGCACATGTCCCCGGTTTTAGTTAATATCTTTCCTTTTTATGGAGTTGAAGGGCTACTCCCTGGCAATCTTCCTGGAATTTCCACTGTACAAGAGACAATTTGTTTGTGGTAAGAAAGCCAAACACAAAACTGAATGAGAGAATACTCAGAAACATTGAGAGCTAGCAAAAGTGGATGAGAGAGGAAAAGCAGACTGGCTAAGAAGTCTTAATCACGGGAGGCTCTCAGGTGCTGGGAGACCATCACCCATGGACAACTGCCCAGAGTCTGGGCAAAGCCTCATACGCTGGACAGTAAGACATTTTCCTTCACTAGCTCCTCCAAAAAGTTGCCATAAGACAGAATTACTTATAGCTAACTTTAATTATAAACCCCAAATATACTTCACCCAGCATGGGCGAGAGAGAATAGAGATATAGGAAGGAATAAGTAGCTCAAAAATCAAACAGCAGTCTCAATAGTTCAAACATTTGTGATTCACTGTTCTCTAAAGAGGGCTTCCCTGGTGGCTCAGCGGTAAAGAATTTGCCTGTAATGCAGGAGACACAGGTTCGATCCTTGGGTCAGGAGGATTCTCTGGAGGAGGAAATGGCAACCCACTCCAGGATTCTTGCCTGGAAAATCCCATGGACAGAGAAGCATGGTGGGCTACAGTCCATAGGGTCACAAAAAGAATAAAGAAAACGAAGAGTTCTTGCCTGAGGCTTTTCATTTTTAAATGAATAGGCATTTAAACACTATTAAAATCCATGGAGCTATTATTATATTTCTAGATGTCGTATAAGTAAATATGGTGTCTTAATGGCTGAGTAGGTGATAATGCTTTGCTGGACTGTCTCCAGAGTATACGGGAGGACACTAGAAGGATCATATTCTGAGTCAAAACTGGAGCAGAATTCAAGGAAAAGAAGACTACATTTTCAGCAATTGCCCCCCCAGAATAATATTTCTTTTTCAGGGCAAGTAAACTTACTGAATGGAACATCTTGCTTTGGCAGGGACAGGTATAAATTCAAGGAGGAAGGAAGGGTTAATCCCAACCAGATTAGGGAAGCCAGTCCTGGCACTCCATGTCACGGCATATGTCACTACCAGCATTTACCCCCCCACCCCCAAATGAAGAGGATGTGCTGAAGATGCACATGACGTGACTGAGGATAATCCCCTATGACCCACTTGTGCTCCTGTTTATCTCCTCTAACAGAAGACTCAGAGTTAATACTTCAAGGGGACACGGAAGCAGTAGATTCCACAAGGGCTGTTTTTGCTCACCAATTCCATGCAGGCGGTAGACACTACTTAATCCTCCTCCCCACTGCTAAGAATTTTAGCAGTCTTTCACTAAAAGGATAAGCCAGATCTAATTTAGGAACATGTGAAAAAAAAAAAAAATCAAAGTGAATAAACCGATGGGTTAACTGAAACACTGCTGAATCGGAGGAAATGCGATCGCAAAATACAGATGGATCTAGAAACATGAACTCACTGGTAAACGTATCTCGAGCCAAGCAAGGGTAGAGTGGGTTCCGTCTTGCGGCCAAAGGACACTTAACCCACCAATCCTCAGATGGAATGCATCCCATGAGGACCATTCTTACTCTTCACTGCTACTCAGGGAGGGCTTTGTCTCCCCAAATTCTCATCTCCAAGCTGCCTGGGGACTAAGACCCAGTGACCTATGCCATGCCACGGAGTGCCCTGACATCACCCTGTAGCAACAAGTTCTTCTTACCACATTCTGGAAGCAGTCATTCTGATTACCCCTGCCATTCCTGCTTCCAAGATGGCACTCTTACAGATGGCTGCCAAGAACCTGACATGCAGGTCTTCAATCCTGCAGCAGTTCCAGCCCACACAGAGACATCCTTACTCTCAAGATGAGTGTGTCAAGCATGTCAGAGTTCTCACTGTGGTCTGACAACTTCTCTACCCTCGTTTCCCATTGCTCTCCTCCTTGCTCACTGCACTCTGGCATAATGGCCACTGATGGCCTCTCAAAGCCATGAAATATGTTCCCACATCAGGGACTCAGGGCCTTTGTACTCACTGTTTCCACCATAAGGAATGCTCTTCACCTGGCTCACTCCCTTCCTTTATTCATGACTGCATCGGAGAATACTTCCTGCCATTCACTATCTTAAAAGTACCTCCCCCCGGTATTTCTTGCTGCTCTGCTTTATTATCTTCACAGCACTTACTACTACTTGATATTACATCACCTCTGTTTAAAAATATTTCCTAAATACTTAAAACACAACAAAGAGCACAAAACAATTATATGAAAACATTTCCTAAAGTGAACTACCAGAACATTAATTAATTCCTCAGATGATAAAATATGTCTGGAAAATACTGGGCTGCTGCTAAGTCACTTCAGTCGTGTGCGACTCTGTGTGACCCCATAGACAGCAGCCCACCAGGCTCCCTCGTCCCTGGGATTCGCCAGGCAAGAACACTGGAGTGGGTTGCCATCTCCTTCTCCAATGCATGCAAGTGAAAAGTGAAAGTGAAGTTGCTCAGTTGTGTCTGACTCTTAGCGACTCCATGGACTGCAGCCCACCAGGCTCCTCCGTCCATGGGATTTTCCAGGCAAGAGTACTGGAGAGGGGTGCCATTGCCTTCTCCAGATAAGGTAAATAATTGTAATTTAAGACATCCGAGTCCTTAATAAATTTGTTCATGTGATATTCTGCAAGGCAAATATACTAAGCAGTGCTTTAAGGTTTTTTTTAATGTAGACCACTTTTAAAGTCTTTATTGAATTTGTTACAATATTGTTTCTGCTTTGTATTTTGATTTTTTGGCCACAAGGCATGTGGGTAATATCCCACATGTTCTCTGACCAGGGGTTAAACCCGCACTCCTGCACTGGCAGGCGAAGTCTTAACCACTGGACCACCAGGGAAGTCCCAAGCAGTGATTTCTAAACTTACATGACCCTAGACAGTTTTCCCCAAGGAGCATCTAATGGATTATCATTCCATGCAACATACCTGGGGAAACAATAAATACTACTTTTTGATGTCTTGCTCAGTCTTGCACTCTCAATAACTAAAAATTATCTCAGACATAGTAGGTATTCCATACATATTTGTTAGAGGAATGAATCAATGAGCATGTACTGGTTCTTTAGTATTGTGATGGTGTTATTTCAGCCTCTTGGGAGGGGACTAGACTACAGGATTTTTTGGAGGTTTTTCCTAAAGTACTATGTACTTTAGAAGTCCTAATACTTTAGGACCATTGTGAGATTTCTGTAGGACAGCAGAAGGACAGTGACAAGGATCTGAGAGAAAGCAGCTGGAACACAGTTGCAGTGAAATTTCAGATCTGAGCCAGTTTGCAGGCAGTGAAAATTACATATCTTCTGTCTCTTTGAACGTCTCTCTCCCTCTCTCCTGCCCCTCCCCATCCCTTGAGCTCCCTCTCCTTTTCCTGCTTCTTAATGAGAAACAGATCCACATATTTAGGACGAGGCTGTGTGAACGCTGTCACAGGGATGCTGCCCACCAGACCACTAGATGCCACTGTGCCCCTCAGAAATGTACCAGGAGAGCTTCTCCAGCTACAGCTGCCAAAGGGCAGCCCTTATGAGCAGAACTCAGAGCTGCGAACCCAAGGCATGGAATGAACAGACCACAGGATGCTTTGAGCTGGGGTAGAAGAAAATCCACATGGATGTGTCATTTTGGGGTAACCCAAGCTTTCCTTTCTTCTCCTGTACCCCCACCTAGAGCTTTTGTGTTGACAGTCATTGTGTCAGGGAAGGCTGCTCCGAAGCTTGCATTAGAGGGCAGAGTGGTAGGTCCAGTGCAGGCTCCATCTGCCTACACCCCTCTGGAGGGTGGGATGAGGAAGAAACAGCAAGTGGAAAAGCAGAGCCTGCAGAGTATTGCACTTCTGATGTCAACACTGCGACTCTCCTGGGGCCTCTGGAAGCTCACCATAGTTACTGTGGGCAGTGACTCTAGGCACCAATTGCAATTGTCTTATTTCTGTCTTCAGCCCAGTGTATATTTAGGTCATAGTATGACTTCAGATTTAAGGGCCTCCTAAGGTTAATGGGCTTCCCTGCTGGCTCAGTGGTAAATAATCCGCCTGCAATGCAGGAGACCTGGGTTTGATCCCTGGTTTGGGAAGATCCCTTGGAGAAGGGAATGGCTACCCACTCCGGAATTCTTGCCTGGAGAATTCCATGGACAGAGGAGCTTGGCAGGCTCCAATATGGGGTCTGACATGCAGTCGCAAACAGTGGGACACAACTTAGCAACTGAACATCAACAAAGGTTAGTGGTTAGGAGGGGTACCCTGTTAATACTCCTGCATTTTATAAATGTGTACTGGTTCATGCCATTAACCTCGTTCATTATTATGTTTCACTGTGTCTCTGACAAGTTTTCAGCCTTAATTATTATAATTACTTTTCATAATTACTGAGTGCTCACTATGTTCCAGGAACTACACTGTCTTACATCTTACTTTGTTTAATCCTCACTATGATCCAATGAGATATATATTATTAATTTCATTTTACAGACAAAGAAACCAAGATCAAAGCGGTTAAGTGCTTTGCTCAACCTTATGCAGTAGGTAATGAAACTGAGATTGAAACTGAGGTCTGATTTATAAGCCCAAGTACCTCACCATCTGGTGTCACTTCCACAGCTGGGCCCCCGCATCTAACCTAAAAGCCTGTAACACGGCCATGCCCACAGAGCAAAAGCACTGTGCCTCCACGTGAGCCCTGCTGGGGCTGTGTTCCTGGAGCACACAGGGCTCAGACGGTGAAATTTTTTCAGGGTTACGGGGAGCGCTGTGGGCAAGGGAAAGGAATGTCTGTAACAAGGAGGGCGATCAAAAAGTATCCTAACAGGCCATGCCCACCAGTCAGAGCTCTAGGATTTATTTGGCCCTTGATCTGAGCAGACGTGGGTCATGGGGATTCTGAGTCTCGGCCTCACCAAATGTGTAGCCACCATCTGTTTGTTAAGTAATCCTTCCAGCAACATCCTCCCCTCCCTGATACTGACCAGCATTTTGTGCCTGGCCACTCAGTTGTGTCCGACTCTTTATGATCCCATGGACTGTAGCCTACCAAATTCCCTGTCCATGGAATTATCCAGGCAAGAATACTGGAGTGGGTTGCCACTTCCTTCTGCAGGGGATCTTCCCAACCCAGGAACTGAATCCGTGTATCCTGTGTCTCCTGCATTGGCAGGCGGATTGTTTACCACTGGCACCACCTGGGAAGCCCTCCTGCCTCACTACTAATAACCTATATCCAAGTACTTCCAAAAAGTGGTAAGCAACAGGGCCTGCCTCCCTGGCTTCAGGAGATGGACTCCAATTTGCATGGCTCCAAGTCTGAAGTAAATGCAGGGGTGTCCTGACTTCATTCTTTAATAGGTCTGGGGCGGGGGGCGGGTCAAGCTTGGCTCCCTTCTCCTCAGTCCCCTTCAATTGTGTCAGGTCTGATTACTGTAATAAATCCCTTCTCCTGCATCACTCGTGATGGCTCTGCTTTTTCCAGACTGGACCTTGACTGCTGGAGCAATAAGACAAGCAGAAGAAAGATGACTCATACAGCTAGTATAGAGGAAGTACATGAGGTTATGGGCAATGGCTTTGAAACCTGGCTTGGATTTGATTCATGACTCAGGTACTGAGCAGATGTTTGAGCCTGGACAAACCCATCTCTCCAGCTTCAACATCCTGTCCTATGAAATGGAGTCAAGAAGACTATATCTGTTTCAAAGGTGCATACGAAGGACCGCATGAGATGATGTACATACTGAACAGTCCTCAGTGTGTTAACTGCTTTGACTGGAGCTAAGTTGGATAACTGGCTTTAACAGAGAGAGAAAAACCAAGTGGGAAGTTCAAACACTGAATAAAACCATTCAGATAAAAAATAGATACCTATTTGACTAAAAGGATGTGAAGCATCAAGGGAGGGAGCCGTCCGTTTTTCTGCTATAGTGCTATGGTGTGTAATTGAGAAATGTCTGATTGAGGATCAATAAACCCCATAAATATCTCAAATGGCTAGTCATTGTTCAAAATAACCCTGGCCTCTCTCCACGCTAGTCTAGCCCAGAAGGTGATGACTCATATGCACGTCAGGGCTTTTAAGACGATGCGGATAGTGGGTAGAGAGACTTAATACTTGGGGTGAGTAAAAGAAAACAATCCTTTCTGGGAACAGAGCATTTGAAAGCAAACCGCACCCCCACCCCCAGGTCTCAGCTGTGGTCACTTACCTGGAATGGTAGCTCTGGGGCCAAGGCGTGCCAATCGTGCCCTGAGATATCTGCATCATGCTGGCATCGGGTTGGTTCTCCCCAAGTTTGGTCGAGTGCCAAGAATGAGGCCGGCCTGCAGGTTCAGTGCGTCTGGGGAGACACAGCACACGAATGCCCGTGTTAGGAGCAGTCGCCACTGATCTCTTCACCAGTGAGATTTATGGACTTGGAAGCAGAGACTGCTGTGTCTCAGAGATGGAACACAGTCGAGTAAATACTGGAAAACATCTTACTGTTCATTTCTCTTACTAACCATTGTTTTTTTTTCTGCTTTATTATTATTTTTATTTTCCTTTTCATTTCGACATGATTTCAGTTACATACAAATATTGCAAACTTAAAGAATTCCTGCATAAACCCTTGTGCCCTGCTGAGAGTGCAAACTGGTGCAGCCACTATGGAAAACAGTATGGCGTTTCCTTAAAAAAAAATTTAAAATAGAGCTACGATAGGATCCAGCAATCCCACAACTGGGTATTTATCCAAAGAAACTGAAATCAGGATCTTAAAGGGGTATCTGTACTCCCGTGTTCACTGCAGCATTACTCATAATAGCCAAGATATCCCCTAAGTACACACAGAACTGACAAAGCTGAAGGGGAGAAGTGGGTGTTCTTCAGACTGCACGGCTGGAGGTTGAATTTGGTAGGGAGGATTACACTATTGTACAAGTTCAGAGTCAGAGAGTGGCTGAACTTTATTTTTGACAAAAAAAAAAAAAAAAAAAGCGAGATGTTTACCACTGACTTCAGGGATTTCTAGACTGAAATCTCAATGGTGAGAAGAGAGGAGGTACCCTGAAGTAGCATGAAGCTACCCAGGCTTAATATCAGCTGGTACACGTCCTTCAGGAAGGAGCAGACATCTTGCTGAAAGTTCTGAATCAGACTCTGAAGCAGGAAAGGCGGCTGTGCAGAGAACAGTGAAGATCAGTGGAACTGTCTCATCTAGATTAAGTGAAAAAAAATTATCTATGTGCTTTTAAAGACAACAGTAGGCTCTCTTTTAAATCAGGGGTCCCAGACCCCGAGGCCATGGACTGGTTACTGGTCCGTGACCTGTTAGGAGCCAGGCCACATGGCAGGTGGTGAGCGGCGTGTGAAGAAGCGAAGCTTCACCTGTGTTTACAGCTGCTCCCCACTGCTTGCATTACAGTCTGATTCTGCATTACGGTGAGCTGTGCAATTATTTCACTATGTATCACAATGGAATAGTCATAGAAATAAAGTACACAATAAATGCAATGTGCTGGAATCATCCTGAAACCATCCCTGACCCCCAATTACTTGGGGAAAAACTGTCTTCCACAAAACTGGTCCCTGGTGCCAAAAAGATTGGGAACTGCTGTTTTCAATCTAAGCTGTCCAGACCGCTCTTCAATTTCCTTCCCTTTCATTCGAGGGGCATCCACAGACACTTTCTACATGGCAGCCATTATGCTGGCACTCAGGTTACAAAGTATCATTAGACGCAAATAGCTCACAGAGTAGTAGAAGTGACAGCCAAGCAGAGCACTGTAATACACTGAGACGGGGTCCCTAATAGAGATGTGTACAAGGTGCTCGGTGAACTCAGGAGAGGGAGTCACTGGGGGTTTCACAGTTAACTAAGCCATGAAAGATTTCTCCAGATGGAAGGGGATGGGAAATGGAAGGGAAGCACATCCAGGTAGAAGAGACAGCATGGCAGATGCATGAAAATACAGAAGAACGTGGTACAAACAGCTTACATAAGTGGAGACTAGATGATGAGTGAGGGGGAGGCAGCAGATGAAGATGAAGAGGATCCAGATCTCAGCCGGCCTCACTGAAGGCAACAGACAGTACCCTATGGAACTGGAGGCCACTGAAGAACCTTAGCCAAGGAGGGCCATGTTCAAATTTGAGTTTCAGGAAGATACTGCCAATAATGAAAATAAATTTGAGACAGAGAGAGGATTGGAGGCTACTGGACTGGCCACGGTAAGAGATTAAATAAAGACCCAGCACTAAGGCAGGAGCAGTGAACTTAAACAGACAACAGATCTAATGCCTAGCCTAGTGAGCACCTGGATGTGGCTGGCACAGAAAAGTACAGTCCAGGAGGAAGGATGGCCTTTACGTTTGTAGCCTGAGCTAGAATGGTAATATTCCTCACCTATATAAAGAACTGTGAGATGAGGGGCGGGAACAGAGTGCGGAAGGAGGGAGACAGTGGGGTGTGCAATGTGAGGTGCCTGCGGGGTTGCAGTGGGGGACAGGAGGCAGTGGCAGCTACAGGACTGGCGTCTGGGCTAAAGGTAGAAACTGAGGAGGCACGAAACACATGGCCTTTGAGAAAAGATGAGCTGCTTGGGCAGAGCGCCTAGGAGACTGAAAGGAAGTCCCTTAAAGATAGGCCTCTGAGAACTGTCCCAATTTGGGGGTGGAAGGGGGCTGGAGGGGGCTATCAAGAGGCTTCCAGAGGAGCAGGAGGAAAACCAGGAGGGCGTGGGAATTTCACAGAATCCCCCAGTGAGAGGGTGGGGAGAGCAAGGAACTGCCAAGCATTCCAACTGCTACAGAGAGGCTAGTCTGATGCCGGTGCCTGCAAGTGCACTTGACTTGATGGCTGATAAGTCTCTGCGATGGAATGACAGGGAAGAGGCCTGAGTAGGATCAGGTAAGAGGTGAGTGAAGGAGTCCGTCAAGGCTGTATACTGTCACCCTGCTTATTTAACTTCTATGCAGAGGACATCATGAGAAACGCTGGGCTGGAAGAAGCACAAGCTGGAATCAAGATTGCCGGGAGAAATATCAATAACCTCAGATATGCAGATGACACCACCCTTATGGCTGAAAGTGAAGAAGAACTAAAAAGCCTCTTGATGAAAGTGAAAGAGGAGAGTGAAAAAGTTGGCTTAAAACTCAACATTCAGAAAACAAAGATCATGGCATCTGGCCCCATCACTTCATGGGAAATAGATGGGGAAACAGTGGAAACAGTGTCAGACCTTATTTTTTGGGGTCCCAAAATCACTGCAGATGGTGACTGCAGCCATGAAATTAAAAGACGCTTACTCCTTGGAAGGAAAGTTATGACCAACCTAGATAGCATATTCAAAAGCAGAGACATTACTTTGCCAACAAAGGTCTGTCTAGTCAAGGCTATGGTTTTTCCTGTGGTCATGTATGGATGTGAGAGTTGGACTGTGAAGAAGGCTGAGCCCCGAAGAATTGATGCTTTTGAACTGTGGTGTTGGAGAAGACTCTTGAGAATCCCTTGGACTACAAGGAGATCCAACCGGTCCATCCTAAAGGAGATCAGTCCTGGGTGTTTATTGGAAGGACTGATGCTGAGGCTGAAACTCCAATACTTTGGCCACCTCACGCAAAGAGTTGACTCACTGGAAAAGACCTTGATGCTGGGAGGGACTGGGGGCAGGAAAAGAAGGGGATGACAGGATGAGATGGCTGGAGGGCATCACCAACTAGATGGACATGAGTTTGGGAGAACTCCAGGAGTTGGTGATGTACAGGGAGGCCTGGCGTGCTGCAATTCATGGGGTTGCAAAGAGTCAGACACAACTGAGCGACTGAACTGAACTCAAGAGGTGAATGAGAGAGAAAACGGATATAGCAAGGGGAGATAATTCTTTAAAGAACTTGGCTCTAAAGGAGATAAAGAGGGTGGTAGCTAGAAGGCTGGGGCTTCCTTGGTGGCTCAGGATCAATGCAAAAGGCATGGGTTCGATCCCTGGTTGGGAAGATCGCCTGGAGAAGGGAATGGCTACTCACTCCAGGATTCTTGCCTGGAGAATTCCATGGACAGTGGAGCCTGGCAGGCTACAGTCCATGAGTTACAAAGGGTCAGACACGACTGAACAGAACAGCTAGAAGGCTAGAAGGGGGCCAGGGAGTGTTATTGCTGTTTTATTTTAAATGATGAGAAGTACGAGCACGTCTATATGAGACAGAGAATGGATGTATGTGCAGCTGAAGAGAGGCTGCCGCTCCTTAAGACTCATGAGGAAATAGGAAAGGACAGCATTCCAGAGCACACGAAGGGCATGAAGGACATGAAAAGCATGACTTCATGTGGAAGAGAAGCCAGATCCATTGGGATGAGAAAGGAGGAGGTCAGGTGGTGCTCATATGAAAGAGGGTGGGAGGACAGCTGAAAGGACTGAACTTCACACCCACTGTCCTCTAGAGGGATGAGTGAGAGGCTCGATGCGGTGGGTGGGGATCAAGGGGCATGACAGGTGAGGACTGAAGTGCTGAAACTGCACTAATGATATTGAAAAGATTTAATAACTAAGATAGGTTCTCTGCTCTTAAGCTTACATTCTGGGGGGGGGGGGTACCAAATGAAGTATTTCTCTAATACATAATAAACTATAAAGAAATAATTCTTACAGTAAAGATAAAGTGCCCAAGACTTGCAATGCCAAGACAGGACACTCACTTGGAAAGATGCTTCTCCAGAGTAGACTGCAGAGGTTGGCTGTTTGCCTTGGATTAGGGGTGGGAGTTTCCCTTGTGGCTCAGCTGATAAAGAATCCACCTGCAGTGCGGCAGACCTGGATTTGATCCCTGGGTTGGGAAGATCCCCTGGAGAAGGGGAAGGCTACCCACTCCAATATTCCAGCCTGGAGAAATCCATGAACTATAGTCCACGGGGTCACAAAGAGTTGGACAGGACTGAGCAACTTTGACTTTCAGGGATGGAAGTGTGTGTGGGGAGGATGCGTAGATTTCATCACAGTTGTAACACATTAAGAACAGGATGCTTGTGAAACAAACAAATCATAGGTCCTGAAAAACACAGCCCTTTCATTTGGATGCAGAACATATGTTGGGAGGTTTCAGAGATAAATCTGTTTTACAATAGTCTTCCAAAATATGCAATTTAGAAATGACATGAGGAAAAAGAACAATGAAAAAGATGACCAAAATACAGCCCACCAACATTCAGTCTGAATAAAGAGCAATTTGGTAACATTCAGCAAGACAATTTTTAAGTAACATATTCATCAAAAGACTGAAACACAACCTAAATGCTTATCAACAGCAGACCAGTTAAGTCAGTGTGGTACCTCCATACAGTGGAAGATGCATGTAGTCATTGAAAGAACTATACATGTTGACTTGGAAATAGCTCCAAAATATATGGTAAAAGAAACAAAATTAAGACACAAAACTGTGCATACAGTATGCTGCTGAACATGGGGGAAAACATACTTCTGTTTATTAATGTAAAGAATATTTCTGGAAGAATTCTTGAGAAACTAGAACCAATCAATGACTGCCTCTGGGGAGAAACATTTATTTTTCAGGTATTTCCTTTTGTAACTTTTGAATTGTATACCATGTACATGTGTTACCTATTAAAAAGCCAAGTATTAAGAACTCATTTTTAAAATAAAATTCACTGTACCTCGAGATAACCAAAAAAGTCGAACAGCTGTTTACTGACCTTTTCAATGATGCAAGTAATTTAATAAGCATTCCTAAAGAGCACAGCGTGCTTTACCTTTTAGGATCACTTTGATCTTAAAGAAGATAAGCAAATATTTTCCTAAAGCACATTACATCATGAGCATATCAATAAGAGTCAGAGGACCATTTAATTTTAAAATTGAGCAAACTAAGTTTTGTGTGTGGGTGTAATTCAAACAAAGCCCTTGTGTTGCATTCCTAACCACAAACAAGGAAGCTTCATTGCGTGGGATGGGTAGGCTGATGAAACTGGAACTAGGAAAGTGACATAATGTCCTTCTTAGATGATTTTGTCCTAACACACAGAGAGATTTGAATGCAAAGCGTGTTTTGGAGAAATTTACAATAAACTAGTTCATGTCTCTCGAGCAGTATTCACTCATCTCCTTCCATGTGCCTTCTACCTTGCTGGGACTGTGGTTTTCGTTCAATTTAATTCAGACTTAAACTGAAGAAAGTAGGGGAAACCACGAGGCCATTCAGGTATGACCTAAATCAAATCCCTTATGATTATACAGTAGAAGTGACAAATAGATTCAAAGGATTAGATCTGATAGAGTGCCTGAAGAACTATGGACAGAGATTTGTAACACTGTACAGGAGGCAGTGACCAAAACTATCCCAAAGAAAAAGAAATGCAAGAGAGCAAAGAGGTTGTCTGAGGAGGCCTTACAAATAGCTGAGAAAAGAAGAGAAGTGAAAGGCAAAGGAGAAAGGGAAAGAATTACCCAACTGAATGCAGAATTCCAAAGAACAGCAAGGAGAGATAAGAAAGCCTTCTTAAGTGAACAATGCAAAGAAATAGAAGAAAACAACAGAATGGGAAAGACTAGGGATCGCTTCAAGAAAATAAGCGATACCAAGGGAACATTCCATGCAAAGATGGGTACAATAAAGGACAGAAACAGCAAGGACCTAACAGAAGCAGAAGAGATTAAGAAGAGGTGGCAAGGATACATAGAAGAACAACTCAAAAAAGGGCTTAATGATCCAGATAACAACGATGGTGTGGTCATTCCGGAGTGTGAAGTCAAGTGGGCCTTAGGAAGCATTACTAGGAACAAAGCTAGTTGAGATTATGGAATTCCAGCTGAGCTATTCAAATCCTAAAAGATGATGTTGTTAAAGTGCTGCACTCTATATGCCAGCAAATTTGAAAAACTCGGCAGTGGCCACAGGACTGGAAAAGGTCAGTTTTCATTGAAACCCTGAAGAAGGGCAATGCCAAAGAATGCTCAAACTAACACACAGTTTCCCTCTTTGCATATGCTAGCAAGGTAATGCTCAAAATCCTTCAAGCCAGGCTTCAACAGTATGTGAGCGGAGAACTTGCAGAAGTACAAGCTAGATTTAGAAAAAGCAGAGGAACCAGAGATCAAATTGCCAATATCCACTGGACCATAGAAAAAGAGAATTCCACAAAAACATCCACTTCTGCTTCATTGACTATGCTAAAGTCTTTGACTGTGGGGATCACAACAAACTGTGGAAAATTCTTAAAGAGATGGAGATACCAGGCCACCTAACCTGCCTCTAGAGAAACCTGTATGCTGGTCAAGAAGCAACTGTTAGAACCAGACATAAAACAATGGACTGGTTCCAAATTGGGAAAGGAGTACGTCAAGGCTGTATATTGTCACCCTGCTTCTGCTTATTTAACTTATATGCAGAGTACATCACGCAAAATGCCAGCCTGGATGAAGCACAAATTGGAATCAAGATTGGTGGGAGAAATATCAATAACCTCAGATACACAGATGGCAGAAAGTAAAGAGGAACTAAATAGTCTCTTGATGAAGGTAAAAGAGGAGAGTGAAAAAGCTTGCTTGAAACTTAATATTCAAAAAACTAAGATCATGGAATCCAGTCCCATCACTTCATGGCAAATAGATGGGGAAACAATGGATACAGTGGCAGATTTTATTTTCTTGGGCTCCAAAATCACTACAGATGGTGATTGCAGCCATGAAATCAAAAGACAGTTGTTCCTTGGGAGAAAAGTTATGACAAACCTAGACAGTGTATTCAAAAGCAGAGACATCACTTTGCTGACAAAGGTCTGTCTTGTCAAAGCTATGGTTTTTCCAGTAGTCATGTATGGATGTGAGAGCTAGATCATAAAGAAGGCTGAGCGCCAAAGAATGATGCTTTCAAACTGTGGTGCTGGAGAAGACTCTTGAGAGTCCCTTGGACTGCAAGGAGACTAAACCAGTAAATCCTAAAGGAAATGAATCCTGAATATTCACTGCAAGGACTGATGCTGAAGCTCCAATACTTTGGCCACCTGATGTGAAGAGCCGACTCACTGGGAAAAAACCCTGATGCTGGAAAAGATTGAGGACAGGCAAAGAGGGCAACAGAAGGTAAGATGGTTGGATGGCATCGCTGACTCAGTGGACATGAATTTGAGCAAACTCTGGGAGACAGTGAAGGACCAGGGAAGCCTGGAGTGCTGCAGACCCCTCTTTGGGGTCGCCAAGAGTTGGACACGACTGAGCGACTGAACACCACCACCACCTTAATGCAGTACAACTGGACCTCAGGGAGGTCACAGATGGCCTCAAGGAGTTTATAATCCTACTGGGGAGCCTTGAATGGGAGAAAAAATATTAAACAGCATCAGAGTATTACTCATTCACTCAAAAAATACTTCGGTGCCAACTGAGTGCCAAGTATCATTCTGGGCATTTTCTCACGTAACCTTTATGCTCTATGATGTAGGACACTTATGAAGTCTTACTCTTCCTCCCAGCCCTCTCCACCCATTTCTCTTGTCCCTCCATCTAATCTGTGTGGTTAATTTCTTATCTATCTTTTCTAGTGATTTGTTATGCAAATACAAACAGAAACAGATCTCTTTCACTCCCTTCACAATAGGAAAGTTATGTGGTGCTCTGCTGCTGCTTTTTAGTTGCTCAGTCATGCCGACTCTTTGCGACCCTATAGACTGTAGCCCACCAGACACCTCTGCCAGGCAAGAATACTGGGGTGGGCTGCCATTTCCTATGCCAGTGGACCTTTCTGCCCCAGTGGATCTTTCCGCCCCAGGGATCGAACCTGTGTCTCCTGCAGCTCCTGCATTGGCAGGCGGATTCTTTACCACTGAGCCACTGCAATTTGGTAGTTATTGCTAAATTGCTCCTTTTATGCTTTAAAGGGGAGACAAATAACATGAATAATTAAATGTCACTGTGCAAGTGATTCTTAGAGGAGATCATATCTTCTTTAGTATAGAAGAATAGATTATTTGTATTTGAACAAAAATGCCTTTTCAGGCATTTCCAGTTTATGGGAAAATGATGTACCTCAAACACGAAACCCATCATCTTCCAAAATGTTAAAAAAAAAAAAAAAAGGTGGTAATTGTTCTTTGGCAAAGGCACTGCTTTTGAGATATCCTTTAGCCCTTTTCAGCATCCCTCACCTCTAGTTTCTGTGACTACCGGGCTCCTCAAAGCTATACTTGAGATTTTTTGGATTCAAAGAAAAATCTAACAAGCAAACCTTTCCAAGGCTTTCATAATTGCCTAACCTCTGTGTCTTTAAAAAGTGGCTCAGTGGGTAGAAAGGTATGCGTTAGGTAATATAACCCCATAGCAACACACAGTCCTTTCTGGAAAGAGAAGTTCTTTTTAAATGTCACATCCTGATAATATGCCCTGGGGACTTTTGGCTTTGGCAACTGAATCACAAGTAAGAGTGAAGTCTAACATCTAAAATTTGCATAAAAAGTAAAAGCAGGATCTTTTCTTGTAAGAAGCTTTACCCCATTCTTCCACACCTGTTCCAACATCCTCTCACTACTAGTTTATGTCCTCCTCACCCTTCATTTTGAAACATTTTTAAGCTTAAATTTTATTGATGACCACACAAAACTTACCATAAAAAAAAGGGACTAGCCATGGGGGTGGGTCGGTGTTTCTCACTTAGTCACCAGTGGGTGATAATGCTGAAATGTCTTTTCTCACTATGCCCTCTTTCTTTCGTCCTCCCCTCAACTCTGACATCTACAGAGAAATCAGAAGTCAACTCTCCTTCCCACACTTCACAGTCTGCCTATAAGCGATGGCAGAGGTTGACACTAACAGGATCTTTGTTCTGTAACAGCATTCATCTTTGTTTTTCTTTGCCTTTCAAATATAACTACAGTATAATAGCATAGAATAAATAGATAAGCATAAGCTCTAATTAACAACAGTTTCTTCTTCTCAACTCTCAACTTGGAACTAGACATTTTTTTGTTGGAGGAAGGAAGGAGGAACTGGTTTTTACTGATTTCTTCAGATATCAGACACTACAAGTTAAATTTTTTCTTCCCTACTTCTTCTTTGTGCCATAGAATATGTTTAAAGGGTACCCTTTACATCAAATACCAACCAAGCTATTTCCAAAGCAAGCTAATTCATTTTTATCCAGTGCTAAAGTATGAATTAAATTTCATTTGGCAAAACAAGGAAAGAGGGTTTTTGGTGTGTGTAAGGTAGAAGCCTTATCTTTTGGTAGTGACTTTTTTCTAAACACCATTCAATTAAAAAAATAAAAGAAAGAAATGCTCCGCAAATCTCCGACAGTGAAGACACGATTCTCTTCTGGAGCAAGTGTTATGCATTGTATTAGGTTTTTCTCTTCTCTATACCAGTTTCTCTTCATTTAGAGGAAGAAGACACAAATGAGGAATTAAAGGCAACAATAAAACAAACGAAAGAATAGAAAGCATTAATTTTAGATAAGAACCTTAATCAATGGTCAAAAGAAGGATCTATATTTTAAAATCATTCCAGGAAAGAATGTTCATTAAATTTTTCAGATATTATTGAAACTAGAATGAAGAGAATAATGAAAGTTTTAAGGCAAAGAGGCTGAAAACTTTATGAACACTTGCTCCAGCCCTTCAGTTCCTACTTGCTAACATTTCCACGATAAATTTTACAACAAGGAGGAATTTCATTGCTACCACCATTCACACATAACCTGACACTCTGGGGAGAAAATAATAAAACTTGGAAGAATGCTCTCTCTTATTCACCTTTAAGTGAAAGAATGCCAAATAAAACTTGAAAAACCAGCCCTGGATCCTTCTCTCTCTCTACGTGCTTTATAATCTAAGCAGTTCATTTTCCTTTTTACCTTTTACATGGTACAATAATAAAAATAAATAAATGTTCAAGTCACATTGAGATCCAGGACAAGACCACAACCGGTGCAGCCACCTGCTCTTTGCCATATCATATTTTCTTTCAAGTAGAAGCATCCCTGAGGCAAAGCACTGGCACAGCTCTGAATAAAATTTTCGAATCAAAGACTGTATAAGGATACAAGCTGAATTTGAATTATTGTGAATAAAGGAAAAGATAGTCAAATATTTACGCCTTCCATTGTGATGGATGTCAATAAGGGCCACTCAAACAACCTCAATAAACACTTCTTTCATGCAAACTCAAAGTTAAAGGAGAAGACTATGCCTTTCCTTTAAAACTTTAAAGTTGCAGGTTCCTTTTCTTTATACAAATGTTGGCAAAGAGAATAGAGAACTTGGTTACAAGTACATAGATAAGTAGCCATTCCTTGTGAGAAACAGAAATTATTACTCTGAAATTCCCTGGGGAAATGGGGAAGCAAAACCACGAAGTTACACAACACAAAGCAATTGCTAACTTGAAAAAGATAAAAATCACTCTAAACACATACATCATAAGAAATACAGTGACTGTACACGTCAGAGAGGGAATGACTGAAAATTCCCACACAGGACTATTGATAGTACACGGAATAATCAGAGGTGCTCAAATAATGAGAACTTACATGACAATTTAGAGAAATGGGCTTAAACTTAATACAATATAGCACAACATCAATAGACACCTGTGAAAGGCTTGTCAGCTGAGAATCCTGCAATGCAAGATTCTAAATCTCACTCTAACATAACCGTGGGCTTACCTTGTGGCAAAGAGAAACATTCTAGATAACAATCCTCTGGCCACCTGCATGTCATACTCAGGAGTGGGATAAAAAGCCATTGCACTCTACTACTGCTCTTTCTGCTTCTTCTGGGGCTGCCACGGCTCCTCAGTGATGCCAGCATCTCCCATCAGACAGCTTGAACCACCCAGAACTCACTAAGCTTCATGCAAGTGGGAGGGACTCATTTCCAGCCACCTCTGTAAATTGCCAATTAAAACTCAATTCCTGCTCTCTAAGAGGGAAGAAGAGAAACTGACCCTTAGTAACTTCTGAGAAGAACCAGCATCTTAGACAGCAGCACGCAGCTCAGGAATGCCAGAATTCTATTCTGTGGGCAGGAGGAGGAGAGGAGGAAGGAAAACCATCTGCTGATAAAATGCATCACACTGTACTCAGGAAGTTTCCTTTTTAATTGATCTTCTCTGAACCCGAGCCCTCCTCCACATCCAAAAATGCCACTGTCTGCAAAAATGCGTGTTAATGGCGTTAAGCCTCCCACAGTTTGGGAGACTAGTGAAGGAGGTCCTATACCAAACATCCACTGAGGTTTCCTGAGACACGCTGATGGGGACAGAACTCACTGCCAGTGGAAGTGTAAAGTACCTGCTGAGCTAAACTTGCTGCCCAAATGAGAAGGAATAAAGAGTCAAAGCCTGAGTTTCTACGGCCCATTCATCTCAACAGAGCACATATCACCATGTATGGCAAGTGAAGTGAACTCGCTCAGTCGTGCCCGACTCTTTGCAACCCCGTGGACTGTAGCCCGCCAGGCTCCTCTGTCCACGGGATTCTCCAGGCAAGAATACTGGAGTGGGTTGCCATTCCCTTCTACAGGGGATCTTCCCAACCCAGGAATCAAACCCATGTCTCCCGCATGGCAGGCACGTGCTTTATCCTCTGAGCCACCAAGGAACTTTCACTTTCATGTATGGTAATAAGCACTTACTAATTAGATGAGACGGTCATTACAATGATGATGGTGACTGGTGGTGGAAGGTGAGGAGGGGACAAGACGTTTATGGAGAAAGCACTGGCTTGGAAAATCTTGGGTTTTAAGCTGGAACATTTTGTCTCTTGAACTAACTCACTGGACTACTCTAGCCTGAGGCTTGACAGAATTTAGGTAGAAGTTCTGCCAAGGTAAGTTAGATCATAGGATTCCTATTGACAGGTTGGACAAGAGAATTCGGGATCCAACCAGGAAAAGAATAGGACTGGATCTGTGAGAATATTAACCCCTGGACCACTAAGAGCTTCACTTTCTCTCTAACTTGATGATTTAGCAGGTCCCTATATATACCTGGAAGGAGGGAGTTTTTGTTATTTCTCTTATAAATAAGCAAGAAAATAATTTCTATTTCTCCATGAAAAAGGAGCTATATATATCCATGACCCCCTCGGCCTGGAATTGGCTCATGACATGATCCCAGCCCTCTTCAATTTCCATATTGGTGTAGGCTTCCACGGCCTGTCAAGAATTAGACTTGCTCACTGTCCACTACTAACCTTCCACCTCAAAACCTGTAGACTCCTAAGATGATCAGCACATCATTTCTGCTCTCTCTAAAGACATCAGTGTTTCACCCCTTCCCCTGTTTCAAAACAGGACTTAGCAAAGAGATCAAACCAATCAATCCTAAAAGGAAGCAACCCTGAATATTCATTGGAAGGACTAATGCTGAAGCTGAAGCTCCAATACTCTAGCCACTTGATGTGAAGAGCCAACTCACTGGAAAAGACCCTGATGCTGACAAAGATTGAGGGCAGAAAGAGAAGTGGGTGGCAGAGGGTGAGATGGTTAGGTAGCATCACTGACTCAATGGACATGAATTTGAGCAAACTCTGGGAGAGAGTGAAGGACAGGGAAGCCCAGCGTGCTGCAGTCCCTGGGGTCACAAAGAGTCAAACACGACGGAGCGACTGAACAACAGACCACAGCCAACTTGAAAGAACTCTTAATGGCCAAAGCTGGAACAAGTTGAACAATAAAATAAATAACCCACAGAGTAAAATAATATGAAGGAGTTCTTACTTATACAGATAGTCGAATAAATAAATAAATGGAGGAAAAGAGAGCTCTTCCTTACAGAAGACATCTAATTAATAAAGGTAGAAGGAATGAAGGAAACAGACTCATCTTTAGAACATTACACTAATAATTGTCATAGGCAATATCCATTGACAGATGCTAAAAATCAGTGGGAGATAGTTTGAGGAGAAACAATCTTTGCAGAGCCTCAAAACTACCTCCCTGCTACTGAAGATATGTGTCAACTGCAAGGAGACCAACAATGACTTTACAGTGAAGAAACCTCACCTTTAACCAGGAAACAAAGGTTAACATCACCAGTAATAACACATATTGACACCACGTAACACTGGAAATGACCCACTAAAAAGGACACATCATTTCTGTGGTATTCTTGCCGAAAATGCTTAACCTCTATCCAACCATGAGACACCACCAGACAAACCGAAATAGAAAACATTCGACAAAACAATGGGTCCATACTCTTCACAAAGTGTCAAGGTCATAAAAGATGAGGAAAGACCGAGGAAATATTGTGGATTCGAGAAGACTAAAGGAACATGACAATTAAAGACAATGTGGGATCCTGCATGGAAAAAGGACACTGGGAGGACGGGTAGGGGAGGTGATATCTGACTAAAGTCCATCAAGGGTTATAGTCTGTAGTTCCAAGTACTACACCAACACTAAGTCCTTTGTTTTGATATTTACACTGTGGTTTTACAAGATATTAACATTACAGAAAGCCGGGTGATGGGTGGATAGAAAACCTCTGTACTATTTTCACAGCTTTTCTGTGAGTCTAAAATTATTTCAAAATAAAAAGTAAAAAGCAAAACAGGCAGGATTTGAGATCTGAATAAACTGGATGAGAACCAGACCAATTTCCAGGTTCAGTCCTACATCAGTAAAATGTGGGTTGCAGAGATCTAAGAGCATAGGAAAGAATATGGGTGTACTATTGTAGGGGCTTACGATATACCTGTGGAGATAAGATACATACACATGTGAAATCCTTAGAGGACAAGTAGAGTAAAAATTCTGGCCAACAGGACATGAGCAGGCATGACCTTTTCAAAAGGAAAAAGTCTATCTGCTCCCTTCCAGTCTCCCTTCATACAGACCCACCATCATGAGCCAGTTTTGACCATGAAGATGACGGCAACCCCAGCTTATTTCAAAGATAATCTCTTCATGGTTATAAGCACAGTCTCTGCATGGTTAGGACACCACTTAGATATACATTTAGGTTTGTCTGTTTTATCCAGCTGTTAAGGGTTGTTTTATGAAACACTTCAATTGTTTCAAACTCAAACCCAGGTCTGTGTGATCCCACTGTTCACGTTCTCAGCCCCCATTTAGTCTCAGTTCTACCTGCCTTCATCTACCTGTTGAAAGGCCCCACAATTACCCATGTCTGATGGCAGAAACTTAGAGGAGTCACACTCTTTAATCTCTTCTCCCACCCTCACCTGTTCTTGATATGTCTCCTAAATTCATCTCAAATCTGTCTCATCACCTCTTGCTAAGTTCAAGTCTTGATTATTGTCTGCTCAGGCCAGTAACTTCCTAACTACGACTTTCTGGCCTGAAATCCTTCAACACTGATGCTACATTAACCTACACATCTCATGGAGTCTCGTGAAATAAAAGGCTCTGATCCTCTACATTCTGAAGATCCTAGGAGGCTGAAGGGAATAGAGATAACCCTGGGGCTTCTGTTTCTTTGGGCTGTCCCTGGGCTAACCTTACACCAGCGGCTTCTCTCATAGACGGAGGCCTCTGCACATCTCAGCCTGTCCTCATTTGGTATGTTCAAACTGCTTTTGAATCTTTTTTTCAAACGAAACCTTACAAAGAATCCTCATATAAACATCAGATACAAATATTGTTTGATTATATAAAATATATTTTATGTATAGCTGCATATTCATAAAATGGGTCACTGAATAAACCTAAATTTATGTTTATTTATAATCCAAGCTCACACATCTACATGAAAGAACTGCCCCTAAACTGAAATCAGGATAACTGACAGCAATGATAACTGATATACTGAGTGCTTATGATGGGCTGGGTTTTATGTGCATCAGCACTTTCAATCCTCTCAGCAACTGAATGGAGAAGATTAGTAATTAAACACATTTTACCTATTGGAAACAGAACTTAAATAACTTGCCTGCAGTTATATATATAGACATATTTTTTTATTGCTTATGGTTGCTTTACAATGCTGTGTTAGTTTCTGCTGTACAGCAAAGTGAATCACATACACATACGTATATCCCCCCATTTTGGATTTCCTTCCCATTTAGGTCACCAGAGAGGACTGAGTATAGTTCCTCATGGAGGTTCTCAATAGTTATCTATTTTATACGTGCGTGCACACGTGCAAAGTCACTTCAGTTGTGTCTGATTCTTTGTGACCGTATGGACTGTAGCCTACCACGCTCCTCTGTCAATGGGGATCCTCCAGGTAAGAATACTGGAGTGGGTTGCCATGCCCTCCTCCAGGGGATCTTCCCGACCCAGGGATTGAACACATGTCTCTTATGTCTCCTTCGCTGACAGGCAGGTTCCTTACCCCTAGGCACCACCTGGGAAGCCCAATCTCCCAATCCATCCCACCCCATCCTCTTTGCCCCTGCATTATATATTAAATGGCAGAATTAAGATGTGAATTCCGGTAGACTGATTCCATGGACCCCATCTTACTATATTATACTGCCTTTCATGCTGGCACACAGACTTACATGACAGTGACGAAAAGGATAAGAATGAGAACATCATCAATATACCAGCACCTAATATTTACTTCACCCGACAATGAGCAGGCTCTGTGCTAAGTGCTTTGAATATCTCATCTCCTTGAATCCCCACAACTGTCCTATGAAGTAGGCTGTTATGCTAACTGCTGAGTGGAGTCGGTGTGAGCTCAAACTGTCTGAATTTGAACACACCACCTCCTAACTAGATGCCTTTACACTTGTGCAAACCTCATAGCACTGGGGTGAGAATCTGATGAGGTACGCAAAGCCCTAGGACACAGGAAGCACAGATAAGTACTTACAAATTTTCATTAGGCCAACTTTGTAATCTCAGGACATTTCTCAATTAGAGAAATTTTCAATGAGTATCAGCTCAAAGACGAATCCACCTTGTACAATGTAACACACGAGTCATTTCCAAAGTGTAGGACATTGGCCCATCTCTTTGAGAGTTTTTAATTAGTTTTAAAAACAGCTGTGAATGTATTTTTTAGATATTTGCATCAAATGATTTGAGGGACCCCTCAGATTACCTGCCAGGAACCTGATGCTTCTTCAGAACCTAGTTTGGAAACTGTCATCAGGATAGTTATCCTTCTGAATTCCGAGCTTCTGCCTGACCTCCTCACCTCTCTCTCTCTCATCTGTATTCGTGACCAGCCTTGGCCCTCATTCCCTCTTCCCGCAGCCAAGTCCCTCTTCCAGACCACTCAACAAGGTCCTCCGTGCCTCTTACCTGTGCTTCAGCCGAGGTTTAACCCCTCCTGACCATGCTACTTTTCTGTGCTGGGGGTCAGAGGTGAGGTGCTCTGGGCCGAATGAGTCAGAGGTGCCAGTGTCTGCAGGGCCCGGGTCTGCATGTGCATCTCTAGAGAAAAGAGGAAAACAAGAAGTTGAGTGTGGTGGTGTTCACGGGCAGGGTGGATAAACAAATCCAACACGGACAAGGTATGAGAATTCACTGTGGAGCTGGCGCGGAGCAGCGCAGCTGAGCACAGAGGTCTAAGCCTGCACCTACCCAGGTACTCTGTACTGGTGGGGGTTGTCACCTCCCCTATCTGTGTTTCTACAATAAGCAATAAGGTGTACTTCCCAATCTCAGATTTCTAGATTTTTCCAACCAAGCAGGGAGAAAGACTCTTTTGACCATTATGAAGAAGAACCCACCTATAATTCAGGATCTGCAGTGAATAAGTGAAAAACTTGAACTCACTGAAGGAGGTGGTTTCCTGAGACAAGTTTTTGCTGCCTCCCGACCCAGGGTAACTGGAAGGACAGCAACTCCCAGAGCACCAGCCCTGGCTCCGTTTGCACAAGCCAACGCTCGAGTCCAAGCTATTCCAGATTGTTTAGATTCCACTGCGCTGGAGGCAAGCCTTTTGTGTGTCCATTTAAATCCACCCTCCCACCCCCAGTCCCTAACACCATTTCCCTAACACTTTTCCTCCACACACCCAGGGAGCCGGAGAAAAATGTTAAGCCCCAAGTGGCCAGTGTGTTCCCCATGGGAACAGATGCACTCTCCTGTGGAGAGTCTTGGGTTCTTAATTTCCAAACACCCTGTCTGCACCTTCAAGGTCTGCTCTTGATCACTGAGTCTGTCCCTGCATCAGACTCTGAGGCAGGTTCGCCACACTGGGTACCAGTGATATGCTTTCATGTCTCTTTGAGAGCTGACCAGTAGCCCCTGCACTACATCCTATAAGCAGGAATCTGAAGAAGGCGCAAATGCCTGCGGTTTCTCTTCTGCACAGGCCTTGGGTGAGAAGTGGTGGGATTAGGCATGGTATTGATTTCTTTGTATTTCAGGACAGGGAGGGAGATGATCAGGCAGTCAGCAGGGAGTCTCCACTTCGAAACTTTTGTCTAGTTTTGTCTAAGTGTAATCGCCTCCTTTGTTACCTTACTTTTCTCAACGATTTGAGGATGCTTGACTTGAATATATTCAGTATTCCCCTAGACCGGAAATCTGAAAGCCTGGTTGGGGTCCTGTCACTTGTGAGCCGAATGACATTGGGCAAGTAAATGGTGAGCCCCAGGCTCCTCATGGGGAACCTGAGAATATGGCAGAACCCACAGTGTAGGAGCCTGGCCCTGGAGTCTGAGTCAAGTCCTGGCCCCAGCCACTGAGCAAACTCTGTGACCTTGTCCTCTCTGTGCCTCTATTCTCGGATCTCTGAAATAGGTGCAAAAAACAATGGCTTTCATAGCATTGTTGAGAAGTGTTGTGTTAGTTGCTCAGTCATGTAGGACTCTTTGCAAGCCTATGGACTGTAGCCTCCATCCACGAAATTCTCCAGGTAAGAATACTGGAGTGGGTTGCCATGCCCTCCTCCATGGAATCTTCCCAACCGAGGATCGAACCTGGGTCTCCCACATTGCAGGTAGATTCTTTACCATCTGAGCCACCAGAGAGGCCCAATTCAGGTAAAGCACGTAGAATAATAATGATGTCTGTACCTATTCAGTTCAGTTCAGTTCAGTCCCTCAGTCGTGTCCGACTCTTTGTGACCCCATGAATTGCAGCACGCCAGGCCTCCCTCGGAGAAGGCAATGGCAACCCACTCCAGTACTCCTGCCTGGAAAATCCCATGGATGGAGGAGCCTGGTAGGCTGCAGTCCATGGGGTCGCTAAGAGTCGGACATGACTGAGCGACTTCACTTTCACTTTTCACTTTCATGCATTGGAGAAGGAAATGGCAACCCACTCCAGTGTTCTTGCCTAGAGAATCCCAGGGACAGCGGGGCCTGCTGGGCTGCCGTCTCTGGGGTCGCACAGAGTCGGACATGACTGAAGCGACTTAGCAGCAGCAGCAGGCCTCCCTGTCCATCACCAACTCCCAGAGTTCACTCAGACTCACGTCCATCGAGTCAGTGATGCCATCCAGCCATCTCATCCTCTGTTGTCCCCTTCTCCTCCTGCCCCCAATCCCTCCCAGCATCAGAGTCTTTTCCAATGAGTCAACTCTTCGCATGAGGTGGCCGAAGTACTGGAGTTTCAGCTTTAGCATCATTCCTTCCAAAGAAATCCCAGGGCTGATCTCCTTCAGAATGGACCAGTTGGATCTCCTTGCAGTCCAAGGGACTCTCAAGAGTCTTCTCCAACACCACAGTTCAAAAGCATCAATTCTTCAGCGCTCAGCCTTCTTCACAGTCCAACTCTCACATCCATACATGACCACAGGAAAAACCATAGCCTTGACTAGACGGACCTTTGTTGGCAAAGTAATGTCTCTGCTTTTGAATATGCTATCTAGGTTGGTCATATCTTTCCTTCCAAGGAGTAAGCGTCTTTTAATTTCATGGCTGCAGTCACCATCTGCAGTGATTTTGGAGCCCAAAAAAATAAAGTCTGACACTGTTTCCACTGTTTCCCCATCTATTTCCCATGAAGTAATGGGACCAGATCCCATGTTCTGAATGTTGAGCTTTAAGTCAACTTTTTCACTCTCCACTTTCACTTTCATCAAGAGGCTTTTTAGTTCCTCTTCACTTTCTGACATAAGGGTTGTGTCATCTGCATATCTGAGGTTATTGATATTTCTCCCGGCAATCTTGATTCCAACTTGTGTTTCTTCCAGTCCAGCATTTCTCATGATGTACTCTGCATTTAAGTTAAATAAGCAGGGTGACAATATACAGCCTTGACATACTCCTTTTCCTATTTGGAACCAGTCTATTGTTCCATGTCCAGTTCTACTGTTGCTTCCTGACCTGCATACAGATTTCTCAAGAGGCAGGTCAAGTGGTCTGGTATTCCCATCTCTTTCAGAATTTTCCACAGTTTATTGTGATCCACACAGTCAAAGGCTTTGGCATAGTCAATAAAGCAGAAATAGATGTTTTTCTGGAACTCTCTTGCTTTTTCCATGATCCAGCAGATGTTGACAATTTGGTCTCTGGTTCCTCTGCCTTTTCTAAAACCAGCTTGAACATCAGGAAGTTCACGGTTCACGTATTGCTGAAGCCTGGCTTGGAGAATTTTGAGCATTACTTTACTAGTGTGTGAGATGAGTGCAATTGTGCGTTAGTTTGAACATTCTTTGGCATTGCCTTTCTTTGGGATTGGAATGAAAACTGACCTTTTCCAGTCCTGTGGCCCCTACTGAGTTTTCCAAATTTACCTATTCAGCACTCAGCAAATCAGCTCCTATAATTATATGTATCCTGCGGAGTTGGTATCAGGCTTCTAGATAATGTCTGTTAACTGTCCTGCATACTGCCTACACATGGGGTATCTGCTTAATTAATGCATCATTTTCATTATTGTCTTCAACCTTCATTTTAGAACTCCTTTCAGCCAAGATCGTTATGTAAAACAGACACAACTAAAAGACCTAATTTATGCTGGAAATAACAGCAAAAAGAGCCTTGTCTGGAGTTAGCACATCAGAGCCTTTTGCAGAATTCATCATGTGGTCTCTAATTAGGTTTCTCCTACAGCCCTAAGCCACAAGAAAAAGCTCTGACGTGCTAACTCTGGACAAGGCTCTGTTGGCCCCAGTGGCCATCTGATTTAAGCTGAGGTGGAAAGTAGACTCAGAGGCATCTTATCAAATCCATAAACGTAAAGATGACACAGCACATCCACAGCCAGCCATTGGTAGAATCCATTTCGACAGCAAGCTTGACTTTCTGGCTTTCCTCTAGACCCTGCTGCTGTCCATGGGAGAAAACAAGAAAGACCAGGCCTAAGCTTTCACAAAACCTTTGTGGCATTTAATAACTTCCTCATTTTGGGGCCTAAAACACAGTTGTTGGCTCTGCCCTCTCTGAATATGGCCGAGTCCTTTTCTCTCTCCTTAGCCCCTACCCCTCTCTGGGAAGCACCAAGGGATGGAAGGTCCAAGGTGCAGGCTGTCTGGAGTGAAGGGCTAGCAGGAAGAGCAGGCAAATAGGAAAGAGATGGAAGCAAGAAGAACAGGAGGCTGTTTCATCTTTTTAAGGATCTTTTACGCAGGATTCTTCTCACCCCTAGCAGAGACCAGCACCCCAGCAATGACCTCTGGGGGACCAGGCTGAGGTTAACAACCGGGTGTGAGGGCTCAGAAAACCTGGGTTGCATGTTGCTGACGGTGGCACCCAGGCTAAGTCACAGCACAGCCTCCCTGCCAATCTTCACCTCCCCGGACCCTGGGTGGGCTGGCTACGAGGCTCCCGTGTGGGCTGCCTGGATGCTCGACACCAAGGAGGAAGCAAGGCTGAAAGGAAGGCAGGAAGGATGACCAGCATGCAGAACACACGGGACAATAAATAAACACTTTTAAACATGCTCTAGTGAAAAGAAATTCCATAGTGAATCTTGCTGGCCAAACTGGTGAGATGTTTTTGAGGGTTGTTTTTAATATTGTTTCTTACTACTGTCCGTCTCAGTACCACAAACTATGAACAAGGAAACAGAAATCAGAGCTGACTTGAAAGATTTACCAGGGGCCAAAACAAAATGATTGTGATGCACTAGCCCAGTGTCATCTTTCTTCGCCAGATAAGAAACAAGAAATCCAGGCCAACCACCTACATATTTCTACTTCCTACGCTAAGTACATTCATATTCCCAGCCCCCACTGTTCATACATGAATGTGAGAACTGGACCATAAAGAAGGCTGAGCACCAAAGAATTGATGGTTTTGAACTGTGGTGCTGGAGAAGACTCTTGAGAGTTCCTTGGACAGCAAGGATATCAAACTAGTCAATCCTAAAGGAAATCAACCCTGAATAAGGACTGAAGCTGAAGCTCCAATACTTTGGCCACCTGATGAGAAGAGCCTTACTCATGAGAAAAGACTCTCATGCTGGGAAAGACTGAGGGCATGAGAAGGGGACAACTGAGGATGAGATGGTTAGATGGCATCACTGACTCAACGGACTCAAAGAGTTTGAGTGAACTCTGGGAGATGATTAAGGACAAGGAAGCCTGCTGTGATGCAGTCCATGGGATCACAAAGAGTCAAATATGACTTAGCCACCAAATAACAGCACAGTTCATAATTTATAAATATATAGTAACTGCTTCACTATTTGGTATTTAAGTGGAGTCCTTAACTGCTTTCTGAACTGAGCTTCAGCCAATACTGAAGAAGCAGTTCCAGATGGCCCTGTTCCTGTAGCTCTCTTGAACTCCAAGGAGAGGTGTCTGGGGAGGGTCTCTCAGATCCCTTTAGCTCCTGATTTCTACTACATTTCCATGAGGATGGGCAGAGGGGGCTCCAATCTCCTTAGCGTGGGCTGTTACAGCCTTAGGAAGAGCTCAGTTCTGACAATCAGCAGTCTTCTTTTGGTTGTGTTTTGCCTGGGGAAGCTTCCTCGCCAGCCACATCCACTCCAGTCCCCCTCCAACCCAGGGGCCAGCGCCATCTTTAAAAACAAAACTAAATGGATTATGTCATTTCTAATAATAAAACTTGTGTAGCTTCCACATGCACTCTGGAGAAAATCCAAATTCTTATAAAGAACAACATAAAGACCAAGCCTGCCACGCTCTCCACTTCACACATGCAACTCCCTCCGCCTGGAAGTCTTCCTCCTGATTCTCCACTTGACCGGCTCGTCCTCAGCCTTTTGGTCCAGGGAGCACACCACCTCCTCAGAGACCATTTCATCTGCCTCATACAGTCTCTGCCCAGCACCTGGTCTTTCCTGTCATTGCACCTGGGGCCACAGGTAAATGTTTATTTCCACACGGATTGCACTGGACAGAAAGTGCAGCCAAGTCAGGGTCCACGGCTGGCTTTTCTTCAGTTTTGCGCTTTTAAACCATTACATACCCAGGGCCTCAGTGAGTGGCTCGCGATAGGCACACAATACAGATTTATAGAAACAATCGCAGTTGACTGTAAAGGGAAAAATTGTGTGATGCATCCAAAATGGAGCTCTATGCCCTTCAACTTTTAAAGGCATTAAATTGTTTACGCATTTTGGGAAAGCTGGGGACCTCTTTTAGTCACTTTCTATATAAAGTTATGAGGGCTTCCCTGGTGGCTCAGCAGTAAAAAAAAATTCACCTGCCAATGCAGGAGATTCGAGTTCAATCCCTGGGTTGGGAAGATTCCCCCTGAGGAGGACATGTAACCCACTCCAATATTCTTGCCTGGAGATTCCCATGGACAGAGGAGCCTGGCGGGCTACAGCCCATGGGGTCACAAAGAGTCGGACTCGACTGGCTGCTAAACAACAACAATATGTAAGGTTGTGAGTTGATTCCTTTGTGAAGTAGAATTCAGCTCTAACTGTTGGTCCCTGTCACAACAGCTAGCTTTTGTGGAGTAGACAGGAGCAGTGCTGGGGGAATACCCCCTTCGCCCAACAGTTGGCCCAGCTCAGCACCATCTTGCTGCCTTATGTTTCGAAACCACCAGAATGCCTTTTGAGATTAAACAGACAGAAGTGCATTTATACAGGGCTAAGTTGTCCTCAGAGTCTCCTAGAGAAATTCCTTTGGATTTAGGCGGGGTGCCTGTATGTATTCATTTTCATAATTTGTTCTGTGAAGTTGCGTTTGTGGGTGCCTGGGTCTCTATGTTCTCTTTCTGCTGCTCCAGGTCCATCACGCAGGAAGCTGCATGTCATCATCTCTGCATCCTGTTTCCAGGCCTCTCCTCGGATCAGAACCTCAGGTTCCCAAGCCCCTTTCTTCCCTTCAGTCTCTGGGAGGCAGAGAGGGTCTGGATTCTCCGCCCCTTCAGTGTGTGGCAGAAGATACTAAGAACCCATGCCCTCTGGCTCAGATTTCTGCTCTTAGCCTAAGGCAGCTGTTCTTTGTTTGCTGATGACTGGGCATCTATCAAAGGTGTCACAGATGTCCTCAATGAACTGCCCTCTCTTGAAAAGCCCCTTGTTTCTATTACTGATCTTTTGGTTCCTAGGTATTTAGACAGAACCTTTTGGGTCACTGTCCCTTCATTCTTCCCCTCTCTTGGGGCTTCCCTTGTGGCTCAGCTGGTAAAGAATCCGCCTGCAATGCCGGAGACCTGGGTTTGATTCCTGGGTTGGGAAGATCTCCTGGAGAAGGGATAGGCTGCCCACTCCAGTATTCTTGGACTTCCTTGGTGGCTCAGATGGCAGAGAATCTGCCTACAACACAGGAGACCCAGGTTCAGTCCCTGGATGAGGAAGATCCCCTGGAGGAGAGCATGGCAACCCACTCCAGTATTCTTGCCTGGAGAATCCCATGGACAGAGGAGCCTGGTGGGCTACAGTCCATGGGGTCCCAAAGAGTCAGACACGACTGAGCGACTAAGCACAGCACAGCAAAGGGCATGCTTACAGTGGAACGCACTGAACAGGATACAGGCCTGAGGCAACACAGAGTGAACTTCTTAGATGGTAAGTAATAATTTAAAAAGCAAGTGAAGTGCAAGTCTCTCAGTCATGTCTGACTCTTTGCGACCCCATGAACTATACAGTCCATAGAATTCTCCAGGCCAGAATACTGGAGTGGGTAGCCTATTACTTCTCCAGGGTATCTTCCTGACCCAGGAATCGAACTGGGCTCTCCTGCACTGCAGGTGGATTCTTTACCAGCTGAGCTACCCAGGCATCCCTTTACTTGTCCTCAAAAAAACCTCTTCCTTCTGTTCACCCACCTTGGTTTGGCAGTATGGTTATTACAGGAGGCCACGTATAACCCTTCAGCCGTGCATAGAGGTGCTTTGTAGGTCTCGGCCCTGTGTCTACCTGTACCTCCTGTGCCTCTTGTTGACGCTTTTTCTCACTTGATTTCCCCTGAAACCTCCCAAATGGAACAAGTGTACAACTTACAACACTAACATTCAGCATATTTCTGACTCTTTCCGAAACCATAAGCCTAACTATCTCCAGATCTTAAGCCAGTGACCTAGATGCCAACCTTGCATCTGGAAAAGGGTGGGTAGGGGAAAAAGCCAAATGACTAGCCAAATCTTTTAACCTACCTATTAAATACTTAATCTGCGTCATATTTACTTTTGACTGCAATGCTACCACCTCCAGGGCCCTAAGACTAGTCCAGGGCAAGTGCATAGGAAAACCAAGGGCCCTCATGCAAGGGCTTATATTAAACTGGTGACATCTTTACCACTGGAGTGTATTGTCCTAGACACAAACACTCAAGAGTGTGACCTTAAATCAACACAGTAAGTGGCAGGCTGCATAACTTGTATGAACAATGCGGATTCTGCAGCCAGCTGCTTGGGTTCCTATTCTGGCTCTGTCACCTCGCAGGTGTCTGACTTTGGGCAGGTCACTCAGCCTCTCACGCCTCAGTTTCCTCCCCTATAAATATTAAAATATGCATATCAAAGTGTAGTTGTGAGGCCTGAATGAATATGTGTAACACACTTAGAACGGTTCCTGGCAGTGTTTCCTTCTTACCAATGGCAAGGAAATTTACATTTCTTGGACACATGGTGTGTACCAGATACTGTGCTTTAATAGGTTATTAATCTTATTGTTTGAGACGGCAATGATCCTTATATAGATAAAGAAAGCAAAAAGAAATAAGACAAGTAGAAAGCAGTCCGGCCGGAGACCACACCACCCCTCACGCAATGCCTGAAGGTCCCAAGACTGTGCGTGCTTTTTTCTTAGGCATCAGCCACATGCCAATCCACATGACCATTTCTGCCACATGACCCTTTTGCCATTCATACATGACAGAAAGCAATGAATGAAGACAAAAAACCAGAAAAAGTACCAGAATGTTACTACTGGGTGATAGGATTAAGGGTGATATTTTTTCCCCCTTTTCTGTATCTTGCAAATTGTTTACAATTAACATTTATGACTGTAGTTATCAGAAAAAGTAAAATCAGCCTTAATTTTTTTTCCCCTCACTAGAATGAATCTCAGCCTGATTTCTCCATATTTTTAAAGGAAAATCTTTGTCGGGAAATGGAGTGGATGTACTACCCTGGGAGTAAGTCTGGGCAATGGAAAGACTTCATGCCACTATTCCATCTGAGCCCTAGGACCTCATCTGTAAAAAGGGGACAGAGTTCTATCTGCCTGGTGACATGGCTGTGGGATCTGGTAAGCCTGGCACGTGATAACCACAAGAAGGGAGCTATTATCATTTGATCCAAGTGGCCTACATGAGAGAGATGAGTACGGGAAGGCACCCAAGGGGTGTGACAGGATGCAGGTATAACCATTGGCTCTTTCATTCCTTAAAGAGGGCAACTGCAAATGTCCAAAGCATTTGGTGAGAGATATAAATGTCACAGTTCTCGCATATAAGAACAGGAAATAAAAGGCGTTACCTGGGCCCCTTAGGAACAGACCAGGGCAGAAGGCCCAGCAACCAGCGTGAAAGAAATGGTTTCTGGAGTATCAAGGCTGACAGTATCAGCCTGAGGATTCTTCTACAAGCCTCGTTTCAGCAGAGGGAGCTTCAGGCGCTGAGCAGGGATGGGACTCGGCGAATGTGTATGCATGGCTGTTTTCAAAACACGATAAGGTTGGGCCCAGGTCTTTTTAGATCCTGGAGTCCTCTCATCTCAGGCTTTAGGGAGTGAGACCCCCTATCCTCCTGCAAGTGGGAGTGGATGACAGACCCTGGCTCTGGAAGGGAGGCGACTGCAGTCTGTGGGAGGTGGGGTTTCTTTCTCCCATGCGTGCTCAGCCATGTCCAATTCTGTGACCCCATGGACTGTAGCCCACCAGGCTCCTCTATCCATGGGATTCTCCAGGCAAGAATTCTGGAGTGGGTTGCCATTTCTTCCTCCAGGGGATCTTCCTGACCCAGTGATCGAACCCAGGTCTCCTGCATTGGCAGGCAGATTCTTTACCACTGAGCCATCAAGGAAGCCCTTCTCTCTTCCATCTACATGCAAATAAGTTGCTCCTGTCCTAGACCTGCATGGAGAAGAGGGATGGACGTGCAAAATGTAAATGGAGGTGGTCATTCATCGCAAGAAAATAGGTCCCTGGCTAAATTTGGCAACAGCTGAGGGATCTTAGCAAAATGGAACTCACCCCCTTGTTTGTGGGGGAGGCCTAATCCTTACTTTGCCCAAGAGGATTATTGGGTCTTAGAAAGAAGCTCACATGCACTTTTTTTAAGCTCGTGCCAACTGCATTTGTGTCCACAATATCTAAGATTCGTTCTGCTTTTTGGGGTAGATAATAGACATTCCATGCTATTTACATCCCTCCAAATCTCAAACCTAAATGTTTCCAACCTCTGCTATCACCCAAAGTGGGACTCTGTCTCCCAAGCTTTGCCCCAGCTGTTGCTTTATATTCTTTGGAAGTATATTTTAAATGGAAGGCAAGGTACCCAAACTGCAGTCAACTTGTGGAAAAGTAGGTGTCTGTGGATTTTAATATATCTTTTCAAGGTGTTTGTAACTATGGTTCCACTGGCTAAGTTTCTACTCATCCCCATCATTTTCCCTTTCCTTCCGTTACTATGTGCTGTGCTATGCTAAGTCACTTCAGTCATGTCCGACTCTTTGCAATCCTACGGACTGTAGCCCACTAGGCTCCTCTATCCGTGGAATTCTCCAGGCAAGAATACTGGAGTGGGTTGCCATGCCCCTCTTCAGGGGATCTTCCTGACCCAGGGATTGAACCCGTGTCTCTTATGTCTCCTGTACTAGCAGGCAGGTTCTTCACTACTAGCGCCACCCGGGAAGCCCAGCACCTGAGTAGGGCTTTACAAAGTATTTTTACGTAACAAATTCAATCCTCATAATAACCCTATCAAGTGTTTTCCCTCTTTCATAGAAAAAGGAAACCGGGGAATGGGTAATTTAAGTAAATCGCTCAAGATCACAAAGACAGTGGTAAAGCCAAGACCCCACACACGATAAGGCTCGGAAGCATGCCCTTAACCTTGATCTGCACATCATCTAGGGGCTCAGATACTTGTAGGTGGAGTGGACTGTAGAATAAATAGAGCTGCCTGATTTCAGGAAAAGCATGACAATTCTTCCGGTCCTGGCATCCTCAGGAGCCACGATCTGTGGTGCCTTCTACAGTAACTTCTCACCTTCACCAACAGGGCTGCTTAATTTCCACCTGCAGTTACAGTTCCTGTTTCTGGGGCCAATGGAACTCTCAATGAGTAGGAATCTGGGCCTCAAACAGCTTCTGATTTGAAGCTTCAAGACAAACTCTGAGCTGGCTGTGCTCTCCTCTTGAACCTTTGGGCTGCCCACGATCCCTAGGTTTCCTGAGCCTACCTGGTCCTCCAAGCTGAAGGAAAACCTGCCATGGACACCAATTCCTTCCAGACCAGAGCCTGGTCTTGTTAACGTCCCAGGCATAAACAGATGGTACTGGGCACAAAAGCTAAAACAAAAGCAGGTGGGAAAGTGAGTGGTCATCTTCTTCCAAATGGGCACAGCAGGTCCTACCCCCTCGCCTGGGCACCAGCACACAGAAGGAGGTGCCAGTGGGTAGGGGCTTGGCAGGTCCACCCCAGGCCAGCTGAGAGCAGGAAATACCCTGTGAGCCGCACATCACCCCTCGTCTCCCCTCCCACTAGAATGCCAGCACGCCAAGCCTGGGAAAAGTACAGAATCCACGACAAAGAGAAGGTACTGGACTGTGACCCCATGCCACGAAGCAGGGGCGGATCAGCGGCCTCCGCCCCAGCCAGACCTGGCTCAGTGGGGAGGCGGCCTCCTCTCACTACTGAATTCCAGCTGCTGGTGGTGAAGAGGTAACCATGGGAACCAACACAAAGGGCTTAAGTTGAGTGAAAGAGGCTGTAGGCGATGGGGAAGAAGCAGAGGGACCTTCAAGTGACAGTCCTACGATTCTCCCAGCACAGTTACTATGGATCAGACTAAGAGACTAGTGGAACCTGAACAGAGCCAAGCAGCCTCTAGGGGTCAGAGACAACCAGAGAGCTGTAGGGTTTCCCTCCAGATTTCTTTTCTCCCCTTCAGAGTGATGCCCCCAAAGCTTCATCCGCCAGGACTTTTGCCCTGAGATAACATGGCTCACTTGGGTGGACAAAACTGGTACATGGTGACATTCCTTTAAACACAAGCAGCACTTTGCAAAGAGGTTCCTCTCGTGCCCCCTGGCTTCAGCCTGTTGTCCCAGCAGCACCCACTCTGCTGGCTGAGGGGCTTCCCTGGTGGGTTTTACACAGACCTGGGTGGTTGAGGAACTGGTCCGGAGGTTGGCTGACAAGCTACACTACAGAAGACAGCCATGGATGCTGAGAACGTTAAGAGAGCATATTGCATAAAAACCTGCACTCTGGTGAGGTGGGCTGGGAATTCCGTGAAAAGGCTCATATCTACGTAGGGAATCATGTCTGTATACTTAACTACCTTCCCCTCAAGGCATATTATTTTAATTGGCCAATGTGACTTTATGTGTCTTCATTAACTCAGAAGGGTTTTCAATCTACCACTTGGGATTTTTTCTTTTATAAAGTTCTAACTCAGGGTTCTCCAGAATCTGGCAGTTGAGGAAACGCCATGAAAATGGGGAATATAAAATATCCCGGGGCAACAGTTTAATGTTCCTCTTAATTTTTTAAAAATATAGCTGATTTATAGTGTTGTATTGGATTTAGGTGTACATCAAAGAGATTCAGTCATATATATATTCTAACATATATAATGGAGCTAAAGCTCCAATACTTTGGCCACCTGATGCAAAGAGCCAACTCACTGGAAAAGACCCTGATGCTGGGAAAGATTGAGGGCAGGAGGAGACGCGGGCAACAGAAGATGAGATGGTTGGATGGCATCACTGACTCAAATGGACATGAGTTTGAGCAAACTCTGGGAGATAGTGAAGGACAGGGGAGCCCGGCGTGCTGCAGTCCATGGGGTTCCAACAACAATATTCTACCAGATACACACTAGTATACACGTAAAATAGACAACAAGGATCTACATTTCTCTCGCTTTCAGGGCTTGTGGTACACTTCTCATCTTGCCTTGCTGGTAGAGACCAAGATAATACTGCCCTATGTCAGCCCCTACTAGGGCTTTACAAAATCTCAACCAAATCCACATTCTTTGTTCACAAGTCACAGAGGGCCGCTGACAGGAAGACTTTTGAGGGCCTGGGGAAAGACCCTGACCACATTCACAAGCGTGTCTCCTGTGAGTCCCCCTCCACAAGGTAGAAAGTAGATCCATCAACTATTTAAGATATACATACTCTCCATCACTGGTGCTCACCTGCACACTGCCCAACATTGTAGCCTGAGTGCCACTTACTGGTGTTACTTTCTACCTGCAGTAGTTAAATCTTAAGAATAATTTCACCTAAAAGGGAAAGGCAAATTCCAGGAGATAGTGAAGGACAGGGAAGCCTGGTGTGCTACAGCCCGTGTGATCGCAAAGAGATGGGCATGACTTAGCAATTGCACAAGGGCAACAAGAAGGGAAAAGTAACTGGTATCTATTAATAACCTCCTCAGTTGAGAGGCAAGATCTGCGGGGTTCCAACTCTGGCACCTCCATGCCCTCAGCAAGCTAGTTCATCTTTTCTGTGGTTTTGGAGTTTTCTCACCTTTAAAGGGCTCAATAAGAGTGCCTACCTCATACAAGCATGAGGAAGATACAAAAAGAGTCTCAGACAGCACCTCTTAGCAGGGACTCGATACATATTAGATATTAATTCCCACTAGGTGCCAGGATAGTTATTTTTATATTTTAATCCTTAAAACAGCCTAATCTGATCATATATATTAACACTTCTTTTATCACCATTTTACAGATACGGAAACTCAGGCTTAAAGAATTTAAGGACCTACCCTAAATTACTAGGCAGTAAAGCTCAGATTTAGGAGAAGGCAACGGCACCCTACTCCAGTACTCTTGCCTGGAAAATCCCATGGGCGGAGGAGCCTGGGAGGCTGCAGTCCATGGGGTCGAGAAGAGTCAGACATGACTGAGCGACTTCACTTTCACTTTTCACTTTCGTGCACTGGAGAAGGAAATGGCAACCCACTCCACTGTTCTTGCCTGGAAAATCCCAGGGATGGGGAAGCCTGGTGGGCTGCCATCTGTGGGGTCGCACAGAGTTGGACACGACTGAAGCGACTTAGCAGCAGCAGCAAAGCTCAGATTTGGGTTTCCAGGTGACACTAGTGGTTAAGAATCCACCTACCAATGCACGTAGACATAAGAGATTCAGGTTTGATCCCTGGGTTGGGAAGATCCCCTCAAGGAGGGCACGGCCACCCACTCCACTCCAGTAACCTCGCCTAGAGAATCCCATGGACAGAGGAGCCTGGAGGGCTGCCGTCCAGTGTCACAAAGATACGGACACGATGGAAGCAAGTGAGCACGCATGCACCCAGAGCTCAGATTCAAACCCAGGCTGCTCTGTTTTCATAGCCTAAGACGCTTCCACAATTCTATACTGCCTTTCTAGGAGACCATGTTGTTGTAACTAAAAGTAAGGATAAGAAGAAATTCTGGTGTCTAAGAAAACAGCATCAAAACAAAACAGGATTTTAAATCTCCACCTTAAGCAAGAGGCTTTTTTAAACTAGTTTTTAAAATTAAAAAAAAAAAAAGCATTTATTTGGCTACACTGGGTCTTAATTGCAGCATGTGGGATCTAGTTCCCTGACCAGGGATTGAACCTGGGCCCCCTGCATTGGGAGTGCAAAGTCTTAGCCACTGGACCACCAGGGAAGTCCCTAAAGTTTTTTTTTAAACTAACAAAACCAGCCTAAGAGAATGCCTCTGCCCTGAAAAAAAAAAAGCGCATAAGAAATGGGCACACATTCACACAATCAGGGCAGCTGTGAACCTTTGGGTGTAAAACGTTTTATTATTCATCACCGAATTCCCAGGGGTTAATATGTTCTCAGTAAACGTTTGGTAAATGCTTAGGGAATGAGTTAAATCATTCTAACAACAAAATGCTTCTCTTGGACTTGGCTAAGTTTACATTGTCTTTCCCGAACACTTTGCTGAACCTAAATAATTGAAGATTAACAGATTAAGTAAACTAGTATTATATTTACCACTCTGTACAAGGTATTTTACTGAAAAATCCAGTTATATAATGTGTCCCTTAAAAAAAAAAAGCACAATATTAATTATATAGAGATGATTTTTCTTTCCCCTACTTCTTTGGAAAGAGTTTATAATATGTAAACCTTTCACCTGGATTCTGTGAATGCTGTGAGCCTGGTCTGGTAGTTCAGTTTCAACTACTCTCATGCAATCCTCAAAAACAGAGGGCTTTGCCTAGCGGGTATTTTCTCTTTGAGGTTTACATTTGATAGCAAAGCAAAGCCCTAGTGGTACTTTGATCAGGTAAGCAAGAACTAAATTTAAATTCCCTACAACCTGGGAAAAGAACCCATTAAAATGAAGATACATATAATGTTAAGGATATTTGTTACTATAAGATCCTTGATAATCTTAAATAAATGAGGTGGCTTTTACAAAAAATGGAAATCACTTTCTCATTAACAACAAAACCACATATTTATCACAATACATGGAATTATGAGGGGACACTTACCGAGTTCTTAACTAAGCTAAATACTTCAATTATCTAACAATTCTTAAAACCCTGTGAAGGAGGTATTTCATTACTGTCCAATGGCTCCGGGTTCAGATGCATTTAATAACTTACCCAGAGTAACATACACCTAGAGACAGAGATGAGATATATACTCTTGTCTATCTCTAGGAACTATGCTCTGCTTCGAATTGAGCTAATGCTTCGAGTACAATAAAACACATGTCTCAAATGCTCAGTTCAATGGAGTTTGATAACTGTGTAACAATCGTTCAAATCAAGACATACAACATTTCCATGGCTCCGAAAGTCACCTCTTGCCAAACTCTCTCGATCCCCACCCCCAAGCAACCACTAACATCCATAGTCATAGATTAGTTTTGCCTGTTCTAGAACTTCATAAATAGAACTGCTACATATTCTTTTGTGTCGGCCTTCTTTCAGTTTAACATAATGGTTGAGGTTCATCCCGGTTCTTGTGTTTATCACAAGCTCACCCCTTTTGATTGCTGAGTGGTATTCCCTTGGTGTGGCTGTACCACAGTTTATCTGTTTTCTTATTGGTGGACACAGGGTTGTTCTCAGTTGTTGGCAATTATGAATAACATTGCCATGGCCACTCTGTACAAGCCTCTTTGTGGGCATCTGTTTTCATCAGTTTGGGTAAATAGCTGGGTGTGGATATGTTGAGTCATAAGGTTGATGTATGTTTAACTTTATAACAAACAAGTTCTTAACCCCTGTACTCTATTCCCTCAGAATGGCACTAGCTTATTGACATGTTTGATTTCTTCTCTTACATGACGAATTCCTTGAGGACAGAGGACCAATCTGCAGTTGCCGAGCCTCCCACATAGCAAATGTTTGTCGAACAAATGAACGATCATTGTTCATACTCCTATTCCTTCTCTGGGTGTTACCAAAGCATAAGAAAACATGCTTGGCATGCATGGAGAAATAGGACAAGCTGAAGGGTTGTGAGGTGGGGGTAAAAGAACCAGCCAGCTAGGAGACTCCTGACTTGCCCGTTTTGTTTTTTTTTTTTGACATGACCTTTCCTAGAAAGTAAATCCCTCCCAATGATCCTGCAGGGAGGGCGAGGGGTGGCTATTCCTGATCAAGTGACCACGGAAAGGGAGGAAGGTGTCGCTGCAATTGAGGTCACATGGTGGTTAGGATTACAGGATACTTCTGTCAAACAGGAGGGTGGAGGAAGCAGCAACCCATGAAATTCTAGTGGCAGAGCAGGAGCTCAGGAGGACGGCCTCCAACACAAGTTACAGGAATACTTGGTTTTGGTGAAAGTACCACACCGTTTCTACATTGGAAATGGAAAGTCAAGAATACATTTGGAGGAGAAAGTAAAATGTTCATGTAAAAATGTAATCAGACTTAGGGTTAGTTGCTCAGTTGTGTCCAACTCTTTGTGACCCCATGTAATATATATAGCTCGCCAGGCTCCTCTGTCCATGGGATTCTCCAGGCGAGAGTACAGGAGTGGGTAGCCATTCCCTTCACCAGGGGATCTTCCCAACCCAGGGATCGAACCCAGGTCTTCTGCACTGCAGGCAGATTATCTACTTTCTAAGTCTTGGGAAGCAGAACTTTTAATTTCCATAAATCTGTTCATTTACTTGAAATTACGGAACTTATGCTACAGTCAACCTAGAACTTCTTAGAAAATAAATAAATCACTGTTGATTTTTTATCCATCAACAGAAAAGGACTGGCAAGTCCTGGGGGTAAATTTAAAATCTTTTTAGCCAAAGGAAAAAAAAATTTTTTTTTTTTTAACATAAATCAAAACAGGGCTTTGCCACATCCTGAGCTCAGGTGCTTCTGAGGCAATCTTTATTTCCCTTGATTCCAGGTTGCTGAGGACTGAAATTTGTTTAGAATTCCTCAATTTGGGGGTTCTGAGAAGTGACCTTGCCTGCCTTTATCCAAACAGTATTGCACCAAAGCCATCCTAGGCAGATGGATGTTTATCCTATTCTTAAAATCTCCAGGGAAGTAAATTCTCTACAACATCCCTTGGTAACCTTCTCCAGGGTTTTATCAAGTGTACAGCAAGGAAGTTCTGATGCAGAAACCAATAAAAATATTAACTCTATGAACCTAGTTACCAGCACTGAAAAGGCGTATGTGTTTGGGCACTTTGCCTTCATGGTAGAGATGTATTTACAAAACAGGCTATACAAACAGAAACCATTTGTCTGGAGCAGATGTGGGAAGTTGATTCAAGAGAAACTGCCACAATAAATTCCGTCCCATGAACCATGTGAATAAGTTATTGTTGGTTATAACATTTTTTAAAGTACAAATTTATTTCCTTGTCAATTCCTAAACCAGGTTTGTTAGCAATTTTAAAAACTCCAATACAGCTGCAAAGTTTTCAAATAACTAGGCTTCCATGAAAAACTAGGCCTTGACCAATCGAACGTAAATATGATTGTTAAGGACAGTTTACTTCTGTATATGCCACTTTTCTGCCATGATCATGAAACACTTTTGTAATTAAAACAAAATTTTTTTAAAGACAAAAATTAACCATCGAAATTAATTAAAATGTAAACCAACTTCCGGTGAGATTATTTGAGGCAAGATTAAGCATATGTCTGACCAATGTGCTTTTTGCTGGAAATGATAATTTACCTAGCCTTAAAATATTAACTAGTTAGAAATAGGAGACGCACAGAACTATCATCAGAAGCCCCTGTGCTAAGATTTCCTGCCTCACCCTGACATCTCAGAGCAATCTCTCCATGGAGATTATATACATGTGGGCTTCTATTCCCTTCCTCTCAAAAGCCTCCATGCACAAAAGTGCACCACAACAATAACACGATTAAAAAAAAAAAAAAGTAATGCCAAAATACATCAGAGAGAAGAAAAAGCCGGTCACACCTCCCCCACCGGATGCTGGATGTATTGAAATTTCATTACCTCTCCTCCACCCCTCAGCAAAGCACTTTCCTCTCTCTGGCAGCTCACAGTAAAGCGTGTGTCAGGTATCATTTCATTTTCGTGATTTAATTCCTGCAACATGACAGTGGGACACACCTTTAAAAAGAAACTGCCTTAAGAGGTGGAACAAGTGCAAGGGGGGAGGGGCAGGCATGCGCCTCAAAGGCACTCTTGGGATCTTTCCTACAGAAACAAATCCAGTAAAACCAAGAAAGGCCAGTCGTTCTAAACTCAGTAGGAGCCCTCGTAAGAAGCAATTTATCAAAATTAAAATATTTCACAGATCATTTCTCCTGAAAAGTTTTCATGCTGTCAATAATCTGCAATTCTTTTCCTCTTGGAGTAGCAGTTTCTGCCTCCCTAATAAAATTATTTTTTTAAAAAAAGGCCAAGGTCCAGGAGTGTCAGGAGGACCCTCGGAGGGCGCCACCTACCCCCATCAGGCCGGCCGCCGGCAGAGAAAGCCCGCCCGAGGACTTATCCTTGCAGAGAGGGTTCTTCAGAGTCGCCGCGGGGACCGAAATAGACACCCTTTAGAGAGCAGAAGGCTGGGTACCCGCCTTCCCTCCGCCCCGCCCGGGGAAAGCGGACCCGAGTCCCACACTCACCATCGCCGCTCGCCGAGCCGCGGTCGCCCCCCGGGGCCGCGCGGGGCTCGGGGCCGACGCCAAGTTCAAACCTCGCCGCCGCTCGGAGGAGGCGGCGCGGGGCATCGCCGGCGGGGCCGGGCCGCGCTTAACAATGGGAGGCTCGGCCGCGCCCTGCGCCCCGGCTACAGCCGCGAGCCCGGGGCGCGGGGCTGCTGGGGGTGAAGCGGGACGCCGGGCCCGGAGGGTGCGGGGGCGCCCGATCACCACGCCTACCGGGCCGCCGGGGCCGAGCCGGAGGGGCCGCGCTCGCTCCGCGCTCGCCACCAGGTAATCGCACAGGAAGCCTCGCCGATTGGCCCGGCCGCTCAGGACGGGATTTGCATTTCAATGGCAGCGCTAGCTCCCTAAGGTTTGAAAAAGGATTCCCGGCTACAGGAGCCGGGCTCCGCTCGCCGCCGCTCCGCCGTCCACGTCCTCGGGTCCTCGTGGTATTCAGGGGGCCGACTCACACACTCGGGCGCTGCTTGATCGGTTCACAGTCAGAAAGGTGTCTTAACTCCACCTCCCCGCCCATTTTGAAGTGAAGGGGGGGATCCCAGAACAAAATACCCACTTCAAAAAGCCCGCGCTCGCTTTTCAGGGGCTATATAGTTAGTAATTGATCAAATGAAGCATGAATGAACAAGGTAAAAAGTTCACATCTTTAAAAAAAACAAAAAACAAAGCTCGCATTACATGGAAAATAGCCATCCTTTTTCTCCGTGTGTTCTTTTTCCCGTATAAATCAACTGGAGAGCTTCAGGTTGTTTCTGATAGCTAATGCTGTTGAAACCTCCCTTCCCAGTTCTTTTGTTTCCTGAGCATCATCTCTAGATGAGGAACAGGTGATTATTAACAGGTTATGACTGTAATCTTACAGGAAATTCTGGATTCAGCTTTGCAAACTTTGGGGTCTTAGGCAGTATACACACCTGAATTTATTTTGCATTGAGATAGAGGTACTCCTTTAATATTCTTAAGGAGGGTATGGTGCTATTTTCAGTTTCATCTTTCTTTAAAGGCTCTTCCAGCCTCTAACAGAGGTGGGAAAAAAAATTTTTTTTTCTGTAAAAAGTGCGTTTCTTAATGACTTTCACATGCATCTCCAGGGATCAACAGTAAGGTTTGAAATTGGCTTTATTTCTTCTCCCTCAAGCAGAATGCCTGTTAAAATTTTATTTTATATATAGTAGTTTTTAATATATTATTTTATATATATCAGGTTCTATATTTAGGGTGATAAACACACATATAGACCCAGAAAAGAGAATGTCTAATTAGGTAGGAACTAGAAACCTCAGTTCCCATAGAGTTAATATTATTTGCCTTTACTTGGCTGTGCTTTTTATAATATCCTGGCACAATGCAGAAGAATTGGGGGCTACAAAAACTACTAAATAAACCTCTTTATAGATATTTTCAAGAACAGGATTCCCCCTCCCCCAAGGTATTACCCCCCTCCCCTTGAAGTTGTATTTTCTTTGCATCATGGTATCACTGCTGCTGCTAAGTCGCTTCAGTCGCGTCCGACTCTATGCCATCCCATAGACGGCAGCCCACCAGGCTCCGCCGTCCCTGGGATTCTCCAGGGAAGAACACTGGAGTGGGGTGCCATGTCCTTCTCTGTCATGGTATCACAGGCATGTACAAATATATATACACCTGCCACACAGCCAGAGGAGTACCCACCCACATTGTTGCTAGGTGTTAGAAGCAGGGAGGCTAATGTTGCCTGTTCTGTGTCCTAATGTCCTGTGGGGATCTAGATTTAGGTGGAAGCAGATGATGCTCAGAACTTAAGCTTTAAACAAGGTGGTCAGTCCTTACTGCTTAGAAAGCACATTGCAGCTGCCGCCATGTCAAGGAAGTAAGGCGTATTAACTGAGGACGCAGCCAGGAGCTCTGTAGGCAGAGGAGATAAGACCTCCTCCCCTGCTGCCCTGCTACCTTGTTTCCTGAGTGCCCAGGGTCAGGTGAAACCTTGTAAGGCTGGACCAGATTCCTCTACTCTTGTGCAAAACATCACTTTAAATTGGCGATTCAAAACACACTGTGGCCACTGAAAATAAATGCATGGTTACCAAAGGGGAAAGGGGGGAAGGGATATATTAGGAGTTCGGGATTAGCAGATACAAACTACTATATATAAAATAAACAAGGTCCTGCTGAAAAGCATAGGGAACTATATTCAATATCTTGTGATAACCTATAATGGAAAAGAATATATATATATATTTAAACCACTTTGTTGCACACTGGAAACTAACATAACATTGTAAATCAACTATACTGCAATTAAAAAAAAATGTTTTAGAAACACTTTAGATCCAATTTTTACCTCCCACATAGACTTCATGACACCGGTTAAATCCATCACTATGACAGGAATTCCTGGGCTTCCGCTGTACCACAGGTTCTGGAAAAACACTTTTTACTTCTACCTATAATTTAGATGTATTGCCAGATACTTGTAGATAAAAGGAAAACAAATTATCTCCTGGGATCAAAGGTGAGATTGGAAATGAAAAAATCTACACAGCAATAGAAAATTCGGCAAACTGCGCTCTGTTTGAGCTAGGAGTAAGTTCCCTCACCGGGTCCTTCAGTTCCCCTTCAAAATGGCCCATCCCTTCCTCCCAAAGCATAAATGATAAATGACTGTAAACCAGTTACACGTATCAGGTGTATATATGGATAAATGCCAAGACGGTTTCTGTCAAGTCATGCTGCCTTTTAGTTCCGACATCAAGATCACTCCCAGAAATAGTGCATTACACTAGAATCCAGAGCGTTTTATTTTTTCTAGTGAAAACAGATATACTGATCAAGAAATAAAGCTTTAAACATGCTACAATATTTTACGAGGGGGTAACAAATATGAAAAATACACAACCTAATCTTAGAGAAAGGGTTTGCTTGGCCAATCCGCAACCTGCTGTTTGCATATTTTTTCTTTTGTTTAAAGTTATGATTCTTTTAAACATCTTTATTATGATATAAGGCTTCCCAGGGTGGTGCTAGTGGTAAAGAATCTGCCTGCCAATGCAGGAGACCAGACGCAAGGGATGAAGGTTCAATCCCTGGGTCAGGAAGATCCCCTGGAGTAGGAAATTTGACTCTAGTATTCTTGCCTGGAAAATTCCACGGGCAGAGGAGCCTGGCAGGCTACAGTCCATGGGGCTGCAAAGAGTCGGACATGACTGAGCAACTAAACACACACGCATTATGACATAATTTACGTACCATATGGTTTACACTTGGTCAGAGGCACATTTTTGCCCTTTCCTCCCCAACTTTCGCCAATTCCTTTTCTTCCCACCTCTCTCTCTTAAAAAAAATATATATATATATATATATATATATATATATATATATATATATATATATATATTTGTTGTGGACCATTTTTAAAGTAGTTATTGAATTTGTTCCAATATTTCTTCTGTTTTATGTTTTGGTTTTTTGGCCAGAAGTATGTGGGATCTTAGCTCCCCAACCAGGGATTGAACCCTCACCTCCTGCATTAGAAAGTGAAATCTTAACCAGTGGATCACCAGGGAAGTCCCTTCCCACTTTTCTTAATTAGTTTAACCTGCAAACCCAAATTTCAATTTGAGTTAAATATGATAACCTAAAAATATTTAAAATCACATTATATTAATCTATACTGATTAAGGACCTGACACAATTCGAATGGTCTGATTCATTCTGTATACACATTTAAAAGTTTGTCTTTCCACTACGATTATCAGGTCTTATTACTAAGGAGAAACCTGTGAGAATGAGTGTCTTTTTCAAACAAAAAGCTTAAGACATTTAGGATTACTGCCATATGTCTCTAAATTCCAATCTCAGCAGTTATTCTTTGAATTTTTAAATTTTAGTCTAATACATTTAGTTATATCTTTAAAGAAACTACATATAGAAATCATATATGTGATTTGGATTTGAATTTATTTCACAAATTTAGCTTCTTTTCTATATTACGGTAATAAGTTTTTAATATATATTGTACTTTCTTAAATGTCACTTAGGAATAGTCAGTTATTCAGGTGGAGGTGGGGTTAGTCACTCAGTCATGTCCAACTCTATGTGATCCCATGGACTATAGCCCGCTAGGCTCCTCTATCCATGGGATTTCCCAGGCAAAGATACTGGAATGGGTTGCCATTTCCTTCTTTAGGGGATTTTCTCAATCCAGGAATCAAATCCAGGTGGCTCACAATGTCGGCAGATTCTTTACCACCTGAGCCACCAGGGAAATCCAGTCAACCATTACTTCTTACCAATTCAGTTTGGCCTTTTTCTATTATTCCAAGTAAATAAAGTTTTCATATGAAGAATGTAAGTATTTGAAACATGACTCTTTGCTAAATAGTAACAGTAACAGCAACTATAAGCTCTTGCCATAGCTATACAATAAATTCCCTGTTTCATCTGTGCTCTTCTTTTGGATGTTGACACCTTAGAAAAACAGTGTCAAAATCTGTTGAATATTGAAAATCAGAAATAATACTCTTGATTGATTCAGAGAGAAAATATTAGGAAGAACATATGGGGTCCTCCCTTCTCAAATGGCTATTTATTTGGGTTTAATGTGAACTTTTCATAACTTCGAATGTAATATTCACTTTGGCAAATATTTTTGTTTTTTTGAACCACTCACAGAAAAATGTGAAAAACAAGTGAACAACCATCCTAACTGAATAAAATGTTAAAATGGATATTGAAAGTAAGGAAATACATTTAAGACTGCTTTAAACCTGGGAAAGACTTTATTTCATGAAGTGATGATTGTAACAGGAAAGGGGGAAACCCTATATACTTTCAGCTTCTCAGAGTTAGTTACCCTCTCTCACAGAGACCTTTCTCATAAATAGCCCAGTAAGCCTGCAAGTCCTCGGAGCTGACACTTTCCTCACTCTCTCTCTTCGTTGAAGGCATCTTCTGCTGCTAGCAGCTGATTCATACTGACAAGAGCACCTCTGTGTTTCCTGCTGTTCTTTGTAGCCTCAGGACCAGGGCCCCAAGTAAAGACCTTTATGCAACCTAGTTATTACCAAGAAAGCTATTTAGAATCTTGCAAAGGTCAGAACCCAAGGAAAATAGGGAAGGACTAGGTAGGCCAAAGTTCAGTTACTATCTGCGACACTACAAATGCATGTCCGTACAGCATCCCTGGTGGCTCAGATGGTAGAGAATCCACCTGCAATGCAGGAGACGTAGGTTCAGTCTCTGGGTTGGGAAGATGCCCTGGAGAAGGAAATGGCAACCCACTCCAGTACTCTTGCTTGGGAAATCCCATGGACAGAGGAGCCCAGCAGGCTGCAGTCCATGGGGTTGCAAAGAGTTGGACTCGACTGAGCAACTAAGCACACACACAGCACTCAACAGCAGCAAGCATGGTTTTGTGGGTCAGCTGTAGGATCCAGTATCAAATCTGTATGCTGCTAAGTCACTTCAGTCGTGTCCGACTCTGTGGGACCCCGTAGACGGCAGCCCACCAGGCTCCTCCATCCCTGGGATTCTCCAGGCAAGAACACTGGAGTGGGTTGCCATTTCCTTCTCCAATGCATGAAAGTGAAGTCTCTCTGCCATGTCCGACTCTTAGCGACCCCATGGACTGCAGCCTACCAGGCTCCTCTGCCCATGGGATTTTCCAGGCAAGAGTACTGGAGTGGGGTGCCATTGCCTTCTCCTTCAAATCTGTATAGGTCTAAACAGAAGCGAAATGAAGAACAGAACTAGCAGAAGGACAGTTTTTGTCGGTGAAGGAAGACAGCAAAATGGAAATATAAGAGATAAAGGCCATTTTCAATGTTAGCAGGGAAGGGTGGTTCACTGATTAAGCAACAGGTCAGCAGCTTCAAGTGATACTGGAGACAAGGATTGACAATATTCTTTCTAGTTTGAAAGACTGAAACACGTCCTGGAGACTGGAAACAACCTAAATGTACATATAGAAAATGGTTAAATTAATTGTGAAGCATATCGTGCAGCATTTAAAAGGCAAGAGGCAGACCTATACGTAGTGACACAGAAAAGACACAGTGATTAAGGAACTTGCCCGGGGTCATATGGGTACTAAGACAGAGAGCCAGGATTCACACCAGGATGGAAGAGAGCACAGCTCAAAGTGTTAACCACGAATACCTACTTAACAGGCTCATGGGGGGATTCATGGTATGATGCAAGATGTGTATTGTCATTTTGAAAGAATAGAGAAGCATTTCCTGTACTTGTTTATGTCATTATAATTACCTGCTCCAATGTAAGGTGATCAGTATACAGTACAGTGTAAAATCTGTAATAGGATAACATGCTTTTCTTTTTAAACATTGATATTCCTAATTTAAAAATGGATAATATTCTTTATAAACATTCAAGTATTACAGAAATAACAGATATAGAATGAATGTCCCATGTAATCCTAAATTGCTCCCCAAATCATTATCCATTGTTGGGTGGAAATTCCTCCAGCTCTTCTCTTTTATGGATGCTGACATGTTATCATTTTGTATGTTAATATTAACATATTTTTTCCAATAGATGATCACACTGTTTTCTAACATGCATTTTCATTTAATAATTTCAGACACCTCTCATGATGAAGGTGAAAGAGGAGAGTGAAAAAGTTGACTTAAAACTCAACATTCAAAAAACTAAGATCATGGCATCCAGTCCCATCACTTCATGGTAAATAGATGGGGAAACAATGGAAATAGTGACAGGTTTTATTTTCTTGGGCTCCAAAATCACTGCAGATGGTGACTGCAGCCATGAAATTAAAAGATGCTTACTCCTTGGAAGAAAAGCTATGACCAACCTAGACAGCATATTAAAAAGCAGAGACATTACTTTGCCAACAAAGGTCCATCTAGTCAAAGCCATGGTTTTTCCAGTGGTCATGTATGGATGTGAGAATTGGACTATAAAAGAAAGCTGAGCACCGAAGAATGGATGCTTTTGAACTGTGGTATTGGAGAAGACTCTTGAGAGCCCCTTGGACTGCAAGGAGATCAAACCAGTCAATCCTAAAGGAAATCAACCCTGACTATTCACTGGAAGGACTGATGCTGAAGCTGAAACTCCAATACTTTGGCCACCTGATGCAAAGAGCTGACTTGTTACAAAAGACCCTGATGCTGGGAAAGACTGAGGGCAGGAGGAGAAAGGGATGACAGAGGATGAGATGGTTGGATGGCATCACCGACTCAATGGACATGAGTTTGAGGAAACTCTGGGAGATGGTGAAGGACAGGGAGGACTGGTGTGCTGCAGTCCATGGGTTGGACATGACTGAGCAGCTGAACAACAACAACTCCATGTCAGAAAATACAGTTTCATTTTATTTCCTTTAAAAGTTGTGTAGGATTCTCAGAACTTTCTAAGCTCACAGAAGAGCTTAGATAAGAGAATTTTCCCATTTACCTTTTCCTCTCCACCTCTGCCTTTTCCTTCTCTCTCCTTCATCCATTTCAGTTCAAATACCACTTACTAAGTGCACCTGCTAACTGCAAGGTATGAAGCATACAGGATGGATGAGGTTGTAGTCTTGACTTCAAGGAGCTCAACTTACTGGGAAACTCAGATATCTAAAGAAATTATTTCAGTAGAAGGTGATAAGGATAGTTAGGTCTTATGGTCAAGAGCATGAATTGGATTCAAGAGCTTGCTAGCAGTATGCGAGGTTAATTGATCTCACTAAGCCTTAGTTTTTCCTCTATAAAATAAGAATAATTACACCTCCCATTGGTTTTTGCAAAGATTATATGAACCAATCATTCAGTGTGTGTCTCTGGGAGGCAGGAGTAACTGTGAGATATTAATGGTTCTTATTCCCGCCAATGGATTTCCTCATAGTCCTGTCTTTCCTCCCAGTTAGTGTCACTGACTGACCAAGGAAGGGATGACTCAGCAGAATTTTTATATCATAAAAGAATCCAGACTTAAGATCTGAAAGAATACTCAGTTAGAGCCAGTTTTTCTCCAAAAGACATTACAGCTTTCTAGAATGAATAAAGAAGGGCAAGGAGAGTCAGAAGGGAAGTGAAGGGGAGCTAGAAGCTGGAGCCCCTCTAAATGCTACCCAATGCAAGATGGAAGCTCCAGGTAGGTGAAATGATTTGAGAGCAGAAACTACGGGGGTTCCGATCCCAAGCAAAAGCCTGGAGAATTGGCTCAATCCAAGAGCTGCTGGGAACTCAGCACAGAGGAGGAATCAAAGAAATGTCTATGCAGTACAGCTGGGCAGGAGAGAGGCTCAGGCTTTCACCAATCCTCCTAACCCAGAGTGGTCCAGGAGAAGCAGAAGGTGTCTGGTAAACCCAAGGAGGGCACAGGTGCCTGATGGATCTGAGGAGGCTGCAGACACCACTACCCCAACTTGGATGTGATCAGACATGTCAGACACCAGCATGGGGAGATGGTGACATGGAGACCAAAGGGACAACTTTATCCAACTTCCCTACAACATACACACACACACACACATACACACCTGGACTTTGTCTCAGCACCTCACAACTCAGCTGCAACCTTAGGAGCTGGAAGAGATGGGTTGGCTGACACTGCTTGTGTCTCCTTGCTGAATGAGGTCTCAAAACAGAAATTATAGTCTATTTTTTTTTTAAGGAAACAGATACATTTCTCCCATAATTGTGTTTTTGGCTCAAGATTTGTAACCACTGCTGCTGCTGCTACTGCTGCTGCTAAGTCACTTCAGTCGTGTCTGAGTCTGTGCGACCCCATAGACGGCAGCCCACCAGGCTCCTCCATCCCTGGGATTCTCCAGGCAAGAACACTGGAGTGGGTTGCCATTTCCTTCTCCAATGCATGAAAGTGAGAAGTGAAAGTGAAGTCGCTCAGTTGTGTCCAACTCTTCTCGACCCCATGGACTGCAGCCCACCTGGCTCCTCCATCCATGGGATTTTCCAGGCAAGAGTACTGGAGTGGGGTAACCATGCAAAGTGCTCAGCCCTATCCCCGTGCCTAGCACACAAGAGCTCAAACATAGTATCTCTTTTTATCTCACTAAATAGATGTATGTGCTGGTAGCAAATAGAGGAGAGGAGATTTATGTCCGGGAAGGATGTAGAGAAGCTGTTTGAGACAGGTTCTGTAGGATGTACACGAGCTCACTTGGGTAGGAAGAGAGGAGGAAAAGGTCAGGATGGAACATGTTTAAAGGTCCCGAAGTATCAAATAGCACAGACCGATTGGGGAACCGGAAGAAACATGGCAGGAATGGGCAGGTGGTGAACAGCATAGCTACAGAGGCAGATGGTAGCAGAGGAGGCTTTTAGATCACTTTCAGGATTTAGACTTTCCTTTGTAGGCAGTGAGAAACACTTTCCGATAGTGTCATGATTGGATCTGTACCTTCAAGAAGTCATGCTGGTGGCATGTGAAGGATGAACTGAATGGGAAGTGATGGGCTCATTGATTTTACCACTAGGGTGGGCTCCCACTCCTGTGGGTTCAGTGTTGCATCGTGGTTAATAGTGCAGTCTCTGGGAGGAGAATATTCAGATTTGAATCCTGGCCATAGCACCTACTATGTGACCTCAGGCTGGTCATTACCAGCTCCCTGAAGCAATGTTCTCTTCTATAAAATGAGAGCTAAAACTGAACCTGAGTCATACACTTGCTGGACTTTTAGATGTAAAACTTTATATGATACACTTAGAAGAATGCCTGGCATAATGCCTGCCTATTCAATGTTCAGTCAGTTCAGTTTAGTCGCTAAGTCATGTCCAACTCTTTGTGACCACATGGACTATACAGCACACCAGGCTTGCCTGGAATTTGGCTTCACCATCTCCTGGAATTTGCTCAAACTCAGGTCCATTGAGTGGGTGATGCTATCCAACCATCTTATCTTCTGTCGTCCCCTTCTCCTCCTGCCTTCAATCTTTCCCAGTACCAGGGTCTTTTCCACTGAGTTGGCTCTTCACATCAGGTGGCCAAAGTGTTAAAGCTTCAGCTTCAGCATCAGCCTTTCCAATGAATATTCAATGTTAGGCTGTACTTATAATCACAGTTAACTTTGCATAGAGGAGAATGATGACCATGCCAGAGAATGATGGTAAAATCTTCAGTTCTGGATATTCATTTCAATTTTGGTCCAAATTTCATGGGAGAAAAGCCACTTTGTAAATTCACTTGTAAAAAGTGCTCAGGTCAAGCACAATTCAAACAATGAAATCTCACTAGCTTAAAAGTGACTATAGTCGTGCTGGCAAAAGGGTTTTCCCTTTTAAGTCCTAAAGCTCCAAACAGGATTGACGTGAACTGTGAACAGCTGCCACCTCCCATCAGCGGCAGCAACCTTCCGGAAGAAGGTGAAGTGTGCTTGGTATGTGAAGGGGAAAAAGAAAAAGACATGTGATCTAGGTGACAATGAGAACTGTCAGCCCAGAACCCTGAAAGTTAAAACTCCAGAAGTGACGGGTCCTTAAGAGCATGGGTTCAGCTGGAGTGCTTTCAAATACCAGTACGTCCTTGTCACCAGGAGACTGGGGAGGTGGAGTGGCCAAGGGCAATCAAGGCTAAGCCAGCCAGCATTCTCAGCCTAACCTGGGCCTGCACACAAGCGTGAACATTGTTTTCTATCAAGGGAGCTGAGTGTCTGCATTGATGGTGCCTAGGAAGCCTAAGAACTGAGGATTGAAATCTTTTCTGGGACATAACCCAAAATGTTTTGATGAAAGGTGTAAACCTTATTTTTTTTTCTTTCTAGAAAAATATTAATAAGTTAATGAAGATATAGATGAAGATAAATAAGGACTGGGGAAAGGTGTGAGGAAAGGGAGGCATAATCAATTTAGGGATGCAATGCAGTGCAATTTCTGCCACTGGTTTGCAGCTTGTATTTTAACAAGGACTGCTTCCTTGTCTGAGTGCCTGCGTGGTGGCTGGGTGGGGAGAAATTGCCACTGAGACAATGCAGGAGATAAGAGAAGAAAAGGAAGAAAGACTGGGCAGCGTAGACTTGAGAAGAAAACAGCTGCATGCCTATGGGGCCATAGGAGGGGTGTTTTATGGTCTAGTTGAGTATCTGAATCTAATCATATGTAATATATAAATACAAAGCACAACTGGAAACAAAGACAGGTGATACTGTGATAAACTGGCATACATATTGAACAAATGGTTTCTAGAAATGTAACTTGGTGCTTCCCTGGGGGTCCAGTGGTCAAGAATCCGCCTTGCAATGGCAAAGCCCAGCTGGTTCAATCCCTAGCCCAGGAAGATCCCACATGCCTCAAAGCAACTAAGCCCGTGAGCCACAACTTCTGGGCCAGTGCTCTAGAGACCTCAAGTCACAGCTACTGAGCCCACACACTGCAGTTGCTGAAGCCTGTGCACCTAGAGCCTGTGCTCCGCAACAAGATAATTCACTGCAATAAGAAGCCGGAGCATGCACCAAGCATGCTCACCACAGCTAGAGAAAGCCTGCTTGCAGCAATGAAGACCCAGCACAGCCTCCCCCCATCAAAGAAAATAAACAAATAAATCTTTTTTCCAAAAAAGAAATGTGTCTTAATGTCTAAAGGCACCATGATATTCCACTACTTACAAACTCTTTTTTATTGTAAAGAGCTCCTCCCCTGACAAAGAGAATTCATCAAAAACACCAACAATTATTTCTTCATAATGATACAAAACATCAACAAAACCAAATTATTATTCTTTTAATTGATTTGGTCTTTCTATCATATCCAGAATTTTAGGCCTTTCAAAAAGGACATCTTATTCATAGCATCAAGACATCAATTCTACTGACTAGGTTTTCTTCCTAAGTTTGTATTATAGGAAGTCTTGAAAGTGAAAAGTGAAAGTGGAGGTCGCTCAGTTGTGTCCAACTCTACATAGTCCATGGAATTCTCCAGGCCAGAATACTGGAGTGGGTAGCCTTTCCCTTCTCCAGGGGATCTTCCTGCCCAGGGGTCGAACCCAGGTCTCCTGCATTGCATGTAGATTCTTTACCCGCTGAGCCACAAGGGAAACCCTAAATATACATAAGTATTTTAAGTATTTAAATGACATCAACATTGCTAAACGCTGCTTTAAGAACAACCCATGGTGCTACAAAAGTATAACTTCAAGAGATAAAAACAAGAAAGGCTGTTAGGGTAAAACCAACCGGAATTTTTAAAATGTAAATGACTTGCTTTGACAATTTACTGTTAATGAAATTTAGGCAGCATGGTATTTAATGTCTACATATTTTTTTAAAGGGAGTTAAATCTCTTAGTTTTTTTTTTTTTAATTACCTTATCTTCATTTGTAAACTTATTTTTGAAAATAAAAGTTTTCCACTACCTAGTGGGCAACTTCATTGTTCTTGAAGTATTGGGGTCTCTAGCTCTGCAAATAAAAACAAAGAAATGCAGCTTCTGTTTACTTTTTTGGCAGTCTCATTTTAACTACTGACTTAAGCCAATTTGTCTCCCCTTATTTTTTAAAAAAGCTACAAACAATGTGCTTTAAAAAAAAGAGTCTAGTCACCAAGCACTATGATTAATAGTTCATTTACTAGGCTTTTTTCATTTGCCTCAAGTCACACAGTTTTATTTTATACTTTCACATGTAGATTCCACTAAGAGGAAAAACGTTCTCTGCTTTCCAGCTTGTTTGCTTTTAAGTACAACTTTCTCCCAGCAGGTGTTCAGGAAACTTTTCTACTCCAAGCCGGATGTCAGCATTATTCAGCATACTTTAGTTGCTCCTGCCTAGGAACCAGAAGATAAGATGGGGGAGAAAATTTATTTTTAAAGTTCTTATAATCAGCACCTGTGGGAGGTGTCCAGAGGGTGTTTGATTGACCAAAGGCAATACGATAGCAGAGTCCTGGGCAGGTCCTTGCAGGCTGCTGGCTGCCGTTTCTCAATGGTAGACCAGAAACAGCTGAGCGTAGCCTATGAGTAATAGTACCAGTCACCATCCATTTTGTGCCCAGTATTAGTTTTACTCCTGCCTTGGGATTTATATACCTTATTTCTAATTTTTACAACAATACCTCAGGGTAGCCATTTCTAGTCCTGTTTTACAGAAGAGAAACGGAAGCTCAGATTTTATGTAACTTGCTAAGGTCAAAGTGTAGAAGGGGCAGAAATGAAGAGTTAAAACAGTTGCCTGACTCTGAAGCCTAGGCCTTGTGCTCACACCATCCTGCATGACCAAGAGAATGCAGGCCAAGCCACTTTCACCAGAGGACGAGGTCTTGCTGTTTCCTAGAGCAAGGGTCACCAACCTCTGGGATCTAATGCCTGATGATCTGAGGTGGAGCTGATGTCATAATGATCGAAATAAAGTACATAATAAATGTAATGCACTTGAATCATCCCGAAAACATTCCCTCCACTCCCATCCCATCTATGGAAAAACTGTCTTCTACAAAACCAGTCCCTGGCACCAAAAACACTGGGGACTACTATTGTAGAGGATGAAGGAAAATGGGCACATTTATCCTGTGTAGGTAGAGACTTTAGTGCCATTCAGAGCACCAAGATAAAGAAAGCTACTTAAAAATACTTTTTGCCTATATGTCTAGTGGAATATGAGGAAAGCCTCAGATCACTCCAAAATATTCTTCTTTCCCTTGAGTAAATGGAAAGTTACTATATTTTCCCCTTAAAAATTGTGCCTTTTCCCAAATGAAGGACATTTCACTTTGCTTGATTCCATCCATACTGACTCACTGAATTTTGTCAATGAGTCCAGTAATTACCATTTTGCAAGCATGCCTTGGTTTCCCTCCTTAGCACTTGACTCACATTTTCCATTGTCTGGATGGAGGTTCCTTCTTCAACTCCAATTTCTACTAAGGAAATTCTTGCCAACCTCTCAGGACCTGCAAAATATAGTCTTTACTCAATGAAACTTCTCTTATTCTTCAGTTCAGTTCAGTTCAGTCGCTCAGTCGTGTCCGACTCTTTGTGACTCCATGAATCGCAGCACGCCAGGCCTCCCTGTCCATCACCAACTCCCGGAGTTCACTCAAACTCATGTCCATCGAGTCGGTGATGCCATCCAGCCATCTCATCCTCTGTCGTCCCCTTCTCCTCCTGCCCCCAATCCCTCCCAGCATCAGGGTCTTTTCCAATGAGTCAACTCTTTGCATGAGGTGGCCAAAGTACTGGAGTTTCAGCTTTAGCATCATTCCTTCCAAAGAAATCCCAGGGCTGATCTCCTTCAGAATGGACTGGTTGGATCTCCTTGCAGTCCAAGGGACTCTCAGGAGTCTTCTCCAACACCACAGTTCAAAAGCATCAATTTTTTGGCACTCAGCTTTCTTCACAGTCCAATTCTCACATCCATACATGACCACAGGAAAAACCATAGCTTTGACTAGACGGACCTTTGTTGGCAAAGTAATATCTCTGCTTTTCAATATGCTATCCAGGTTGGTCATAACTTTCCTTCCAAGGAGTAAGCGTCTTTTAATTTCATGGCTGCAATCACCATCTGCAGTGATTTTGGAGCCCCCAAAATACAGTTTGACACTGTTTCCACTGTTTCCCCATCTATTTCCCATGAAGTGATGGGACCAGATGCCATGATCTTCGTTTTCTGAATGTTCAGCTTTAAGCTAACTTTTTCACTCTCCTCTTTCACTTTCATCAAGAGGCTTTTTAGTTCCTCTTTACTTTCTGCCATAAGGGTGGAATCATCTGCATATCTGAGGTTATTGATATTTCTCCTGGCAATCTTGATTCCAGATTGTGCTTCTTCCAGCCCAGCATTTCTCATGATGTACTCTGCATACAAGTTAAATAAGCAGGGTGACAATATACAGCCTTGATGTTCTCCCTTTCTTATTTGGAACCAGTCTGTTGTTCCATGTCCAGTTCTAACTGTTGCTTCCTGACCTGCATGTAGGTTTCTCAAGAGGCAGGTCAGGTGTCTGGTATTCCCATCTCTTTCAGAATTTTCCACAGTTTATTGTGATCCACACAGTCAAAGGCTTTGGCATAGTCAATAAAGCAGAAATAGATGTTTTTCTGGAACTCTCTTCCTTTTTCCATGATCCAGTGGATGTTGGCAATTTGATCTGTTATTCTTAACCAAAAGCAATTTCTCCTACCTCTGAATGTTCAAAAATACAGCATTGAATCATCTTCTATAGCTCTTATCACATTTTACCTTGAACAGAGCCACTGGTGTCATTAAACAAAAATCTCCCCTCCCAGATTAGGTGCGTTAGGAAAGGGATTACAACTCCTTCATCTCGATGCCCAAGGTGCATGGCACATGCTGGTACTGGGTGAATTAATGCTTCCAGGTCATTACACCCATGCCCATCACCTTGTTTTCATGAGTCCATGTTGTTTTTGTTCTCTTTGTTTATGTTAAGTCCTAGTCTCTTAAAACGTTTCCCCAACCTTTCTAGCCTTACCCCAGCTCTTGGAATTTATAGACTAAAGTTTTGGTACTTATACACAGCTTGGAAGCATTATTTGTTTTAATACAGAGTGTACGCTCTGTATTACATCTACTCCTGGGAGCTAATATCTATCTGGATGATGCTATTATTGATATTAATAAACTTTGTCACTTAACAAACACTATGTCTCTCCGCTGAGTGCTTCTCTTACCTTATCTCATCCTCTACAGAACTCAAGGGTTGCCTGACTCTGTTTCTTAGCCTGTAACAGCCTTCTCTAGTGTAATATACTCCAGGGTTCTGACAACTAGATGGACGGTTAGATTCTAAAAGGCAGGGACCACATCCTTCTTATCCATGTCTGTTGCAGGGCATGGTAGAGGATGCATGTGTGTATGCTCAATCGCTTCAGTCCAGTCTTGTATGACTCTTTGCAACTCTATGACTGTAGCCTGCCAGGCTCCTCTGTCCGTGGGATTCTTCAGGCAAGAATACTGGAGTGGGTTGCCATTGTTCCCCTCCAGGGATCTTCCCAACCCAGGGCTCAAACTGGAGTTTCTTGTATTTCCTGCATTACAGATAGATTCTTTACACTGAGCAACCAGGGAAGTCTCATGGTACAGAATAAATCCTCAATAAATGTTCCATCAGAGTTTTGGAACTATAGTGAGTTAACAAAACAAACAGTGCTTTAAAACTTGTTTTTTAAAAAATGCCAGTGGAAATTTCATATTACTAATTGTCAAGTGAGAACACTTCCTCTATCAGTTCATTAAATGGATGAGTTTTAGGCAAAAGAATGAAAGCCAATGCTAAGCATCTTGTCTTTAAGCTTCCCTCCAGCTTCCTGCCGGCACCCCGCCTTGTTTATCTCTGGTCTATATTCACATTTGTGTCTGAAGAGAGCATCGGTCTCCTCTTCATGAGCTGGAATGAATGAAAAGATCTGATGGGAACTTAAAAGCTCCCCCACAGGAAACTGTCCGAGCCGTGATTTACATCCTAGTTTTCTTATTAACTAACTGCCAGGCTTCAGAAAACTGGAGCCAACCCAAATGGGGACCCTGGCAGCTGGCATGAACCGTGAGACCAGAAACCAGCGAGTCACAGTTGCTAGAGAGTGGAGGGAAAGGGGAGGATAGGAAGGGCAGGAGGACGTGGCTTCTGGAAATTTACTGGTGCTCCTGGTAAGGAGGAAGTTTCTCCATGATTAGAGGACAACTCACATCTTTGATCCCCATGTTAGGGGGAGAGTCAGAAAGGCCAGCCTGCTAAGGGTTTAAGAACCGGATTTGCTTTCTTCCTCACCAGGGCTTCCCTGGTGGCCCAGTTGATAAAGAATCTGCTGCCAGGGCAAGAGATGCAAGAGACATAGGTTCGATCCTTGGGTCAGGAAGATCTCCTGAAAAAGGAAATGGCAACCCGACTGAGAGACTAACAATCAATCACCTATCTTAGGATGTGTAGGAGAGAAGAAAAGATGAACGACCTAGACAAATGTAAACAAGGGATGACTGTTCATGGAAAACAGCTATCTTTCACATTACCTAAGAAACACTTGAAAATTTTGACTTCCTGACATACCAGGTAATGCAGACATTGTACAGAACCAGAAGACCATCTTTTCAATTCCAGTTTAAAAATAACAGTGGTGGTGGTGTTGGTTTAGTCGCTAAGTTGTGTCCGACTCTTGCGACCACATGTACTGTCCTGCCAGGCTCCTCTGTCCATGGAATTCTCCAGGCAAGACTACTCACTCAGTGCTTCACCATTTCCTTCTCTAGGGGATCTTCCTGACCCGGGGATCAAACTCACATCTCCTGCATTACAGGCGGATTCTTTACCACTGAGGAACCAGGGAAGCCGGAAAAACAATAGTAAAAGGGAGAGATGGGAGTTGTCCCTTCATGGGTACAGAGTTCCAGTTTTGCAAGATGACATTCTGGAGAACTGCTGCACAATAATATGAATATACTTAACTACTGGACTGTACATAATGGCTGAGGTGGTACATTTTTTAAAAAAATATTTATTTTTATTTATTCACTTATTTGGCTCTACCAGGTCTTAGCTGCAGCATGCAAACTCTTAGTTGTGGCAGGTAGGATCTAGCTCCCCAACCAGGGATTGAACCCAGGCCCCCTGCACTAGGAGCGAAGAGTCAGCCACTGGACCACCAGGGAAGTCCCAAGATGGTAAATTTGATGTCATGTTTTTTTTAACCACAATTAAAAATCTTTGAAAACTTAAAAAAAAAAAAAAAAGGAAAAATAACACAACCAAATATATTGCAAAGAAGAAAATAAATTACAGCTCATTTGGCTGTCTTATCCCCCTTTTCTTCTCTTATCAAGTTGCCTGGTGAGTGAAAGTTGCTCAGTCATGTCTGACTCTTTGTGACCCCATGGACCCCATGGAATTCTCCAGGCCAGAATACTGGAGTGGGTAGTCTTTCCCTTCTCCAGGGGATCTTCCCAACCCAGGGATCGAACCCAAGTCTCTCACATTGCAGGTGGATTCTTTACCAACTGAGCTATCAGGGAAGCCTCGTAGTTATACACATATATTCTTTCTCTTTATGTGGACAAAAGCAGGAAGCAGAAGAGAAATACATAGGCATTTGCAGAAACAGAGATCTTCCTCTGTCTTTGGAGAATATCTCTTTTTGAACCACTGGCCAATAGGATAGTTTAAAAATTACATTATGTGTGATAGGGGATGGCAAAGAAGCTTTTGAGGTTCAAAGAACAGATGACATTAAGTCTTTACTCAACATGCTAAGTTGCTTCTGTCGTGTCTCTTTGCTACTCCATGGACTGTAGCCCACCAGGCTCCTCTGTCCATGGGGTTTTCCAGGCAAGAATACTGGAGTTGGTTGCCAGTTCCCACTCCAGGGGATCTTCCTGACCCAGGAATCGAACCTACATCTCTTATGTCTCCTGCACTGGCAGGGGTGTTCTTTATCACTAGCACCACCTGGGAAGCCCAGTCTCCATCAGACTTTGTTTTAGAATCAAGTCCTTCCTACTCAATTCCCAGACAAAAGTCTGATGGAAACTCACAGAGCTAACGATTAAGGACAGAGAGGCCAACAGGAAAAGTAAGGAATCGAAATTTCTTCCCTTCTCGATTCTTATTCCTACCCCCCAACTCCATCCCCCCTCCCCCATTTTTTTTCCTCTTTCTTATCCAGTTGGGAGACTAAGCTGTTTATATTGACTGCTTTGACTTTGGGAATGGACTGTTTTTGAATCTGGCTTGGTTTGCAGTTTTTTTTTTTTTTTCTTTTGGAGATGGGTGTTTGTTGATCAAAGCGACAAACAACAATGTTGTTTTAATTTATGCTTCCTTTAGTTCTGCAAATTTGGGGAGGAGGGCTTTTTTATAAGAGGTAATGAGGCAGAATCTTCTTAATGGCAAGGATATTTTCTCACCAAATTAAAACCCATGTATGCTTAAAAAAATAATGAAATCAAAGTAGCTTTTCTTTAGAGAGTAAATAAATCTTAAGGCAGGAAATTTCCCACACAGTTTGAGCTTGCTGTTCCTATCAATACAGGCTGGGGAAGGGGATAAACAAGACATTTTCTTTTCCTTTTTTTGTTCCTAACTTGAAGTAACAGAATGATTTACAGTAAGAAGAGTCTGATCAAAACATTTAAATTGTAATGCCAGAGAGAATTAAAGAGAAGGGCCAGTGGGGAGAACAGTTAGGAAGTGGAGTGGATGGGCCTTGTTAATTTTGTGTGGACCCTTCTTTAAAATCTCTTTCCTGATACAAGCAGCCATGTTTCTTTGCATCCTGCCCATAAAAAATCTATTTGATTCATTACAAAATATCTAAGTTACTTTCCAAATAAGATGCTAACTTTGTTGTTGTTGTTCAGTCGCTAAGAAGTGTCCAGCTCTTTGTGATCCCATGGACTGTAGCCAGCCAGGCTTTCCTGGCTAACTTTTTGAAAGTGTATAAATCAGGGATTTTTAGAGACTCCATAGATTCTTGCAACCATTGCCATAATCCAGCTTTAGGATATCTTCATCACCTCAGAAAGTTCCCTTATGCCTAATCCCTGCTCTCACCCTCAACGTCAGGCAACTCCTGATCTGTTGTTTGTCTCTACAGATTTGCCTTTTCTAAATATTTCAAATAAATGGAATCATACAGTATGTAATTCTTTATGCCCGGTTTCTTTCTCTTATCATAATGTGTCTGAAGTTCTGCTACAAGCATCTGTATACGAGTCTTTGAGTGGACAGACAGAGGCTCTGTTACTTTGGATTAAATGTAGGAGGTGGTAAGAAAAATCAAGAGCTCAAGGAAGATGCCCAGATTTCAAGCTTAAGCAACTGGTTGGATGATGACATAATTCACTGAAATGGGGAAGGTGCCTCGGTACCTCATATAAGTGGAAAGTGAAAAGTGAAAGTGTTAGTCGTTCAGCTGTGTCCAGCTCTTTGTAATCCCATGGAAGTGGAATCATACAGTATTTGCTCTATTTGTGCCTGGCTTACTTCACTGAGCATAATGTTAAGTTATGCGTACATACTACGTTTTACTTATCCATTCATCTGTTGATAGACACTTGCTTGAGTGGCTTCTACCTTTGGCTACTGTAAATAATACCCCTACGAATGTGGGTGTACACATATCTCTTCCAATCCCTGCTTGTTTGCCATTTACTTTCAAAAAATTTCAAGATATAAGAGTTGGAAGATCTTTGCCATACTGAATCAGGCGGGAAGCGGGCAGGGCACAGACTTCAAAAGAATAACATAGCCCTGGCTTCCATGGTGGCTTAGTGGTAAGGAATCTGTCGGCCATTTCAGGAGACATGGGTTCAATCCCCGCTCTGGAAAGATCCCACAGGCCGAGGAGCAATTAAGCCCACAATTACTGAGTCTGTGCTCTAGGGCCCAAGACCTGCAACTACCGAAGCCCGAGTGCTCTAGAGCCCACGCTCTGACATGAGAGAAGTCACTGCAATGAGAAGCCTGCAGCCTGCACCCCGCAACGAGAGAGTAGACCCTGCTCACCACAACCAGAGAAAGCCTGTGTGCATCACTGAAGGCTCATCACAGCCGAACAAACAAAAAAGAATGACATAGCCTGAGGAAAAACAACATCAACTGGCTAGAATCAGCTAGGGCCAAGATGGCAGACGAGTTGACTTCCTCTAGACCTTGAGCCTCAGTACGAGCTCATTGCAACACATCAGCAAAGCTAAATGACACACCCCAGACTCCATGACAGTTCCGAGGCCAACAGTAAAGGTGAAAAAGTGAGAAGTGGCCCAATTCCTGGAAATCTCCACCCCTTCTCCCAAAGAGCTGGAATACTCCTCCCACTCATTAGCCTGTGAAATTACCCACTCCTATAAAAACTGATAACCCCATACCCTGGTGCCACTCTTACCTTCTAAGATGACCCACACTTTGGAGTGTTTCTAAATTAATCCACTTTTTATTGATCTCTTTGTCTCTCACTGAATTCTTTCTTCGATGAGACATCAAGAACCTGAGCTTTATTAAGCCCTGAGACCGTCTGTGATCTCAGTTAAAAGACAGTGGGTTCAAGTCCCTTTCTGGGTTATACCTTTTCAATACTTTAACTCAGGAAAGCTGTAATAATGTATCATCACTTGAATCAGGTTAAGGTGATCAGGTTAAGATTGTAATTACAAATATTACCTGCACTGAATGAGGCCAAAACTTTCTCCAGCTTTAAGAGATACTGAGTTTCACTGGACTTTTCTTAAACTCTAGACCTACAATTCAGCAAACTGTTCTTTTTTCCTTTTGGGGGATTTTGATGATACCACCTTGAATTAATCAAAACTTGAGGCTCAAGTTCCTTATAAAATTTTTCCAATAATCTGTGGGGTCCTGTGCTCAGTTGTGTCCGACTCTTCATGACAGTCCCTACTTTGTGAGGTAAGGATTCAGTGAGTTTACAGCTCTAAAACCACATTCCGTGTATTTGTGTGTGTGTGTGTGTGTTCAGTCACCCAGTTGTGTCCAACTCTTAGAGATCCCATGGACTGTAGCCCACCAAGGCTCCTCTGTCCATGGGATTTCTCAGGCAAGAATACTGGAGCAGGTTGCTATTTCCTTCTCCAGGGGATCCTCTCAACCCAGGGATGGAACCCATGTCCTCCTGCGTCTCCTGCATTGGCAGGTGGATTCTTTACCACTGAGTCACTTGGGAAATGTGGGGTCCTGAAAGTGACCCAGTTCTCTGCTTTTGTGATAAAAGTGTTCACTGGCACTTCATAATGTGCTTAAAGTTTTCTGTGGTTCATCAGGTCAGACCGGTCTGCAATGAGACAGTTGAATTTACCGAGACAGCACTTATCAGGGAATGAAGTTATGACATGGGGTCAGGATGTCACACCTGATGGCAGAGAGAGAGATTAGACACACACCGGCAAACTGCAGGAGAGGTTTTGAAGGAAGGCGCAAACACAGTCCTAGTTGCACTAACTTGTATTTTACTCTCAAAAACACCACTGTTCTCCGCATACAGAGCATGCAGCTCTTGGAAAATAACAGTACAGGGCAATGTTTTCACTCTACCTAGCTCGTGAGAGACTGCTGAGAATTGCTAGGAAGTAAGTTAATAAAATCAGCAAGCTTAGATAGCCACGAAGGTCAGACAACAGCATTCTAATGGTAAGAGATGTGGCAAAAAGCAGCGAAATCCACAGAACAGTCCAGCATGCCAGGAAAGGAGTCAATCTCAACATTGCTGGAGGGAAAACCACATGGGCCTGGGCCTTGGGAACATGCTTCCTGCAATGGCTGTTCCTTCTGTTTGATTCCAAGCTCTATGCCCAGGGCGCAGAGGGAAAGCCACAACTTCCTGGAATACCTTCTAGAATGCCCCACCCTCCACTGGAATGGAAGGTGGGACAAGAAATTAAACACAGGGTATCAGTGGCAGGGAGATAAAAGATTTAAAAAAACACCACCACCAAAACCTGTACCCTAGCCAGGCCACACACATGAATTAAGTGCCTCATAGGCAGAGCTGTGGCCACTTGCTGATTTGGAGGTTCTGATGTGAAAAGCCAGCTCACTGAAAAAGACCCTGATCATGGAAAAGACTGAAAGCAAAAGGGGGAAGCAGAGGATGAGATGGATGGATGGCATCACCAACTCAATGGACATGAGTTTAAGCAAGTTCCAGGAGATGATGGTCAGAGCAGCATGGCGTGCTGCAGTCGATGGGGTCTCAAAGAGTCGGACACGACTGAGCGACTGAACAACAACAACACTAATATAAGGCCCATGGGCAGAGGCTCATTTTTACTCAAAGCCCTCAGAGGTCTTGTTATACAGGCAGTAAATCTATCCTGCCTACCTTTGGATGGCATGGTCAGCTGTGGACTCCCAGGGGAGAACTGCAGAAACCCAGGCCCTTCTTTAGGAGGGGTATCATTCCCTCTAAATCAGTTAATTCTCACTTTAGTCTGTACCTGCAAACCGCTTGGGAGGCTTATAAAACCAGAGGGCCAGGACCAACCCCAAACCAACAAGTCAGAATTTGGGGCGATGATCCTGTAGTTAGTTATAAAGGATCCACAGATGATTCTTATGTGCAGCTAAGGAATCACAGCCATCAGTCAACTTGGGCTTCTAGTTGCATAAACTCAAGAGGAATTATCAATCAACAATGTATTGCATACATTTCATAAGGTGAAACAGAGGTTCCTCTCAAGAAATATGACTTAGGAAGCTCTATTAGTTAGCTAGGGTTGCTGTAACGAAATACTTGTCTTAAGCAACAGAAATGAATATTCTCAGTTCTGGGTGCTAGAGGTTCAAGAATAAGATGTCAACACATTTGTTTTGTCCTGAGGCCTCTCTCCTTAGCTTGCAGGTGGCCACCTTTCCATTGTGTCCTCGTGTGGTCTTTCCTCTGTGTTATCCCTTAGTGCTTCTTTGCATGTCCAAATTCTTCTTATAAGGACAGGAGTCAGGTTGGATTGGGGCTCACTTTAATGGTCTCATTTTAACTTAAGTATATATTTAAAGGCCCTATTGCCAAATATAGTCACATTCTGAGATATTGAGGGTTAGGACTTCAATATATGAATTTTGGGGGTAGGGGGGTGGAGCCACAATGCAGTCCATAATATAAGTTCTTCAGATGACAAGGTGGCTATCCTAAATAAATTCTTTGACTTCACAAATACCAAATGTTTCATTTACTTAAGAAGTCAAAATTTCCTGATGACTAAGCAAACCCATTAAGAAAAGAGTAATTTTTGAAATTATGTGTATGCTGAGCATCCCACATGGTAACTAAGGGCTTACAGAGAGAACACTCTTTTAAATGGCCAGAATTAATGCCAGGAAGTAGCTCACCTATTTGAAAATCTGGCTCATTATTTTCAACTGCTAGGAAACAAGTGCCAGACATATTTGGTATGTGTAACCCAGATAAGAAATTGTTTGAACAGTCTGACAAGGTGTCTCAAAATGGCAGCTTGGGTGAAACAGGTGTCATGACTCTGGTTCCTATAGAACCGAGAAGGCAAATGGACTAAGCTGAACCTGGGGGATTGGAGTAAGTGCCTGGGCCTTGCAGAAAGTGGGCTCACTGTTCCTTGAGCTCCAACTTCTAAAAAAAAAAAAGGCCATCTGGAATTTTCACATGAAAATTTCCAGTTTTCAATGTTGAAAATGAATTCAAGTAAAAAAAGCACCACCATTCTGTGGGCCAAATAAAACATAGCTTCAGGAGAGTCTGGGCTGCTTTGCTTTTGCTGTAAAGCCATAGCGTGACCAGGTTCTAGTCTTGACTTGGAAGCTGTGTGACTCTGCTATCAGTTCATCTGCAATTCATCTTGAAAAATATGAGATGCCTTATGAGAGTTGCATGAAAGTCAGGTACACAATTCTTTCATTCTCTGTTGGAAGAAATGCAGAGTCCCCAAGTCCAGAAAGATTTCAAGCATGGACTCAAGAACTCCTAAGACCCTAGCATCTGAATAGAAGCAGGCCAATTTCACTGGCTCCTTCCCTCCTTCAATTAGTTTCAAGCCGATTGAAGATAACCTTTCTTGGAATGGATTTAGTTAGTTGAAAAGTTTTGATTTGGAACTAATACTATATACTAATATACTAATGCAAATTTAGGGCTTCTGCAGTGGGTCAGACAATAAAGAATCTGCCTGCAATGAAGGAGACCTGGGTTCAATCCCTGGGTCAGGAAGATCCCCTGGAGAAGGGAATAGCAACCCAGTCCAGTATTCTTGCCTGGAGAATCCCATGGACAGAGAAGCCTGGAGGGCCACAGTCCATGAAGTTGCAAAGAGTCAGACACAACTGAGCACACATGCATGCAATGCAAATTTATTGAAATAATGCATTATTTCAATAAATACTTTCTAGAGTTCCAGAGATTGATGCGTGTTAAGTTGCTTCAGTCATGTCTGAACCCTGCAACCCTATACTGGAGAATACTGAAGTAAGTTGCCATGCCCTCCTCCAGGGATCTTCCCCACCCAGGGATCAAACCTGAATCTTTTATGTCTCCTGCATTCGCAGGCGGGTTCTTTACCACTAGCGCCACCTGGGAAGCCCGTCAGAGATTTATACAGTGACTTAAATCAACAAACCTCAAAATCCCCTTTCAGGAGAAGATACCCCTCGAGAAGCAAGGGCTAACTACCCACTGCGGGATAGTTAACAGAGCTCTACCCAGGAACCTAGGGACATAGCTCTGGGCTCATCTCTGAAAAACCAACTCTCTGAATTAATTTCTCTGATCTTTGGTTTGACTATAAAGTTCTTGGGACTTTTAATCCCTAAGATCCATTATTCTAGTTACCAAAATTAAACTATTAATTCTCAGTTCTGCAACCAGCTATGAGGCCCTGCTGCTAAGTCACTTCAGTCGTGTCCGACTCTCTTCGACCCCATAGACGGCAGCCCACCAGGCTCCTCCATCCCTGGGATTCTCCAGGCAAGAACACTGGAGTGGGTTGCCATTTCCTTCTCCAATGCAGGAAAGTGAAAAGTGAAAGGGAAGTCACTCAGTCGTGTCCGACTCTTAGCAACCCCATGGACTGCAGCCCACCAGGCTCCTCCGACCATGGGATTCTCCAGGCAAGGGTACTGGAGTGGGTTGCCTTTGCCTTCTCCGTATGAGGCCCTAGGAAACGACAAAAATCAACTTGGTTAAATCACTTTAACCTGTGTCTAAGTATTCCAGTCTTATCATTGCCAGCTAGAGAACTTGATCATGTTGGATGGGTGTCAAAACTCAGTGTAGAAGCACTTAGATGTTTTCAAATGCAGGGAGTTTTATAAATGCATAGAACACAAGTGGCAAGGGATAATTCTTGAAGCCACAGTAAATACAATTCTTTAGCGGGAAAATATTTTTGAAATCTCTGGCTTTAAAAGCAACCGGATAGCTCTTTGGTCTCAGCGGCAGAAGCAAGATGACAAACGAACGTCATTGCTTGGAAAGTCAGAATAAGACGCACACGCTGTGCCGCCACTGTGGCTCTAAAGCCTACCACCTTCTGAAGTTGACCTGTGGCAAGCGTGGCTACCCTACCAAGCAAAAGAGAAAGTATAAGTGGAGTGCTATAGCTAAAGCTAAAGGATGAAATACCACAGAGACTGGTTGAATGAAGCACCTAAAAATTGTATACCGCAGATTCAGGCATGGATTCCGTGAAGGAACAACACCTAAACCCAAGTGAGTGGCTGTTGGGTTTCAGTTCATCTTAAGGATTTCCACGATTAGTCGGGCAATAAATGTTCTGTTTTGTTTTTTTTTAAGGAACTGGATAATTAAAAGTGATGCTGGTTTTAAAATTTCATCATGGACTGCTGTGATAGGCAGAACTCTAAAGATGGTCCCAAGACTTCTGCTCCCTGGTTACTCGATCAAGCATTAATTTAGATACTACTGGGAAGAGAGTGTGCAGACGCAGTTATGTTTCTAAGTTGAATGACCTTAAGATACAGAGATTATTCAGGTGAGTCTGACCCCATCAGATGAGTCTTTTTAAAAGCAGTAAGGAAGACAGAGAGATTTAAACCAAGGGGCATGGAAGTCTAGGGAAGCGGGTGAGAAATCAATGTATTTTGCAAACTTGAAGATAGAAGGGGCCATGTGAGAAAAAGATACAGGCTGCCTCTAGTGCAGATGGGCTACCCAGCTGGCTCAGTGGTGAAGAATCTGTCTGCCAATGTAGGAGATGAAGGAGATATGGGTTGGATCCCTGGGTCAGGAAGATCTCCTAGAGTAGGAAATGGCAACCTACTCCAGTATTCTTGCCTGGAAAATTCCTTGGACAGAGGAGACTGGAAGGCTATAGTCCATGGAGTTGTAAAGAGTCAGACACAACTGAGCAACTGAGCACGCACACACTAGGAGCAAAGAACTGCTGTAAATGATAGCCAGTGTGGAAACCACAGGAACTGAACTGAACCAACAATCTGAATGAGTTCAAAAGTGGATTTTTCCAAGAGCCTCCAGATAAGAACCCAGCCCAGGTGATACTTCATTTCAACCTTAAGACCATAAGCATAGAACTCAACTGAGTCATACAGGACTCCTGACCTGTAGAACTATGAGCTAATATATTTGTGCTGCTCTAAGATGCCGTGTTTGCAGTAATTTATTACACAGCAATAGAAAACTAACACATTTGTTGCCAGCAACAAATGTCAAGAAGGTTGTGAAGCCACTGGAACTGTATTGTAGGATGGTGCCATGACTTTGGAAAATAGTATGAAAGTTTCTTATTAGGCAAACATACATCTACCTTATGATCCAGCATCTCATCTAAGAGAATGAGAACATATGTCTACAAAAGGGCTTGAACACTAATATCCACAGTAGCTTTATTCATAATAACCCCACACTGGATACAGCCCAAATGTCCATCAACAGGAGGATGGATAAACAATGAACATAGACAACACCACGGATGAAGTTTAAAAACATTATGTTGAGTAAAAAATGACCATACAAAAGAGTACGTACTGTGTTATTTCATGTATAAGCTTTAGAAGAAGCAAATCTAATCTATGGTGAAATAAATCAGAATACTGGATGCTTGGTGGGTGGGGGATGGACTGGGAGGGGGCATGGAGTTTATGGGGGTGATGAAAATGGTCTGTCTTAACAGAGGTATAGATTACACAGGTATATACATTTATCAGGACTCTGAAAATGGAACTGTAATACTGAAGCATACCTTTCAGCTTGTAAATGATATCTCAATAAAAATATATTGAAAAATAAATTTAAAAAAATTCAAGCCTGTAATGTTATAGACTGGTTGTTATTAAGGTGTTAATTGGTGGATCAGATGGTAAAGAATCTGCCTGCAATGCATGAGACCCAGGTTCCATCATTGGGTTGGGAAGATCCGCTGGAGAAGGGAATGGACACCCACTCCAGCATTCTTGCCTGGAGAATCCCATGAACAGAGGAACCTGGAGGGCTACAGTCCACGGGGTAGCAAAGAGTCGGACATGACTGAGCGACTAATACTAGGAGTATCCATTTAAAAGCACAGGGGGGAAGAATTAATCAGAGGTGAGGGCATATGGCCCTCTGAGCAGCTAGATGAAAAACTGTTGGGCAGTGAGAATTATCTTCAGTTCAGTTCAGTTCAGTTCAGTTGTTCAGCTGTGTCCGACTCTTTGCGACCCCACAGACTGCAGCACACCAGGCCTCCTGAGGACCTCAAACCACTCCAGAGACTCAAATTGTCCTGTAAAAACCTACTATAAGTTTATTTTATGCCCAGGTCCAAAATGCTAAAATGGGCTTCCCTGGTGGCTCAGATGGTAAAGAATCCGCATGCAATGCAGGAGACCTGGGTTCAATCCCTGGGTTGGGAAGATCCCCTGGAAGAGGGCATGGCAACATACTCCAGTATTCTTGCCTGGAGAATCCCCATGGACCAGAGCAGCCTGGCAGGCTGCAGTCTGTGGGGGTCACAAAGAGTTGGACACAACTGAGCGACTAAACACACACGAACAGCATAGAAGACAATGGGGCTGCAGTGACCCAAGCAGAAAGGTCTCTGAAGGGAGCTGAGAGTACAGGGACAAGTGGGAAGTGCCCTGAGACTCCCGTATGAGGGAGATGGAGCTTCAAGCTCTCAGATCTGATGGCCAAGGGTCAGCAACCCACAGGGGTGGCCTCCATGTGACAGCCAGCACTCTGGCCTCCAAGGCCTCCGGGGATATTGCTGCACACCTGCATTCCTGGTCTCTTTAGTATCAACACACTGGGGAATACACAACACATTGTGATGGGCTGCTACAGGTCTTCCTTTTACTGAAGTATAGTTGATGGATCAATATAATATTGTATAAGTAACAAGAGAACAATGTAGTGATTCGAAATTTTAAAAGGTTATACTCCTACAGTTATTATAAAATATTGGCTATATTTCCCATATTGTACAATATATCCATGCAGCTTATTTTATACTTAATTGTTTCTACTTCTTAATCCCCTACTTCTATACTGCCCTTCCTCCCTTCCCTCTCCTCACCGGTAACTGCTAGTTTGTTCTCTGTGTCCATGTAAACTCATCTTTTCTTAGTTGGTGGAGAGGCTTCTCAAAGCTCATAAAAATGTCATTGGATTCTGCAGACTTACACTTTGGTACTTGGGAAGGGACTTTAAACAGAGCCAACAATTGTAGGCTAAAATTTTCTGTTTGACTGACATGGGTTTAAACCAAAATGACCAACATGAGAAACTGTGTTTTAAAATGTGGGCTGCACTTTTTCTAAGGGGCTCTAATGGTTATACAGTGGTGTGTGTGTGTGTTTGTGTGTGTGTGTGTGTGTGTGGAGGGGGGAGTGTAAAGTAGTAGAGCCACTTGATTGGCAAGGTGTCTTCGATCTGTTGGACTCTGTCCTTAAAAAGTTCCATGTGTATGTGGGAAGTGATTGGTACTCAGCCCTCTCCAGAGCAGAAGTCAGTAAGGTCGCATGGGGAAGCTGTGCTAGGGAGAGGAGAGGGGAGCTAAAGGATGGGCCTTGAGAATTTATAATGAGAGTTAAAATGAGACCAGTTAGTGAGAGCGGGCACTAGAATCAAACTTTCAGGTAGTCAACCGGAGAAGGAAGAATGGAATCTCGATGATATTCTTTCTTACATGGGTCTTTTGTTTGTTTAATCATACCAATGATTTGGAAAAACTTTGCTAGTGAGTCAGTGATGGGTTTGGCTACATATACCATAAATCAGGACTTCCCAGGTGGCACTACTGGTAAAGAATCTGCCTGCCAATGCAGGAGACCCAAGAGATATGGGTTCAGTCCTGGGGTCAGGAAAATCCCCTGGAGGAGGGCATGGCAACCCACTCCAGTATTCTTGCCTGGAGAATCCCATGGACAGAGAAGCCTGGTGGGCTACGGCCCATAGGGTCGCAAAGAGTCAAAAATGACTAAAGCGACTGAACACACACACTATAAACTAGTTACAATGCCCTAATTATTTCTAAAAAAAAGTTTTACCAGGAAATGATGCAAAATGACACTGAATCCACAGGTTTTGTTCTTTTATGTAAGTGTTAGGTATCTGACTTGTCAATTTTGCAACCTGATTGATTTTGATACTAAGCAGTATTTGATATTTTGGCTTTGAGTGGAGCTGAGACTATTCACTCATTTTTCCATCCAAAGGTGCCAACATTGGCCATTACTTGGATCCTACCAGTTATGTGTGCATGTGTATGCGTGTGTGCGTGCGCTTGCACGCATGCACACACACACACACACACACACGGGTTAGAAGGGGTTCCTGCAGGAACGCTTACTCTTACCACACAGTTAGAATTCATTGTTCCTAGCTTGTGTCCCTCACTTGAAAATGAGGTCTTTGGGTGAATGCAATGGTTTGTCTTCTTTATCCTTTATTCTTAATACCTAACAGAGTATCTGACACATAGTTGATGGAAGTATTTTTAGTTTTGCTATTTCCTGTTATGTTCTCTATGGAGATGGAAAAACAGCCCAGGTTTTTCTTTTTCTACAAGAAGACACACATTCATGGCTCAATCTCAAATCCAGCCACATAACCTTTCCTTGGCTTTTGTATCTTTAGACCCTGCCCCACCCCCAGCAAGGTTCTTTCAGAAGTGAAGCAAGAGTTTCTGAACAACCTGGTGAATTCCAATTAGGGCTGCTGCTGCTAAGTCACTTCAGTCGTGTCCGACTCTGTGCGACCCCATAGACGGCAGCCCACCAGGCTCCCCCGTCCCTGGGATTCTCCAGGCAAGAACACTGGAGTGGGTTGCCATTTCCTTCTCCAATGCATGAAAGTGAAAAGTGAAAGTGAAGTCGCTCAGTCGTGTCCGACTCTTCTCGACCCCATGGACTGCAGCCCATCAGGCTCCTCCGCCCATGGGCTTTTCCAGGCAAGAGTACTGGAGTGGGGTGCCATTGCCTTCCCTGCCAGTTAGGGCAGGGAACACAAATCACCAACGCTTGGGGTTTGAACACCTGGCATTTGGGTGGCCAGCTCCCCTCCTTCACAGTCTGGTGGGTGCCAAGCACTTTCCTAATTTTCACATTTTGTGTGACTGTGGGGATATATTATCAAGTGGGCAGAAAAGCCCTTGGTCACTGCAAAACAGGTTATCAGCTTCACTTCATGTAGAAAAGGTTCAGAGGTGAAGGGAGATATCTGAATTGCAAACCAATGGCTTCCCAACAACCCCACGAATGTACTGAACTCTACAAAAAATAGGGCCGATTCCAGGACTGCCCCATGTGACCAGAAGAAAAGACCCAGGTGGCCACAATCTGAGAACGCGAGTCCTTGGAAAGGGTCCTGAAACCAGTACAGTCTGCAGGAGACCAGGTATAACTCAGTCTTGACTTGTCAGGCTTGGCGACAGTCTGTTCTCTGTGTTTTGTGTGTATCAGGAAACCTAATAGTTACAGAGCTGAGAAACAGGCTTCCTCTATAATTAGTGCAACAGGCCAATGGATGTCACTGTTGCACCATGGAAACCGAATCTCAACCCTGATGGGACTTGGAACAGCAACGCACTCACTGCTTGGTTACTTTAACAGAGCAGAGAGCACCTTGAACCAAAGGGAAAGTACTTCAAGTGGATGGTCAGATGTTGTGATTTATACATATATTCGATCACTCAGATCTTCACTTGCAGTTCCTGGCTCACAGCTCCCAAACTCTGGGAATTTCCTAAGTGACAGGAGCTTACAGGTGTCTCTTATTAGGTTAACAAGGTCTGGTTGCCAATGCAGACAACCTTGTGATGAGAGGGTTGGAACTTTCAGTCCCACGTCTAGACCCAGAGGGCCTGGAGGTTGACTTCAATCACCAATGGCCAGTAGTTTAGTCAATTGGGCCTATGCAATAAAGCCTCCATAAAAAAAGGATGTGTGTGTATGTGTGTATCGGAGCTGGGGGGAGTGGCGGGGAGGTTTCAGAGAGCTTCAGGCTGGGGAGCACATGGGCCTTGGGGAGGATGGAGCACCTGGAGAGGGGATGGAAGCACATACCCTCTACATGTAGCTTGCCCTGTGTGTCTCTTCCATCCAGTTGTCCTGAGTTACAGTCTTTCACAATAACCAGTGATCTAACAAGTGAAATGTTTCTCTGAGTTCTGTGACCACTCTAGCAAATTCACTGAACCCAAAGAGGGGTCTGAGGGCAATGCAGGAGGACCCCGGTTGAACCCCTGGGTTGGGAAGATCCCCTGGGGAAAGGAATGGCAACCCTTTCCAGTATTCTTGCCAGAAAATCCCATGGACAGAGGAGCCTGGCCTGCAGTCCTTGGGGTCGCAAAGAGTTGAACATGTCTGAGAGACTAACACACAGGTAGCAACCTGGACTTGTGATTGTCATTCTGAGTGGGAAGGGATCACTACAGCCTCCCATTTGTAGTGGATAGGTCAGAAGCACAGGTAATCGCCTGGGCTGCATCTACTTCTGACGTGTGTGTGTGTGTGTGTGTGTGTGTGTGTGTAGGAATGAACCCTTACCTACGGATCTGATGCCATCTCTGTGTAGTGTCAGAATTGAGTTGAATTCTCAGACTTCCGCTGGTGTGGAGAAATCCCCACCACACACACACGCACATACTGAAATTGGAGTCAGAATGCCAAAAGAGATGGTAATTAACATTCCACTTTTAATTTTTAGAGCTAGCAATGAGCAGGTACATTTGGGTTAAGGCAAAACATTCAAATTAAGGCAAATAGCTTTGAACAGAGTAGGGACCTATGGGTGAATGTGTCTGTCACCTACCTATCAGGGGAAAAGCTGAAAAAACAAATCAAACCAAGTCCTTGGACTTCAAATATTGGGTTTCTTCCACTCCACATGACTGCCTTTCACAATTAAACAATGTGCAAAATTATTTTTAAAATACATAAGCTGATACTTACAGTGAGACCTCTCATCATATCAATGGCCTGGCATAAATATTTTGGAAGGAACTTCTAATCCTCAACCTGAATAATGAAAGCCTCCTTGTTTTCCAATGACCCGAGAGAGAAATCCCAGTGGCATTTCCTGGCAGTTCTTAATGTCTTTAGAGCTGTCACAGGTCACAGGTTATAATCATTCTTGGGTTTTCTGATGATGAGAACTGTCACTGCTGTCAGACAGGCTTAACTGGCCTTTGGGGACACTTTCTTAAAATATAAGTAAATTGGGCAACTAATCCTATACTTCTGTGTGTTGGTTCTTCTAGGAGCCTTGAAGTCTAGATTTGGAGAAGGAAAGGTTAAGGGAGCAATCCTGGAGAGAAGTGACACAGGAATTTCTTTGTGTTTATCTTAAAGACATCTATACCACTCAATATTTAGCCCAGTAACCATCACCCCCATTTTCTGGCATATAGTCATTCTTGGTCTTGGGCACATTTAATATTTTCAGATAGAAATGATGGGAGATCATCTTATTGACCCAGAATTTATATATATATATTCACAAACTATATTATATTATTATATATTTAGTGATTTAATTTATATAGTTAATGATTACACATTTATAATTATAAATTTAGTATATATATAAATTACCAAATCATTTAACAAGTATGAGTTATACTCATGTCCCTGGCCATGAGTCTGAAAAGACTGACAATGGACTATGGGCCCCAAGACTTCACTTGTAGGTGCCAGGAATCTGAGATTAAAGCTGCCACTTAGGTGGGTGCCACTTGTATGTAATACTTGGTAGGCTGTTTCTTTTTCCCTTAAACAATTTGGAATGCACTAAAATGATACACAGACATCGGTTTAATTTTCAGTGACACCAGTCACTCCTCTATTTAGTAAGTACTAAGCACCCACTAAGCATAAAGGCCAGTGGTAACAAAGTTCACTTCTTTCTGACTGAAGTAATTTTCACCAGTTTAATCCACACATAGCCAAAGCCACACAGCAGGACAAAGCAGAAGTTAAGACAGCCAAACAGAGCTCAGGTCACTAGCTGTGTGACTTTGGGTTAACCACTTTCCTCCTCTGGGTTTAAATTTTCTCATTTGCAAAATGGAGATAAGAAGTTGTTGATATGACAGCATATTACAGTGGTTACCTTCACTCGGTTATTTTCTACATGCTAGACCCTGAGAGTAGCACCTTAAAACAAATGTGACTGGCAGTCATCCTGACTTGCTCCCTCTTCCTCTACTCTCACACCCAAAGAGTCACCAAGTCATGCAATCTTATCTCTGAAAGATTTCTCAAATCTATCCCCTCCTTCCATGGCCCTAGTTCCAGCCCTCATTATCCCTTGGCCTCCTAACTTGGCCTCCCTGCTTTCACTTTTGTGCCCCTTAAATCCATTTTCTGCATATTGACCACAGCAATCGGTTTAAACAAAAGCATGCTACTGCCTCACTAACAGCCCGTCAGTGGCTCTCCACCTTCCTGACCATGAAATTCTCCAGGCAAGAATACTGGAGGAGGTTGCCATTCCTTTCCCCAAGGGGTCTTCCTGACCCAGGGATCAAACCTGGGTTTCGTGCATTGCAAGCAGACTCTTTATCATCTGAGCCACGAGGGAGGCCCAGCAAAAAGCATAAGCTCTTAGATTGGCAAACAAGGTCATCCTGTCTATCTATCCCGGATTTAGCATCCCCTGCCCAATACACACACACCCTCTAGGCTGCTTTTCATTTCTGCATCTTGTTTATGCTTCAGTGTTGCAACACTGAATTACACCTCTGTTCATCTTTTAAGACTCAGCTCAGTTTAGGCAACTCAGGAAAGCCTTCTCTGATGCTTTTGCTTTCTTGGGTTACCTCCCAAGCTAGGTCAGGTGCTCTCTCCCCTGACCATCTTCACATGCTTGCAGCTCCTGTATGTGTCTATTTCACTGCATCTGTTTGGCAATTTATTTATTAGTATTTCTCCCTTACTAGACTCTTCTCCATAAGGACAGAAAGCATGTCTTCTTCATCCTTCTGTCCCCATCACCTGGCACTGTGCCTGGCACACAGCTAGGGCTCAGGAATAAGTGAACGTGGCAGTGAAAACAACAGTGTGAGGCCTAGGCCATGCTTTTTGTGCACACCATGCTCCATCTCAAATATGCCCTATGTCTGAAACACTGGTTCTCAACTAGGGGTAATTTTGCTCCCAGGGGGACACTTTTCAGTACCTGGAAACCTTCAGGCTATCACGACGACGGGGGTGAGGGAGTGGTGGCGGCGGAGAGAGGGAATGTGCTTCTAGCATCCAGTGGATAGCGGCCACGGATGCTGTCTAACAGTGCCTAGGACAGCCCTACCACACAACCCACAACAGAGAATTATCCAGCCCCAACTGTTAATATTGATAAGAGCCCAAATTGAAAAATCCTGCTCTAGAACAGGATCTGGAACATGGAAGATCTCAATACAGGATTCCTGATGCTGGTGCCAGTGGCAGGAATGATAATCATGATATATATACATCATATAATTGGACAGCATACTGTTTTCAGTTTATTGAGCAGTTCTGCATCATATTCACTCACTTCACAGCATCAGGCCAGAGGGAGTTCCATTCTACTTTTACAAACACACTTTACATAAGGCAAAGTCCAGTGGAGTATGACACATGCCCTCTCTCTCCTAACACACACGTACACAACCTACCTGCTTCAGGCCTCCAACCCTGAACAACCAGCTAGAATGCCTGGACCATGTGGGTAAATCTGTTAGTTCACCAGCTATGGTGTTGTTGAAATACACACACACACACACTCAAAAGTATTTCATATCTTGTGTGAACTCATAACTTGAACACCCTCTCCAATAAGGCCTGGCCTCCCTGGGATCGCAAGGGAAGTGCAACAATGAAAACTTTCAAGCTGTCAGGTGAGTTTTTTTTATTAGCCATCTGACACAGCACAGGCGAGGCAGTAGCCTGTGACATGGCACACAAGCTGACCCACTTCTCAGGGAATGTCGTCCAGTCAATGACACATATACTAGAGTTACTTAATCATCTTGGGCGATTCTTTTCATCCACGTGTATTTCACCCTTGAGAGTTTGGAGATGAAGTGCATGGTGAAGGAGGCTGCCTAGAGGTAGCAAAACCAGGACGTAAGTTCTAAATTCACCAGAGTGACCCCTGCTTATAATTCAGCTGCATGACCCCCTGTCTGAACCCTGAGGCAAATTTATGATCAGTTTCTCATGGTTATCTTCAGCTCCTCTTTCAGCTGTCCTCTTATCAGTCCAGATGTCTTTTTGCTTTTGAGACAAGCCATTTTTCTTGTCTTACCAACTCCCTTTTTTCTTTATCTATTCAAATTATTAAACTGCTAAAACTGATTGCAAACTCTGGATATGTTCGTCCTTGCTTAATACACACTGGCATAGAAGTGGTGGGATCCATCTTTTTGGTAATTAAATTTAACACTCAACTCAGCCTAGAATTTCCAAGCTGAGATGAGGCATCCCCTTCTGCCAACACAAATCATATGGTGAAACCCTAACTTTCAATAAAGTAGCTTTGAGTCCTAATATAAGCAGGAATGACTTGCTTTATTCTTGAAAACCCTTTCAATTCTGAAATAATGGCTTTGTCCACCATTAAAACCATATCCAGGTAGAAGTTCAGGGGAGGTGAAGCTGGACTCTGTAAAGTTTCCCTTGCCAAGGACCTGATTTGCTGGATAGATAATCAACATCCTAAACTGATGTGTTATGATGGAAAATTTCCCCTTGGCTACAGTGCCATTAAACATTACCTTAAGGGAGTTCAAGTAAATGTGCGATGAAGAGGCTTCTGTTGGTTAAGCCGAGGATGTGGTATTCCTTAGCTTGGGCAATTAGCTCATTTAGAATTTAAACAAACAGAAAATGCAGCACTAGCCTGCTGATAGGTTTCTGGATGGCTTGTGAGCTACCCATCCAACTATCCTCAAGGTGGCAAAGGCATTACCCACTGATGTGCACGGGTGCACTGATGTACCCACGTGGTGGGAAGCCTTTTCCAGCTCAACAGTTCCCTAACTTCTTACTTATTATTAGTAGTAGTTTCGTCACTAAGTCACGTCTGACTCTTGTGACCCCACAGACTGTAGCCTGCCAGGCTCCTCTGTCCATGGGATTCTCCAGGCAAGAATACTGCAGTGGGTTGCCATTTCCTTACTTATTATGTGGTGTCAAAGACTGAATGTTTGTGTCCCTTGCCAAATTCATATGTTGAAACCCTAACCCCAATATGGTTGTACTTGGAGATAATGGCCTCTGAGAAAGTAGGGTTAAACAAGGTCATAAGGCTGAGGCCTTAATTTAAAAGGATTAGTGTCCTTCTAAGAGACACCCGGAGAAGGCAATGGCACACCACTCCAGTACTCTTGCCTGGAGAATCCCAGGGACGGGGGAGCCTGGTGGGCTGCCGCCTCTGAGTCGCACAGAGTCAGACACGACTGAAGCGACTTAGCAGCAGCAGCAGCAAGAGACACCAAGGGAAGACACAGGGAAGTCTGTCGCACTGCAGTCCATGGGGTCACAAAGAGTTGGATATGACTTAGCCACTGAATAACAACAACAAAAATAACAAGAGAACCAAAGAGCTCATTTCTCCTTTCTCTTTCCGCTACACTTTTGCATGTACCCAGGAAAGGCCACAGGGAGATACAGAAGGTGGCCATCTACAAACCAGGAAGAAAGCTCTCACAAGAAGTCAAGACTTGCTGAAACCTTGATCTTGATCTTGGACTTTTCAGCTTCCAGAACTGTGAGAATATAAGATTCTATTGTTTAAGCCATGCAGGCTATGGTATTCTGTTATGGCAGACTGAGCAGACTAATACAGATGGTTATTATGAACTGTTTTAAGAAGTGAACAACCTACCAAGGTTGCAATAATTACCATCCACAGCAATCACCTAATAACTGTTATTGTGTACATCACAGGTCATCAAAATACTAGATTTTAGGAATTAAGAAAATAATCCCACTTACAGTTGCATCAAGAATAAAGTATCTAGCAATAAATTTAACCAAGGAAGTGAAAGACACATACACTGAAAATTGTACAGTCACTGATGAAAGAAATTGTAGAAGACATAAATAAATTGTAAGATATTCTGTACTCATGTACTGGAAAAAGTAATAAAATTAATATTGTAAAATTTCCATATTACCTAAAGCCACTGATAGATTCAATGCAATCCCTATAAAAATTCAATTGGTATTTTTCATAGAAATAGAACAAATAATCCTAAAATTGTATGGAACTACAAAAGACCCCAAATAGACAAAGCAATCTTGAGAAGGACAAGCTGGAGGCATCACACTTGATGATTTTAAACTATATTACAAAGCTATTACCATAGCATATAATATATTATAATCAAAACAAAATGGTGTTGGCATAACAGCAGACACACAAAGGAACAAAATGGAAAGCTCAGAAATAAACCCATGCATATATGGCCAATTAATTTGTGACAAAGAGCCATGAATATACAATGCAAAAGGAAAATCTCTTCCATAAGTGATGTTGAGAAAACTGGACAGGCACATGCAAAGAATAAAACTGGACCAGTATCTTACACCACACACAAAAATCAACTCAAAATGGACTAAAGACTTGAACATAAGACCTGAAATCATAAAACTCTGAGAAGAAAACATAGCGGGTAAGCTCCTTCACATCCGTATGGCAAAGATTTTTAGATTTGACACCCAAAGCAGAAAAAAACAAGCAGAACTACATCAAACTAAAAATCTACACAGCAAAGGAAGCCATCAACAAAATTAAATGACAACCTATGGAATGGGAGAAAATATTTGCAAATCATATATCAGATAAGTGGTTAATATCCAAAATATATGAAGAAATCATACAACTCAGTAGTAAAAATCCCAAACAATCCAGTTAAAAAATGGGCAGAGGGTCTTCCCTGGTAGTCCAGTGGCTAAGTCTCCATGCTTCCAATGCAGGGGGCCCAGGTTTGATCTCTGGTGAGGGTAGAAGTTCCCACATGCCACAACTAAAGATCCTGCATGCCACAGTGAAGATGGAGGATCCTGCATGCAGCAACTAAGACCCAGCCCAGCCAAATATATAAATAAACAGAGAAACTGAACAGATATTTTTCTAAAGATATACAGATTGCCAATAGTACATGAAACAGTGCTCAGTATCACTAATTATCAGGAAAGTACAAATCAGAACCACAGTGAGATCTCTTCACACCTGTTAGAGTGGCAGTGTGGAGGTCCCTTAAAAATTTTAAATAGAGCTACCATAGGATCCAGCAATTCCACATCTAGGTGTTTATCTGAAAGAGATGAAGGCACTAACTTGAAAAGATACCTGCACTTCCATGTTCACTGTAGCATTATTTACAAGAACCAAAGGAGGAAAGCAATCTAAGCATCCACTAACGGGTGAATGGATTAAGAAGTCGTGTACATACACACAATGGAATATCATTCAGCCAGAAAAAAGAAGGAAAACCTGCCTTTTGTGACAACATGGATGGACCTTGAGGGAATTATGCCAAATGAAATAAGTAAGGCAGAGAAAAACAAATACTATATAATTATATAATCTCATTTATAAGTGAAATTAAAAAAAAAAACAAAAACCTCATAGATACAGAGAACAGATTGGTGATTGCTACACACAGGGAATAGGGGGTCTGGGATGAGTAAAATGGGTGAAAGTAGTCAAAAGGTACAAAATCATAAATATAAAATAATTAAGTGCTGGAGATGTGATATACTGCATAGTGACTTAGTTAACAATACAGGATTGTGTATTGGAAAGTTGCTAAGAGAAAAATAAAATTTAAAAGTTCTCATCACAAGAAGGGAGAAGGCAATGGCACCCCACTCCAGTACTGTTGCCTGGAAAATCCCATGGACGGAGGAGCCTGGTGGGCTGAAGTCCATGGGGTCGCTAAGAGTCGGACACGACTGAGCGACTTCACTTTCACTTTCCACTTTCATGCATTGGAGAAGGAAATGGCAACCCACTCCAGTGTTCTTGCCTGGAGAATCCCAGGGATGGGGGAGCCTGGTGGGCTGCTGTCTATGGGGTCGCACAGAGTTGGACATGACTGAAGCGACTTAGCAGCAGCAGCAGCAGCAGCACAAAAAAAGAATTGTATCAATGTGTGGTGATGAATGTCAGCTAAACTTATCGTGATCATTTCACAAGATATACATACATCAAATTATTATGTTGTACACCTAAAACTAATACAATGTTATATGTCTATTATATTTAAGTTTTTTAAAATGCTCACTTTTAACTCAGGATTTATTTTACGTCAGATGAGGAATCAACTGACAATTAATCTTATATATACACTACTTTTTATTATTATCATTTTAATATATTTATGGATCATTTTATCTAATTTGCAAGAAAAGATAATTTATCTTTCATGACATTATCTTATATTTATGTAATACATTTTTCCCAAGAAGTTCAAAGGATTTTTCCCAAAACTTCTCACTGGTTTTGATTGAAGCCCCAGGATCTGGGCAAAAGGCTGATTTCCATTGCCCTAGTTTTCATTAAATTTCATTTTGCTTTCTCTTGGTATTTGATGAGAGAAGCAGCCCTTTGATTTGGGGATCTTTTTAAAATTGACTTTGTTCTATTTTAATCCCAACTGCTCCAGGCATCATTAGCTCATCTTAATAGAAGTTTCAATTTCCTTTTATCCCTTTGAGCTTGGATTCCAATGTCCTCAAAGCAGCACCTTTTAATTGGCCTGGAAAAGGTCACCATTTCAAGGAAAGGAAGCCATATCATACATTTTACAGAGTCAATGAGGGTCTCTGAGATCAGACAGGGATGGTTGCAGAGGGGGGATTCACCCTCCAGCAAATGTTTAGGTGGCATGTGATTACCTCCTAAACATTTTCAATGTAATGTTCCATATAATTACATATACCCGCTCTTATTTCAACACATTCCCTGCTACAATCAATTGGCCTTTATTTAAAATTCATTTGTCTTTAAGATTTTGTTCTCCTTTTTTAGTTTAGCCAGTGGCTAAGGGGCAGTGTTAATTTGGACAGTGGTTTTTCCTTATATGTAATAACTTTCAGTGACACTCTCCTATACAGACACCCCAGTCATACGCTTTTTAGAAAATGATACAAGGACACCTAATGTATTCTCCTAATAAAAGGGCATCTAATGTATCAGATCAGATCAGATCAGTTGCTCAGTCGTGTCCGACTCTGTATAGATCTGATGTATTCTCTGCCTTCAGGAACTCCCTACCACATGTTGTCTTGTATATTCTAGCAGTAATTTCTCCAAAGTCTAAAGTGTAATCAAATCTTACATATACATGGACACAGTTTACCATCAAAGAAAGTTTTTGAGGGAAGCCTCCCTGATTACTTTACTTTCTTCTAGTGTTACAAAAGCTAATCTGGATCTAGAGTGGGTACCTAAATCCTGCAGTGGAGGAGGAGGTAGTAAACCTTTCAAGGATCTGAAAGAATTCAGAAACTTGACTCCATCGGGGCAGCAGTAAGGAAGGGAGGAGGAGAGCTGCTGAAAAAAATCCTAGTCTTTAAGGGGCTAGCCTTCCACTTCAAAGACTCACTGATGTAAAGAAATACTCTACAATATTTCATCTCTTTAATTATCAAGACACTCTTAAGAACCCTCAATATTTGGTACCTTAGGAGTCATTACTCAGACACTTATGAAAATTCAGCATTATTTTTTCCACACAATTCCTATCTTACAGATGGATCATGGATACATATTATGGAAAAGTAGTATATTAGAAGGATAATAGAATACACAATACACCTACAATACATCTAAATATCTAGGTCCACAGGTTTCTTTTTTCTATATTATTAAAAAAATAAATTGATAAAGTGATTTTTTTAAAACAAACTTTCCAGAATAAAGTTCCTTAGTGTCCCCTTCTTTTGAAGAGTTGGGTGGAATTCTAAGTTGAGTGAACCTAATAGAAGTAGACCATCAAGAACAAGACAAAAAACTGTCCTCACCTAGTTTGCACTGAAGCACTGTGCTCTGCTACATTCACCCACAAAAGAGAGTGACGTGGACATTTGGGAACACAGTCAAGGAAGAGAGACCTTAACAGCCTAGATCTCTGGATCATGACATGGAAATAACAGGTGAAGGAATTCAGTTCAGTTCAGTTCAGTCGCTCAGTCGTATTCCACTCTTTGCGACCACATGAACCGCAGCATGCCAGGCCTCCCTGTCCATCCCGGAGTCTACCCAAACCCACGTCCATTCAGTCAGTGATGCCATCCGACTATCTTATCCTCTGTCATCCCCTTCTCCTCCTGCCCTCAATCTTCCCCAGCATCAGGGCCTTTTCAAATGAGTCAGCTCTTTGCATCAGGTGGCCAAAGTATTGGAGTTTCAGCTTCAACATCAGTCCTTCCAATGAACACCCAGGACTGATCTCCTTTAGGATGGACTGGTTGGATCTCCTTGCAGTCCAAGGGACTCTCAAGAGTCTTCTCCAGCACCACAGTTCAAAAGCATCAATTCTTCGGCACTCAGCTTTCTTTATAGTCCAACTCTCACATCCATACATGACCAGTGGAAAAACCATAGTATTGACTAGACGGACCTTTGTTGACAAAGTAATGTCTCTGCTTTTTAATATGCTGTCTAGGTTGATCATAACTAAAGACTAACTAACCTAGAAAAGATTTGGCAGAAAAATGTTAAATGTCTTCAAAAGGTCAGAAGATGGTGAAATGGAAAAACCATTCAATATCTTCTATTTGGTTCAAGAAGGATGAAAGGACTGAAGTTATGATGGAATTAGTATAAAGAAGAATACCACTGTAATTTGAAGTGGTCTGAAAATGAAATCGTGTGCTTTGGTACTTAGGGGTTCACTTTCCCAGACAGTGTTCAAGTACAGGCTGGCACACCACTCTAGTGAGCTGCTGTAAAATGCGTGAGACAAGAAACTGAACCACCTGCATTTTCAGTTTGCTTCTAACCCTCAAGTTCTATGAAAACGTCTGCCTTGGGGAAGATTATTTGATGCAACAAAATTAGGTACAGGCAAATAATTCAAATACTAACGGTTTCAGGGATCCAGGATGTAGGATTTGTGTAGGCTTTCCTACCACAAAGCTGGAGTTATTTTATTCCATTAAAATAGATTGAATGTTAAACCAGTCTATTTGTGCGTGTGTGCTAAGTTGCTTCAGTCAAGTCTGACTCTGTGCAACTCTATGGATCATAGTCCACCAGGCTCCTCTGTCCCTTGGATTCTCCAGGCAAGAATACTGGAGTGGGTTGCCATGTCCTACTCCAGGGGATCTTCTCTACCCAGGGACTGAACTCCCATCTCTTATGTCTCCTGGGTTGGTAGGTGGGTTCTTTACCCCTAGTGCCACCTGGGAAGCCCGTACTTGACTTAGATAAGACAAAGCAAAACAACAAAGTCCTCTTAAGGATGCTCCACCGAGACTGTTTATCTACACTCATCTACTTATATTGGCTCTTCTGAATGTCTGTGTGGGTTCTGTTGGGAGGAGGGATGCGGGCTTTATGCAGCCGTCATGTCACTCAGCTGGGATGTGGAGAAGGCTCCTCCACTCCCCGGAAGAGCCTTCAGCAGCTCCTCCCTGAGGGCCTCCATCAGTAGGGGAGGAACTAAATGAGGTTTGAGCCCTGAGAAGCATCATCTGACTGTTGAGAGGCAGTGGGTCAAACCCAGACCACCTAGTGACCTACAGGGAGGGGATGAAGAGAGAAACAGCAGAAAGGGAGGTGTTTCTTCAACAGCTCTCTCTTCGTGCTGGTTATTTGTGAAGTGTTAGTCACTCAGTAGTGTCCGACTTTTGCGACCCCATGGGCTGTAGCCTGCCAGGGTCCTCTGTCCATGGGATTCTCCAGGTGAGAATACTGGAGTGGGTAGCCATTTCCCTTCTCCAGGGGATATTCCCAACCCGGGGATCAAACCCAGGCCTTGTGTATTGCAGGCAGATGTTTTACCATCCGAGCCACCACTTCACAGGTATTTGTGAAGTGCATCATAAAGAGAAGAATTAGAGCTCATCTTTACTAACTGTTACTCCACAATAGACCTCCACATGATGCTACAGAGACCACTTCATATTAATCCATTTAGGTAAAAGACTTGTAAAAGAGATAAAGAGATGGTGTGTTGCTAAAATACACTTAAAGAGCCAGGGTTCAAGTTCTGACTTTCTACTTTCTAATCTTGAGCAAGTAAATTGCTTAACCTCTCCAGGTCTCAGTTTCCTTGTCTATAAAATGGGACTAGGAACAGTGGCTCGCTCTCCCTGAGTACTAGATAAACGATAGCTCCTGTTACATTCACAGAAACAGAAAATTGAGTCCCTCCTGAACTTGCCTCTCCTTGAGTCCTGTCTAAGACACAAAAGGAACAATAGAGGCATTGAGCTAAGAATCTAGGTCACATCAGACCTGTGGCTTTGCTGATTGGAAAAGAACATGAACCCGGACTGGGGCGTGCTGAAAGGGAAAGTGAATCCTATACAACTTTTAAAGGAAAATAAAATGAAACTGTATTTTCTGACATGGAGAGGTGTCCAAAATTATTAAATGAAAATGCATGTTAGAGAACAATGTGATCATCTATTGGAAAAAAGGATTAATATTAACATACATAATATTATGTATGTTAACATACACAGGGTAACACATCAGCATCTATAAAAGAGAAGAGCTGGAGAAATTTCCACCCAACAATGGATAATGATTTGAGGAGCAATTTAGGATTACATGGGACGTTCACTCTATATCTGTTATCTGCTATATCTGTTTATAAAGAACATTATTTATTTTTAAATTAGGAAAATCAATGTTTAAAAAGAAAAAGCACACTATCCTATTTCAGATTTTACATTGTACAGTATACTGATCACCTTCCACTGGGACAGGTAATTATAATGAGATAAACAAGTACAGGAAATGCTTCTCTATTCTTTCAAAATGACAACACAATGCATTTTAGAACCTCTTTCATCACACCATGAGTCCACCCATGAGCCTGTTAAGTAGGTATCTGTGGTTAACACTGTGGGCTGTGCTGCCTTCCATCCTGGTTTGAATCCTGGCTCTCTGTCTTCGTAACCGTAGGACCTTGGGCAAGTTCCTTAATCACTGTGCCTCAGTAACTTGACCTGTTAAATGGGCCAACTGTAGTACTTCAATGGGGTATTGTAGGTATGAACTGAGATATTCTAGGAAGCACTAAATAAAGAGTTTGGCTGTCATTATTTTATTCCTCATTTAGAGAAAATTGTGGATTCCAATGATACCTTTATCTCAAACAAAACAGCAAACTTCCCAGAATCCTGATATTCATCCCCAGTGGTGCCTCTGTAAGACTGGGATTTTATCATTTAATTCATAGAATGTTGCTGTTATCTTCCCATGTAGGCTTCTTACCCCAACATATCTTTCCTAGAACTGATGGATTCAGCTCTTTTGAGCTTTCCTGCTATCTCTTACGGTTTGGCTTAAATGGCTTCAGTAGCTTCCCACTGTTGAAAGCTTAAATGTCAAACATCTTCATCTGTCCCTTCATACACTGGCTTCATCCTACCTTACATATATATTTTTTTTCTTTTTTTAGATTCTTTTCCATTATAGATCATTATAAGATATTGGGTATAATTTCCTGTGTTATACAGTTGGTCCTTGCTGTTTACCTATTTTGTAGATGTTAGTGTGTATCCAAATACCAAGTGTTAATTCCAAATTCCTAACTTATCTCTCCACCTCACATCATACCTTTCTTATCTGTGACACAGTATTTCTAACACAAACCCCCTGCTTCAGCCACACTGTTCCCTGAGAACCATAAGAGCATCCCTGATTCTGAGCTTTTGCCACAGGTCATTGTCTACCCCCTCACCTGTTAACCACCTCAGCTCAAGATTCCAGCCAGTAATACTAGATTCAAGAAAGCTGGCCTCTCACATCCACGGTTACCTCTATCTTGAAATCTTAGAGCATCTGACATCCTGGTCCACTCTCACTGGAAACTCAATTATAGTCACTGAGGGAGGTATCAGATGTAAATTCAACAAGCGTTTATGGATCAGACTTTGGGAATTGAGAGATGAAGAACACAAAGTCCCTATCCTCACTGAGCCCGTGTTCTGTTAGAGAAGGTAGAATGTAAGCAAATGGTCGTGTGGCCAGGAGTGGCCACGTGCTTTGTCAGAGGCATATGCAAGGAACAACGGCGGCCCGAAGACCGTAGTAGTACTGTTAGTTGCTCAGTCATGTCTGACTCTTTGTGACCCCATGGATTGCAGCCTGCCAAGCTTCTCCTGTCCATGGAATTTTCCAGGCAAGAATACTGGAAAGGGTTGCCATTCCCAAAGACAAGAGACAACCACAGAAGAATGAATCAACATTAAGGGCTTCTCTTTCTCTCTCCCAACCAGATTTGTCCTTCCTCTGATCAAAAGCACAGAGCTGGATCTGAAATGTGTTAAGATCCTGTCCTACTTAAGGTCCCCAAATGACAGGCTCTGACTGGTTTCTCCTCTCTGGTACCAGCCTCTCCCTGGAGTATATTTCCACCTTCCCTGCTACTCAGTTCACCCCTGTCTGCCTATTTGTTTGTTTAAAATGTGAACCAACTGGTCAAGTACAGTAATCTAATTCTGCATTTGGTCTGAGGCCAACGCATTGAGGGCATTCAATAAATAATGGTGCTCGGTGTGCATTTCCTAGATCCTGGCTATGTAGGTCTGAGACGGCACTGGGATCCCAGGTGGCCAGCTTGAGAGAGGTGGTGGATGAAGGGTGGTAGGAGTCTGGAGGCCACGAAGGCAAATGTGTTCGGATTGTCTGACACAGAGATTATACACCTGTGGGGCTTGCTGAAGTGAAACCTACACATGCAAATATTATTCTACTGAGTCGGTTAGGGTGTGACCTTCTTCCTGACATGATTTTCCCAGATTAAATCTGGGTAAAAGTACATCAAGGCCTTACTCCCTATGAGCACACAGACCAGTGTTTACTTGTCTTCATTAAGGGAATTCTCTTTCCTGTGAGTGGGTGGTTCTGGGAGGGGCAAGGCAGGATTATCTGGGCAGTCCCAAACGAGGAAGAGCATGAAGAAGACAGAAAATCCTCAGAATAGAATTTCCTTGACAATGTAGGTCCACCTAACCATCAATCCATTCATTCTTCTTATCTATCTACCAAGAGATTGGTGGTGAAGCTATAAAGATGAATAACATAAGTCCTCCTGGTTCAAGGGAGATACTCAAGAAATATTTATGGAATTAATGATTTAAGAATATGCATTAGTTTTACTTTGATTACCATTTCCTACTGGAGAACTTTCTGTATGCCACATGTTATCAGCCCATAGTTAACAGAGGCATCACAGCCTGTGTAAAAAGGATCTTCCAGCATATCCCCTACATTCTTGAATTTAGATCCCAAATTGCCTTATTTTTAATGTTCTTCCCTATGTCTTCTCCCAATCTCCATTTATGATTCTACTGACTGATCTACTGTTTGGCTTCTCCAGGCTTCTGAATGATAATTCAAATACTGTTTGCTTTCAGGCTACACTGGCGGTTCCAACTTCGCCTCGAGCTCTCCCTTCTAAGCCCAATTGTCTCAGACAGCAGGGGGCTGGAGAGAAGTCAAGGGAGTTGGCTCCATGTTCTAGCTAAATCACCTGGCTGGAGGGCAATCTGGCTTGTCTGGCTGCATCTCCCATTCCCCATCTGTAGAATGGTGATGAGGCCAACTGGCCCAGGGATCAAGCAAGGGTTGGTGAGCACATAACTCGAAGGGATGATGTATCCAAGAACAAAGCAACATCATGAGGTGAAATTCTGATTTTATGGTTCATCAATACCAAGTCTCATACTGTTTCTGGCTTTTCTGCTTCTGTGATTTTTGGCACGTGACTTCTAAGGAAGACGTCCGGATAACGAGCACAACTCGTCTTCTCAAGCACAGACTCCCATATATAGAATGGACTTGGCACAAATCGGAACACCCGGGTGTAGCTGGCTGCTAATCAAACACCGCCAGCAGGTGAACAAGAACAGCACCTGGTTTGGAGAAGCACTTCTGAGGTGGGAGAACATTTTCTAAAGTGTCACTCAGAGCTGGATTCAATTAAACTACAAGTTTGAAAAGAACTCATGCTACAAAATGAGAAATCCCTCTTGATGCTTAAAGATGCAGAATCTCAGCAGATTACAGCTACCACAAAAAGCAAGACAAAAACCACACACACACACAAAGACACCAGTGAATTATTTTGTTTCCCTTGCAGAGTATACAAAACAAATTCTTTGATCATGAAATGTGGAAGTCACTCTAAAAGAAAACTCCCTTTTCTATCTGATTGTAATATCTGGCAGCTGACAAATATGTTAGTCATGTACACAAAAGAGCAGCTAAAATCCAAAACAAATACTGCTCTCATAAGTGGAATAACAATTGGCAAAAATCAATGTCCAGTAGAGTATGGACAACTGTAGTTGTTCCTCTATCTCAATGTTTAAGCTTAAGAAGGAACAAGCAGCTATTTCTATTAAAAAAAAAAGAAAAAGAAAATTTCCAGAAACAGAATTCTTCTCAAAGAAAGGCCATTTAACCTAAAATCGTCCCCCAGGTTGCTGGAAGATACATTCAACACCCATGTTTGGTCTTGTGTGCCACGCAATACTTTCAATTTACCTAATGGAATAAGTAAGAGTACTTTCTGCTGTATTACTGCCTTCACATTCGCCACCTCTCCCCAGAAGCCCTCACGGAGGAAAGTTGACTAATAGGAAACAGAGGCCAAGGGCTGCCCTCACTTACGGATTTTGCCGCCTTCTCGAGTTTTGGGTCCCAAGCCTGGGGAACATCAGAGCCAGGCAGCCGCCCTTGCTTAGCACCATATCCGAAACAGGCCAGCAACAAGATTGGGATGGGAGAGGAGGACAGCCCAGAGGGAAGAGGAAGAGGCTCTTACTCACCATCCACTCAGAGCTGGCACTGGTTCTAAAAACAATAGTACTCCCCCACACAGGGGCACCTCCCCGCCACCTTGCCTCAGCTCCCATTTGCAGTAACAGGCTGTGCTGCGGGCAAGAAAGGAAGAGAGCTGGACGAGGGGAGATGTCCAACAGGTGGGAAACAAACCAGAGACCCCAAGCACATCTCAGAGAAATATGCGTTTCCTTGGGGGCGCGGCGATTCTAGGGGCTTTTCAACAAAATGTAAACCCCTCCAGAGCAGGGACCGGGGAGTTATACACGGATTGATCAGGTACTCAGTACAGGGCTATGGGCTTCTGCTTAGCTATAACCAGAACCTCCTGCCAAAGGTGGGAGCAGTTCTTTGAGACCCAAGTTATGGAGGTTTCTGAGACCCCCCTCCCTCAAAAACCTGGCTTCTGGCTGCTTCAAGGGTTGTTGTTGTTTAGCTGTTGTGTCCTACCTCTTTGAGATCCCAAGGACTGTAACCCACCAGGCTCCTCTGTGCATGGGGGTTTTTCAGGCAAGAATACTGGAGTGGGTTGCCATTTCCTTCTCCAGGGGATCTTCTCAGATCAAGGATTGAACCCGCATTTCCTGCATTGGTAGGCAGATACTTTACCACTGAGCCACCTGGAAAGCCCTGCTTCTAGGGTACTGCCTTATTCTTATTCACTCTCTTCCCCTAAAGCCCATTCCAGTTTCTATAGAGACAAGGGTTCCTAGGTTCATAGAGTTCTGGGTTGTCTGTGTCACTCATGACCTAAAACCCCTCTCTCCTCAAGAGGTCAGTTTGAGGATTGGCAAAAGCTATAAAATTTTCAGAAGTAGTAAATATACTATCTCTCTTGATCTGATCCATGGGGACTCATTCCTACAATCAGACTGCAGGGGAAGAAGATCTGAAGGGATCATTTCATTTCTACCTTTTTTAATTTCCTTAAAAAAAATTTTCAGTCATGTCACCTTATTTCCTCAAGGTAATTTTCAAGTTTTGCAAGTGAAGGCTCAAGAAAATGAGACAGGATGGTCTTCACAAACGACTCATGGTATTTAAAGTATTGAACCTACCTGGCCTGATCCCATCGCATGATAGACAATTAACCTTTAACTTGATCCCTTGAAAGAATATTTTGACTAAAAGAATTTTTAATTTCTTTAACACTTTCGCCCACAGTATGAAAGCAATCCAAGCACTAAATATAACTAGTGGCCCAGCAATCCAACCACTCTCTCTTTTTAGGAGTAAATGGAGCATGCAATATCAGACAATTCATTTCTGAAGTTTCTATGCATTTAGTGCTATAAAAAAAACTAGGATCGACAAAAATAGAGCTTGAAGTCTCTTGTTGACTCACCTAACAGGCTTGGCAAAAGCTTTCTCTGACGTTCCCAAGAAGACAACTTCTTAGGTGTCCAGGTCCCAGTCACTCCACCCAACCTCCAATCCCAATTCAGGCTAGGGGGTGTTGCCTAGTTCCCCTGGGCTATCCAGATGCCACTCATTGCAGAGATTCAGAGTCATTAAATCCTGCCAGACTTGACCTGGAGACCTGGGAGGGGAAAGGCATTAGAAGAGGCACTGAACCCAGAACCTTGCATACTCCTTTCAAGACTCAACAACACACACTGACTTAGCAAGGTTCCTCCAGTTCCTGGCTTTGATTCATCATCCCCAGGCTTCATAATGAGGGTGTCTCCCCAGCACAATTGAAAGGGTTTTGCCTCACTTCCAATCAAGGACTTCCCACAACCTCTAAAGTTTGGAATCATCCTAGAAAACATAGGTTCATCATTTGGGGCAGAATTTCTGCCTTCATAGTTGTTTCTCCTTTATCAAATCTCTCATTGGCCAGTGGAATAAGTGACTGTGAGGTTGCATCAGCTTCTAAAGCCCTATCCTTCTTCTTAAACTAACATCAACCTCTGTAGAGGCCACATGGAGAAAGGAAACACTGAATTTCACACAAGAAAAGGAGAGAAGGAGGACTTTCCTGGTGGCCCAGTGGATAAGAATCTGCCTGCCAACACAGGGTACACAAGTTCGATCCCTGGTCCAGATAGAGTCTATATGCCTCGGGGTAACTAAGCCCATGCACCACAACTACTGAACCCACATGTCACAACTACTGAAGTCTGTGCACCTAGAGCCTGGGCTCCACAACAAGGGAAGCCGCAGCAATGAGAAGCCCATGCACTGCAACCAGAGAGTGGCTCGTACTCCTCACAACTAGAGAACAAAAGGCCCAACAATCAAAAATAAAAATTAAAAAAAGTACTTTTAAAAAGAGGGAGAGAAGGAGCCTGAGTTATTCAGAGTGGTCTCTTTCTTGAGATGTTTCCTTCCCCTAAACATAATGATACTTCTCTTGTCCTCATTTTTGCTACCAAGGTCCCATTCCTGATTACATTACCAGGGTGAGGCCAAGACCTCAAACTTTGTTTTCATTAGACCTAGAAAAACATGCAACACCGAGAGGCCTTCTCTATCAGTGCAAGTGCTGGGGTTCAACCCTTCCAGGGACATTTTTCCATGACATAGGATGAAGTGAAAGTTGCTCAGTCATGTCCGACTCTTTGCGACTCCATGGACTGTTCAGTCCATGGAATTCTCTAGGCCAGAATACTGGAGTGGGTAGCTTTTCCCTTCTCCAGGCAATCTTCCCAACCCAGGGATGGAACCCAGGTTTCCCACATTGCAGGCAGATGCTTTACCAGCTGATCCACAAGGGAAGCCCATTCAGAAAAGATGCCCATTCAGAAAAGCACTGTCATATCTTCTTTCTTGTGAAAACTATTGGTTACTTAAATAAAACTGTATGTTATACAGAACTATCTTTTTCCCCATTCAGGAGTGAATACAAATACTATAATTCTAGGGAAATTATAGGCAAATGGGATTGCTAGGCAGATTAGGAAAAGTGACTTTAAATTAGTAGTAATTTCAAGGATGAAGTAAAAGCCTGCTTTTGAGTCTCTACCTATACTTTCTGTGAAAATAACTACACAGGATGTCCATTAAATACTTACTAACTTGTTTCCCCTTGGGTTCCTAATGGTCAGAGTATTTGTTAAACAACAAATGAACTTGCCCTTAAAAATCAAAATTAAACACTGTATATCTATACTTTCCTTTTGGAAAGCTTTTGGTATTTTTTGACCTGACGGCTAGTAAATGCGATGGTTGATGGATTGGTTGCTTTTATTACCTTCCAGACAGACTCTTATTTTAGGTGTGGTCAAAGTGAAAATATGAGGAGTAATAAGCTCATAGGAGTAGTCCTTATCCTGTAAATTAGAACAGCCTAGCAGTCATTGGAAGTGCCAAGACTGGAATTGTTGTTTTAATCTGAAAATGACAACACAGAACACAGCCAACAGGCATGCAGCACTTTATCATGGGTGATGCAGCTTTAATTGGTATGTAGAAGGCATACCTATGGAATTAGTTCTTGGAGTATAAGCCAATCAGATCACTTTCAACATTTCTCAATGTTTAGTTTCATCTTATAATTAAGTAACAATGATCATTTCCTGGCAGCTAATGACTGGCTAGAGGAGTTAGAAGCTTCATTAGGTTTATAATTTATTAAATTCTAAGCTCCTCCTCTGCAGTGTTTCAAAAAGAGAAAGCAACCTCAAATTCCAAAATGATTAAAGACAACCTTCAACCATATTTCATATGTATAAGTGTTCACTTGTTCGTCAAAGGCTGACTTTATTATTTTCTGAGTTAAAAAAAAACAACTGTGTATTATTATATAAGCAGGAAATAATGATGTTGATGTAGATTTGACAGAGATCTATTAAACTATGTTAACACACATACATGCATACGCTAAAACCAAAGTAGAGTGAATAGCTCATGCTTCCTTTAAGATTCTTTCTGTGACAATTTCAAACCGTTGACTATTCATTAATTTGAGCAGTAGTATACTCTTTTACTTCTTGCCCACGTTTTATGCATTATAACTTTTGTGCACTTTTGTATCAGCACTGGTTTTATCAACTGTCATCTGCTTTTCTTTTCTGGAATCTCCTTTTCACATGCTTTGTGATAAAGGATGTTGAAGAGCTGGTTTCTGGAGCTTTCAGACTGCCTGAGTTCCAAACCCAAACTGCCATGTAAGCATGATTTTTGTTATTTGGGTGAGGAGAGCTATAAAATTTGAAATTTTGCTGAAATACAAGCATTTCCAGTACAAACTGTGTTGCAAGATTTCAATGGTAAGTTAGTTGCCTGGATTTCAAAGAGTGCAATGTGACCTTTTTGAAAGGGGTATGACAGTCCCTACTTTGTAAGGTAAGGATTCAGTGAGTTATTATATTACAGCTCTAAAAACACACTCCGTGTGTATGTCTGTATATGTGTGTGTGTGTTCAGTCACCCATTTATGTCCAATTCTTAGAGACCCCATGGACTATAGCCTTCCAGGCTTCTCTGTCCATGGAATTTTCCAGGCAAGAACACTGGAGTGGGTTGTCATTTCCTCTTCCACGGGATCTTCCTGACCCAGGAATCCAACCTGGATTTCTTGCATTTCCTGTATTGTAGGCGAGTTCTTTACCATTGTCCCACCTGAGAAACTCAAGCAGCACACTAAGTGCTCTGTAAATGCTGGTTTTTCATTATTATTGCCTCATGTTCTACTTGGTTCTGCTATAGGAGACAGACCCAAGAAACTAGTAGAAGTGAAAGTTGCTCAGTCGTGTCCTACTCTTTGCGACCCCATGGGCTGAATAGTCAATGGAATTCTCCAGGCCAGAATCTGGAGTTTGTAGCCTTTCCCTTCTCCAGGGGATATTCCCAACCCAGGGATCAAACCCAGGTCTCCCTCAATGCAGGTGGATTCTTTACCAACTGAGGCACTAGGGAAGCCCAAGGATAATTAGGAGTAGCATGGATAATATCAGGGTGACTCTGTGAAAGCTTAATCCCCCAAGTAGACACTGTAGGTCAAATTTCCTAGGAATGTATATTAGTTTTGATTCACCATTCTAAAACCTGAGACTAGGAGACTTTCTAGCAATCTTAGTAATGGTCCTGCCTCATGACAAAATCCCCAGCTAAAATGGTCATAGAAACCATCCATGTTATACTGAGTGAAGTAAGTCAGACAGAGAAGGAGAAATCATATGACATCCATTATATGTAGAATCTAAAACCAAATGATATAAAATGAACTTGCTTTCAAAACAGAAAGATACAGAGATCAAATTTATGGTTGCTGGAGGGAAGGATAGAGGGAAGGGATAGTTAGAAAGGTTTGCATGGACGTGTACACACTGCTATATTTAAAGCGGATAACCAACAAGGACCTACTATATATATATAACACAGGGAACTCTGCTCAATGTTATGTGGCAGCTGGGATGGGAAGAGAGTTTGGGGGAGAATGGATACATGTATATACATGGCTGAGTTCCTTCACTGTTTACCTGAAACTATCACAACATTAATTGACTATCAGTTCAGTTCAGTCACTCAGTCGTGTCCAGCTCTTTGTGACCCCATGAATCGCAGCACGCCAGGCCTCCCTGTCCATCACCAACTCCCAGAGTTCACTCAAACACATCCATTGAGTCGGTGATGCCATCCAGCCATCTCGTCCTCTGTCGTCCCCTTCTCCTGCCCCCAATCCCTCCCAGCATCAGTCTTTTCCAATGAGTCAACTCTTCCCATGAGGTGGCCAAAGTACTGGAGTTTCAGCTTTAGCATCAGTCCTTCCAAAGAACACCCAGGACTGAATTCCTTTAGAAAGGACTGGTTGGATCTCCTTGCAGTCCAAGGGACTCTCAAGAGTCTTCTCCAACACCACAGTTCAAAAGCATCAATTCTTTGGCGCTCAGCTTTCTTCACAGTCCAACCCTCACATCCATACATGACTACTGGAAAAACCATAGCCTTGATTAGATGGACCTTTGCTGGCAAAGTAATGTCTCTGCTTTTGACTATACCCCAATACAAAATAAAAGCTTTTTTTTAAACTCTGGCAAATTTTCAATAAATGTGTACGTGTGTACTAAGTCGCTTCAGTCATGTTCAACTCTTGGTGAACCTATGGACCATAACCCTCCAGACTCCTCTGTCCATTGGTTGCTCCAGGCAAGAATACTGGAGTGGGTTGCAATGCCTTCCTCCAAGTGATCTTCCCAACTCAGGGATAGAAGTTCCAAAAAAAATAAAGAAAGAAACCATCCATGTGGATACACTTACCACTTTATCATCTCCTGCTCTCTCTTCAACCCACTGCAGTCCAGCTGTCATCCTCAGCACTCCCTTGCCACTGCTCCTCCCACAGTCACATCATTCTCTGTTTGCCAAGGTCAGTGCTTTGTGATCATCTCATGAGATCCCTTGGCAGCAGCATACAACACACATGGCTGTTCGCTCCTTGAGAAACACTGTTCTTTCTCGACTTCAACACCACCACACCCTACTGAGTTTTGCCTCCTTCCAATTTACTGACAGTTGCTTTCCACCTGCCTTTGCTGAGTCTTCTTCCTCTCAAGCTTGCTGTGCCTTGGGGTTTGGTCTTCACATCTTTTCTCTAGTTACACTCTCTCTGATGAGTGAATCAGGTCCTGCGACTTTAAATAAACACTTTTTATATATGGATGACTCTCAACTTTCTCTTCTCAGCTCTGACCTCTCCCCTGGACTCCAAATTCTTATATACAACTACCTACCCAGATATCTGATTGGCTTATCAAAAATTCTATGTTTGAAAGGACTTCCCTGGTGATCCAGTGGCTAAGACTCCACACTCCCAATTCAGGGGGCTCAGGTTCGATCCCTGGTCAGGGAACTAGATCCCATATGTCACAACTAAGAGTTCACATGCCACAGCTAAAAGACCCTGAGTGCCACAACTAAGACCCAGGACAGTCAAATAAATAAATATGTTTAAAAATATCTTTGAAATAGAACTCTTGCTTCCGTTATTCCCTGGCACCCCCACCCCTATCCTCCAAACCTGCTGCTTTCCAGCTTTCTCCATCTTAGTTCCCTCCTTTAACCTTTTATTCAGTCCCTCAGTAGGTTGCATGAGTGTGTGCATGCTAAGTTGCTTCAGTCGTGTCCAACTCTTGTAGCCCACCAAGCTCCTCTGTCCGTGGGATTCTCCAGGCAAGAATACTGGAGTGGGTTGCCATGCCCTCCTCCAGGGGATCTTCCCGACCCCAAGATTGAACTTGCATTTCCTGCGGCTCCTGCATTGCAGGCACATTCTTTTACCACTGAGCCACCAGGGAAGGTTAGGTGATGCTATCTCAGAAATCTGTCTCCAATCTCAACACTTCAGCCATCTCCACTGCTACCCTCCTAGAAACAAGCTACTACCACATCCTCAGATTAGTGTAACAGTGTCCTCACTGGTCTCCCTGTGCCTACACATGCCCTTATATAGTCTAATCCTCAGAAAGGAATCTCAGTGTTATTTGAAAGAAATCAATTAAAATTTTTGTTTTCTGACATGTACACACTGCTATGGGCTTCTTTGGGGACTCAGCAGTAAAGAATCTTCCTGCCAATGCAGAAGATGATCTCTGGGTCAGGAAGATCCCCTGGAGAAGGAAATGGCAACCCACTCCAGTATTATTGCCTGGGAAATCCCATAGACAGAGGAGCCTGGTGGGCTACAGCTCATGGGATTGCAAAGAGTCAGACATGATTGGGTGACTAAACAATGACAAACTGCTGCATGCATGTGTGCATGCTAAGTTGCGTTAGTCGTGTCCAACCCCTTGTGACCCCACGGACTGTAGCCCACCAGGCTCCTCTGTCCAAGGGACTCTCCAAGTGAGAATAATGGAGTGGGTTGCCATGCCCTTCTCCAAGGGATCTTCCTGACCCAGGGACTGAATCTCGATCTCCCTCATTGCAGGTAGATTCTGTACCATCCAAGCCACCAGGGAAGCCCTAAAACACTGCTATATTTATTTATTTGCTTATTTTTGGCTGTGCTGAGTCTTCGTTGCTACATGCGGGTTTTCTCTAGAAATACCTTACCTATCTTATTTACCACTGCATTTCCCATATAGAGGGAAACGCCTGGCTGGTGGTGGGTACTCTATAAATATCTGTAGAATGAATGAATGATTTCTAAGTGTAAAAACAGCAGGGGCAGTGCTTTAGTTGTGGCACATGGGCTCAGTGGCTCCAAGGCCTGTGGAATCTTCCCGGACCAGGGATAGAACCCATGTCCCCTGCATTGGCAGGTGGATTCTCATCCACTGGCCACCAGGGAAGTGCCTCAAAGAAATCAATTTGGTAATATTGTTGCCTTGCATAAAATCCCCCAATGGCCTCCTGCTACACTTGCACCACAATTCAGTTCCTTACTGGGGCCTATGAGGCCCTTCACCATGTGGCCCCAGCCTATGTTGTTCACGAGGCTTCAGCCATACTGGCCTTTCATTTCCTCCAACAACCTAAGACTGCTCCCACCTCAAGGCCCTAGCTCTTGAATTCTCCCCCTGCCTGGAATGCCCCACACCTCCATATGGCAGGTTCCTTCTTATTTAGGTTTTAGTTCAAAATTCACCTGACCTTCTCTGACCCTCATACCTCAGGTAGCCCACCAATCTCTATCATATGACCCTGTTCTATTTTTTTTCACAGCAAAAATTACTATCTGGAGTTATCTTCTCCACTTATTTGTTCACTTGTCTATTATCTACATGATCCCATGAGAATGTAAGGTCTATGAAAACAAATACCTTACCTATCTTACTTACCACTGCATTTCCCATACAGAGGGAAACACCTGCCTTGTAGTGGGTACTCTATAAATATCTGTTGAATGAATGAATGAATGATCTCTAAGTGTAAAAGCAGTTTGCAAATTCTATATAATGACCCAATGGAATTCAACAACCAATCCAAATAATTTAGGAATTCATCCTAAATCCTTGTTACTGCCACCATCATCTACAGAATACAAACAATAGAGAACCCTATACTGGAAGGAACCTCCGCCCAGGGGACATCTCATTGCCATGATTTTAAGACCTAAAACTTAGGTTTCTGAACACATTGCTGCTGCTGCTGCTGCTAAGTCGCTCAGTCGTGTCCGACCCTGTGTGACCCCATAGACGGCAGCCCACCCAGGCTCCCCCGTCCCTGGGATTCTCCAGGCAAGAACACTGGAGTGAGTTGCCATTTCCTTCAATGCATGAAAGTAAAAAGTGAAAGTGAAGCCGCTCAGTAATGTCCAACTCTTAGCAACTCCATGGACTGCAGCCTACCAGGTTCCTCTGTCCATGGGATTTTCCAGGCAAGAGTACTGGAGTCTTAACACATTAGAACTAACTAATTCATCCACATGTCCCCAAAGACGTGGCTATTTTGTTGATTCTTATTCTGGAGGGTCTGACTCAGGCCCCAGGTTTTAGACAGTTTTTAAGCTTTACATGAACCCTAGGATCTCCCCTCCTCCGTAGGCTGCTCTTCAGGAGCTCTTGATTTACCTCCTGGAACTAGTCAGGAAGCCAGAAGGAAGTCTAAGAAAAATGTTAGAGAAAAACCCATGCCAGCATCTGCCAAAGTGATGTGAGCTTAACAATAACAAACAATATAACACGGGCAAATATGGACTATGTACTGTGACAGGTCTATAGAGTTCTGAGAAACACAATCATAGACTCATCATTTGTGGAAATAACTCATCATTTGAGCTTTTTAGACAGATTCCCAACAGTCTGAATTAAAATCCCAAAGTTCTGTGCAGACGGTCTGTGATTACAAATTCAAGAAATGATGAGACCAGGCTAATGGTGGCCACAGCAAAAGATAGCATTCAACAATGATAAGGGCAAACTTACAATGCCTGGGAAAATAATGAAGCTCTTATTATAATGGAAAAGTATATAGTGAGAACAGGGCTTTGGCACAGACCAACCAAATTTCAAACCTCAGATCCGTCATGAACCATGTGATCTTGGAATCTGTTTCACCTCCTTCAACTGTAAAGAGGGACCAGTACATCTACCTATCATGGTTGCTGAGATGATCAGAGATGAAGCAGCAAAAATGTCTGATATCAACTCCACATAAATGGAAATTATAACTACATTATAATTCTACCTAACTTACACTGAAATTATATTTCTAAATTCCACCAACTTCTTTTTCTTTTTTTCCAACAATTTCTTACTTGCCATTTCTTAACTGAAAACATTGTTATCAGAGATTTTTTTCAGCGCAACTTGGAGGTGAATAGCAAGCAGAATTTAAAACAGGCAGTGGGTATGTATATTTAAGAAGGATGGGGAACACGTGTACACCCGTGGCGGATTCATGTTGATGGATAGCAAAACCAATACAATATTGTAAAGTAAAAAATAATAATAATAATAAATAAATGATAAATGGTTAAAAAAAAAAAAAAAGAAGAAGGACTAGTTTAAGGAAGCAGAGAAGGCAATGGCACCCCACTCCAGTACTCTTGCCTGGAAAATCCTGTGGATGGAGGAGCCTGGTGGGCTGCAGTCCATGGGGTTGCGAAGAGTCGGATAGGGCTGAGCGACTTCACTTTCACTTTTCACTTTCATGCATTGGAGAAGGAAATGGCAACCCACTCCAGTGTTCTTGCCTGGAGAATCCCAGGGATGGGGGAGCCTGGTGGGCTGCCGTCTCTGGGGTCGCACAGAGTCGGACACGACTGAAGCAACTTAGCAGCAGCAGCAGTTTAAGGAAGAACAGTTTAAAGTCACTTTTTAGTGGAAATGAAGAAACAAGGAACATGTGTGGAACTCAAACTTCAATACCAACAATTAGTGTTCAGACAAGTTGGATTACTTTTAAGGGAACAGATGATCCACTGTCACTAAAGAGGCAAATTTTAAAATAATCTCGACCTAGAGATGGAAAATCCCATGATTATTTTTACCACTTGGAAGCACTGTTCACTTGGAGTGATTTTTCTTTCTTTGGATTTCCTAGTGTTGCGGATTGCATGATTGAGGATTAGCCCTGGGGGCTACTGTTGGCCCTACTACTGCTGCTGCTGCTACTGCTAAGTCTCTTCAGTCATGTCTGACCCTGTGTGACCCTATAGACGGAAGTCCACCAGGCTCCCCTGTCCCTGGGATTCTCCAGGCAAGAACACTGGAGTGGGTTGCCATTTCCTTCTCCAATGCATGAAAGTGAAAAGTGAAAGGGAAGTCACTCAGTAGTGTCCGACTCTTAGCAACCCCATGGACTACAGCCTACCAGGCTCCTCCATCCATGGGATTTTCCAGGCAAGAGTACTGGAGTGGAGTGCCATTGCCTTCTCCAGCCCTACTACTACCTCATCACAACTCTCTTATGCTTTAGTCTGAAATCTACATGATGCCTTCCCTGCCCTCAAACTATAAGAAGTTGACTCCTGCACAGTTATGAAACACCTCTAAGTACACTCTACCCCTCTGCTCCACCTCCTTCATTAACAAAAAGGAAGGTTGGACTTCCCTGGTGGTCCAGTGGTTAAGAACCCACCTTGCAGTGCAAGGGATGTGGGTTCGATCCCTGGTCTGGGAAGATTCCACATGCCTCGGAGCAACTGAGCCCGTGTGCCACTACTAGAGAGCCTACCCATTGCAACTATGACCCAATGTAGCCAAATACATAAATGTAATACAATGAAAGATCGAGGGATTTTTCTCCAGGTAAAGCCATTTGAGTGACACCCAGACTCCACTGAGCCTTCAACAAAGATTTAGTGACCACCTACTCTGGCCAGGCACTGTGCTAGGCTCTGAGGGGAAAAGGTGAACAAAATGAACACAGTCCTTGCTCCCAAGTTGCTTAAAGTCTTTTTGTTGTTGTTCAGCTCCTTAGTCATGTCTGACTCTTCATGACATCATGGACTGCAGCAGGCCTAAATTTATAATACCATGTGGTTGGTTGTAGGTTAAACAAAGATGAGAATACTCACCAAATTTAGAAGGGGGAGGACGAGCACTCTAGAGAAGTAACCTGTGCCAATGTGGGAGGAGAGAGGAAGCATGTGTGCTTAGGCACTGGAAGTGGATTGGAATGTGAAGCTGGAAAGAAGCAGCCGGTCAGGTACCAGGCTGGAGAAGAAAATCTTGCATACTGTGTGTAAATCTTGACTTTTATCCCAAAGGCAATATGGAGTAAGTTATTCAAGAGAGGGATACCCAGAAGGAAAGGGAGGAGGGGAGCAAGAGAGGGAGGAAAGGGAGAGAGGTTATCATTGTTGATAACAGGAAGATTTGTCTCAGGTCCCCCAAAGAAGAATGCTCTTGTGTATTTCATTTTGGCATGGCTGCATAACCAAGTGGCAAGCTATCCAAGGTTATTTGGGCTTTGTTTTTTTTTTTTGAAACAAATAATTTAAGGCCTACAGTTTTTCATGGAAATTTTAAACCATATGTTTGATAGCACTTGTGAGAGCTGGACCATCAAAAGGCAGAATGCCAAAAAACTGATGCCTTCGAACTATGGTGCTGGAGAAGACTCCTGAAAGTCCCTTGGACAGCAAGGAGATCAAACCAGTCAATCTTAAGGGAGATCAACCCTGAATATTGACTGGAAGGACTGGTGCTAAAGCTGAAGCTCTAGTATTTTGGTCATCTGATGTGAACAGACGACTCATTGGAAAAGTCCTTGATGCTGGGAAAGATGGAAGGCAGAAGGAAAAGAGGATGAGATAGCTGGATGGCATCACCAATGCAACGAACATGAACTAGGGCAAACTCCAGGAGGCCGGGTGTGCTGCAGTCTACCAGGTCGCAAAGAGTTGGACATGACTAGGATACTGAACAACAAGAACAAATGAGAATTTACTGGGGGGTGAACTTACTGAACCTGTAACCTTACCATCACTATAGTTTGCAAATTATTGTGGCTTCCTAGGAAGGCAAGGATTTGATTGATCATCTCTAATACTGGAACTGCATCCCAGAGGCACTGAATGTTTAGGAAGGTGACATGAAACTATTTCTCTCTACTCTCCCTACACCATGCAAGGATGCCTGAATTATTGAGCAAGGTTTCCATGTCAGCTTTGGTCAAGAGGACCTTTTCACTTCCAACAATGATGTATATTAATATCACTGTACTGAGGTTAATGTGGAGACAATACCATAAATCATATACTATTATTCCTTTTAACTCAGAAAACAAATCCCTTACAGACTAGTTCAACTCTTTTTTGTTTTTTGCAAATATACCAACTCTCACCTAGCTTTAATTCAAACAATCTTTCCAATACTCAATTTTATTATTAAATCCAGAAAGGATATGAGGCGGTTCTGAGACATGCAACAAATACAGTTTACTCCATATTAGTTCAGATGTACTTTTAACACACTGATTCATGTCAAACACTTGGTTTACATTCTGTCTAGCTTCTTCAAGCCCAGGCCAACTTAAGAAACATCCTCTAGAAAATGTGACCCAGGATACCACATTTTAACAGGGAGTGGTAATGGCCCCTGCTGGGAATTCTCATGTCCCTCATCCACTCTTGGAAACCTGAACAACAAAACAGACTCAAGGCTTTTCCGAAGTTACTCAGGCTGGAGCGAACGTGGCTCACGCTTAATCTCCTGGGAAACCCAGAAACTTCCCAAGAATGAAGTTACCGCGACAAAGCAGGCAGCCGAGTGAACCCTGGGGCTGTAATATCCTTTCTTTTGCAGACAACAGCGCTTCAGTGTCAAAGCCACAAGACCAAGGGCGGGCGCAGCATCCAGAAGAAAGCCTCTCTCGGGGACTCTCGGAAGCCCATCACAGATGGGCGGGCCTGGACGAGAGGGCAGAGGCCCGCTGAGACCCCAAATGCAGAGCACTGTCTGCAGGGCTTATCCTTCCGGCAGTCTCATGAGACGTGAAAGGGATAAGTGAAGGTTTATAACACTTTTACTTATGTATTAAAACTACCAGGTAACTCTTTTAGAATGCCCATGTGTCTCCTACATAAATGTATATTTTTAAGATATTTGAATAGGGAAAACAGAAATTAGCTACCTTTGAACTCCATGTACATGAATTACAAATATTAACAGTCTGGGAATCAAAAACAAAACTAAACAAGAGTTCCCCTCAGAACTGGACCTAAGCTTTCTCCACCCTATAAAGAAAAGGCAGACTCCTCAGAGAAGGTACCTCTGAGCATCCAGGGAAATTATTTGCTCCCTTCCCGCCCACCCCCTCCCCAAAGTTCTCTTATTTCAAATTCCAGGAGTGTTCTTTCAGTTTCACACTCCCAGCTCACAAGGCCGAAAAACACTTTGTGTTTCATGCAAATCTGAAGCTAAATAGGAAACAAGGCAAAAAAAAAAAAAAAAGAAAGATTTTAAAGCATAATTTTAAAGACCATAGTTCTGTATCTTGTTTGTCAGTTATCAGGAAAAAAAGGTCTTTATTTAAAAAATGTTCAATTGGATAATTTTTAAAATATTACCGTTCTTAAACATTGGCAACCGTTGGGTGAGAAAATGTAGAATGTTCTTGCTAAGTCCTTGAAAAGGTCCAGGTCACCATTTGGACTACACCATATATGAGGAATTCTAAGCGGGACCCCAGTGCTTTCCCTCCCCTTCCCTCCCCAATAAGCTCTGTAGCTAGGAGTTAAGCTTTATAAACTGCTAAGTGACCAGACAGACAGACTGGCTCTGCAAGGTAGTGTTTCCAATTTGACTCATGCTTATGGTCTTTGACCTTAACAGTTATTTGTGGTCCAAGTACCATCAGACATTCTGAAGGATGGTGTACTCAGTGATAAGCTTAGACATTCAGACTTGGGTTGACTTCTTGCCTTGCTGTCTGCAGACGTGGGAAAGCAGGAGATATGTGCTGTAGAAAAGGAAGGAAGGAAGAGGAAAGGGAAAGAAGAGAAATAACCAAAATATATTTCTTGAAGACCAAGTATCACAAACTTGAGTCATTTAAGAAGTTAAAGGCAGAAAATACATCTTATACAGCGCTCTTTCCACTAAAATAAACAAATAGAGCACTAAGAGAGTAAACAAAGGCAAACCGTAAATCAAAACCCTCTGCCTAATGCATTCCCCAGGTTCATTTCAGACAGCAAATGCCAGTGAGAAATGGGTATTCAGGAACCCAGACACCACAGAGGTGAGTCATTTTCATTAGAGAGATAAGATCACCTGGCCCTCTTCAGTAGCTTTAATAGCTGAAGGCCCTCCATCTGATTCTGATTCTCAAAAGCATAAATTGAGAAGGGAAAACTCCTCTGGTTTTAGCCATCATTACCCACAATTTAAGCAAAGATAGCATCTGCTCAGTTGCTAAGTCATATCTAACTCTGGGACCCCATGGGCTGTGGCCCGCCAGGCTCCTCTGTCCATGGGATTTTCCAGGCAAGGATACTGGAGTGGGTTGCCATTTCCTCCTCCAGGGGATCTTCCTGACCCACAGATTGAACCCCAGTCTCTTGCGTCTCCTGCATTGGCAGGCGGAATCTTTACCGCTGCGTCACCTGGGAAGACCAAAGACAGCACAGGGAATTATAAAAATATTCAGAGCCATCAATAAGATTCACCATCACATGCATTCTTTGCTGGCAGACTCAGTTCTCCACGGCTTCCTTCCCTCCACCAAAGGAAAAATATGCCTTCCTGGTCCCATCTTTTGGTTCCTTCTCAAATACCCTGGAATATAACGTCTATTTGCTTAAAGAGAGTTCCGGAGAGCTAGAGAAGCTTTATCTGCCTGTGGGAAAGGGAATTAGCTGAACACCTAATGGAAACTTTGGTAGGAGGACTATGGTGAATGGTTAAATATTTACAACATAAGAACCAGTTCATCTGAAAACAAATGTACAAGTGCCTGGCTTCGTTCCCTGTCTCAGGAATCAAGAATGTTCCCTTGCTGAGAGCCTGCCATTTTGTTGACATTCGAGTAAGAATTGACTTCAGGAAAAGAGGGTGGGAGTGAGCACAGGAACAACAGTCCTGCAAAGCGTTATTGTACTAGCTGAGTTCACGTGATGTAACTACCCTTTAAATGACAAATTCCTAAAGAAGAAATGTCTAGGAAAAACCATGGATAATTTTGACATTAAGTACTGGAGTGCCCCCATGAAAACTCATCAGTCTACTCATCTAAATGTCCCTAACCAAATAGGATACAAAGAATGTAAGAAGATCTAAATTATATCAGATCTAAACAAAATACTGAAGCTATATTCTTTAGGCACCTGAAACCTGTATCCCACCTAGGGTGGAAGGAAAAAGAAATCACAGGGGAAAGCTTCACTCAAACCACTGTATAAATAACCCCCAAGACTCAACATCCCAAGTCAGCTTTGGTGCAAAGGTGGTGGTTTGGGGATTAGGGAAGTGTGCAAAATGCTTCTTATTAGAGATTCTTCTCTGTATTGTTGGTGTTTTGTCTCATTCAGTGTAAGTCAGTTGAACTCTGAACTGAGATTTTGGGAGCATCAGTTGGACATCCTCAGGTATCTTGCCAGAAACAGCTCACGTGAACTGGCATTTGCGGTTCCTAACTTACTGGTGACAGGTGTAGGCCAAGTGTGAGGCTCTCCAGAGGTGCTAAGACCCCGCCCTTGATTGACAGGAGGCTTAAAACATACAAACAAATATGGCAATAGGAGGCTCTTGGAGATGCAAAATTGAATTGTTGTTGTTTAGTCACTGACTCTTTTTGCGACCCCATAGACTGTAGCCTGCCAGGCTTCTCTGTCCATACTGGAGTGGGTTGCCATTTCCTGCTCCAGGGGATTTTCCCGACCCAGGGATCGAACATGCATCTCCTGCATTAGCAGGTGGATTCTCTACCGCTGAGCCACCAGGGAAGCCCAAAAACCAAAGGAGAAAACCACAAAAATCCCATTGACATCAGCTTTACTTTTCTGGACTTTCTCCATCAAAAGAGACTATCTGGTGCTTTGCACTCCCTTTCAGGGGCTGAATGCTTAAGGATTCTCCATGGGGTCACCCTAGTCCCTTCATCACATAATGGTGTAGATAAGGTGCTATTTGCTGGCAGAATCTTAGCTAAAAGGGCTGAGGACTGACCCAGGGAAGAATGATCCTTCATTTAATCATCTGCTTGTGGGACGGAAGTGACTGCTGAATGATTTCAAAGATTCATTAAAGATGGGGAAGTGCCTCCAGGTTATGATGAAGGACAGAGAGTTATGGGGTTCCTTAGCCTGGTGACCCCACACTCCCACCTTCTCACTGCTTCTGATGCTGGCCATCTCCAGAGTCTTCGGTCCTTTCAGCCCTGCCTCCTTCTCCTACTTGCATCTATTAACCCCCTGCAGGCAGGCTTTGGAGTTCACAGTTGTTCAAACTACTCTCTGTCAAGTGACAAACCCAGCTGCCTCTCCTCAGTGTCCCCCACCTCCTTCAATATGGGCACTGCTAACCCCTTCTGCCCCTTCAACTTTCTCCCTTGCCTTCCAGAACAGCCTGTTCTCATTACTCCTCCTTGTGGCATCTTTGCTGTATAGATCTTTCCTCTAAATCCCAAGGTACACGGCCCTCCTCTCTCCACCGCTTCTGCTCCCTTCTGCAGGATCTCATCATTCTCATCTGTAATGATCACCTTTCTGTAGATAATTCCCAAATCTATATACATTGCTTCAGACTTTTTCTTTGGCTTTGTCCCAATTGCTTACTGGACACTTTCATAAGTAGAGCTTTACACCAGTTCAAGAGCAAAGTCATCATCTGTATCCAAATGAAAAAGCCCCAGATCCCCCTCCTGAATTTCTACTAACAACTTCATGATTCAACAAGTCAATCATTTCCAACATCACTTCCAATTAGGGATCCAATCCAGCGTCCATCCTGACCATCTGATGCTTTTCATTCCTAGTATCACCATTCTAATTCAGGTCTTAGATGGCACATATGACATGGCAAGTGGGGTAAAAGGTCAGTAATCCATGAATCTGGGTAAAGGATACATGAGTGTTCTGTGAGCTATTCTTACTCCTGCAAATTTTCTATAATTTCAAAATTATTTTCAAATAAACAGTTAAAAGATTTTAAAGAACTAAATCCTCATATCTGTATTATTGATAAGCATGGAAGCCCTGCACACTGCAGAGAATCAAAAAATATTTGAGGAATGAATGTCTAGTGCAAAAACCTTCTTAAATTTAGTACCTGCTTAGCCTTCCCTGGTGGCTCTAACTGTAAAGAATCTTCTTGCAGGAGACCTGGGTTCAATCCCTTGGTGGGGAGGATCCCCTGGAGAGGGAAATGACAACCCACTCCAGTATTTTTGCCTGGAGAATTCCATGGATTCAGGAGCCTGGAGGGCTACAGTCCATGGGGTCACAAAGAGTCGGACACAACTGAGTGACTAACACTTTCACTTAGGTAACATTTATATTCATGGCATTCAACTTTCCATGCTTTTGAACATCCTATTCCTAAATTCAGCTCAAATCATACTAATCTGAAGATAAATTTGAGGACTTCATAAAACAACATTTATATATACAAATATATATATTTACTATAAGCAAAATAATATATCCACAAACATATATGTGTTTATTAGTATTCAATTGTCATTCTAACACCTATTTTAGTGCTAAAAAATCAGCATTCCACAGGATTACCCAGGTATTGTAAACTTGGCTATCGTTTTTCCTTTTTAATTATTTATTTATTTGGCTGTGCTGTGTTTTAGTTGTGGCATGTGGAGTCTAATTCCCTGACCAGGGATGGAACCCGGGCCCCCTTCATTGGGGGCACAGAGTCTTAGCCACTGAACCACCAGGGAAGTCCCAACTATAAGATTCTATGTGCTATGTATATTACCATATGTGAAATAGACGACCAGTCCAAGTTCAATGCATGAAACAGGGCACTCAAAGCAGGTGCACTGGGACAGCCCAGAGGAATGGGGTGCGGAGGAAGGTGGGAGGGGGGTTCGGGATGGGGGACACTTGTACACCCATAGCTGATTCATGTCAATGTATGGCAAAAATGACCACAATATTGTAAAGTAATTAGCCTCCAATTAAAATAAATAAATAAATTCTTTAGAAAAGAAAGCACTTTGGTTTTGTAAAAAAAAAAACAAAAAAAACTTCTATGCGCTACTTGGTGGTTAAACAAACAGAATAAATGTGAGCCAATTCCTACAACTCAAAACATACCATCAGGCCGAGACTACTATACCTTGAAGTGAAGTGGATTGAAAGTCACTCAGTTGTGTCTGACTCTTTGTGACCCCATGGACTATACAGTCCACGGAATTCTCCAGGCCAGAATACTGGAGTGGGTAGCCTTTCCCTTCTCCAGCCACTATACCTTAGAGAACTAAATTCTTTGATAAATCAAACAAAAGACCCCAGGTAGTTAAATTCCATTTCTGTAACGCAGTGAGGTAGTCAAACATAGCACAGGTCTATAAGGTTGAAGTCTGAAAAATCTGACTGTGGTCTTAGATAACAAGAACTTTCTTTAATCCTTTTATCAGTGTATTATTATTCTGACAAAGCATCCTCACAATGTCACCAGCTTGGACAGAAAAACATTCAGTTAAAATATTTAAATATCATAAAAACACCAACACGGGCTATTATTTGAAGCAAATAAATTATTTAGGGAAAAATAGTAAAATTCACTCTACCAGGTCAGCTCTGTAAACACAGCTACATTCTGCTGTATAATAATAACAGCTGCAGCAGCAGCTGCCATTATGAACCTCACACTATGTGCTCTGCTCAGTTCTCAATGTTTCATATGCCTTCAACCCTCTTACTCATCCCTCATATTCTATGAGGTGGGTACTAACTAGCCTTACCTTCACTTCACAGATGATGACATTGAGGCATTTTGGTCAAGGTCTAGTCCAAAGTAGAACTAGGTTTCAAACACTGTCAACTGGCTGCAGAGTCTGTGCTCTTATTTAGATAAAACAAAAATTACTCTGATTCAACTGTGAAGGTGATTTTTAAATACACATTCACCTAGCTTTGACTTCCTGAGATTTCCTACCAGTTCATATTATTTCTATTACCTATTTAACTTTACTATCGATTGTAGGTTAATTTCTTCATTGCGTGCATATAAAGTCACCTCAGTCATGTCTGACTCTTTGTGATCCTATGGGCTCTAGCCCACCAGGCTCCTATGTCCATGGGATTCTCCAGGCAAGAATACTGGGTTGCCTTGCCATCCTCCAGGGGATCTTCCTGACCCAGGGGTTGAGCCTCTTTTGTCTCTTACGTCTCTTGCATTGGCAGGTGGGTTCTTTACCACTAGCACCACCTGGGAAGCCCCAATTTCTGCATTAGGGAAACCCAATTGGTAGGCAATTGGTGACTACAGATGGTGACTGCAGCCATGAAATTAAAAGATGCTTACTCCTTGGAAGAAAAGCTATGATGAACCCAGACAGCATATTAAAAAGCAAAAACATTACTTATCCAACAAAGGTCTGTCTAGTCAAAGCTGTGGTTTTTCCAATAGTCATGTATGGATGTGAGAGTTGGACTATAAAGAAAGCTGAGGGCTGAAGAATTGATGCTTTCGAACTGTGGTGTTGGGGAAGACTTTTGAGAGTCCCTTGGACTGCAAGGAGATCCAACCAGTCCATCCTAAAGGAAATCAGTCCCGGATATTCATTGGAAGCACTTATGCTCAAGCTGAAGCTCCATACTTTGGCCATCTGATGTGAAGAACTGACTCATTGGAAAAGACCCTGATGCTGGGAAAGATTGAAGGTGGGAGGAGAAGGGGACGACAGGGAATGAAATGACTGGATGGCATACTAACTAGATGGACATGAGTTTGAGCAAGCTCTGGGAGTTGGTGATGGACAGGGAGGCCTGGAGTGCTGCAGTCTATGAGGTTACAAAGAGCTGGACACGACTGAGTTACTGAACCGAACTGAACTGAATTGGTAGGGAAAGAAACCAGATTATTGTTTTTAAAACAGGATTTATGATCCAGGAAGCAGGAAATGCAGGAGGGTTGATCCTTTCAGAATTCCAAGCCAGAATATTAGACTCATAAACTCTCACAGCCCCACGGGATGCCCAAGTCCCTTTTAGAACAAGCCACCAAGCCGCTGTTTAACTCTGACTCAAGGCCTCTTCTATTTTCAAACAACTCTAATTGTTGGAAAAGTCTTCGTAAGGTCAAACCTGATATCTGCCTCCCTATAGTGCCTGTCCATGGGTCCTTATTCTGCCCTCTGGAGTCTAATCCTGCTTTTGCACAGTAATCCTTGATGTATGGAAAGGGAGGCAGAATCCTTTGAGTTTTCTCTACTTTAAGATAAATATGCCTAGCTGTGATGAAGTTGGAACATTAGATTGGCATGAGATTCACAAAGTGAAGGCTTTATTTTCCTCACTTAATGCACCGTTCACATCTTATTATCTTCTATTCGTTTTTATTCCAAGCCACGTCATGTGGCTTGTGGGATCTCAGTTCCCCAACCGGGGAATGGAAGCCAGGCCCCAGCAGTGAAAGCCCTGAGTCCTAACCCCTGGATAGCCAGGGAATTCTCACTACTCACATCTCACAGGTATTTGAAATTGAGGGACCAGACAGTTCTTTGAATCTACTGCCTGATTAAAACTTCAAATCCCAGCTAGTCCTGCATTTTACAGATTCAACTCAGTTCATGCTATATCTATCCAATATCTTTCAGTTGACTGCATAATTATTGGAAGAAGAAGGGTTGGTCACGAACACCTTTCCTTGGTCAAGCATCCTCCATGCCAGGGTGCCTCCCCGTGGTCCCTTCCCTTCGCTCCTTCACATGGCGCTGCCAATGGGTTTGTGCTCAATCCCCTCTACAATTCTTAGCTGTAAAACAGCCTCAAAGCAGCAGGATGATGATTTATTTTCAACTTCAAGCAGGATTTGTAAACACCATGATAAACGAGAAGAGGCCCCCAAACCGCATTCCTCTAGCAGGTCCTCTTAAATGGAAACACACTGCGTTTCAGCATCACTTGGCATAAATCATTCGTTTCAAAGCAGGGCTGAACTTCCCCAGCATTCCTGTTGAGCACCTTTCTCATCTGAAGCCCCAAAGCGCACATATCAGTCGAAATTACGGGTAACTGACCTGTACCTGTGTTCTAGAAGACTGGACAACATAGATTTCAAATCCATTAACTACACTTTTGGTTGAAAGTTGTTCTTGCAATATGCACTAAGTAAAGGAACTTTTTTAGGAAACAGATGAGTTTAGACATGTTTTCAAATGTGCTTGACTTTCCTGTGGTCTCGATCTTTTCTCCCTTAATGGAGCATTCATTCCCCACACTGCTCCCCTTCTCAGCCAGTTTTCTCCTGGGCATCCTGATGAGGTCAGTTCATCTCAGAGCCAACAGGCATCTCTCTAGGGATGACACAGAGATGAACTCAATCTTTTCTGGAGAAAGGGAGGGATTGGCAGAGGTCAACTGCAGAAAAACCATCTGGATCCACTCACAGCCCCACTCCTGAAGGCCCCCAGCTCAGGACACAACCCACCCATGAGTTTCCTAAACCCCGGACCAGCATCTGCAAACAGAACTTGGCTTGTGGCATGTTTCAGTTGGCCTGCTCTGTGTTAGTATACACGGTGCTTTCAGTTTGAACACTTAATCATCATTTGGGATCTTTCACATAAAAATCCAGATTTCTGGCAACACTGGGTCTGCATTCCTTCATAATAATAAGCCATCAGATTTGAACATCCACTACTCCCTTTAGAGAATGCATACTTGCCCCAGTCCTCACCATTCCCCACTGTGTTCTCAGGAAAAGGGCTCTTTACATTTTGTACTGGCCCACTTCATTCACTTGTGTTTCTTCCTTGGTTGGTTCTAAAGCCATTTAAGTTTGCAAGCCTGGTAGATACTCTGTCAAAGACTATCAAACTTGCTTTCCTATCTGTAAAATACTGAGGTTGGCCTTCCACCTCCAAGATTATATAATTCAGTGGCTTGTTGAGCAAAAGTACTATCATGTCGTTCTTGATCCCAATTCCTCAATGTATGGAGGAGGACACAGCATGACCAACGACAGCTGTGACTGAATGACCATCTCCTCCAGCCCTCCTCTCAGATATGGCCTTTCCCTGAACCTCGGTGTGGCCCTCTCTTTCTTGCCATCATAACAAGAGGAGCCAAATGGAAGTTGAAGATGAAGTTCCAGTTTGAATGGTGAGTTCCATCCAAGTCCTAGCTGATTATTCTAACTTTCATGCCAGCTTGCCCATCAGCACTATGTTCCCTGGACCTTCTAACGGCTTTTTGGCAGAGCCAAGGAAGGAGACATTAGTGAAACAGAGAAAACACTTCTCATGTATTATTGCTGCATGGGAACTTTCGAGGTCACAATGTGCTGAAATAATAACAGCTCATGGTAAATGCTTTATGTGAGTTATGCACAAGTGTTCATAAAGCACAAAACAGCATTAAATAACTCCTTTCTTTGGCAAAGAGGATGGTCAGTGGTTACTCAAGGCAGAGAGTTGAAGACTTGGAGATTCAACTTTCTCACAGTGAGAGCCACACAAGAAGGAATGAGCTGACTTGTCGAGTACTGACTTCCCTGACCCTGAAACTATGCAAGGAGAGGCTGGATAAGCCTCTGTCCTGTAGGAGTTTCCTGCATTGGACACTGTGGTGGGGTGGGGCTGGGGTAGTGTGTGGGAGTCCCCTCCAACCCCACATGCTGGGAGTTTTCCCTCTGGGTGTGTGTTTGTGCCTTTTTCTTTTCTATAACTTAGAAGCCCACTGACTTAGTTTACACACCTCACTAGATGCTAGGATGACTGATATCACATGGAATAGGCTCAAACTTGGTCAGTTATCCAACAGTGTTTGTTTTAAGAAGAACCCAAATTTATAATTTTGTACTTTTCAGAGTCTTTGTGACAAGGGACTAAATCTTGCCTGAAATAAATGGCCTTACCACACTGAATTATTTTTCAGTATAGAAAATTTAATAATACAGCAACTGATATAAAATGTGAAGCCCACTAAAGCAAAAAGAAGACATTTTAAAGCCCGACTCCAAACCGTTTAGAGGCTATTCCCAGGTGGTGCACGGCAGAGAATCCTCATGCCAATGCAAGAGATCCTAGAGGCAGGTTTGATCCCTGGGTTGGAAAGATCCCCTGGGAAGGAAATGTCAACCCACTCCAGTATTCTTGCCTGGGAAATCCCATGGGAAGCAGAACCTGGTGGGTTATAATCCATGGGTTTGCAAAGAGTTGGACATGACTGAGCAACTGAATATACACACACACACACAAGTTGCTCTTGGGCAAAATGCAGTTAAATTGTTCCAAAAATATTCCAGGAAGAGGATGTATCTTATTCAACATGTGACTGGTTCAGCCTGTATTGTACAAACACATTTTCACGGTCAAGTATCTAGACAATGGGTAAAGAAAGTAATCATTCCTTCAGGTATCTGCTTGAAACTCCAGAAGGTGGGAGCAGCAAAGAGACACTGTAAGGAAATCGTCCTTCTTCAGGCGGAGCAAGAGGCCGGGCACATTTGTGTATCTGCTGTAGAGTTCCTGGTATGCCGTGCCCGCTAAGTAAACATTAAAGAACTGCTCTCCACCCAACTTAATGGGAACCCAAGGGCATTATGACCTTAAGCAGTGCTTATCGATGGAAAGCAAACAGAAAAACATGAAGCAGGTTGCCCTACGCAGAGCCAGGAGGTCTCCTAGGCAAAACCTGGGGATCTCGGTCCTTTGAGAAGGCCAACATGCCCTTTTAGTGCTCACAATATATTTCCAGGGATGATTTAATATTTACCTCACTTCTCCTCTCTTTTGCTAAATTGACTCACAGAAGAGGTCCTTCCCTTTTGCCCTTTCACCTCTGCCATCATTCTTAGGAAAAAATCTAGCATTCCCGATAAGAAATAATCCAAACAACAAGATCGTTTGAATTCCTCTGAAACCAATTCATCATGTAGTGTTAAAAAATAAATCCTTCCCACTCTCCAAGTAAAATAATCAGGACAGAAACACAGACTCAAGAGAGAGAGCGAGCAGCAAAGTTAATTGGAATAAGGGAGTTGAAGCCAGGAAGGACTTCAAAAATCACCTTGAATTTCTGGATATTTCCAGATAGCAGTGTGGTTGCACAACAGTGTAAACATGCTTAACAACAATAAATTATACACTTAAAAATGGTTCAAATGGCTGATTTTATGTTCTCTATATATCTCAGCCTGTTTGGACTGCTATAACAAAATACCATAGATTTGATGGTTTATAAACAAGAGAAATTTATTTCTCACAGCCTGGAGGTCAGGAAGTCCAAGATGAAGGCACCAGCGGATTCTGTGTCTGATGAGAACTCACTTCCTGTATCACAGATGGCTATAATCTCACACAGCAGAAGGGCTGAGAGAGCTCTCTGGGGTTTCTTTTATAAGGGCACTAATCCCATTCTTGAGGGCTTCACTCTCATGACCTTCTCACCTCCAAAGGCCCCACCCCCTAATACCATCACATTGAGGATTAGATTTCAAAATATTAATTTTGGAGGGGCACATATTCAGTCTATGTCAGGATACTTTACCATGATTTCTTTTTAATATTTTTGTTTTATTTTTATCTTTATTACTATGTTCGGTTTTCTTTGGGTTAACGCTTTTTTTTTTTTTTTTTTGGCTGCCCAGCATGTGGGATCTTAACTCCCTGACTAAAGATGGAACCCGAGCTCTCTGAATTGGGAGCACAGATTCTTAATCACTGGACCATCTGGGAAGTCCCAACCATGATTTTTTTAATGGGGAAAAACTCACCCTCAGGCAAGTCCTTCTCCCATCCCCATCTACGAGGACAAAGCGGTTGAGGAGGTGAAACCTCTTAACGGTTTTTCATTTGAACAAGAGCTACTGAACCTGGTTGGGAGCAACACCTCACATCACCAATCAACAGAATATTAGCCCCACCTCAGCTAGGTTTGGAGTGGGCTCATCCGCTCTTGAGAAGTGGCTCACAGCCTCCCTAATATGGAATTTTTCAGGCAAGAATACCAATGGGTTGCCATTTCCTTCTCCGGGGGATCTTCCTGGCCCAGGGATTAATCCCATGTCTCCAGCATTGCAGACAGACTCTTTACCATCTGAGCCACCAGGGGAGCCCTTAGAGTTAATTAATTTATTTGGCTGTGCTGAGTCTTAGCCACTGGACCACCAGGGAAGTCCCTACCAAGAGCATTTTAAAATAAAACTCCAGGTTACAGAGCATAACATGGTAACATCAAAGATGGGTTGGAGTGGGGGTGGATCCCTCTGGAGAACACGTAGAAAACAAGAGTCACTGTAGGAGTGTATCAAGATATATGGCTATTTGAGAAATATATGAAAGTAGGTGACATAAAACAAAGGGGTGCAGTTATTTCTGTAAATAAGGATGTTTAATCTCCAAATTTCACATTAATACATACAATACTAACCAGTCTCTGTTTTTTTATACTTCAATTTCCTCATCTTCAAAGCAGAAAAACCCTCAGAACCTACGGTCACCTCTTCAGAAAGCCAAAGTCACCAAAAGTAAATACCTGAGGAACTGCTACACAAAAACAACCTTTCCACAAGATGCTGTAACCTAACTCATACCGCGATGGTCCATTACTCAATGAGAGCAGAAAAATAAACATTTTCTGAAATGAGGGTGGTTTTCTTTGGCTAGACAACCACCATATGGCAGTTATTTTCTGTCCCCATTTTATAATAACGAAAGACTGCACGGGCTTATTTGCTTTGGTTTGACAGATGATGGTCAAGTGTAGCACTGAGATTATACCCTCAGTGCCCTGTGTGAAAGAAAACAACGCGCCATCAATTTTCCTCACAGAAAATGCTTCTCCTTCCTTCTCTGGGGGATTCTTCAAAGCCCTTTGGCCTCTGCCCTCCAAAAGATAAATAAAAATAAAGCCAAATGGGTACCAGGTGGCAAAAGCTGCCTGAAACAAGTTTGAGAACCTAAACTCAAGGCTAGTAAGATGTTTACAGCTCAGTACAAACCACTGGGGGAAAAAAAATTACTGCTATCTCTTTTGTTGTTAACTTCAGACTCTTGAATGGTGTAGGTATATGAACATTCTAGACAGCCTATTTAGTTAAGCGTTAGAAAGACATAGATGGACATAAAGACTCACTTGCCTGTTAACACTGTTCCTGCTATTTATTCCAATCCTGATGAGGATACTTGAAAGGAAAGGAAGAGTTTACAGCACTATCTGGCTTTGCATATATAAAAAAATAAAAGCTTGATGTGTTGTTAGTTTTCTGAGAGCTGAATGGAGGACAGTCATCTCATTTCTGGAGGACGTGCTCAGCCTTAGTGAGCCAAGGAATCATTTTCCCAGGCTCTCAGGATCTCACAGCCCATATACACCGTTTCTAGAATTTGGTTCTGTCCATTAGTATCCTCAGGATCACAGTCCTACCTTTTTTTTTTTTTAAATATGTACAAAGCCTGGTGTGCATGCTTCAGTCCACCAGGTCACAAAGAGTAGGACACAACTTAGCGACTGAACAACAACAGCATGATAATCCTATATTCACTTTTTAAAGGAACCACCATACTGTTTTCCATAGCAGCTGTACCATTTTACAATTTCACCAACGGTGCACAAGGATCCTCTTGTCTTGCTTTTTTGATAGCAACCATCCTAATGGGTGTGAGGTGGTATCTCATTGTGGCTTTGATTTGCATTTCCCTAACAATTAGTGATGTAGAAGGCAATGGCAAGCCACTCCAGTACTCTTGCCTAGAAAATCCCATGGATGGAGGAGCGTGGTAGGCTGCAGTCCATGGGGTCCCTACGAGTCGGACACAACTGAGCGACTTCACTTTCACTTTTCACTTTCACACAATGGAGAAGGCAATGGCAACCCACTCCAGTGTTCTTGCCTGGAGAATCCCAGGGATGGCAGAGCCTGGTGGGCTGCCGTCTGTGGGGTCGCACGGAGTCAGACACGACTGAAGCGACTTAGCAGCAGCAGCAACAACAATTAGTGATGTTGAACATATTTTCATGTGTTTACTGACCATTTGGATTTTTATCTTCGGAGAAGAGTCTTTTCAAATCTTTTGCTCTTTTTAAAAATCAGATTGTTTTGCTGTTGAGTTCTAGGAGTTTTATATATATATATATATATATATATATATATATTTATATTCTGGTTAATATCCAGATATGTCCATATGATATACATCCATATTATCATATATATATGAGATATATCCATATATGATATATTCTGGATATTAACCCCTTATCAGATACATAATTTATAAATATTTTCTCCCATATCCCTGAGTTTTTTATTTGAGATCTGAGAATCTGCATCTCTAACAAGTTCCCCGGTAACACTGACAATCCAGGGGCCTACACTTTGAGAGCTACTGCTCTAAGGCAATATTGTTAAACACTTCACAACCTCACCTAAACATCACGTTATCATTTTTGTTTTACAGAAGATGAAATGGATACTCAAAGGAGTAAAACTTGCCCAGGGTTATTCTAACAAGTGGGAAAGCAGGGACCATCACCCAGTCCTCCCGACCTAGCATCATGCTGCACCCATCTCTGCCACAGTAAGTCAAATCGGTTCACCAGAGAATACACGCTAATGACCAGTACAATGGACTTGAGGGGACAGGTGGTGCTTTGCAAGCTCTGTCTCTCTTTGCTTAAGTCAGGACTAAATTTCTGGACATCTTTTCTGGATGTTATGTTCTGGCTTCATTAGGGTGAATTGATAAATCGAAAGGAATCTACAGCAAGGAGGAAAATGGTGGGACACGGGGGTGGACACGGGGTCTAGTATGGCTGGACCAGATGGACCTGATGAAGGAACTCGCTCAAGAGCCAGGCGTTTGGCTTTGGTAGATTAGGCAAGTGTTGTGCCTTCCTCCCAAAGCTGTCTGTGTTTAGACATTTCCCTGATTGCAGCCTTCAGCCAGGATCACCACTAGCCCAGAGGGGCCTTTCTTTGTATGTAGGAGGAAAAAGCACCCGAGTGCCTGGCCAGGTCTGCTGGGGTGGTGAGTTTCTGTCCCTGAGACCTCTTTGACTGGACACTACTCAGTGAGCAGCTAGAGATAAAGCGTGATAAGGTAGAGATAGATACCCCTGATAAAGGTTAACGTTACTATTGCTTTAAAGGCCATATAAGTTTAAGGGTTAGTCACTCAGTCATGTCCAACTCTTAGCAACCCCATGGATTGTATGTAGCCCACCAGTCTCCTTTGTCCATGGGATTCTCCAGGCAAGAATACTGGAGTGGGTTGCCATTCCCTTCTCCAGGAGATCTTCCTGACTTAGGGATTGAAGCCTGGCCTCCTGCATTGCAGGAAGATTCTTTACCATCTGAGCCATCAGGGAAGCCCAAGAGGGAGTATATATATGTATAATATGTATATTTATTAGTATATATAAAAGGGAATATCTATATTAATAAATACATAGAGAGAGGGAATATATGGACTCCTGATTAATCACTTCCATGGATAACCAAGGGCTGGTGGTAACCTTATATCCATGACAGCTCTAACTATTGAGCGTAAAAACAATTCATAGTTTAGTTAATTCATCAACTTTGGTGTGTACTTCATGTCATTACTTACACCCAAACCAGTGACCTATTCTGACGTAAAGCTTGTTATTTAAGGCCAGCCTTGAAATTCTATCCCTTATTAAGCATGAGAGAAAAAGAAAAATCCACCCCTCATAGACACCAAGCCCAACATATTCTTGCAAAACCTGGCGCTTTGTGTTAGACTTCACAGCTGCAAAGCAAAAGTGTGGTGGTTCGCAGGCATTTCTAAAGAGAAAATGTGGGGGTCCCCGGATGAAGATGGGGGCTTTATTCGTCCTCAGATGTTGACATTCCCCAGAGCCACCACAACAAAAACAGAATTAAGATGCAAAAGGAATTCAGAACCTTCCTTTGCTATCCCAAGCCTGAGAATCTTTTCAAATTTAAATGAATATCTGTCAAACTAATTAAGAGAAGATGCAATGCTCTCATTCTGCGCTCATTAGAGGACAACTTACAGGTCATAAATTCTGCAGGCAGTGGGAGTGAATAGGTCTCTGCTCTCTTGCTCAAGATTCCCGGCTTTGTTTATTTCCAGTTTAGCCTGTTCATCTCCTAGACTCAGAGAAACTACAAAACATGTCTTATATCAAGTTTTAATTCCTTAAGACAGAAATGGATAAGATTATGATGAGATGTTGCAACTGATGTTTTTTAATCAAGAAAACTTGCAGGAAATGAAGAGAAATCATTTATATCTGAGTGGCATCCTTTGTTTCCCCCAAGACATTTTATATTTATGAGCAGATTTCAACACACACACACACACACACACACACACAGAGTGTTTCCCTGATTTTTGCAGCTTCTGATATTGAGACTCAATAAACTAATTTGGTAAAATACACTCACACTGTGTCAGAGTGTGTCAGACTCTGGGTAAAGATTAACATTCCAAAACCACTTCCTGTGTTTATCGGACTCTTGCCAGCTACCCAGCCCAATACTATGTATTTAATTTAATGCATACATATTTAATTAATAATGTGGGTAACTCTGCAGGCAAAGTTTTTACCCCCATTTTACAGATAAGAGGATTAGGAGCAGTTATCTTGCACCACACTGGTAAGCAGCAGTCAGTAGAAAGCATGATGCTTAAAAATATTTGGGACTCCCGTGGTGGTCCAGTGGTTAAGACTCCGCCTGCCAATCTGCCTGCAGGTGACACGGGCTTGATCCCTGGTCCAGGAAGATTCCACATGCTGTAGAGCAACTAAGCCCATGCACCACAACTATTGAAGCCCTAGAGCCCAAGTGCCTGTGCTCCGAAACAAGAGAAGCCACCGCAAGGAGAAATCCTCTCACTGCAACTAGAGATAGCCCCTGATCACTGCTACTAGAGAAAGCCTGGGTGTAGCAACGAAGACCCAGCACAGGCCAAAATGAATACATTTAATATAGTCCTCTTGACAAATTCTTGGAAATCTGAAATGATAAAGAATGAGTCTGTATCTAAACTGTTATTTTTTAGAAAGAAATTTAACTGGAGCTATTAGAATTTCCACTGAATATCTTTAAAGATGGGCTTCCCTGGTGGCTCAGATGGTAAAGAATCTGCCTGTAACGTGGGAGACCTAGGTTCGATCACTGGGTCAGGAAGATCCCCTGGAGGAGGAAATGGCAACCCACTCCAGTATTCTTGCCAGGAGAATTCCAAGGGCAGAGGAGCTTAGCGGGCTACAGTCCATGGGGTCGCAAAGAGTTGGACACAACTGTGTGACTAAGCACAGCACAGTCTTTAAAGATACACTTCAGAAAACAAGGATTTCCCATTTATTTAAAAGCCTACATGCTTTCCTTATTTTTTCTATCCTCTGGGATTTATGCCACTAAAAATATATTGTTCCTTTCTTCAGCAATTCCATTAGGCTTTCTCCCTGGGGTCACTCGGCTGAGTTGCACAATGCCTCAGCCACGTGGGCAGTTTTGTTTGACCATTTCCTTATGATTTCTTCCTTTTGCTACTTATATCAGATTGTTATCATTTCTGCTTAACCAAGTTAGAGAGATGGGTTACACTCACTTGCTCTCTGTCAACACACTAATAGTTTAATGGGATGCTCTGCTCAGTTGCTCAGTCATGTCTGACTTTTTGAGACTCCATGGCCTGCAGCCCAGCAGGCTCCTCCGTCCAGGGGATTTTCCCAGCAAGAATACTAGAGTGGGTTGACCTTTTCTCCTCCAGGGGATCTTCCCAACCCAGGGAATCGAACCTGGGTCTCCTGCATTGGCAGGTGGATTCTTTACAGCTGAGCCACCAGGGTAGCCCCACCAGCATACCACTGAGTCACCAGGGTAGCCTCATAGTCAATGAGATACAGAATTTGAGGCTATGATTCTGATCAAATTCAAATCTAATTTATGGTGTTCATTATTTTTCAAAGTCTTCTTAGAATTTCTATAAAGTGAAAGTCACTCAGTTGTGTCCAACTCTTTGCGACCCCATGGACAGTATTCTCCAGGCCAGAATACTGAAGTGGGTAGCCTTTCCCTTCTCCAGGGGATCTTCCCAACCCAGAGAACGAACCCAGGTTTCCTGCATTGCAGGCGGATTCTTTACCAGCTGAGTCACAAAGGAAGCCCAAGAATACTGGATAAGGAGAGTTATTCTCTCCCATAATCAGGCAATAAAATGGGGCTTCAAAAACCCCTTTTCTGAGCTGAATGTCACTGACACGTTGTTGTTTCCTGAGTAAATCTCGGCCCTCCATTGCTCCATTCATGCTTTTAATTAAGGTTTACTCTGATAATGCCACGCTGACCATCACCTCCACGGCAGCACCCACACTGCTGAAATCAGCATGAAACAGAGCCACACATTCCCTCATACTGATGCTCTTATCACCATGGGGACATGACTTTTACAGCCTATGTTTCAGTTGTAGAAGAGGATACTTAAATCAAAATCAGTTTAATGTTTATTGGCAAAGCTTTGTTGAACACTGAATCAAATGTGTATCTACTTTGCCCTTGGAGAATTGAACTCCAAAGCCACATTACATTGATTTTGACATTTTAGAGACAAAATGTATCTGAGACATCAACTAGTTCATATTTTTAATTTATAGATGAGTAAATCCATATCATTACACTTTCAAGTATTTAGTCATTAATTTGAAATTCAATCTAGAGCAAATAGAACAGAATTCTCAGATCTTTTATTTTGAATATAATATCACTTCTGTCTTATAAAACTTACAATTTTAGTGTTTCTACATTCTATTCATCTCCCTTCCCACTACTGCTTTTAGGTGGTTATGATTTCAAGTTTCAGAGACTGTCCAACAATTACTAACATTAATCCTTGAAAAATAATGACTTCTAATATGTTCAAGGCATTCCTTAGATGAATCGTTCTTATTTTAACATTTTAAGAAGAAAATTTAGGCTTTTGAGAGATCATTCTGATCAAGTGCCTCTGTTTACTGGAATAACACACAGGCAACGTAGCTATTTCACTAATAAGGAAGTATGTACCAAAATGACATATCAGGCTCTAAAGCAGTCATGTGTCTTTATGCAGGAGGGCAAATGAGATATGTTTCTAGGAAATAAATGGAAAAACCAACGTCCTCTGTTGAGAAGGGAAGGAAAAGTAGGCTGAGGAACTACGGAGCCTTCGCTGTCCCCAGCACCTGTCTTTCTCACTTCTTCCCTGGGGATGGTGGGAGACTCTCCCAGATCTCTCCAGGGAAGCATGTGATTCATTCTGGGGAGGGAAGGTATCTGTCACACACTGGTAATAAAATTTATGAAGCCAAAAAAAAAAAAAAATCCACCAAAGCTGTGAACTCATCTCCACCTGTTTATGCACAGCATTTTGATCCTATCCTGCTTTAGGGACAATAAATATAACATGTCAGGAACTTGGCACACATAGAGCCAGAATATATTTGATACCAACATGCCTTAGAGCACGGTCATCTGCAAGTATTACACCAGCTAAAATTGTTGAAAGCATCCTCTTTCAAGGCAACTGGAAACTCAAATTCTAATATGTGTCCCATGTTGCCTGAAGATCAGGATGCATCCGAGGCCTGGGAATCCAAGCTGTTGATCTTATTCTAGCATTTCACATGGTCATACTGCATAGAGAGCCAAAGGATTCGGTGATACATCAATAAAGCTCTGTCCTGCTAATTACAAAATATGTGTCTTTAAAAGATGACTGTCTCAAGGAACATGAGGAAAGATTAGGCACTTTCCCACCACATTAGATTTAGGCAAGCTGCAGTGGCTCCAATCCATCAGTCTCAATAGGCTACATGCCAATAAAAAAAGTTCAGAAAAAAACAAAAAAAAACCCTACCATTTATCAAGCACTTACTTTGTGCTAGTGACAAGCATTGGCACATTTAATCCTCACAATCACCCTCTGAGGAAAAAACCATCATCCTCATTGTGAAGATAAGGAAACTGAGGTGCTGGAAGAGAAGTGATCTGTCCAAAGTTCGAGAATCACACAGAGCCAGTGACAGAGCCAGGATCTGAATCCAGCCAGTCTGGCTCAAGATTCTTCTCTCCAGGGACATCCCTGGTGGTCCAGTGGCTAAGACTCCGAGTTCCCAATGCAGGGAGGCTGGGCTGGATCCCTGCTTGGGGAATTAGATCTGAAATGCCACAACTAATACCCAAATAAGTAAATAAATAAATCTTTTCTAAGAGTCTTCTCTCTGAACTCATATCACATTTGCACAATGAGTTCCACTGACATAACTGAAGATGTGCTAACATTCATCACCATGAAATGTAATTTGCTTTCCTGCAGCCTGACCAAGAGGGATTCCACCTAAAAATCATTTTGTATCATTGGTTGAGTTTATTTATTATAATTAAATTTACTTCTGCTTACTATTTACCAATTTACTGCCACTAGGAAGCCTACATACTAGAAGGTAATCTTTCAAAGACAAAGCAAAAGTTTTTGAAAGAGAACAAAAGCAGGAAAGCTGACACAGGGCTGTGGCAGTCATTTATCATGAATTTATATAATTTTATAGCCTTCAATAAACACAGTTAAATGCATAGCAAAATGTGGATTAACTTTATATCTTGCAATTTAGAAATGAGTAAAATAAAATATGGTAGGAAAAGCCCTTTGTCCAACCCTTTCTTTTTGAGATGATATGATTCCTATAGCACTTTTTAATTTTTTTTGAGTTAATCTTAGACTCACTGAGGACTTTTTGTATCATGAGCAGCACTTATCTCAGAAGTTGAGTTGGAAAGTACTCAAATCAATAGTTTGTGAAACAATGGGCTTCCCTGGTGGTTCAGTGGTAAAAAATGGGCTTCCCTGGTGGTTCAGTGGTAAAAAATCTACCTGCCAATTCAGGAAACACAAGTTTGATCCCTGATCTGGGAAGATCCCACGTGTCGAGGAGCACCTAAGCCTGTGAGCCACAGCTACTGAGCCAGTGTTCTAGAGCCTGGGAGCTGCAACAACTGAAGCCCTCTCACCCTAGAGCCCTCTGAAGCCACCGCAATGAGAAGCCAGGATATAGCAACTGGAGAGTAGCCCCCACTTGCTGCTACTAGAAAAAAAGCCCACAGCAGCGAAGACCAAGCTCAGCTGAAAATAAATAAATAAAACTATTAAAAAATAGATAAAATAGTTTGTGAAATTAAGATAATCAAAGAAAACAGAGGAGAAGGAACGAAAGGAAAGTTCTGTGATTACTCTTGGATGGCTCCACACTTGGCAAGAGTTGGAAAGGCCAACCCTCCCTCTCCTTGAAAAAAAAGTGTTGAAACCTGATAGCACTTCCTCACCCAACATCCCTCTTCGGCTCCTTCCCTTATCACCACAGAACCACAGACGGCTAAACCTCACTAGTTGAAAAATGAACACTCAGTTAATCCAGTTGTTGTTTTTTTTCCACCCACAATCTTCCAAGCCACCAGCCTGATGATTTTTTGGAACAAGGTGCCTGATAATTTGAGAGTTGTGTAGAAAAAAGACAGCCCAGACTAAACCTATTAAAAGGATTAGCAGTTGTTTCCCTATATAGGCAGAAGAAAATAATTTCAGTTCTCAGAAAGCAATTGGAAGGCTAATTTCTCCCTGAAAGAGACAGTCCAGTATTGGATAATAATCACCTGATATTCCCAACAGCATTATTTAACTCAGGATTTCTCAACTTGTGCCATGTAGGCCAGACAATTCTGTGTTTGGGGGCTGTTCTGGGCACTGTAGGACCTGACCTCTCTCCACTAGAGCCAGCAGCACAACTTCCCCACAGTGACAACCAAAACTACCTCCAGACCTTTAAAGGTCCAGATTGGGTGGTTTGGGGGTGGGGGCGTGGGCAAGAAACCGCCTCCAAGGTGAGAACCGCTAAATTTGTGACTATCACCAAATTCTCTTCTTTCTCTGTCACAGCAAACAAATTATGGATGGTTCATTTTAAACATTTTAAAAACTTCTCTTGGACTTCCCTGGAGGTCCAGTGGTTAAGACTCTGCACTTCCATTTCAGGGGGAGTGGGTGTAATCCCTGGTCAGGGAACTAGAGTCCCACATGCCATGTGGCCAAAAAGAGAATGAATAAATTTAATAAATAAAGTAATACACAAAAGTAGCTTTTAAAAAAGCTTTTTCCTTTCTTTCTCAAAGGCATAGTAGATTTCAGAGTAGTACAAAAGACAGACTTTCCACTTTTCCTAGTCTCTGATTCTCATGGTTGCTTCACAGGGATTGGGTGACAATCAAGGACAATAATAAATGGGTGTGCTAAGTTGCTTCAGTCGTGTCCAACTCTTTGCAACCCCATGGACTGTAGCCTGCCAGGCTCCTCTGTCCATGGGATTCTCCAGGCGAGAATACTGGAGTGGGTTGCCATGCCCTTCTCCAGGGGATCTTCCTGACCCAGGGACTGAAGCGGCATCTTTTGGTCTCCTGCATTGGCAGCTGGGTTCTTTACCACTAGCGCCACCTGGAAAGGCCCAGGAACAATAAGTAAAGTGAAGTGCAAGTCGCTCAGTCGTGTCCGACTCTTTGTGACCCCATGGACTATACAGTCCATGGAATTCTCCAGACCAGAATACTGGAGTGGGTAGCTTTTCCCTTCTTCAGGGGATCTTCCCAACCCAGGGATCGAACCCAGATATCCCGCATTGCAGGCAGATTCTTTACCAGTTGAGCCACAAGGGAAGCCCAATAAGAGCTTATACCTAAATGTGTCTTTCTTATCCCAGGCACAGTAACAATGTTAACTCCTGAATTCTCACCACTCCCCTTTTTACAGGTGAGAGATAGAAGCACAGTAGTTGTTTGTTTTCAGTTACAGGGCAGCATAAAACATTTTTAATTTGTGAAAGCATAGCATTTATAAAAATATCACACCTACGGGCGATGAAAACTGGCACGACCATCAGGAACATTCCAGAGCAATGACCAGAGTTACAATCACTATCTTATCGAGACCGTTTCTTGATAAGGAAAATGAAGCATACCTTCTTTGGGTGCAACTGGATGAGAAAACCACATGCTTAGTAGGAAATATTCTTCATTGATTTAATAAATATAAAATATCAAATGTAGCTTCACAGTTGACTGTATATCCTAGAAAAACATCTCAGTCATGTGAAAACCAAAAGTACACAGTGCTCGGCCTTCTTTCAGTGGCTCCTATAGACTAATGGTATGCTTCTCTATCCCCAGCGTAGTCACCCTCGTCTCCCAAGACACCTCAGGAAGCAGCAGGGGTGTCTGGGACCTCCATTCTGATTCACGTAGCACGCACCTTCCTCTCCTTGGGCCAATATTAGGAAGGTAACGTTGCATACATTCACCACCTAACAGATGCCAGCCCAAGGAATAATCAAAGTCTGTAAAAGCAAACTGTGTCTTTTCTCAATGTCTGAACACTGGCATTAACAACAAGGATGGCAGCAGCAACAACGGCCACTTCTACCACGTGTGACCAGCATGCTGCCTGCCAGGCTTTATGTTCATTACCCCTTAACCCTCACAACAGCTCTGTGAGCTGAGTCATATTTCCCCCACTTTACAGATGAGGTTCATAAAGGTAAGTATCCTGCCCAATGTGATAGAAAATACTGAGTTGGTATTCAAACCCAGGACCATTCAACTCCAAAGCCTGAGCTATTATCCCATGGTGACAAGCATAGGGAGACAGAAAGAACCCTGATTGCCCGTCTACTCTTAGGAACAGAACAAAAAATACTTTCTCCAAAAGAATGGGGAGGGACTTGCCTGGTGGTCCAGTGGCTAAGACTCTTGGCTCCCAATGCATAGGGCCTGGGTTCAATCCCTGGTCAAGACACTAGGTCTTATATGCCACCACTAAGCATTTGCATGGCACAACTAAAGATCCCACATGCTATAACTAAGACCTGGGCAGCCAAATAAATAAATATTAAAAACAAAAAAAAAAATAAAAAGAATGGGGAAAGGGTTTGAGATACCCTAGGTTTATATCATTTTCCTTTAGAAAGAACGTGTGTGTGCTTAGTCATGTCCAACTCTTTGCGACGCCATGGACTGTAGCCCGCCAGGCTCCTCTGTCCGTGGGATTCCCCAGGCAAGCATACTGGAGTGGATAGCCATTCCCTTCTCCAGGAGGTCTTCCCAATCCAGGGATTGAGCCCAGGTCTCCTGCACTGCAGGCAGATTCTTCTCTATCTGAGCTGCCAGGGAAGCCCCTTGAAAGAATAAAAGTGATGAACTAGCTGTCTGCAGCTGGGCATTGTTTTCTTGTAAAGACTGACCATCCACTGCAGGAGGCTGTGCTGTATGTGAAACGAGAGGAACCATGTCCTCTGATACCACCCGATCATTCTCTGGAGGGACCCAGCTCAAGACCAGTGTGTTCTCCCTCAATTGCAAAAGCAACTCTTAGAGCCTTCTTTTTAATCTTTAACTACAGGCTCGTATAAGGAACTTTTTATGGTTACTCAACTGTTAACACCTTACTACACACCGTGTCAAAGTTCTCGAGTTTATCAGTCTTTGCTGGGAAGCCAGAACCTTCCGCTGAGCTGCTGAAGTTAAAAAGCTAGGAGTGATTCTGGCCATCTCCTCCTCCCTCATCCAGAGAGCCAGCCTGCTACCTGCTCTACCTGTTCTACCTTCTAGATGCCCATCCCGCCACTTGCACCCCTCTCCTTGCCATAGCCTTAGTGCAGGCCTTCACTATTTCTCACCTGGACCAGTCCTCGCCCACTAATTTCCATTCCTCTAGACTTGCCATCTTCAAAACTACCCTCCAAAATGTAGCCAGAATGGCCCCTCCCAAACACAAATCTGATTTTGCCCCCATCTATCATTTTTTAAAAATTAAAACATAGTTGACTTATAATATTTCAGGTATATAGAAAAGTGATACAGTTATATTCAGTTATATATATATGTGAAACTGAAGTCGCTCAGTCATGTCCGACTCTTTGCAACCCCATAGACTGTAGCCTACCAGGCTCCTCTGTCCATGGGATTGTCCAGGCAATAGTACTGGAGTGGATTGCCATTTCCTTCTCCAGGGGATCTTCCCAACCCAGGGCTCAAACCTGGGTCTCCCACATTGTAGACAGACGCTTTACTGTCTGAGCCACCAGGGAAGTCATATATATATGATGTATATATGATGTATACATATATATACACATACATATGTATATATATATTATTTTTCATATTCCTTTCCAATATACATTATTACAAGATATTGAATATAGTTCCCTGTACCATATAGTCAGTCCTTGTTGTTTATCTGTTTTATATATAGCAGTTTGTATCTGCTAATCCCAAATTCCCAATTTGTCCCTCCCCCTGCCTTTTCCCTTTGGTAAGCATCAATTTGTTTTTTAGGTCTGCCAGTCTGTTTCCATTTTGTATATAAGTTCATTTGCATCATTGTCTTAGATTCCATGCATAAGTGATATCACACGATATTTATCTTTCTGCTAACTTCACTATGATTATCTCTAGATCCATCCATGTTGCTGCAAATGACATTATTTCATCTCCCCTGATCTACCTTTTAAATTCTTCATTAGCTTCCCATCACCTTCAGGGTCCTGTTAAAACTTATGAGGGTCCTCACATATGTCCTTCAGTCAAAAAACAGCAAATACATTCAGACAGCCCACGAGGCACCTTGTGCAAATTAGACAAAGTCCCTGCCAACTCCAGGGGGTGCAGCTTCTCCAGGGAGCAAAGCCCAGGTGGGATTTCAGCCCTGCTCCCACCCCATCTCTATCCACCCCTTTTGTGGGTCACAAGTGCACGATCAGCCGTGCAGCCCTGACATAAGGGTCTTTTCAAGCACCTCTTAGTTTACTTTGTTTAGAACACCTCTACCTACTAAATCTCTCTACCTACCTCCTGTTTGCCATTCTGATAATCAAGACAATTATCCTTTTCCAAGAAGCGTTCACCTATCCTATGCGACCAGGATAACTTTGTCCTAGTGTGCCTGTGATAGACTTTCCTATCCATTTCCTCCAGTAGACGCTGCATTCTATGAAGCCAGAACCCTATCTTTCAGATCTCTGTGCCTAGAAAGCCTAGCACAGTGCCTGGGAGACTGCAGACCAAGAGCTGCCAAATGTCACATGAACAATGCCTCTTATTTTCTTAGTCTTGTCACCGAGTAAGACCCTCAGCAATTTGGAGATTAGGCTACAGGGGAAGTCTGCTTCCTCAGATTACATAATCCCTACTCAAATAACCAGAAGCCAGACCTCATTTAGCAATCATTTCATTAACCTATGATTAAGAAGAATCTTAGATTTCAACTTCCTGTCCTCTCTGTGGAGTAAACTAATACATCTGTCTTTCACTATTATGTCTTTTACTGGATTCTCCACCATCATTATCATATCCACTTCCCAGACTTTGGGCTCCTCTGGTGGCTCAGATGGTAAAGAATCTGCCTGCAATGCGGGAGACCTGAGTTTGATTCCTGGGTTGGGAAGATCCCCCTCACTTCAGTATTCTTGCCTGGAAAACCCCAAGGACAGAGGAGCCTAGAGGGCTACAGTCCATAGGGTCACAAAAAGTCGGACACAACTGAGTAACTTTTCACTTCACTCCACTCCCAGACTTAACAAGAGCCATCCAGCTGGATGGCAGGTGGGTGTGCTGGAGGGTAGGGGAATTAGAATTAGTGGTACTTTCTACTTTCTCTAGTGTTTGGATGTTTTTGGAATAAAAGTGAGTGAAAATAAATACTAAAAATTAAATAAAGAGGGGCTTCCCTTGTAGTCCAGCAGTTGGGACTCCAAGTTTCCACTGCAGGCAGCGTAGGTTCTATCCCTGTTAGGGAACTAGAATCCCACCTGAGGGCGGGTCGGAGGGCAAAAAAAAGAAAAGAATCCCACGTGCCACATGATATGGTCAAAAAATAAAAAATAGTTAGCCATGCTCACTGAACCACAGGCTCAGATTCATGTATTTCCGCCTTTCTTGGGATCTTCTCCACGGGTCCTGTATGGCTCTCCCATTTGGCCTGTCCTTCAGGCCAGGCTGACTTCATGCATGACTCTGCTCAGTTCTCCTGCTCACACCCTCCTCAAACCACTCATATATCCCTTCCTGACACAAGTCCAGAATTCTCTTCTCTATTCAAGCCAGACCACAGGAAGCAGAACCTGGAGACTTAAAATGTCTGTCAAAAGTACTTGTATATCTGAAATCTAGCTATTCTATTTGTGAAAAATGTATTTCAATAGGGTGCGAGCCATTTTAAGAAGGACCGGGCAGATACCACACAGTTCTGCTCCGAGGTGTTATTATCTTCCTGCTCACAACTTCTCTAAGGGAGCATGGCCCTGCCCAAGCCCCTGCTGCAGGTGTGAGGCCGGACCAGCTCTTCCTTGGCCATAAGCAGAGCCATTCACGTTGTTGCCCATGGAAGATGGACCCAGGGCCCAGGGCCTGAGTTAGAAAGGTGATGAAAGCTGGAGAGCTGGAGGATATGTGGCCCATGGCTGCGTGGTGAGCGAGCACCACACACGAGCGGACATGGGAGGACAGACACCCGGAAGTTGGGGGAAATGCTTGGTGGACTTGGTGGTTGTCATTGCAAGTGACACTGAACCTACAGAGAAATTTAAGCAAAAATGGGAATTTCTCGGGAAGGTCAAGGAGGGAGACAGTCCCAGGAATTGTAACTATTTTCAGGTTCTTCCTTATGCTCATCTTTTTGGATGTGTGTATATCTGTGTGTCTGTCTGTCTGTCTCAATTTCAATGTTTTTCTCTTTCTCTTTTTCATATATATACTTTTCTCTACACTAAATAGGACTCTTCTTCAGTGTGTTTGTGTGTGTGTGCTAGGAGGGTGGATATGGATGCAGAAAGTAAGCATGCAGCAGAGAACTTCAGTTTTACTTCATCCCATATCAGTTCAGTCACTCAGTGTAGCCAACTCTGTGACCCCATGGACTGAAGCACTCCAGGCTTCCCTGTCCATCACCTACTCAAACTCATGTCCATACAGTTGGTGATGCCATCCAACCATCTCATCCTCTGTCATCCCCTTCTCCTCCTGTGTTCAATCTTTCCCAGCATCATGGTCTTTTCCAATGAGTCAGTTCTTCACATCAGGTGGACAAAGTTTCAGCTTCAGCATCAGTCCTTCCAATGAATATTCAGGACTGATTCCCTTTAGGATGGACTGGTTGGATCTCCTTGCAGTCCAAGGGACTCTCGAGTCTTCTCCAACACCACAGTTCAAAAGCATCAATTCTTCAGCACTCAGCTGTCTTCACAGTCCGACTCTCACATCCATACATTACTACTGGAAAAGCCATAGCCCTGACTAGACAGACTTTTGTTGGCAAAGTAATGTCTCTTATTTTTAATATGCTGTCTAGGTTGGTCATAGCTTTTCTTCCAAGGAGAAGTGTCTTTTAATTTTATGGCTGCAGTCACCATCTGCAGAGATTTTGGAGCCCAAAAAGATAGAGTCTGTCACTGTTTCTATTGTTTTTCCATCCATTTGCCATGAAGTAATGAGACCAGATGCCATGATCTTAGTTTTCTGAATGCTGAGTTTTAAGCCAACTTTTTCACTCTCCACTTTCACTTTCCTCCAAAGGTTCTTTAGTTCTTTGCTTTCTGCCATAAGGGTGGTGTCATCTGCATATCTGAGGTTATTGATATTTCTCCCTGCAGTCTTGAATCCAGCTTGTGCTTCATCCAGCCTGGCATTTCGCATGGTGTACTCTGCATATAAGTTAAATAAGCAGGATGACAATATACAGCCTTGACGTACTCCTTTCCCAATTTGGAACCAGTCCATTGTTCCACGTTGCTTCTTGACCAATATTCAGATTTCTCCACAGGCAGGTCAAGTGGTCTGGTATTCTCATCTCTTTAAGAATTTTCCAGTTTGTTGTGATCCATACAGTCAAAGGCTTTGGCGTAGTCAATGAAGCAGAAGTAGATGTTTTTCAAATTAGCCACTTCAAGAAAGAGAAAGCTCTGCCTTCTCTTAGATTCTGTATAAAATCTCAGGGAAGATTCTGAGCTGCTGGGCTTGGATACACTCTTATCTAAGACAGGTCTTTATGACTGTTTATTTAATGGTCATGATCCCCTTATTCCTCACAAACATAATTCTGATCCTATGCTCAGAAAGGTGGATGCTTCCACATCCCCAAGAAGTAAATCTTTCTTCATCAGGACTTCCCTGGAGGTCCAGTGGTTAAGACTTTGCGTTCTAATGCAGGGGGTGTAACTTTGATCCCTCGTCAGGGAGCTAGGATCCCACATGCCTCGGGGCCAAAGAACCAAAACATAAAACAGAAGCAATATTGCAACAAATTCAATAAAGACTTTAAAAAGTTTATTTTTAAAAAATCATTCTTCATCTACATTCATCATGGTACTCTGACTCCCATGTCAGGACTACTCTAGCAAATCAGTTCTGACCCAAAGGAAAGTTTGTGGGAAAGTTTTGGGGAAGATGTTCCTCAGTTTTGCTAAAATACACCAAACTGGGACTCCTTCCTGCCTTTGGACAACGTTATGCAAAGACATGATGCCTGGAGTCACAGCAGCCATCTTGTAATCATGAGGGATGAACCTGAAGATTAAAATCATCATGCAAAGGACGGTAGAATGGAAACAGGTAGAGCTGGAACCTTGATGACATCCTATGCCATTCAGTTAACCCTGGAACCATATCCATTAGGAAGCCCATCTAAAAGGAGAATAATGGAACTAATGTTCAAAGTCAACTGAAATGAGGGACTATATAGTCCAAGGAGAAAGTGAAGAGCTGCCTACTTGCTGAATCATAATAAAGGCTGGTGGTCACACATCTTACTATGTGTCAGGCAGTGTTCTAAGTGCTTTATATGTATTACTTTATTTAATCTATGCAACAACCCAACAAAATATCAATAGATACTTTAATTATTCTCTACTTTTAAGATTGGTAAAACAAGGCCCAGAACCATTGAGGAATTTGTCCAACATCACAAATCCAGCAATGCCAAGGTGGGAAAATCACTGAGACTCTCAACTCCTCCACACTTAATCATCACATTAAACTTGGAAGTGTTCCTGGTTTGCTGCGATTGGATTCCTCAAGCTTCACTGCTACCCTTCAAAAAAACATCTTTTTATTTGAGTTGGTCTGAGTGGGTTTACCCTTACTGCACCCAAATGTTCCCCCAGGCACCAGCACTGGCCAAACTGGGGCTTCCTTTCTCTGCCCCTTAATAACTCTGTGAGTCTCAGGGTCCATTCGTTAAATGTACCGTTAAATGGTGGTGGTGGTTTAGTTCCTAAGTTGTGTCCGAGTCTTGAGACACCATGGACTTTAGCTTGCCAGGCTTCTCTGTCCATGGGACTTCCCAGGCAAGAATACTGGAGTGGGTTACCATTTCCTTCTCCAGGGTATCTTCCCAACTCATGGATTGAATCCACATCTGCATTGGCAAGAAGATTCTTTACAGACTGGGCCACCAGGGAAGTCCCCCAGGTGTTAAATGTTTTAAAATGTTCAGTACCCAAATCCCCACTTTAAAAATCCTGACTTAGTGGGATTCATGGTTCCCTGGTTTGCTCCTTCCCTAATTGTCATGTGGCCAATATTAGTTTAAGGTCTTTTAGGGGTACTGTTTCTAGTGTGATAGGACTTATTAATTAAAATATTAACGAGACTTAACAAAAGATGAAGCTGTTGACACTGCCTTATTATATCCTCACCTCTAATTTTATCTGTTTGCAACTTTTCAAAGTTTTTGCATTAAGTGGCATCCTGCATTCACATACATCTCTGTGCCTCTGTGAGATTAAGAAGGCATTTCTATGGCCCTACTACTATTTATTCAAGTCACACCCTCACTCCCTCACTTATTCAACAAATATTTGAGTATCCGCCATGCCCCAGGCACTATTCTAGGCACAGGTATCAACAGTTTTGTTCTCTGCCCTCATAGAGGGCAATAAAGTGTAATGATATGCCAGATCTTTTTTTTTTTCCCCTCTAAATCAACAGGAGTGCTACCACAAATGAAAAAGGTTCATAGGACTAGATAAAGCAGTTGTGGGGCACATTCAAATAGGATTTAAGGGTGCAGGTCCTGCTGGCTGACTGCCTGGGTTCAAACTCTCTCCCTCAACTGCTCTCTCACCATATGACCTTGAATAGTTTCTGAACTGGTATCACAATTGTTTAATAACTTGATAAATGGGGATTAAAATTGTAGCTTTGTCCATAGGCTTTTTAGGAGTGCATGTTCATCAGTTATTTAAAATATAAATTCATACAAGTATTTGTTCAAAAGGAAAAGCAAGCTATAGTCTATTCCTACCCGCTGATCATGACTAAGCAACTCTGCATCAAGTAGCAGTGATATGACAACACCCTGATATTTGAATCTGTAAACGGGAGCACAGGACTGCCGATATTGGGAGAATAGGGGCACCCGGACCAGCGTCACCACTGCAGGACCAGGGTCACCACTGCAGGAAGGTGACCCATCTGACCCCTAAGTCGAACAGAGGTTCCACAATCATCTATTTCTTGCTCTCAGAATCCTTAAGATGTTGGTTAAAGAAAATTTACAGTGACTTTCCCTGCAGAATTTAGTTTTCAATAAGCATATCTTGAAAGAAAGCAGAATCACAAACTTGGAAGAGAACTTAAGAAACCAAGCTGCCATCCAAATGCTTGAGAACCCCTCTGCCCACTGGTTACCCAACCTCCACTGGAATGTTCCCACTGCCGAGGGTACACATTTTTAGCCTCTTCCTTTACCCATCATCTCTAGTTACCATCAAGAATTTCCTTTTATTGTCCCCAAAACCACTTTTCCTGATTCTGGAGCAAGGATAAGATAACCGGATTCTAAATGATGGCCTTCAAATGCTTGGAGAAGAAGATTCCCTCTCTTCTAGTTTCTGAGCTAGTCACTACTTGACCTGAGTTCCTACCAAAACCCTTCAAAAGTTCAAAGGAGGAGACACAGAGGTGTGTCCAAGAAGATAATTTTGAAAGAGGGTTCTCAAAGCAGCCAGGAAAACCAGTCTTGCTTCTAGGCTCAGAGGAGAAGGAAAAGACATGAATTCCTTGTTTTAATTACATCTGCACTAAATTCCTCCCCATGTGGGATCCTGTGGCCTGAAGGAGGGATCCATATCAAAACTCAAACATGAGTACATTGCGAGAGCATGTGAATTCAGTGGATTACAACAGGATTTTTGTAGCTGAAACTTAAACCAAATGTATCCAAAGACACCTAACCCTAGACAGTATGAACTTAGTGTTTTCCTAAGAGAGATAATGCTATAGTTTAAACAGGCTAGTTTTTAAAAAGTAAGCCCTCATATGTTTGAAGATATAGAATTGGGACCCTTTTAGATAATAAAATCGGACAGCTAAGGGGCTGAGTGTGGGAGTTTAATTCTCATAATGATGATCAGCTTTAATCAGAACAACACTCTCTTCTATATGCTCACATTATCCTATCTTTAAATCCTAGGTGGTGGTAATAATAAACAAAGGAACAATGGCTAACATTTATAGAAGAATTTTTATATGGTAGGCACTTAACGCTTCAAACAAGTTATTTCATTTAAACCCTGCGACAGCTCTGTGAAGTAAGTCCTCGTAGGGTTCACTCAGAGAAAAAGTCAAATGCTTTGCGGTGGTATAGAGGGCCCTGATCTTTGCCACCACTGCACTCATCTGGTTATTCCTTTCACATGCCATCTATACTGCCCCCAGGGCCTTTGCACTTACTGTTCTCTCGGTTTCTATCTTCTTCCCCAGCTCATCCCCAGGCTTAGGTTCTCACCTCCTTCATGTCTTATGTCGTCTTCCTTCATCACCTTCCTCGTAGGCCTTCCCTCACCACCCTTCAGAAAATGACAATATCGCTTCTGCTTATATTCCCTGCTTTAGGTTTTTCCATAGCAGTTATTTTATAACCTAGTTATTTAGGGGTTTGTCTGTCTTGACCAGAATGTATGCAAGGATTTTTGTCTACTTTTGTTCACAACCCTAAACCCCCAGCATGTGGAACACAGCTGGCATGCGGTAGACACTGCATAAATACTTACTGGTTAAATTTTATACATGAGGCAATCAGTACAGAAAGGGTAAGGGGTCATGCTTTTCATAGAAAGACTAAGTTAAACTCAGAGTATACATCCTTTCCCCAAGAGTTGGTCACATTATTTTTGACCATCAGGGCAATATGTTAGATCTGAATAATACTTCCAAACAATACTAGCAATCAAAAATGTAAAGAAGTACTCCACATGTGTACTATATTCATGAGTTCTATATGTGTAGGAAAAATCACTTGTCAGAATATTTTTTGACTCTACAGGAAATATTTTATCTGACAAGATTTGAGGATATATATATTTATATCCTCTTCAGGTTTTTAAATGAAAATATAAATACTTAAGACATATTAGTCGCCGAAGCCGTCTCTCTTTCAAATACCCTGGATCAGCCAGGGCTGGACCTCGGCAGTGGAATATAGAAAAATGATATAGATGATCTTATTTACAAAGCAGAAATAGAGACACAGATGTAAATAAAATATGGCTACCAAATGGAAAAGGGATAGGGTGGAATGAATTGGGAGATTGGGATGGACATAGATACACTACTGATTTTATGGATAAAATAGATAACTAATGAGAACCTCATGTGAAGAGTTGACTCATTGGAAAAGACTCTGATGCTGGGAGGGATTGGGGGCAGGAGGAAAAGGGGACGACAGAGGATGAGATGGCTGGGTGGCATCACTGACTCGATGGACATGCGTTTGAGTGAACTCTGGGAGTTGGTGATGGACAGGGAGTCCTGGCGTGCTGTGATTCATAGGGTCGCAAAGAATCAGACACGACTGAGCAACTAAACTGAACTGAACTGAATGAGAACCTACTGTAGAGCACAGGGAATTCTCCTCGGTGCTCTGTAGTGACCTAAATGGGAAATAAATTAAAAAAGAGGGGACACATGTACACATATAGCTGATTCACTTTGCTGTACAGTAGAAACTAACACAACATTGTAAAGCGAGTATATTCCAATAAAAATTAAGAAAAGAAAATATAAATGCTTAAATATATAAAGATTTGAAAATGTATATATATATTCATTCTCATGAAAACATTTTCCCAGAGTTGTACAACCGCAAGAATGACAGCTTATTATAGATGCCATTCATTCGGGGATCATTTCCCGAGTTCCTTTTATGTGATTATATTTAACCTTCCTAATAATGCAGAAATCCAATTTGCAGATGAGGAACTATGCTCTAACAGGTTGTGCACCTTCCTAAAATAGCCCAGTACAGGGTAGAATTTAGAATGGGATATAATTCTTTTGTCTCCATCTAGAACGCCCACTCCTGCACTCACAGCTGCTGGTTAGGCTTCAGGTATTTAACATTTTATAGGCGCTTCTATCCTGAGGAAGGAACTCAGTTACTATAAATGGCTAACGAGAGCCCACCAACTGAAAAACTAAAAGCGATATATATTACTTTCCTCTCTCTTTTCCCAAAGTCTACTCTTACACAGATTTTTAGAGACTTCTAGTGGAGCCCCTACATTGTCACAGTAAAAGTAGGGTCTTTGTCTGAAGTTCATTTCACTCACTAAACATCCAGTTTTATAAAGCTCACATTATTACAGAGGGGAAAAAATGCAGCTGCTGACAGGATCGCTAAGAGCAACAAATACCAGGAAAATCTCAAAAGTCTGACCACTTTTTTTTTTCTTAACCAGAGTTTTGCCAATGATTTCGCCACAGCTTTAAAAGCTTGTTTTCACCTCTACCCTTTTCCAAAAGAGAATTCCACCTCAGGGGAGAGAAAAAAATTAAGACCTCAAACCAAGTACAAATTGCTCATTTAAAGAACAGGAATTAAGAATGTGGGGGCTTTTCTTCCTTAAAAGCTCATCACTCTGTAGAAAGAATTCAAACTCTGTCTTTCTGAGCAGTGGAGCCAGTTTTTGGGTTTTGTGTTAGTTAATTTTAATTAAAAAAAAGAGAGGGGGGGCACCATTCTTGAGAAGCTGTTGCTATGAGACTTCCTGGGCCTCAACAGATGGCCACAGAGCAGTTCTCAGCCCCAGCTCCGGGCTCTGAAGCCCTCCACTCAGGCATACCATTAACATTCCTGAAATACTTTCGGAGGCAAATGCGGGCCAGCCGCCTTCAGACTGGCTCACCCGCAGCTCCTGGGCCGGCCTCCCTGGCCACTGGGCCTGGGCTGAGATTTGTTATAAATGAATGATCAGGCCTCTCTAGGAAAAGGCCACAGCACAGATGCTGCCATCAGTTGAGGCTTTGGACAAACTTTACTCACACACCCCTGGAGGTTTTGAGTCCTTCAGGTGAGCAGGTGGGTGCACATGAGTATGCAGACATTCAAACATATGTGCACGTACACACACACATATGCACAGGCAGCTCACTCCACACCCAATTCAGTTCATTGTTGGGAAGCCTCTGACCCCTCCGCATCATAGTGGTCCAGTTGAGAGCAGCAGAGTTTTGGACTGAAGCCTTTTTAGTCTCCAGAGTTGCTGAGGAAGAGGCTTAAGCATTCCTGATTTCTCCTCCGACAGAAAGGAAGGGAGAAAAGCAAAGCGGGGCGGATTCTACGTTCACACTAACTTCTTGGTGCTGCTGGACAAACCATTCTCCATCATCACTTTTCTCGCTCTTCCAAACTGGGATGATGATATTGACCTACATGCATCAGAGAGAGGAACTGATGAACCTGATTAATAAACAACTGTGAAATCACTGCATTAATATCAGTGAATAAATATCATACGACCAGCCTCCGGTGCTGCCAGGGAAGAAGGTAAGGAAGGAACTTAGAGACGGCACTTCGGGGTCTAATCCTAGGGGCCGCCGCCCCTGAAGGGCTGGTATGGATTACCGACCACAGGTTTTGGTGGAAAAGGTCTCCCAGTACCCGCATGGGTCACTAAGGAGCTTTGGAACTTGGAAAAAAACAAGTGATTCTCAACAGTCACAGCTTTTTAGGGTGGGGCTCATTTAAATTCCATCTCCTGAGTTGTCGCCACAAAACCAGGTCTGGAGTGTACAAGCAAAGTCCTACCGAAGTGTCTGATGCCAGTGTCACTGGATCACTTGATGGGAGATCAGAGCCATCCCACCAGTTTCATTTCACAGACGTTCGTTAAGAGCAATCTCCCTATGATATCAGATGACAGGCCACAAACACCGAACCGCCACCATCATCTGACGTTCATTTTTAAATCCAATCTGTGCAACTAGGAACAAAACGACTTGAGACTGCTTAGGTTCCCGCCTTCCAAAATCACCCATCTGTTCTGACCTAAAGCTTTCCTCTCATCTCCAAGTTGTGAACATTAGGATTGCTGGAAACAGTTTAAAAACACAAAACAAAACATGCCCTTTAGAAGCTCAGCCTAACAGGAAGTGCACCTCTTTCCTATTAACCAGGGACGTTTTCATGAAGCCATCTATAGCAGGGTGGAGATGAGGACTTTTTCCATTTGTCTAGGGCTATGGTGAACTCCGGGAGTTGGTGATGGACAGGGAAGCCTGGTGTTCTGCGATTCATGGGGTTGCAAAGAGTCGGACACGACTGAGTGACTGAACTGAACTGAACTGATGGAAGCCCATCCGGCAAAGGGAAGTCTGGCCCAGTTGTTCAGATTCTGAGCTCATAGCGCCCTTCATCCTCACCCGCCCCAGTCAGAAAAGCCTGGGGTAAAGGCTGGAATCTGGGACTCTTTTGAAGAAGGAGAGGAGAGACAGAGGTGAGGGGAGGGCAGAGTCTGACTTGGACGGTTTCATTTGCATAGCTGACCCTTTCTTGAGCAGAGCCACTGGGGCACACGCAGTGTGTCTGGCAGGCAACACTACTGTGCCTCATTGTGTGTCCTCCAGAACACTAGAGGGGTCCATCCCCATGGCCCCTGTGGACGAGGGAGCCTGGCAGTCATTCCACAGCTCCTGAAAGGAGATACTGGGGAAAAAAATAAATATAAGATACTTAATCCCCTGTCCCAATCTAACCCTAACAATGCTGTTCTTGGGATGATATATGTGTGTGTGTGTGTGTGTGTGTGTGTGTGTGTGTGTGTTAGTTATTAACCATTGTGTTAAATTAGACATTCAGGGGTCCGCTTATACTCTGTAAATAGGTATAGGGTTTTCTACACTAATATGAAATATGCAGATTTTGTGACTTTACTTCCTTTTTAATTAGAGCAGGTCAGGAAGCAACAGTTAGAACTGGATATGGAACAACAGACTGGTTCCAAATAGGAAAAGGAGTATGTCAAGGCTGTATATTGTCACCCTGCTTATTTAACTTATATGCAGAGTACATCATGAGAAACGCTGGGCTAGAGGAAGAACAAGCTGGAATCAAGAGTGCCGAGAGAAATATCAATAACCTCAGATATACAGATGACACCACCTTTATGGCAGAAAGTGAAGAAGAATTAAAGAGCCTCTTGATGAAAGTAAAAGAGGAGAGTGAAAAAGTTGGCTTTAAAGCTCAACATTCAGAAAACTAAGATCATGGCATCCGGTCCCATCACTTAATGGCAAATAGATGAGTAAACAGTGGAAACAGTGGCTGATTTTATTTTTCTGGGCTCCCAAATCACTGCAGATGGTGACTGCAGCCATGAAATTAAAAGATGCTTACTCCTTGGAAGGAAAGTTATGACCAACCTAGATAGCATATTAAAAAGCAGAGACATTACTTTGCCAACAAAGGTCCGTCTAGTCAAGGCTATGGTTTTTCCAGTGGTCATGTATGGATATGAGAGTTGGACTGTGAAGAAAGCTGAGTGCTGAAGAATTGATGCTTTTGAACTGCGGTGTTGGAGAAGACTCTTGAGAGTCCCTTGGACTGCTGGGAAATCCAACCAGTCCACCCTAAGGGAGATCAGTCCTGGGTGTTCATTAGAAGGACTGATGTTGAAGCTGAAACTCCAATACTTTTGCCACCTGATGCGAAGAGTTGACTCATTTGAAAAGACCCTGATGCTGGGAAAGATTGAGGGCAGGAGGAGAAGGGGATGACAGAGGATGAGATGGTTGGATGGCATCACTGACTCGATGGACATGGATTTGGGTGGACTCCGAGAGTTGGTGATGGACAGGGAGGCCTGACGTGCTGCAGTTCATGGGGTCGCAAAGAGTCGGACACGACTGAACGAGTGAACTGACTGAGAGGTTTTGAAATTAGCTCTCTCTTCCTTTCTGTTTCTTTTTATGACTCTGAGGTTATTATGGACAGTGAAAATTTTTAAGATAGTGATTAGGGTTGAGATGGTATTTATCCCTCCCTATACAGCAATGACTTATCCTTAAACCAGGAAACCAACTTTGATTTATACATTCTCTAGTTTGTAATTCATAGGTGAAGGTAGCATTTTGAACTTGAACTCAATGCTAAATATTCAGTATTTATTTAACTTTCCACATTTACTTGTCCTTTAATCCCTTCAATATTTATAATTCACTTAATATCTACCTACCAACTGATCTGATTTTTCAATCATCAGCAACCATCTGTACTATGGGGCACATACATTATATTTTAAATGATTCTGTAGACTTGCATGATGATCACATTTCAACCCATGGGCAATGTCATTTCTGATGCTTCTATTCATCAGAGCAGCATTTTTAGTATTTATATTTAGTATTACAAATACACTGATCTTATTACAGGAAAATGTCTTTATAAAGAATAGTTAGCTAACAGCTGAGAAAGATGGAGACTTCCGACTGCCTATAAATAATGAAAGAAAAAAAACATATTTCAGGATGATTAACATAGATCTTGAGTACGTGGTTTCTGAATGTTTATCGCCTTGCTTTTCACCACCTCTGTCTGTTCTATTCCTGTTTACTGGTTAAATGGAATCATTTAGAAGTGGGGAACAGCTTCCTCCTATCTTTGAAATTAATATGGTGGGGAAAGTAGCCTCAGAACCTCTTTGGATTTATAAATGGATCTTCACCCATATACAGAAAGTTTTCATTAAAAAAAAATAAAAATTTTCTTCCTTATCACAACAAGCAGGCAAGGGTGTAAGCGTTTGTCCACACCACTAGTCATTTTACGAACCTTGGGTTACTAAACCCTACAATAAGAGTATGCTGACACCAATCCAAGAGGAAGACAGGATGGCCCCGAAGTATCTGTCGATCAACATAAATGTACATAAAATGAAGTCATAGCAGAGCTTAAGCTTAATCAGAATCATGGCTTAATATTCCAAAGCATCTCACTGTGACTCAAAGTTAAGTCCTTCTGTCTAGAATTTGACTTTCTCTGGAAAATAAAGGTGAGGGGAAGTGAGCCAAGCAGTACAATCAAACCCCATGCTGGAGTGAAAGTCACTAACTCCTCCGTGCTGAGCAAGCCTTAAAAAGAAAAACTGCTTTCCTATCACAAGAGGAAAAAGTTAAAGACAGCTTTAAAAAGAAGTGGGAATGAGAATTAAATGATAGCTCCTAGGATTGCACGGTTGGGAGGAGCCTATGGCACAAGCATATACATTTGTTGGCCTTGATGAAAAGTTACTTTATTCTACCATCACTGGAGCGCCTCATCAAATAGGAAGGAGTGCACAGTGAGGTGCCAGCTGCCTGCAAGGGTGACAGTGGTTTGTCAAGTACCCACCCCCTCACCATGAACATCTTTATTTCTGCCTTGGTATCATTTTGCCAGCACATCTGACACTCAAATCACTTACAAATTTCACCATAAGAGCCTAAACTGAAACAACTCCCCAGACCTTCTTTAGTTTACCTGCCCGATACAAGCATTTATGTCGAATTAAATGGAGAAATCCGGTCGAGAAATACCTGGTTTAAAAAGGACTTACCTTAAGGAAGTCTAAGCCGGCATTTCCACTGTCCTTGATTATCTGTTGGACATCTTCGTCCAGCATGACACGGGGCCAAGCCGGCGGCCCGAGGGGGCTCAGGGGCCGCGGGGAGGTGACATAGAGACACGAATCCGGCCCGGAAAGAATCCCGGGGAAGCAGCTCCGGGAAGGCGAAGGCGAGAGCTAAGACACAGGTGTCAGACACCACCCAGGCACCTCCGCTGGGAACCTGCAATCAGGCGGCTGCCCTGATTAGCCAAGTACAAAAGGCAGTTCGGATTACTGCCCTCCTCCCAGCCAATCGCCGGCCGGCCTGCCTGACAGCGGCGGGCACCCTGATGTCAGGGGAAGGACACGCGGCCAGAGCCCAGAACCGGTTTCTGGAGTGGCCGCGGGCACGCCGGCCCCGGGCAATCGGGGCCCGCGCTCTGCAGAAGCTGGCTCGCAGTTGCAAACAGAGCTCGTGGCAACGGGTAAGCCCTCTCCTGCCGGTCCCCACAGAACCACGATGCGAAGACGGTTAAATGGAAGGGAAGGACGATAGAATGAATGGCGCTGGGGGCGTCACTCATAGGGCGCCCCTGTCCGCTCTTCCTCCCGCCCCTTGCCAGTCCCCACTCGGGTTTCTGGGCAGCTGAATAAGTTCAATTTTTAATTAGCTATAGTTTTTGCAAGCAACAGTTTCTCACAGAAACTAGGAGGAGTGGAGGGAAACTCAACAGAAAGGACTATCTTTCTATTGTCATTGTTTCCGAAGCATAACGTTCAATACTGTTCAACCCTGGCAGACAAAAATTTATAAAAGGCCGTTCTCATAAAAAAACAAAGCAACAGCAGTCAATGTAGTACACTGGAGTGCCACGCGGCTCACCTTTGTGTGTGCAATCTTGGCAAAAAGAATTTCACTTAAACAGATCATCTGAGCCTCTGAAGCAGCAGGCCTCTGCAGCTGTATGGAGAAGCAGTGCTTGATTCAAGTTTCGGTATTTGCCCCAGACTGTAGGGGTCAGCTTAACAGTAACCATAGACACAAAGAGAGAGAAAAGGAATAGGGCACACAGAAAGAGAAAGACTCCAAGTGTGTCTGCATTCGTGGCTATGCAAATGCATTTTCATTAGTTTACGGCCGCCATGTGGGAAAAAACAAACCATGGATCCACATGTAATCTGCAAACCTCCTTGCTACAGAAACTTTAAAAGACGTCCGGATTCTTTTTTTAGATGTGGAAAGAAAGAAGGAAAGGGAGCATACACGCACGCATGCACACGCACGCGCACACACACACACCCCATTCTGACATCACAGGGGGCATTATACTCTAAACACAGTAGTCATCTCTACTCCAGACACCAAGAAAGTCTGAAGCATCCTTGAGGATGTCAGTACATTTCAAAGGTGAGACTAACTGTATTTAGAGATTGTTCCTGTATTAACTAGCAGGACTGTCCCTCCAGAATGCTCCACTTGAATTCCAGAGCTATTTCTATTCCTATAATATGAAATCTAAGGAAACAGGATTGAGGCAGGTGTGAGATGGGAACAGAGGTGGGAGTGGGACAGAGAACCCTCTTTCAGGAGAGAAAGCTCCTCTAGATCTTACACCTTGGATGCATTCCTTTGAAAGTAACCTTTTTTTTCTTTGCAGAAGACAAAATTCTTTTTATCTTCTTTAAAAACCTTTAATTTTATTTTGGACTATAGCTGATTAACAACGTTGTGATCGTTTCAGGTGGACAGCAAAGGGACTCAGCTATACATAAACATGTATCCATTCTCCTTCAAACTCACCTCTCACATAACAGGTTGCCACGTAACACTGAGCAGAGTTCCCTGTGCTATATAGTAGGTCCTTGTTGGTTATCCGTTTTAAATGTAGCAGGGTGTACATGTCCATCCCAAACTCCCTAACTGTCCCTTCCTTCCACACTCTCCCTCTTCCCCAGGAAGGCAAAATTCTTATCCCAGTTTCATGTTTTCTTCCTCGACCCCACAGCCTCCCCAGACACCACAGCTACTCTCTATCACAGCTACTCTCACCAAACCAGAGTTCAAGGGCAGCCAGGCCACAAAATTCATTTTGAATGTGTCAAATTTAACAACCTGCTACTGCTGCCCAGGCACTGGTCTTTCCAGTGCACATGACAAATGGTTCTACTTGACATGTGTTTTTCACAACCAGCCATCTAGTACGGGAATGCCATGCCCTCCACCAGTGGAACATTCCCACTGATATAAAAGAGCCAGGAGTCCACCCCCTCTTCATTTCACCAGTAATTTTTTTAGTCTAGTTCTGCACAACCTAAGCTCACTTCAAACCTACTCCCATTCAAGCTGCCTGTGACAATATGCTCAACAGATTAGTGGCTCCAGGAATTATGTCATTGCATATGTCCTCCTGGGTGACACGTTACATTAGGAGAGATGATATCATTACGTAGTTCTTTAGAGAAACTAAAAAGAGCAGGCAAGTAAAGAGAAAAGATTGTACTGAAGCAATCAAATCACCTGTCCGTTCACAAATTATGAGATGGATAAGGGAACCATTGTTATATTTACAAAGAATGAATACCTATGTAGTATTACACTGAACCATACAAAACTATCAGTATTTGACAATTTTTGGTAGACTACGACGGCAATTTCATGTGATTCAACCTGTAGCGGAACTATAGTCAAATACTATATAACTAGGACTTAATTCTGTGACAATGGGTGCTATGTTGTATTCTCTAACCATCGCAATTCTATAATGTAACACTGTGATTACCGTTACAGTTTTACAGATGAGGCAAGGGAAGCTTGGGGAGGCTAAGTAATGCATTGAACACCTCACAGCTAGCAAGCATTGGAGTGGGGATTCAAACCCTGATCATCTGCTCACAGAGCCTATACTTTGAACCACCCCCATCTCCCCATTACGAAGGAAAATTTGAATTCTGACTGTGGCATTCACTAGCTTTGTGACTCTGGGCAGATTATTACAAAACTTCTCTAAGACTCAGTTTTCTCTCCTCTGAAATGGGATTGACAAGAAACTTACCGGATATGAGGACAGAACGTGCTGACGTAAGCAAAGCACGTAGCCTAGAGGAAGAGCTCAAATGTTACCTCCTTGTGGTGGAAGGGACAGGACAGTCACTCTGCCACCTTCACCAGGACCTGAACTGACAGCGCACGGCGTGTTCTCATCACCCTTCGGTGGCGCAGCGGCCACTCACGGGCAGAAGGACAGTGCAGCCTGCGTGCTCGCGTCTGGAAGCGCCGCTCTTCGGATTCAGTGATGGTTACTCTGGCAAAGAGGAAGTCCTTCACGCTGGACTGTGCAGCAGCCCCCCACCACCCCCAATCTGGAAGAGAGACTCTCCACGCCATGTTGGTCCCCCAGATCTGACTCTCAGCCCCGTCTTGTATTTCCTGCTCCCTCTACTTTAGATTTCTACTGAAAATCTGCAACACTTTCACCGACACCTTAGACTTCTCATTTATCCTCTCTTAGCTTCTTTAGCAATCAGCTGTAGAGGGCTAGGCAATCCATGCTGAAAAGTACTGATGATCCAACCTGAAAGTGGAGCTGTAGAACCCGGGAGGCGGGAGGCTTGACTTTTGGCTCTGCCACTTACCTGCTAAGTGACCCTGAACGAGTCATTTTTTATTTCTGGGTTCTAGTCTTCACTAACCTAGAACATTGCTAAGTTTCTTCCCAGTACTAATATTTGTGGTGAGGAGGAAAAAAAGAATATACTAGATGAGTTTTTGAAGAAACGTGAGTTTTCCTTTTTCCTTTTCTCCAAGAGCTAATAGCTCATCTTCTCAGGCACATCCTGTTTCCTTCTGATTACCTTTTAAACACCCACAGGCAGGAGGATTTTCTGTCACTCTGTTGATAAACTTCAGACCTAGATATTTAATAGATGGCCTTGATTTCAGAACAGCAGACTGCCATGGTATTTGTCCTTAATGATTCATACATGTCCTTGTAGGGTACTCGTTTGTGGTTAGAGATGGGGGTCTATGGAGAGAAAGCCTCACTAAATAATGAAAAAAATGTAGTTTTCTTATTTTCAACTTCTTTGGGTCTGCATCTGTGCTTAACAGTTACACTGTTCTCCAGTAGTTGCAAGGTAGACTCATCCACTATGTCAGGTAGATTTGACGCCTATTGGGCACTTACTTGCCTATACTTTTAAGGCACAGCCCAGAAGCTCAAAGTTCTTTCACGGAGTATGATTTTTAGAATTAGATGTTTGTCCTCAATAGCCTGTGATAAACCATAATGAAAAAGAATGTATACAAATGTATAATGGAATTATGCTATACAGCAGAAAGTAACACAACATTGTAAATGAACTATACTTCAATAAAAGATAAGATGAAATAAATAATAAAGGCATTTCCCATAATCTACCCCCCACTGCCGCAAAATTTATCCTCAATACTCCCAGGAGGAATTGAAAGAATTTTATGAATGGAAGAAATGGAAGCAGACACTTGTCCTCTGGTCTGCTTGCTTTCCACAGAGCACTCACCACCTAACATACTGCATGCTTTACATATGTATAATGTTCATTATTCCTTTTTTCTGCTCATAGGATGTCAGCTCCATGAGGACAGAGGTATGTCAGACCATGGCTGAGTCCCAAGCACCTAGAGCAATGACTGGTCACATATTAGATGCTCAATAAATAAACTTTGTAAAATCATGTAAGTGATTCAGGTTAAACTGTGCCCTATACATCTCACTTTTAGAAATCACACTGTGTCATCAGCAAGAACAGGCATGATACAAAATATCACAGCTAAGGCGAGAAAAGTGAACAAATGTGGGTTCAGAAGCAGTCTAGTCCAATTCTGCAAATTCCCACATAGAGATTCCAGACTGAAAGAAAACTGGGCAGTGAGCCTAGGGAGAAACTTCATAAGCTCAGTTTCTTTTTTCTAGTCCATTTTCCTTCAATTTCATGGGAAATTGTATTTGGTGGAGAAAACTCCCAAGTGTGTCTAAAGGAGTCAGATCCTGAAGGACACGCCAAGGGAAGTGCACACAGAGCAGCTGAGCCCTGCTCACTTTGTGTTCAAGTGAGCATTTTTCAATCCCAATCTGACTGAATGTTGACATCAAGGTTGATGAGTAATGCTCATAGGCCTCTGAGTGTCACAAAAGATGTCAGTTAAGTCCGAAGTGTTATAACGCAATACCTTTCCTGTGCAATAATTGCAGGACACAAATCATTTATGATACAGAAATCAGAAAGCATGATATTTTCTCATTGCTAACATGACTGATGAGAGTCACCTTTCTTGCATTTAAATCTCTCTCCTTCTTTTGTGCTGCCTCTGACCACAGAGACCAAGAGGCCTGGGTTATCCTATCACTCTTAGTCTTTCTCCTGTCTTCACGTTCTCTAATTCTTTGGGGGGAACCAAGGTATTTCAGCACAAGAATATTAGTGGTCACAAGGTAGTAAATAAAGGTATTGGGCTTGGGCATCCCTTCAAAGTCCCAATATCCCCAATGGGGAATACCAAGCTACCATTTAGTGCTAAGAATAACAGGCAGAGGAATTACATTTGGGTTCACATTTTACCCTTGAGGATAAAAAGAAAACTCTGAAAAAGAGCATGCTGAACACAAATTACAGTATTCTTTATTATTATTATTTTTTTTACTTTTTATTTTATATTGTAGTATAGCCAGTTAACAATGTTGTGATAGCTTCAGGTGAACAGTAAAGGGACTCAGCCATGTGTATACATGTATCCATGCTCCCCCAAATTCCCCTCCCATCCAGATTGCCATATAACATTGAGCAGAGTTCCCTGTACTATATAGTAGTTCTTTGTTGGTTATCCATTTTAAATATATCAGTGTGTACATGCCTAACCCAAACTCCCTGACTATCCCTTTCTTGCATCCTTTCCCCCTGGTAACCATAAGTTCATTTTCTAAATCCAAATTATGGTATCCTTAAAGACTCATCATGGGCTTCCCAGGTGGCTCAGTGGTAAAGAATCCGCCTGCCAGTGCAGGAGACACAGGTTTGATCCTTGGGTTGGAAAGATCCCCTGGAGAAAGAAGTGGCAACCCACTCCAGTATTCTTGCCTAGGAAATCCCATGGACAGAGGAGCCTGGCAGTCTATGGGGTCACCAAGAATCAGACACGACTGAGCCCACATGCATAATGACTCATTTAAATCTCTAGGAAAATTACACAGCTAAAATGAAAACAATGAGTAACAGGCAACAATACAGACATATACGTATTTATCAGCAGTTTCTTAGCAGGGTGCTTATTTTATATCAGGGAGAATATGAAGTACTTGACATATTTTACCTCTTCCAACAACCCTACTAGGGAGGTACTATTTTTATACCCACTTCATAGGTGAAGAATCTGAGGCACCAAGAGATTAAAAACTTGCCAGGATCACAAAACAAACAAGTGGTAATAACAAGGTTTGAACCTGGGCAGCCTGATTTCAAGGAACATGCTCTTAAACACTACTGTCTACGCCAGATCTGTCGTGACTTAGAAGTGGGATGTGGATGGCACAGACAATGTCGAGGAGTTTGGGGTATTTTTCCAGCCGCCAGATTTCTCCCTAGGGAGACTATGCCATACCGCCCCCAGCCACATATCAGCCGAGTATATCAGTTGAATGGCGCCAGCCAGCAGTAAGGAGAGAGGCTGTCAAGCAATTAGCCTGATGATAATTTGGTATAATAAAACCTGCTTTAAATCATAATTTAAACAGACAGTGTGGAGAACATTCTTCCTTTCTCTTTCCTAACCCTCCATCTTGTCTACAGTCTCAAAAGGCAGTTTGAATCACACTGGGGCTGGCAAACCCACCCTTCTGGAAAAAAGAAAAAAAAAAATGTGACAGAGACACATACAGGCAGGCAGGCAGCACAGTGTGCGGTCTACTTGGGTACCTTTCCACTGGACTACATGGCCTCCTCATAAAAATTAGCAAACGATGTGCTTTCTTGTTTAATCGCTAAGTCGTGTCCAACCCTTTCAATCCCATGGACTGTAGCCCACCGGCTCCTCTGTCCATGAAATTCTCCAGGCAAGAATACTGGAATGGGATGCCATTTCCTTCTCCAGGGGATCTTCCCAACCCCGAGATCAAACCCAAGTCTCCTGCATTGGCAAGCGGATTCTTTACCACTGAGTCACCAGGGAAGACTTCTTAATTCTTCCACAAGAATATGATAAATTTCAGTTCTTAATCAGGAGCAAAATGAAACTTACTGTATTCAGTATCTGACTAGGAGTTCATGCTTCACATTATAAGGATTGGTGGTGGTGGTTTGAAGGCTGACATTAAGTATCTAGGTTCTTTGATTTTTAAAACAATTTAATGTTAAAAGAATCTGCCTGCAAGACAGGAGCCACAGGAGTTATGGGTTCGATTCCTGGATCAGGAAGATCCCCTGGAGGAGGGTATGACAACCTGCTCCAGTATTTTTGCCTGGAGAATCCCATGGACAGAGGAACCTGGCAGCCTACAGTCCATGGGGTAGCAAAGAGTTGGACATGACTGAGTGACTGACACTTTCACTTTATCTATATTTACCTAATTTCCTGAGCTTATGAGAACACTGTCGTGTACGAATATAGTGTGTGAATATAGACAAGAGGCATATTTAGATGTTGAAATTTGGATTTGGACTTTTTCTCTCTCCCTGGAAATTTGTGCAGCGTGGAAATGGGATTAGAACAGTGGGAGCTACAGAATTTGCTACAGGGGGGTGCTCCCTGGTGGCAAGTGGATTGTGTAGAGGTTGCAGGGAACTTATCTTGAAGCTGCGGTCTGCATAGTAAGTTCACTGTTTTCACTTACACCAGAGCCATTTTCTAAAGATCCTTTCAGTCATCCTTAACAAGATTGAGAAAACATCAATGGTTTGTAGCAAGGAATATTATTTTATTGGGTGGGCAACTAATGCAAATTACTGGGAGGTGGAAAGGGGAATTAAAGCTCCACTGTCTGCCAATACCACCCTCGAGTTGCCACCTCTAGAGAGGATGGGCTCATTCACCTGATGCCAAATGACTGGAAGAGTAGCAACAATAAAGGGAGCTAGAAGGCTACCTATTCAAACCTCCAGACAAAGCTCTCCCAGTGGCTCATCTTTTCAGCAAATGGGGAAAAGCTGATGGTTTATCATTACTTCTCATGTAGAATGATACTATATGCAAAAATTCCCAACACTATATATATAATCTTTTACCTCAATAGCCACAGTGAGACTGACTATTTAAACTCCAGAATCAGATTGATTGGATCAATTTCTTCATCTACTTATGGTAGTTCAGAAACTCAACTGACATCTGGTGAAATACCCAAATTTATAAGGAACATCTGTTTCCAGATTGAGATCTGAACTCTAACATCCAGGATTACGTTCCACGGATAACCAGTTCAGTCAGGCATGTGACCTTTCCTCGAATCAATACCTGTTACTTAAGAACTTAAGCCATTTTTAACTCTGTACAGTTCAGTGGTTTTAAGTGCAATCATGTTGCTATGCAACCATCACCAGTACCCTTGTCCAGAACTCCTTTTGCCTTACAAAACTGAAACTCTGTACCCATAAAACAATAACTCTGTCTCCCTCCCCCAGGTCCCGTAACCACTATTCTACTTTTCGTGTCTCTGAACTGGACTACTCTAGGTATCTCATACAAATGGGATCATAAGTATCTGTCTTTTTGTGACTGGCTTATTTCACTTAGTGCAACATGCTCAAGATTCCTCAATGTTGTAGTATGTCCAAATTTCATTCCACAGTCCATAGGGTCGCAAAGAGTCAGACACAAATGAAGCAACTTAGCACACACACGTGTGTACATTTGGTTCGTTGAATAAGCCTTTAGGCTTGGAAACTGTAAGAGAGGGAATAAGACAATTTGCTGAAATCTTAAAGCTGTGGTTCTTTAGGGTACATCAGAACCACCTGGAAAGCTTGATAAACCATTAGTTGCAAGGTTAACACCCCAGCCTTTTGGAGGAGGGCCCCAGATCTTGTACTGCATAGCAGGTCCTGGCTAGTGACCACACTTTGGAGAACTACTGTAATCCACCCAGGGTTGAGCCTGAAGGATTCCAATTACCAAAGACTTCCCATAGTACAAAGTAGCATAGTGTCACTTTACACTTACCATTCATCTGTTGATGGGCACTGGGTTGCTTCCAGGTCATGGCTGCTATAAACAGTGTTGCTACAAAATTGGGTACATATATCTTTTTGAATAAGCATTTTCCTGCCTTAGACAGGAGATTTGGAGTTATAGAGGGAAGGAAGCATAGAGCAGAGTAAGAAATAGCAAGAAAGTCCAACCCTTGCCATTCTAGGGCATTGTAGGAATGTGGGAGAGACTGGTGGTAAGTCATACTGTCAGAACCAAGTTCAGGTTTCACGTCTCTGGTCTCAGGGAGAACAGGGCATTCATGCGAAGAAAGAGAGGGGAATATCCAGGGTGTGAAGGAATCTTGGCTCTGTTGCTCCACTAGAGACTCCAGGAGAAGGTCACTGTAAAGGAAGCCTGGCTCCGCTCAATTTAGATGGATGTTGGATGCCATTCCAGTAGACTTGGAATGAGGCAGCTATGGTGGGTGAAATGGGTGAGATCATGCTGGAGTGGACCCCCGGGCTAGGGGATGTTGTGATGGAGAATTTAGCAGATGCTAAGGTGTTTGAAGCTAATGGAAGCAAGACTGCCTATGCCAGTGGGAGGTTGCCAGGGCTCTCCAGGGCATTGCCGAGGCCAACACTGACCATGGATTCACCAGCTGCAGAATTCTGCCATGGAGTTCAGCAGTGACAGGCAAGACTGCAGACAGAGCCTAGCGAGCAGGCAACAGTGTGTCCAAAGACCCGTACTTGCCACTGCCACACCCCTAGACAGTATTTTGGTGAAACAGTTGGGCAGTGAAGACAGAGGATGACATCGAAGAGAGGGAGCATTTTATGTTAAAGCCTGAGAAGTACCTCAATGGACTGATTATTCAAATGATTAGATCAGGATAACTTTTAACTTGACTAGGACTAAAATTTATTGTTTCCTTGCTAACCAGCAAGTGTGAGATTGTGAGGAACATCAGATTAAGTTTTGTCAGAATAAAAGGCAACCCTTGTACACTGTTGGTAGGAATGTAAATTGGTGCAGCTACTATGGAAAACGGACTGGTTCCAAATTAGGAAAGGAGTATGTCAAGGCTGTGTATTGTCACCCTGCTTATTTAACCTCTATCCAGAGTACATCATGCGAAATGCCAGGCAGGATGAAGCACAAGCTGGAATCAAGCTTGCCAGGAGAAATATCAATAACCTCAGATATGCAGATGACACCACCCTTATGGCAGAAAGTGAAGAACTAAAGAACCTCTTGATGAAGGTGAAAGAAGAGAGTGAAAAAGTTGGCTTAAAACTCAACATTCAGAAAACTAAGATCATGGCATCCGGTCCCATTACTTCATGACAAATGGATGAGGAAACAATGGAAACAGTGACAGACTTTATCTTTTTGGACTCTAAAATCACTGCAGATGGTGACTGCAGCCATGAAATTAAAAGATGCTTACTCCTTGGAAGAAAAGCTATGACCAACCTAGACAACATATTAAAAAGCAGAGACATTACTTTGCCAACAAAGGTCTGTCTAGTCAAAGCTATGGTTTTTCCAGTAGTCATGTATGGATGTGAGAGTTGGATTATAAAGAAAGCTGAATGCAGAAGAATTGATGCTTTTGAACTGTGGTGTTAGAGAAGACTCTTGAGAGTCCCTTGGACTGCAAGGAGATCCAACTAGTCCATCCTAAAGGAAATCAGTCCTGATTATTCATTGGAAGGACTGATGTTGAAGCTGAAACTCCAATACTTTGGCCATCTGATGTGAAGAATTGACTCACTGGAAAAGACCCTGATGCTGGGAAAGGTTGAAGGCAAGAGAAAGGGACAACAGAGGATAAGATGGTTGGATGGCATACCAACTAGATGGACATGAGTTTGAGCAAGCTCTGGGAGTTGGTGATGGACAGGGAAGCCTGGAGTGCTACAATCCATGGGGTCTCAAAGAGTTGGACACAACTGAGTGACTGAACTGAACTGAACTGAACTGACTATGGAAAACAGTATAGAGTTTCATTAGAAAACTAAAAATAAAACTATCAGATGATCTAGCAATTCCACTCCTGGGTATATATGCATAAAAAAATGCAAACACTAATTTGAAAAGAAACACACAATCCCAATGTTCATAGCAGCACTATTTACAATAACCAAGACATGGAAGCAAACCAAGTGCCCATCAACACATGAATACATGACTGGATTAAAATGAAGTGATATATATACATACAATTACTCAGCTACAAAAAAGAATGAAATTCTGCCATTTGCAGCAATGTGAATTGACCTAGAGAATATTATGCTTAGTGAAGTCAGTCAGACAGAGAAAGACAAACACTTTAGGCAATGGCAACCCACTCCAGTATTTTTGCCTGGAAAGATCCCATGAACAGAGGAATCTGGCAGACTACAGTCCATAGGATCACAGAGTTGGACATCACTGAGCATGCATGAACATAAGTGGAATCTAAAAAAAAAAAAAAAATTCCCAATGAATGAATGTATACACAAAACAGAAACAGACTCATAGAAAACAAATTTGTGGCTACCAAACAAGAGGAGAGGAGAGACAAAGTAGGAGTATGGGGTCAACAGTACAGCTGCTGCTGCTAAGTCGCTTCAGTCATGTCCGACTCTGTGTGACCCCATAGACGGCAGCCCACCAGGCTCCACGTCCCTGGGATTCTCCAGGCAAGAACACTGGAGTGGGTTGCCATTTCGTTCTCCAAGAACAGTACAGACTACTATACATAAAATAGATAAGCAACAAGTGTACACTGTATAGCACAGGGAATTACACTCATCATCTTGTACTAACCTGTAATGCGATATAATTTGCAAAAATATGGAATTACCATGCTGTACACCTGAAACTAGCACAATGCTATAAGTTAACTAGACTTCAATTAAAAAAAAATTTAGATAAAGAACCTACCTGCTTTTTTCCCTGTATATCTAAGTTGTAATGTGACTAGGGTTGTTAGATAAAATCAGGGACATACTTTTATTAAAAAATTATTTGCTCATTGAAATTCAAATAAAGTGGGCATCCTGTTTTCTGATGTGCTCAATCGGCCAACCCTACATGGGACATACTATTGCATGTATATGACTTCCCTAGTAGCGCAGATGGTAAAGACTCTGCCTGCAATGCAGGAGACCTGGGTTCAATCCCTGGGTCGGGAAGATCCCCTGGAGAAGGGAATGGCAAACCACTCCAGTATTTTTGCCTAGAGAATTCCATGGACAGACCATGGGGTTGCAAAGAGTCTGTCACAACTGAGCGACTCACACACACCAAACACTGCATGTATACATATGGGGATAAAGTTATTAGAGTGTCCCTGCATCACACTGCATACTTCAACCCAGGAATCTAACCATCAACAGTCTTATTACTGCGCCAACTGAGGGCAACTGACAGAGCTAAACCCAGACTTGCATATACTGGGTTTCAAGCTCATGTTAATATTTCAGGAACAGTCAAGTAGCAGAGAAAAAAAGTTTAGGATAAAACCCACCCTGCAGACAATTCTACAAAGAGGCAATCCATCCTGAAACATACCCATCACTTTCTTTACACTATATTCAAATGAGGATATTCACATCTGAATTATCACAATACAACTTTTGGATGATTTCCAAAGTTGTGAAACGAACGTTTTTATTAAACTTTTTATTTTGTTTTGGGGTATAGCCGATTAACAATGTTGAGGTAGTTTCAGGTGAACAGCAAAGGGATTCAGCCATACATATACATGTATCCATTCTTCCCCAAACTCCCCTCCCATCCAGGCTGTCACAAGTTCATGAAATGAGCATTTTAATTATACTGTCAAGATAGCTGATGTATCTTCTAACCCTCATCCCCAGGGCCCACCATCACTGGCCACCAAGGCTTCCTGCTGACTACCAGGAGTCTTCAGGGGGCTAAGTCAGCCACATAGGCTGAAGGGCCAGCATCAACCTTACAAGGATGACGTCACCTTCTGTCCATGATTGCTGCTGCTGCTGCTAAGTCGCTTCAGTCGTGTCCGACTCTGTGCGACCCCACAGATGGCAGCCCACCAGGCTTCCCCATCCCTGGGATTCTCCAGGCAAGAACACTGGAGTGGGTTGCCATGATTAGAAGGCGTCTAATGACAAGATCCACCTATCCATGTGAAAGTGAAAGTCCTCAGTCATGTCCAACTCTTTTCGACGCCATGGACTATAGAGTCCATGGAATTCTCCAGGCCAGAATACTGGAGTGGGTAGCCTTTTCCTTCTCCAGGGGATCTTTCCAACCCAGGGATTGAACCCAGGTCTCCCACATTGCAGGCAGATTCTTTACCAACTGAGCTATCAGGGAAGCCCAGGAAAGTGCTGATCAATTGTCACAGAGATAACAGCATTGGGAACACATTCCTTTATGGTAAGATACTGATCATCTGCGCGATCACTTTTAAAAATATGAATAATAGCTTTATTTTCGGAGAAGGCAATGGCACCCCACTCCAGTACTCTTGCCTGGAAAATCCCATGGATGGAGGAGCCTGGTAGGCTCCAGTCCATGGGGTCGCTAAGAGTCGGGCACGACTGAGTGACTGACTTCACTTTCACTTTTCACTTTCATGCATTGGAGAAGGAAATGGCAACCCACTCCAGTGTTCTTGCCTGGAGAATCCCAGGGATGGCAGAGCCTGGTGGGCCGCCGTCTATGGGGTAGCACAGAGTCGGACACGACTGAAGCGACTTAGCAGCAGCAGCAGCAGCAGCAGCTTTATTTGTGTACTTGTGCCCAGTTGCTAAGTTGTGTCTGACTCTTTGTGATTCCATGTACTGTAGCCTGCCAAGTTCCTCGTCTACGGGATTCTCCAGGTAAGAATACTGGAGGGGGTTTCCATTTCCTCCTCCAGGGGATCCAACCAGTCCAGAGATACAACCAGCATCTCCTGCATCGGAGGCAGATTCTTTACCACTGAGCCACCTGGGAAGCCCTGCTGTTTTGTATCAGTGTAAGATGATATTGTTCTCTCAAAGGACTTCAACTGTTCTATGTCTTTGGAGCTTTGCAAGTCATCCGCCTGCAAGGTTCTGAGGGAGCAAAAAATGGAAAGGCAAATTTGAATGACAAACCAGGAAAGAGGTGTAAAGGAACAATTCCTAGGAGAGATTCGAGAGAGATGGGATGGGGTGTGCAGAGAACAGTGGGTACTGAGATGGGGAGAAGCAGGGGGCTTCATTAGGGTGCTGGCTAGAACAGAGAACAAATACAAACTGCATCTTCTTTGGAAGTTGGGTTAGTCCACCCTGCAATGGACAGAGTCTTCTAGGGCTATGGCTAAGTACTCACAAGTTTAGCACTAGCATTCAACCTCATTTAGCAAGCATCTGCTATTTGGGAGAGAACTGATAAAAAACGGTAGATGTTCCAACATCTCAATATTAATCATGTATTTTAACCATTGAAAAATTATAAAACAAGACTTTCCTGGTGGTCAAGTGGTTCACAATCCACCTGCCAATGCAGGGGACACAGGTTTGATCCCTGGTCCAGGAAGATTCCACATGCCGGGAGGTAACTAAGCCCATGCACCACAACTGCTGAAGCCCAAATGCCCTAGAGCCCGGGATCCACAAGATAAGCCATTGCAATGAGAAACCCACGCATGATGAGTAGCCCCCACTCGCTGCAACTAGAGAAAGCCCATGCGCAGCAACGAAGACCCTGTGCAGCCTATATATGTATATAATAGAACAAACTGTGATTGGAATCAAGTTACGGGGGTCTTTTGCTTTGTTTAGAAAGAGTAAAAAATGATATGCCTGTATTCATATCATAATAACCATAAAACCTCCGTCACTTCTCCCTTCTTGCTGTGTTGTTTCTATTTTTATTGGCATGTGGACTTGCTCCCATCAAATGAGCTAGACAAGATGGGAGGGTTAATTTATTTAAGGGAATGTGGATAAACAATGCTGAGAAAACAAAAGGCACCAGTGAGTACTGTCTTTAAAATAAAACAAATAAAAGTGGTGATGGAACCCAACCGTGGTTGCCCAGGGGCTGAAGAATTCATGCTGGTATGGGGGTTTGAGCAACCACAGAAAACCAGCTCGCCTGCTCCTCTGAACACCTACTGACTCAAAAGCCTGGACGTTCATGTAAGACAGGCTGGAGCTCAAATTCAAAATGTGTTCCCTTGGCCAGGCTACCCTATGAAAAAGTTTGTTTCCTCTTCCATATAATAGAGTAATAATAATACCTATTTCAAACACATTACATTTATCTTGTGCTTTATTTCTATTCTTATTACATCAGCTCCACCTGGGATCATCAGGCATTAGATCCTGGAGGTTGGGGACCCCTGGCTTAGAACATCCAAAGCTAACAGGTGAAAGCTTGTTAAGAATTATTTCTTTAGAGGTGGCAGGCTAACTAGTAAATCAAAATTGATTCCTAGAGATAACATTTTGCATTTGACACAAATTAACCCACTTCTTCAGAACTTACTAAAATCTTACAAATATGAAGGCTCGGTGGGCCAGTTCAGTCACCTCATGTATATTCAGTGTCAAGTGTCCCCATACTTTTATCCCATGTCCTTAATTTTAAAATGTTAATTCCAAGAAATTTTCATTCTAATACCACTCATGTCATCTGCATTTAGGGGAAAGGATTGGGGTGCCATGAACTATGACACAAAAGAGGAGACCTCTCACTATTGCAGGACTGTTCCAAAACAAAATCAAAGACAAGCCTTTTCTGAACATTCTGCTGAAAGGTCTGGAAGTTACATTTGCAACTCTATGATGTCTCGTAAACTCACAAGTGTGCACAGAGGAAAAATGAAAGACAGATTAAACAAAGGAAAACACTGTGGGTCTTACATTTCTGAACGTGAGCTTATTTTTCTGTTTGTTAGGATCTTGTGGAATGACTTGGAGTTTCTGACCTCTGCCCCTGATTTTGAGACAGTGATGGAAAGGGGATGAGGAGTCACGAAGCAAAGGTTGAAAGGGCCCCGAATCCAAACACACTCATGGGGATGCAGCAGACACCCAGAGTTCCCACAGGCCCCCGAGGGCCCCCAGGCCTCATCCAGTCCGCACTGTTGTTACGAAGGAGTCAGATGGGAAATTGTGTAAACAGAGTGACGCAGAGGCCATTCCTGCTTAGTGACCTGGACCAGGAAGACCTATTTTTAGAAACTGCTGCAAGCCATCATGCCCTTGGACAGAAGGCAGACCGAACACTATTGCTATTTTTGAACACTACTGTGCACTGGGGTTGTGTTCAAAAATGTTTGTGAAAGAGCTCCGAGAAGACAAAAATCATCTCCAGTCTCTATTTAAGGTTGAAAATCTGAATTTTGAATTTCACTTACACACCACGGCCAAAAAGAGGCATGGAGCTAGTCTTTCATCTCGAGGAATAACCATGGAATCGCTCAAATTGACACTGATCCCATCATTTGAGGTTCAGTGTGGGCCAAAGAGACAAAAAAAGATCCACAGGAATGACTTCACAGCCAGAGGAAGTCTGCAGCGCGTCTCCCAGCAGCGCAGGCTGTGTGCTTCAGGGGACGTTAGAATCACTTGGCCAGTTCGCTACAAAAACAGGCTCCCCCCCTGCCCCAGACAGTCTGATCTGGGGGATGCAGGGATTTGCATGTTAAACAGGCACCACAGCTGATTTTGATGCAAGTTGTTTAAATGTGTTTCACACATTGAGGAATTGTTATGGGAAGATGACATGATACATGAAAGATGATGAAGAACGAGAGGGGAGAATCATCACATAAAACAGAAACACACCAAATTATCAGTTCCTTGCACCGAGGAAGGAAAAGCCATAAGATGAAAGGAAAGAGCCTGGCCTTGGAGTTGTCACAGGGGCCCTAACACGGCTGACTTGTGTGTAAGCAAGCTTGGCTTCTCTTCCTAATTCTGTGTCTCTGGTCCTGGAATTTAGGTGGTAAAAATTCACCTGCAATACAGGAGACCCTGGTTCAGTCTCTGGGTTGGGAAGATCCCCTGGAGAAGGGAGCAGCAACCCACTCCAGTATTCTTGCCTGGAGAATTCCAGGGACAGACCATGGGGTTGTAAAGAGTCAGACACAAGTGACTTTCACACTCATTTCCATTTCTGGGTGCCTCGACTTCCATAAAGCAGGCAGCAGTTTCTCCAGAAAGATCCCTCGGGGGGTCAGGAAAGGTGCTTTGTCAGTGACCTCTGACCCCCACCATCCTAAAATTCTCTTTCATCTACAGTCAGCAGCAGGTGACCTTTTCCCCTTGCTTTCTTCTTCTGACAAATTCGATTTCAGTCCGGTTTGGGTTTAACTTTCACTGGTGGGAAACATAAGCCCATCCCTGCTCCCTGAATCACGCTCTCTTGCCACATTTTCTGGACTCTGGGGCAGGGAAATTGGGCGAGATGTAAGGAAGAAAGCACTTCTCTTAGTGAAGGATGCCTCCTCTCACAGGCACTGGTTTCACTGGCTGACTGAAGGGAGGCGCGGCAAGCCCACGGCCCACGTTTTTCCTTCACACGTATGGTCTTTATTATCCCAGCCTTCATACAAAGCAACAATGATCGTCTTCACTTCCCAAAGGAAACAAAAGGAAAGCAGGGGGCGAAGGCAATGGGCCCAGCCCTCCCAGTAAGGGGCAGGCTGCTGACCAAGTCCTGCTCGATTGGCAGCCAGTGCCCATAACCACTGCACAGCACTGCCGTGGAACAGGGGACTGAAAAAGGAGTCCCAGCCTCCAAATGACAGGTGACAGCAGAGGCCCTGACCCTGGTGAGGCTTCACTGGGGACCTAGGAAGCGTCACCAAAGTTGGGCTCCCAGGACCTAACCCCAAGGGAGGGCTAGAGAGCTACCTCACCCAGAGAAGCACGGACTGGGGGTGCACGCAAAGGGAGGAGGGAGCCGGTCAATCTCATTTTCCAGAGGGGAGAAAGCCTTCAAACAGGATCCTTCTTTGGTGAAAGGTGTGGTCAGTTTGGTGATGAGACTCTTGACCATAAGGGAACAGGGGTGGCAGCAAGAAGGAAGGAGCTCAGCCTGCCCACTGCAGTGAACTCTTTTCTTTTTTTTTTTCCTCAATTTAAGCATGCATGTGTAGGTGCTAAGTTGATTCAGTTGTGTCCAATTCTTTGTGACGCTATGGACCATAGCCCACCAAGCTCCTCCGTCCATGAGATTCTCAAGGCAAGAATACCGGAGTGGGTTGCCATGCCCTTCTCCAGAGGATCTTCCTGACCCAGGATCAAACCTGCATTGGCAGGCGGGTTCTTTACCACTAGCGCCGCCTGGGAAGCCCTTTCTTTAAGCACAGAGGTTTATTGGGTCACACAACCAAAAGGCTAGGCCCTGACTAGATCAGGGCTTCCCAGGTGACTCAGTGGTAAAGATTCCACCTGCCAAGCAGGAGATGCCAGTTCAACCCCTGGGTGGGGAAGATCCTCTGGACAGGGAAATGGCAACCCACTCTGGTATTCTTGCCTGGAAAATACTATGGACAGAGGAGCTTGGCAGGCTACAGTCCATGGGGTTGCAGAGTCAGACACGACTGAAATGACTAAACAGCAGCAGCAGCAGCAGCAGCTGACTGGATCGGTCTGGATCCAAGGCTCAAATAAAGTCATGAGGAATCCATCTGCATCCTTGTTTCGGGGTCCCTCTGAGTCGCCTTGACTCCCAGATCGTGAGTCACCATGGAATGGTAAAGGTGGTTCACGGCTGGCAAGCTTGCAGCTGACCAGCTTTAAAAACCTCAGCTGGGGACTCCTCTGGCAGTCCAGGGATTAAGACTCCACCCTTCCATTGCAGTGGGCACAGGTTTGATCCCTGGTCTGGGAACTAAGATCCGGCTTGCTGTGAGGTATGGCAAAAAAAAGAAAAAAGAAACCCTCAGTTGAGAGAGAGTACACACCCTCTCCAGTGACAAGATCCATAACAGTCAATGTTTATACAGCAGCTTACGACACCAGTGAGGGAGAGATTGCTGTTACATCCATTTTACTGATAATAAAACTATGTCAGAGGTTAAGGCACTCGACCAGCAACTGCTAAAGCTGGGATCCAAAGTCCAGCAACCTGGCTCAGAGGCTGTGCTCGCATCCATCCACTGGGCCGCACAGCTGCTACTGGGCACATTTTTGTTTTCATTGGGTATGTTTTCCTCCACAAACATTCACTGAGTACATATCATGTGCCAAGGACCATTCCAGGCACTGGGGATACCACAAAGAACAAAATCTCTGCCATTGAGAAGTTTATCATCCAATGAGAGGAAACGAAATGAGTAACTTTATGAGTCTATGTCTCATAAATGAAAATAAAAAGGGTTGGAGACATGTAGGAAGAAAGCTGCAGTTTGTTTCTTTTTCTGTGCCATGCAGCATGCAGGATCTTAGTTCCCCGACCAAGGATTGAACCCATACCTGCTGCAGTAGAAGTGCAAGTCTTAACCACTGGAATACTAGGTAAGTCCCCTTTTTAAATAATTTAATGTAATTTGGGGGCTGCAGCTGCAATTTTTAACTGGCTGTACAGGGGAGGCTGACATTTGAGCAAATACCTAAAGGAAGCAAGGGAACAAGTCAAAGGGTAAAACTGATTAAAATAACTTTTTTTTAACTAATTTTTTTTTAATGTAAATAATACTCAGCCACTAGTGAAAAACAATGGTTCTCTTTCATCTTTTGCTCCTTTAAAGTCATGAGGGTGAAGAATGGAAGGTTACAAAAACATCTCACTCCAGGGACAGCTCCACGAAAGGGGATTTTCCATGTCAAAGGATTTGTCGACCTCACTCATTTATAATCAATAAATACCAATGGCTGATTCCCAAGAGACACCTTTAAGGAAAGATTCCAAAAATCCTTTCAAAATAGATAGCCAATGGGAGTTTGCTGTACGACACAGGGAACCCAAAGCTGGTGCTCTGTGACAACCTAGAAGGGTGGGAGGCGAGGGAGGTGGGAGGGGGGTAGAAGAGGGAGGGGACGTATGGATACCTGTGGCAGGTTCATGCTGATATATGGCAGAAACCATCACAATGTTGTAAGGTAATTATCCTACAATCAAAAATAAAATATTTTTTTAAAAGGCCAGTGTCACAGTCTTCACGAAAACAATGTAGCAACCCTCCCATATATAAACCATAAACACACTGATCAAGCAACCATCCCAGGGATAATTTCACACATCCTGTTTGCTAAACCAACACAGCATCAGACAGGAGTTTGACAGCATAATGTGGGGGGAGTGGAGAAATGGCATCTTTCAAATGCACCGATGAACAGACAATCTGGCAGCAAGTGGAAAGAGTGACGGGGGGCTCTAGATCAGTGGGCCGCAGAACAAAAAGTGTTAGTGACAGAAGCAGAAGCAGAGTAAGGCTGGTCTTACGGCCCTTTACTAAGGACACACTAGGCTCCTCAAAACTGCCACATGCTAGGTAGGATGCCAGAGATTTAACAGGACCGTGAGAAGACAGGTGGCTCAGTCGTGTCCGACTCTTTGCAACCCCATGGACTGTAGCCTCTGTCCATGGGGATTCTCCAGGCAAGAATATTGGAGTGGGTAGCCATTCCCTTCTCCAGGAGATTTTCCCGACCCAGGGATCGAACCTGGGTCTCTTGCATTGCAGGCAGGTTCTTTAACATCTGAGCCACCAGGGAAGTCTTATAGAAGAAAGAACCTTAGGGGTCATGTCTAGCCAGACAGACCCAGGGGTTCCCAGCCTTTGAAAGCTAATCACCTGCGTGGGGTTTTTAGTGTTTCTAAACCTGTGCTTTAAACCTCTTGCCAGGACCTTACTAGACCACGTGTGATCTTGAAGCACATATTATAATTAAATAAGACATAACATTATTTAATTCCTTAGCATTTGGGCCTCCCTGATGACGCTAGTGGTAAAGAATCTGTCTGCCAATGCAGGAGACATTAGAGACATGGGTTTGATCCCTGAGTTGGGAAGACCCACTGGAGGAGGGCATGGCAACCCACTCAAATATTCTTGCCTGGAGAATCCCATGGACGGAGAAGCCTAGTAGGCTTCAGTCCATAGAGTTGGACGTGACCGAATCAACTGAGCACGTATGCACAAGACATAACAGGTTTCTAACAGTGGAATTATCCCGAACAGGACAAAACTGCCAGGATCCTCAAAGCTCGGATGTACCATTAAGGACACGTGTGGTGACTGGCTTTCAACAACTCCTTCTAGAAACCATTTCTCTATCCCTGGGTCCCAAGAAATGGGGGACTGATGCTAAGACTATACCAAGTGTGATTTTTTTTTTTAATTTTTATTTAATTTTTAAACTTTACATAATTGTATTAGTTTTGCCAAATATCAAAATGAATCCACCACAGGTATATATGTGTTCCCCATCCTGAACCCTCCTCCCTCCTCCCTCCCCATACCATCCCTCTGGGTCGTCCCAGTGCACTAGCCCCAAGCGTCCAGTATCGTGCATCGAACCTGGACTGGCATCTCGTTTCATACATGATATTTTACATGTTTCAATGCCATTCTCCCAAATCTTCCCACCCTCTCCCTCTCCCACAGAGTCCATAAGACTGTTCTATACATCACTGTCTCTTTTGCTGTCTCGTTCACAGGGTTATTGTTACCATCTTTCTAAATTCCATATATATGCGTTAGTATACTGTATTGGTGTTTTTCCTTCTGGCTTACTTCACTCTGTATAATAGGCTCCAGTTTCATCCACCTCATTAGAACTGATTCAAATGTATTCTTTTTAATGGCTGAGTAATACTCCATTGTGTATATGTACCACTGCTTTCTTATCTATTCATCTGCTGATGGGCATCTAGGTTGCTTCCATGTCCTGGCTATTATAAACAGTGCTGCGATGAACATTGGGGTACACATGTCTCTTTCTCTTCTGGTTTCCTCAGTGTGTATGCCTAGCAGTGGGATTGCTGGATCATAAGGCAGTTCTATTTCCAGTTTTTTAAGGAATCTCCACACTGTTCTCCATAGTGGCTGTACTAGTTTGCATTCCCACCAACAGTGTAAGAGGGTTCCCTTTTCTCCACACCCTCTCCAGCATTTATTATTTGTAGACTTTTGGATCGCAGCCATTCTGACTGGTGTGAAATGGTACCTCATAGTGGTTTTGATTTGCATTTCTCTGATAATGAGTGATGTTGAGCATCTTTTCATGTGTTTGTTAGCCATCTGTATGTCTTCTTTGGAGAAATGTCTATTTAGTTCTTTGGCCCATTTTTTGATTGGGTCATTTATTTTTCTGGAGTTGAGCTGTAGGAGTTGCTTGTATATTTTTGAGATTAGTTGTTTGTCAGTTGCTTCATTTGCTATTATTTTCTCCCATTCTGAAGGCTGTCTTTTCACCTTGCTAATAGTTTCCTTTGATGTGCAGAAGCTTTTAAGGTTAATTAGGTCCCATTTGTTTATTTTTGCTTTTATTTCCAATATTCTGGGAGGCGGGTCATAGAGGATCCTGCTGTGATGTAAGTCAGAGAGTGTTTTGCCTATGTTCTCCTCTAGGAGTTTTACAGTTTCTGGTCTTACGTTTAGATCTTTAATCCATTTTGAGTTTATTTTTGTGTATGGTGTTAGAAAGTGTTCTAGTTTCATTCTTTTACAAGTGGTTGACCAGATTTCCCAGCACCACTTGTTAAAGAGATTGTCTTTAATCCATTGTATATTCTTGACTCTTTTGTCAAAGATAAGGTGTCCATATGTGCGTGGATTTATCTCTGGGCTTTCTATTTTGTTCCATTGATCTATATTTCTGTCTTTGTGCCAGTACCATACTGTCTTGATAACTGTGGCTTTGTAGTAGAGCCTGAAGTCAGGTAGGTTGATTCCTCCAGTTCCATTCTTCTTTCTCAGGATCGCTTTGGCTATTCAAGGTTTTTTGTATTTCCATACAAATTGTGAAATTATTTGTTCTAGCTCTGTGAAGAATACTGTTGGTAGCTTGATAGGGATTGCATTGAATCTATAAATTGCTTTGGGTAGTATACTCATTTTCACTATATTGATTCTTCCAATCCATGAACATGGTATATTTCTCCATCTATTAGTGTCCTCTTTGATTTCTTTCACCAGTGTTTTATAGTTTTCTATATATAGATCTTTAGTTTCTTTAGGTAGATATATTCCCAAGTATTTTATTCTTTCCGTTGCAATGGTGAATGGAATTGTTTCCTTAATTTCTCTTTCTGTTTTCTCATTATTAGTGTATAGGAATGCAAGGGATTTCTGTGTGTTGATTTTATATCCTGCAACTTTACTATAGTCATTGATTAGTTCTAGTTCAAGTGTGATTTTTAAAAACCAGGGATGGATGAAATCAATAAAACAAGCTCAAGTGCTTGTTTCACTGAGGGTTTCTTTTCTTTTTTAAGAACTTTATTATTGGAGTATAATTGCTTTACAATGTTGCGTTAGTTTCTGCTGTACAACTAAAAGAATCAGCTGTATGTATACATATATTCTCTCCCTCTTTAGCCTCCCTCCTACCCCTCCTCCCATCCCACCCCTCTAGGTCATCACAGGGCACCATCTCTAGGGACCTCTAGATGTTGTCTTTGCATTGTACACCTCATTAGATAGAATAAGTTTGATGGCGTCAAGCCATCTTTCTTTCTCAGTTGGTTTCTTGGGGGCACCATCCAGAAATGGGATATAGAGTGAACACAGCAACTGCAGTGTGATGGCTATGGTGCCACCCACTCAAAACAGTGGCCCCAACACCTGCCAGTAAAAATGAGCTCCCGGGGCGATGGCACGTGATAACAGCTTGGGCCACAGGTGTTCTCTGGAGGGCCAGACAAGTGTGCCCCTGCCCATGCCCACGTGTCACTTGATGAGCTTTTTAAGAAGCGATAGTGAGAAACAGATCCCATAGAAATGCAACAGCAAGAGCCACTGCTGGAGCAGCCATGCCCTGCAGGCCTCTCTGGGTCCTGGGAGGTCCAGAGACCTCAGCAGGTCTCTGTTTTTGCACCGTGTTGTTGTTCAGTCGCTAAGTCATGTCCGACTCTTTGTGATCTCAGGGACTGCAGCACACCAGGCTTTCCTGTCCTTCACTATCCCCTGGAGTTTGCTCCAACTTCCATCCATTGAGTCGGTGATGCCATCCAACCATCTCATCCTTTGTCGCCCCCTTTGCTGCCCCCATTCTTGAGGCTCTGCTCTACTTGCTGCCCTTCTCGATTTACTTTTTTTCTTTTTTTGAATCACACTTGTTACGTTTTACGTCTGGCATTGTTATTATTATTATTTGGCTGTGCTGGGTCTTAGGTGTGGCATGCGGGCTTCTCTTTCGTTGTGGCACGTGGGCTTAGTTGCTCTGTGCAGCATGTGGAATCTTAGCTCCCTGACCAGGGATTGAACCTGAATCCTCTGCACCGGAAGCCAGATTTTTAACCACTGGACCCCCAGAGAGTCCGTTGATTTGCCTTGTTGATTCTCCTGCTGCTGCTATTCTCATGACCCCTTCATATCTGCGTATCTTTCTTCTCCCTCTCAGTTTCTAGCCATTCATTGTTTCTCTTTATTGCTTTGACTTACAGCTTAAACCAGTGGTTCTCAAACTTTACTGCCTATTAGAATCACGAGGGCAGCTATGAAAATGTCCAACACCAAGCTACCCTCTCTTATCAATTAACTTAGAATCTTTGGGGGAGCCAGGCATCAGTTCTTTTGGTATTAACTTCTTAGGTAATTTTAATGTGTAGTCAAGTTTGAGATGGACTATTTAAGCCATTTTTTTTGTTTTGCTTTTTGGTCATGCTGCCCATCCTTTGGGATCTTAGTTCCCTGACCAGGGATTGAACTCAAGCCCCCTCCATTAGAAGCACAGACTCTTAACTACTGGACCACCAGAGAAGTCCCAACTTTAAGCCATTCTGATGCAAGGATGCAGAACTACAAATTGGCTCATATTCTAAATCAGCATCATCCAAACTTATTTGTGCTAACTAATGTGCCCACATTTAGAACTGGGAGAAAGGATTTCCACCATAACTTTTGTGTGATCTCAGCCTGAGACTTCATACCCTTTACAAAGGCTCAAACAGATACTTGAGTGCCAGTCATTACTGGTTGGGCATGGAGGGGTGACTCCTGCTTGGAATACATTTGTCAGAAGTAAGACCATGTTATCCCAGGAATGAAACATGGTCTTTTACCATCAAACCCCCTTCATAGGGAACCATACAGCATTCCTTTGTACATGGCTAGTGTTCAGTGCATAGCCTGTGAGCATATGTAACCCAATGAATAAAAATAGCAATTATCATTATGTGCCACAAGAAAAATGTCCCTTTTCTCATTACAGTAAGGGAGTCTTATTGCATACCTCTCAGGAAACCTAATAATGTGTTACATGAATTTTCCACGGAAAGGAACAACTGGTTAGGAAATCAAATACTAGATTTCTAGACAGTGACATTCAAACCTAAGACTCCAGGCAAGCCAAAAACTGCTCTGAGTCTGGTCCCAGCAGGATTGAAATACCTCCTCAAAGCATACTGAGCAAATTCCCATGATGCCAGGCCTCCTGGAAAAGTTTCTGGGGGTCGAAGGCCACTGCAGCTGCCTCCTTCCCATCTTCTCAACCACTTGCTCAAGTGGAAAAAATGCTTAGAGGGTAAGTTACCACAGTTCTCAATTCTCCTGACTCCGCCTCTGGGGAACCCTAGTCCTGGGTCCTCTGAGGGGATGCAAACTGTACTGCGGTTTGGGGTTTGTGTTCATGTCCCAGGTATCTGCAGCCCTTGCCCAAGTGAAAAAGCGCAGAGAGTAGAAGAGCGAAAGGACAAGTAAAGTATGGGATCGGGCAGCAAGGTGAGAGGGTCATCGCAAGGGTTGGAGAGGCAGGGAGGCTGGAGCTGCGTATAAGAAGCTCAGAGCTGTCCCTACTGCCCAGGGATGTCCTCAGGAGGCACCGGTTCTTGCAATCCCCCACCTCCACAGAAGACTCAGCCACAGAGCACAGCATGAGGCCCCCTTTTATATCCTGAGAGACAATTCTTGGAACTTACAAGGGAGGAGGGAATGGCAAACCACTCCAGTATTCTCACCTGGGAAATCCCATGGACAGAGGTGTTCATGGGGTCTCAAAGAGCTGGACACGACTGAGCAACTAACACAGGCACAAGGGACAAAAATCTTTCTCATGTGGCTTCTGGGTCCAGGTGAGATAGAAGAGGCCATATTTGTTGTCGCCGAGTGCCTGGAGCTTTAAGAACAATTTTGCAACTGTCTATCAAAAGAGTACTGTTCCTGGGCATCCCTGGTTCCAGGGGTAAAGAATCTGCCTCCCAAGGCAGGGAACACAGGCTTGATCCCTGGGTCTGGGAAGATCCCACACGCCTTGGAACAGCTAAGCTCGTGTGCCGAAACAAGAGAAGCCACCACGATAAGGAACCCACACGCCGCAACTAGAGAGCAGCCCTGCTCGCCACAACTAGAGAAAACCTGCTTGCAGCAATGAAGACCCAGTGTGGCCAAAAAATAAGTAAATAAATAAGTCAGTTAATTAATTTTTTAAAAAAGATTATTGTTCCGTTTCTACTTGTCCTCAACTCCTGCCTGTCCACCCGAGAGTTATCTTTTGACATCATGATTTTCCCTAAAGGTCACATCTTGTGCTCAAAAACACTACCTTTTCAAATTACTCAGCCTGTGCTACATACATGTGCCCATATAACCTAGCCATTTTTAAATTTCATACACCAGGAGATGAAAGACACTTGTCTCAGAGCTCCCTCCAGCAGTCTGAGGGTCCTCTTCCGTATTCAGCCTCCCACCAAGGAGCTCTGATGTGTTTCAGAATCAGAATGATTCCTACTCAAGTTCTCCAGAGAATATGGTCTTTTTCTCTGAATTCTCATTCCAAACTTGGGCCTTGTTGGTACTGTCTTTCAAACTACATTTCCTCTGAGCAAAAAGGGTATAATCAGAAATTTAAAATCCCTATGCCCTCATTTACACAAGCAAGTCAAATTAGTGCATTAAATAGGACAATCATAAGAAAATGCTTCCCTAGTGGCTCAGACAGTAAAGAATCTGCCTGCAATGCAAGAGCCCCAGGTTTGATTCCTGGGTTGGGAAGAGCCCCTGGAGAAGAGAATGGCAACCCACTCCAGTATTCTTGCCTGGAGAATTCCATGGACAGAGGAGCCTGGCGAGCTACAGTCCACGGGGTTGAAAAGAGTTGGACACGACTCAGTGACTGACACACACAGGGAAATGCAGTCGGGGATTTCTCAGGTGGTCCACTGGTTGAGGATCCACCTGCCGATGTGGGTTGACCCTGGAAGACTCCATATTACCCAGAACAACTAAGACCATTCACCACAACTATTGACCCTGTGCTTCAGAGCCTGGGAGCCACAATTAGTGAAGCCCACGTGCCTAGAGACTGCTCTGCAACAAGAGAAACCACCGCAATGAGAAACCAGGGCAGCCAAAAATAAATAAATAAATAAATAAATAAATTTACCAAAAAAAACCCCAGAAACTTAATCTCAGAGGGATTGATCTGAGCTCTCGGTACCATGACCAGTACACAGCAGAGCTGCGATTGGAATCCCCATGACATGGACTTCTCTTTCCGAACTGTTTGTCATCTCTTATCTGAGAACTGGCAGCTTGAGGCGGCACAGGCTGGTTTAAAGACAGCTAATATATAAGAAAAAAAGCACACAACAGATGTTTTTCATGCTCTGGGAAAGTTTCCACCCTCTCTTCAGACTGTGTTGCTTTAAAAATAGGGATTTACATTTCAATTTGCTTTTCAAAGCTCTTAATGAACTATTTCTTTAAATTGTTTTGGTTTCAAAAAGATGTTAGGTGGTTAAGCAAAGTAAGACTAAGATGCTTTAAGAATATAGCCACTTTTTTAAGGGAAAAGAGTAAGGCAGGTGTGGGGGCAGGTAGGTGGCAAAAATGTGTGCAGAACATGAGGAGGGGATAGTGATAATATGGAAGAAAGTGTTTCTTTCTTTCTTTTTAAATAAAATGTAACCATGAGTTGGAAAAGGAACTGATTTGCAAAAATTCCTTTTTTAATGAATAGTTATTGGAACTAATTTTGTATTCTTTAGGAGGACCTTTAAAGCATGGCGCTCATTACCAGATTCTTCTTACAAGATCACTGACTTGCAAATCCTTGGCGAGTTACAGTCTCACAACTCAATCCAGACATAAAAAGGTCATGGAAACCTGACACGGAGGTAGCAGGTGTGGGAGCCACCCATCCCATTCCATTCCAATTAAGTCATCCGCCCGGTTATAAAAAGAATTATGCTGCTAACCCTCAGAAATGTGGGATGGTCTGCTCTGGGAAGCGTGGGCCGAGGGTGGTGGTGAACTTAATTTCATCACCATTTTTTGTTCAGATGGAGGGAGCAGCTGTAAGGCAACAAATAGTTTTATTTCCAGAGGCTAATGGAGAGCCTCTAGCCAGCAGGGTGCACAGAGCAGTGAGACGCATTTCCTCTGAACTACCCAGGAAGTTCAAGGTCAGTGGGGAATCTAGTTTTTCCTAGATGAGTTAAAAATCAGTTTATTTGGTTTTTCTGGGTTTGTTTTCGCCTGTTTTTTGTTTTTGTTTTTGTTTTTTTTAATTTTCAACTTTTTTTTTTTTTAACCCTCAAAGGCTTTTATTTTACTTTTTATCTTTTGGTGGTGCCAAATGGCATCTTAATGCCCTGACCAGGGATCAAACCTGTGGCCTTGCATTGGCAGTGAGGAGCCTTAACCATTGGACCACCAGGGAAGTCCCACTGCCTGTTTTTTAAGCATCACAAATATTTCCAAGGCAAAAGGCAGCTGGGTGAAAAGCACTAGCTCACTGCTTGAGATGCCAAAAGCTCCAAAACCTACTCCTCAGAGACCTCCATGTTCCTTTAGGCTACTTGCATGTGGCCTTGGGCAAGTCCCTACACATCTTTGGAAGCAGTTCCATTATGTCTACCTCCTGGCAGCGCTGTGGGCTGAAAGGGACAAGACCCAGATTTTCCCCCTGCCCCTGCTAATTCTGATGATTCGATTCAGGACATGAATCTGAGTCCAAACACAGGGCAAGTCACGAAGCCTGGGAGTACTTGTATTTTAGACAAATGACTATTGTTTGCTTGTGTTTTACAAAGTCACCCTCCTTTCTCCTCAATCTCACTTTTCCGTAAAATGTGATCTTCTTCTACTACTCCTTCTTCTCCTCAAACATATATATTCAGTCAAATAAAAAATCAACAGTCCCAGGAGTTCCCTGGCCCAGGTTCAATCCCTGGTCAGGGAACTGAGATCCCACAGGTCACATGGTGCATATAAAAAGTTCCCTTCTAACATGTAAACTAATCAGTTCAGTTCAGTTCAGTCACTCAGTCGTGTCTAACTCTTGGTGATCCCATGGACTGCAGCACGCCAGGCTTCCCTGTCTATCACCAACTCCCAGAGCTTACTCAAACTCATGTCCATTGAGTTGGTGATACCATCCAACCATCTCATCCTCTGTTGGCTCCTTCCCAGCATCAGGGTCTTTTCTAAGGTGTCAGTTCTTTGCATCAGGTGGCCAAAGTATTGGAATTTCAGCTTCAGCATCAGTCCTTCCAATGAACATTCAGGACTGATTTCCTTTAGGATGGATTGGTTGGATCTCCTTGCAGTCCAAGGGACTCTCAAGAGTCTTCTCCAACACCACAGTTCAAAAGCATCAATTCTTCGGTGCTCAGCTTTCTTTATATTCCAACTCTCATATCCATATGTGACTACTTGAAAAACCATAGCTTTGACTAGACGGACCTTTGTTGGTAGAGTAATGTAAGCTCATAGACTAAACGAATGGGAAGGGGAGAAGCTATTCCAAATTTGCAGGGATAGCAGGAAGATTCAGGAGTGAGATTTCATTTTAAAGGGGGCTCACTATTCTCCCACCCTCTGTCTACCGTTCCAAATCATACATGCTGCCTCCTATGCCCAGAAAGGCCACTTCCCCATACATCCTTCCCATTCAATGGAACCACTGCTGCTGCTAAGTCGCTTTAGTCGTGTCCAACTCTGTGCGACCCCATGGACGGCAGCCCACCAGGCTCCCCTGTCCCTGGGATTCTCCAGGCAAGAACACTGGAGTGGGTTGCCATTTGCTTCTCCAATGCATGAAAGTGAAAAGTGAAAGTGAAGTCGCTCAGTCGTGTCCGACTCCCAGCGACCCCATGGACTGCAGCCTACTGGCTCCTCCGTCCATGGGATTTTCCAGGCAAGAGTACTGGTGTGGGGTGCCATTGCCTTCTCGTGAATGGAACCACTAATCGTGTGCTATGTTCTAGACAGTAAAATGGGCTTCTTGTAACAGGCAATTTATTGCAATACAGAAACAGACTCACAGACTTAGAGGATGAACTTATGGTTGTCAGGAGGGAAGAATGGGGAGAAGGAAAGTTAGGGACTTTGGGATGGACCACTACACACTGCTGTATTTAAAATGGATAACCAACAAGGGATTATCCATGGATAACCAACAAGAGATAGCACAGGGAACTCGGTTCAATGTTATGTGGCAGTCTGGATGAATGAGGAGTTTGGAGGAGAATGGATACATGTATATTTATGACTGAGTCTCTCTGCTGTCCACCTGTACTATCATAACATTGCTAATCAGCTATACTCCAATACAAAATAAAAAGTTTAATAATAATTTTAAAAAAGACATTGCTGCTGCTGCTGCTGCTAAGTCGCTTCAGTCGTGTCTGACTCTGTGCGACCCCATAGATGGCAGCCCACCAGGCTCCCCCATCCCTGGGATTCTCCAGGCAAGAACACTGGAGTAGGTTGCCATTTCCTTCTCCAAAAAAGACATTGGGAGGCAGCAAAAATATATATATATAAAAAGAGGCAATTTATTTCACAAATACACAATTTCTTTTCAAGTGTTCATTCTTCAATCACCAACACTATATAGTGAATGTACATATTTCTCACTTAATTCTCACTACAATCCTTTGAGGTGAGAATCAAATGAATTAAATGACTTGTTTTCCAGGCAGCATCAAGCCTGCGTCACCATCTCACGTGTCCTTTCTCCTAGAAAGGATGCATTCTACTTCCCAATGGCTTACATGAGCCTTGCAAAAAAATTATAAAACGTTTACCATGAAAAATACCCCCAAAACTTTTCTTTGCCAAACCAACCATGGATACCAAACTTAGGAGTAGGATAATATTTGGCAAAGTTAGCACCTTAATGCAGAAGTTTGGGAGGTTGGATTTGCCAAGAAAAACGGGGGTTGGGGGACATTCTACTGAGGTTACAAATCCACTGGTTACAAGGCCTTTCTAAGGATCTGATTCAGGACAGGAATCAGAGTTCCAACTCAGGGTGAAAACACGAGATTAGATGCATCCCCAGCAGTTAACCTTAACAGTTTGTTCTGAAAGGGAAATGTAGCCTCCGATTTTTTAAATTTAAAATGTAGGTGATCTGCAAACAGCAGTGAGTACTCCCTGTGCTGAAAGCACCTTGCATCTCTCCAGGGGTTTAAATGAAACTGGAAGACTCCTTCTTCTGTCTTTGCTTTCCATTCATTCTAAACGTTAGTGGCTCTAGGACGTGCATCACACCTATCTGCCAAATAAAGTCTCCGTTGGTTTTAGAGAGGGTCTTGAGTACTGACTCTTATTTACGTACCTGTCTGCTTTCCTAATTTACATCCTTTGTACTGTCCTTCCTTCTTCAGTTTCCCTTCAACTGTTTGTTTTCCTTTTCGAAGGTCTTTTCTTTGGCTCACTTCACATTGCATCATTTCTTCTCCATTTATCCACCACTAGCTGCAGACCTCTGTGTACTCAGCAGCAGACACATTCTCTGTCCTAGAACATCTGTGTCACCCCGTCACTCCCTCCTCCCAGAGGACTAAACCCTGGCTTCTTTATGGGTCAGCAGATCTCCTAAGGCCATTGACCCACAACTCACTTGAAACTCTGCATTTCTCTTGTCACTGTAGCCTTTTAAGAAGGTGTTTTTACTTTTGATTGTTTCTGGTCACTGGGTAAGACACTCTCAAAACTTATATAAACATCACTACCCTGATCTGCATTCTTGACATATTTATGATAGATGAGGAAGCCTGCCAACCTGAGGTGTTGCCCTTGTCCACCCAAAACTAACTTTAAGAGAAAAGGAGGTAGGTAGAGATGGAAATGCCGATAAATATACATTTTCACTTACACAAATGATTTCTCCAGGAAACAGATTCCCTGATCACGTTTCCTGGAAGCCATATAGATCTTTTTTCAAAAATACAAAGATCACTTAGGAAAAAAAGGAAAGCTAGTCAATAAAATGGGCTTCCTGGGTAGCTCAAATGGTAAAGAATCTGTCTGCAATGCCGGAGGCCTGGATTCGATCCCTATGTTGGGAGGATCCCCTGGAGAAGGAAATAGCAACCCACTCCAGTATTCTTGCCTGGAGAATTCCATGGACAGAGGAGACTGGTGAGCTACAATCCATGGGATTGTAGAGTCAGACACAAGTAAATGAAATATCACAAGTTTCTCTGTCAGAATCAAGTGAGACGAGATGACATTTCTGGACATGACATGTGCCAAGATATAAAGGTAAGACCTCAGGAAAGCAACAGCTCTACTAAATACAAAGCCAGATTAATCCAGAGTATAAGGGCGTCTACCCAGTTCTCTGCAATGTAGGGGCGGAATGTCCATCCACGTCTACTAGAGCACATTCATAAATCCCCATCTCTATGTATGTGCTTCCTTGAGAGCTCAGTTGGTAAAGATGTATGAGGAGTAAAGACTACCTTCTTTCGGAGAGTTCAACTTTAAAAACCAACACATAATAGATGAGATAAGACATATTCAAAAGGCATCTTAGAGACAAAATGTTTCCCACAGCAAAAGCACAGAGTGCAAGGACTCTTTAGTAACCTTATCGATCCCATTAACATATCTAAAGAAAGAATGTGTCAATCAGAAAGGGGATTCGGAGCGGAGGGCAGAGAAGTCATGAGATGGGAGAAGAGCGCTTTGGCAGAATGCTTCCCTGCTGTCCAGAGGGGAAAGGGCCCTGATTCAGCAGCTCGGGCATCTGGCCCGCATGGCAGATGCGTTCCTCGTGGAAAGATGGGCCACCTGGCCAACAGCGGGGAGGCCAGCACATTCTGGCGCCTCAGACCCACTCTTCAGCCTGAGATCAGCATGCAACCTCCTGACCTAGTTATGGTCAGACTTCCTATTTCATTTTCCTGTGGTGATAAAGTATACTGATTCTTGGTCACCTTGGGATATTTATTCCACTTAGAGTTGTGTTCTTCAAAATGAGCTAATGTGTTGACATTCTGGTGTATGTCTTTCAGTGATGTGAATTAACATTCCTAAATTCCACGAGAGGGTGAGGGTGGGCTTCTTGATAACCAGGCACCCAGCATGTTCGGTAATAGGACAATAATCCATATCACCGCTGGCCTCTAACCTAATTCAGAAGAATAATGAGCAAACAGTGCACATTTTCTATGTACTTAGATTTTGTACATTAAATCTTCACAATTCCCTTGTGAGGCAGGAATTATTATTTCCTATTATTACTTTATAAAAGAGAGCCTGAGGTCACACAATTTGCAAACGACAAAGCCTGATTTCAATCCCACGACTGTCTGTTGCCTGTTCCACTAGACAAAATAATTCAAACCTCGTGTCACCATCAACTAGAAGGCATAACCGGAAGCCAGCATGACTACTGTTCACAGCAGGAAACAAGACAACCCTCTGCAGAGGTTAATCGATAACCAGAGTCCTGTCAAAACATTCTGAGTGTGGATTCCGCCATCAATCCTCAACAGATACATGCTAGGGCTCTCAAACTGGCTTTGGGTTCCAATGTCAAAGTGAGTTCAAGACTTTCAACACTCTCTGGACGTATGGAATAGGCCAATGGTTCTGAACCTTCCTACCCATCTATTTGAGAAATCGGCCACCGTGTTCGGAATGAATGCTTGCTTTACTCAAATACTGACCTACAAATAGTGCCTAGAGTTAGCCAAAAATAATAAAAATAATAGCAGCAGCATCTGTTGTTACCATGTAGAGTATTTCATTATGTTGCTCTAATCACTTTGTAAAGTAGCTATTTTAATCCCGATTTAAAAATAAGGAAACTGAATCTTCAACCAGGCTAAGTAATTTCCCAAGATCACATGGGTAGAAGATGACAGCCCTAGAATTTGAACCCAGGTCTGATCTGACCCTGGCGCCTATGCTTTGAGCCACGTTGCATCACTGTCCACCAGAGAAGCAAGGTCTAGTTAGAAGGCCCTGAAGAGAAACCAGACCCAGCCCAGCACACTGCAGAGAGTCACTGGAGCCTGGGGACACAGTGGGACCACACCCACAGCTGTTATTTTTTTGTGGTTGGGAAGAGCTGCTTTTCTCCTCAGCACAGCCTCAGACAGTGAACTTAGAGGAATAAATGAATGCAGGAGTGAATGGAACTCTAGGACAGCGGTCCCCAACCTTCCTGGAACCAGGGACCAATTTCGTGGAAGACAATTTTTCCATGGACCAGGGATGGAGAAATGGTTTGGGGATGATTCAAGTGCACTACATTTACTGTGCACTTTATTTCTAATCTGGGCTTCCCTTATAGCTTAGTTGGTAAAGAATCCGCCTGCAATGTGGAGACTCCGGTTAGATTCCTGGGTAGGGAAGATGTGCTGGAGAAGAGATAGGCTACCCTCTCCAGTATTCTTGGGCTTCTCTTGTGGCTCAGCTGGTAAAGAATCCACCTGCAATGCAAGAAACCTGGGTTCGAACCCTGGGTTGGGAAGATCCCCTGGAGAAAGGAAAGGCTACCCACTCCAGTATTCTGGCCTAGAGACTTCCATGGACTGTATAGTCCAAGAGGTTGCAAGGGGTTGGACACGACTGAGCGACTTTCACTTTCTTTCTAATCTTATGCCTCCACTGACTGTTCAGAAGCCCAGGGATTGTAGGCCTCTGACTTAAGAAACTATGTGAGGCCTGATGAGAAGACCAGCTTACTGTTGACATCTTAAAAATGGCATGGCTTGATTAATGACTCCTGAAGTTCCAGCCAACTTAAACATCCTTAAATATTATAACATTTAGTTGCCATGTGAGGTAGCCAAAACCTGATTAATGAAGAAATACCTAAATGTGTAAGCCCAGGACTTAGTAGGTCAGAGTAATAAGGCTCAAGTGGCCTGGCGAAGTGGGACCAGAGCATCTAGACTCCTCTGTGGCTCGTCCACTTACCAGCCTTCAGTGACCTGCTTAACCATCTTGCCTATACAATGAGGATAATGATAGCTATCTCACCAGATTCTGCACAGACTAAATGAACATAGTTATATATGTTAATGTAAAACATCTCCAGCAATGCTTGGTTTGACATAATGATTGCAAAAAATGTTTTAACTTCCTTCCACAGGTAATTCCCTCCACTAAGAGGTGTTCTCCTGGAGCTAGGAAGCTTCTAACTTTAAGGCATCATAAACCAATCACAAGGCAAACCTTTTCCAACAAAGGAATCACTATCACAACCAGAGAAACGAAACAAATCAAAGCAGGAATTCACTTGTTTTGATGACATCCTCTACCCCTGGGGGTAGGTCAGGTAAGTGGAATGCTCTCCAAGTCTCCAAGCCTGGGGCTGTCTCTGGTCCCACAGGGAGGCAACACCTCATAGAGCTCTGACCACATCGGGGATCAGGGTCACTTTCCATCAAGCCCAGAAATGTGGAAAGTACCGTGAACTCTGCCAAGCCAACACCTGCTGGGAAAACTAGGGTTTCACAAGACAGACATATCTAAAATGTCTTCACAGGCCACAAGATGGGCAAGAAAAAAGGAAAGTTATGTGGTGATGGTGGGGGTGAGGTACCATAAAATCCACACGGCGAGGTTTAAAGAATAGGCTCTTTACGGGAGGAGGAGGCGCAGGAGGAACCTGGCGCCCACCCGTCCTGCCTACCTGCGCACCACCAGCCGCAGAGTCTTGTAGGATCCTTTCACCAAGGAAACGGCCTCCCTCCGGGAGCTGCTCAGTGCCACCTCGTTGATGTTCACCACCTCGTCCCCAGCCCGAAGTCTGGAGCTCACCAGGTCCGCTTTGCCCCCTTCTTTGATCTGCTTAGAGAGAGGAGGATCCACAGGTGAGCAGCCTGTTTCCCGCAGAGCCCGCCCACTGCCTGTGGCCACGCCCACTCCCACCGTTTGCATCCAGAAGGCAGGGATGACCTCCTGTCTCCACACCTTCCAGCACCCAGAACCCAGCCAGCCACAGAGGGCATTCAGAAACAGAGTGAAGGGCTGAAAGAACTCGATTTCCACCCAAAAGCCACTCACGACCTCCATCTTCAGCACCCCCTCCAAGTCCCTCAAAGCAACTATTTTATTCCTTTAGAAGAAGTTGACTTCTTCTTACCTCATTTTTTTTTTGGGGGGGGGGTGTCTAAAATTAATAAATAATAAAAATAAATAAATAAAATAATAAAATAGCCCTCTTCTGCTATTTGGGGGCTTCCCAGGTGGGGCTAGTGGTAAAGAACCTGCCTGCCAATGCAAGAGATGTAAAAGACACAGGTTCCATCCCTGGGTGGGAAGATCCCCTGGAGGAGGAATAGCAACCCACCCCAGTATTCTTGCCTGGAGAATCCCATGAACAGAGGAGCCTGGAGGGCTACGGTCCATGGGGTCGCAAAGAGTCAGACACGACTGTAGTGACTTAGTGCACACACACAAAATTATAACTCACTGGATAAATAAGCGGTGGTGGATCCAGACAATGAAATATTATTTAGCACTAAAAAGAAATGAACTCACAAGCCATGAAAAGGCATGGAAGAACTTTCAATGCATGTTAATAAGTGAAAGAAGCCAATATCAAAAGGTTACGTGTGGGATGATTCTAACTCTATGACATTCTGGAAAAGACAAAATTATGGAAACAATAGATCAGTAGTTAGATAGACAGGCAGAATAGACAGAGCACATAGGATATTTAGAACGTGAAACTATTCTGTGTGATACTATAAAGTGGGATACATGACATTATACCCAAGACTGTACAACACCAAGAGTGAGTCCTAACATCAACTATGGACTTTGGGTGATAAGGATGTGTCATTGTAGGTTCATCACTCGTAACACATGTACCACTGTGACAAGGAGATTGGCAATGGGAGAGGTTATGCAAGCAATCAAGGAGGGGGGATACATGGAAGCTCTCTCTACTTTCTGCTCAACTTTGCTGTGAATTTTAAAACTGATGGAATTCTCCAGGCCAGAACACTGGAGTGGGTAGCCGTTCCCTTCTCCAGAAGATCTTCCCAACCCAGGGATGGAACCCAGGTCTCCCACATTGCAGGTAGATTCTTTACCAGCTGAGTTACCAGGGAAGCCCGAACAGAAAATTACCTCACTGCAGCCACTGAGTTAACACGTGTAGTGTTACTCAATCAGTTGTGTTTGACTCTCTTTGAGACCCCATGGACTGTAGCCCACCAGGTTACTCTGTCCATGGAATTCTCCAGGCAAGAATACTGCAGTGGGTTGCCATTCCCTTCTCCAGGGGATCTTCCCAACCCAGGGATCAAACCCAGGTCTCCTGCATTGCAGACAGACTCCTTACCATCTGAGCCACCAGGGAAGCATTTTTTATAAAATAAATGAAGTCTGCTAAGAATCCTAATTCATTCAACAAAGTGATTCAACATTTGCTTTATGCCAGAAGTTGTTCCAGGAGCTAAGGCTTTAACAGTGGGCAAAACATACAGAAACTCTTTCTCTTCTGGTGCTTAAGGCAGAGGCAGAAAGCAAACACTAAACAGAGTAAACAAGTAAATGATGTTAGAAGTTGATGAAGCTGTCTTCCCTGGTGGTCCAGGGGTTAAGAATCTGCCTGCCAATGAAGAAGACACAGGTTTGATCCCAGGTCTAGGTCCAGGAAGATTCCACATACCTTATAGATATGCTTGAAGTACCCCACTCCAATACTCTTGCCTGGAAAATCCCATGGGCGGAGGAGCCTGGTGGGCTGCAGTCCATGGGGTCGCTAAGAGTCGGACATGACTGAGTAACTTCACTTTCACTTTTCACTTTCATGCATTGGAGAAGGAAATGGCAACCCACTCCAGTGTTCTTGCCTGGAGAATCCTAGGGATGGGGGAGCCTGGTGGGCTGCCGCCTATGGGGTCCCGCAGAGTCAGACACAACTGAAGTGACTTAGCAGCAGCAGCAGCTGGCTAATAAGTGTTCTGTGCATGTTTAAGGTGGGCTAAGCTAAGTTCACAATAAACTGTGGAAAATTCTGAAAGAGATGGGAATACCAGACACCTGACCTGCCTCTTGAGAAACCTATATGCAGGTCAGGAAACAACAGTTAGAACTGGACATGGAACAACAAACTGGTTCCAAATAGGAAAAGAAGTACGTCAAGGCTGTATATTGTCACCCTGCTTATTTAACTTATATGCAGAGTACATCATGAGAAAGGCTGGGCTGGAAGAAGCACAAGTTGGAATCAAGATTGCCGGGAGAAATATCAATAACCTCAGATATGCCGATGACACCACCCTTATGGCAGAAAGTGAAGAGGAACTAAAAAGCCTCTTGATGAAAATGAAAGAGGAGAGTGAAAAAGAGTTGGCTTAAAGCTCAACATTCAGAAAACGAAGATCATGGCATCTGGTCCCATCACTTCATGGGAAATAGATGGAGAAACAGTGGAAACAGTGGCAGACTTTATTTTTGGGGGCTCTAAAATCACTGCAGATGGTGATTGCAGCCATGAAATTAAAAGACACTTACTCCTTGGAAGAAAAGTTATGACCAATCTAGAAAGCATATTGAAAAGCAGAGACATTACTTTGCCAACAAAGGTCTGTCTAGTCAAGGCTATGGTTTTTCCAGTGGTCATGTATGGATGTGAGAGTTGGACTGTGAAGAAAGCTGAGCGCCCAAGAATTGATGCTTTTGAACTGTGGTGTTGGAGAAGACTCTTGAGAGTCCCTTGGACTGCAAGGAGATATAACCAGTCCATCCTAAAGGAGACCAGTCCTGGGTGTTCATTGGAAAGACTGATGCTGAAGCTGAAACTCCAGTACTTTGGCCACCTCATGCGAAGAGCTGACCCATTGGAAAAGACCCTGATGCGGGGAGGGATTGGGGGCAGAAGGAGAAGGGGACAACAGAGGATGAGATGGCTGGATGGCATCACCGAGTCAATGAACATGAGTTTGGGTAAACTCCAGGAGTTGGTGATGGACAGGGAGGCCTGGCGTGCTGCGATTCATGGGGTCACAAAGAGTTGGACACGACTGAGCAACTGAACTGAACTGAACTGAAGCTAAGTTCAGTAGGTTAGATGTATCAAATGTATTTTCGACTTAATGATATTGTCAACTTACAATGAGGGTATTGGGATATAACCTTATTGTAAGTCGATGAAGACCTGTATATATATATATGTGTGTGTGTATTTTTTCTTTTCACAAAAATGACATTATGCTACACCCACCCCCTCGACCATCTTTTGGCTTTTAACAGAGAGCCATTAAACTGAGGTGATTAAGAGTTTGAGGCGTCAAACAGGTAACTTAGGTAAGAGAAAGTCACTTATTCTCTGGATTCTTCAGACTCCCACGTTAAACAGGAGACAGCAATAGCAGTAGTGCAGGGAGGATGAATGAGATAAGCCACCTGAATTGGTGAACACGGTTCCAGCTCCCAGATTATGGTAAGATTTTATAAGTAGTAGCCATTGTTTTCAAAAGTCATATATATCATGAAGATACTTCCTTTTATAGCAGATCCTACAATAACATCTTGGTACAATTCATTTAGCCATCCTTTCTTGTTGGTCCTTTCCCCCTGCCTTTCTACCCTTTTCATCCCACTAAACTTCCCCGCCAACCTCTTGAAGATTCACTTTCCCCTCAAACATACTAGGCACACCCTAACCTCAAGCCGTACCCGAGTGGCTCAGTTACCCTCTACCTGGATCACTCCCCACTGCTCACAGCACCAGGGTCACCTATGAAAACTGCAGTATTCCCTCATGGTTAAGAGCTGGGGCTCTGGAGCCAGATAGTCTGGCTCTGAGGCTCCCCAGCTGTGTGACTTTGAGCAGTTTATTTAACCTTACGGTGCCTCAGTTTCCTCTTCTGTAAGGTGATAGGGTTTACCACAGAGTCTGTCATGAGGATCAAGTGAGTTCATCAAGAAAAGGGCTTGGCATATTGTGTGTGTTAGTCTTTCAGTTGTGTCTGACTCTTTGCGTCTCCATGGACTGTAGCCCATCAGACTCTTCTGTCCCTGGAATTCTCCAGGCAAGAATACTGGAGTGGGTTGCCATGCCCTTTTCCAGGAGATCTCCCCAACCCAGGGGTTCAATAGGATGTATTCAATAAAGTTGATGTCTATCAACTATCCATCCTTTGAGGCCAAGTTTAAATCCCATCTCCTCTAAGCCTTTTCTGATCTCTCATAAATATCCCCTGACTCTCTTGCACCTGCAATCTGTCCTTTAAGAAGTGTCCCCTCACCCGCCCCCTGCCGCATTGTGGGGGAAGCAAATGAATAAAATACTACATAAACTGTGAAATGACATTACAGCAATAATAAACTAAATAGATAATTTACCAGATAGATAGTTTATTATTGTTATACTACTTGAACACAATGCTTGTGGTTATCACACTCTGTCTTTCGGCACAGCTATTTAAGTCTGTGCCTGTTCCCTGCCCACAGTCCCACCTTATCCCCAGCTTGGGCTGTGAACTCTGAAGAGAGGAACTGACTCCATCTTTACTTAGCCCAGAATGCCTCCCCAGAGGTTTGCACACAGGACCTCCTCGTGCTGGTTCATTCATTCAGCCAAGATTCACTGAGTATCTACTGTGTGCCAGGTATGGGGCTAAAAGCTGAGGGGACAATGATGAACACCACAGGCACAACAGTCCTATTTAAGTCCCAGTTTGTAGAATTAAATCTCCTCTCTGCTGCTCTACTATTTGCCAATATTTTCAGTAAGATGAGAATGAAATGAGGCCTAGGAAATAACCGATTTCTTATATTAAAAAGGAAGTCAAGAAAAGCTCATTTGTACAGTTGATATGATGTTTTTCTCATGACTGATTTAAGGTGAAAGTAAACGTTACCAGAAAGAATGGCCTAAAGAGTTTCATTGTTGTTCACTGTTCTGATAAACTATTTCTATAACCCTTTGTATTTAAAGAGTTTCTCATAATCTCTTGACTTTGAACAGAGCTTTGAGGCTTAAAGTGCTTACTTTTTAAAAAATTTATGTTTTTTAATTGAAGGATAATTGCTTTATAGAATTTTGCTTACTTTAAAAAAGTTAGTAAAGATAATTATGTATAAAACTGAAAAAAGTTGGGGCTGGGATGATTTTTTGGAATGGTATGGCTTCTCAGGTGGCTCAGATGGTAACAGAATCCACCTGCGATACAGGAGACATAAGAGACGCGAGTTCAATGCCTGGCTTGAGAAGATCCCCTAGAGAAGGAAATGGCAACCCACTCCAGTTTTCTTGCTTGGGAAATCTCATGTACAAAAGAGCCTGGCAGGCTACAGTCCATGTGGTTGCAAAGAGTTGGACATGACTGAGGGACTAACGCTTTCATTTTCACTTTTTTTACCAACCATTAGTTGGGTACTTGTTTTGATTCTCAAATCTCTCTAGACTCTCTGATTGATTCATGCTCTCTTCAGATTTCCTCACTGGAGATGATTTTTAGACCTTTCCTCTAACACTAATCTTTTGCATAAGCCTTCACCCTATATTTTCAGTTTCTTTTTTCCTCTTCCTCGTTTTTCCTCCAAATACCCCTCCTCCATCATGAAACTGCCTTATCAACCCAGATAGAATCTCTCTCTTTCTCCTCCACACCATTTCTGCCTGCCTGGAGACAAGCCACAGCTCTGCCTTTGTCATAGGTATTTCTGGCCATGCTCTGTCCCTTCTTCTGGGTTTTAAACTCCTGGAAGTCAGAAACTTCTGTTCACAGATATTTTTTGAGCATGTACCAAGAGTCAGGCACTGTTCTAGGCCTGGGGAAAAGTTAAGGAAAGAAGCGTACTTTATGTTCTCCTTTCCTGGAGTTTACATTTTAGCATATTCTTTCCTTTTGTTAATTGAAGTATAATTGTTTTGCAATATTGAGTTAGTTTCTGCTGTACAAGGCAGTGAATCAGCTATATGTCTACATATATCCACCCTGTCCCTCCCACCTCTCCCCCATCCCACCCCTCTAGGTCATCACAGAGCACCGAGCTGAGTTCCCTGTGCTGTACAGCAGGCTCTCACTAGTTATCAATTTTGCACATGGCTGTGTATATATATCAACCCTAATCTCCCAATTTTTCCCACCCTCCTCCTCCCCCCCACCCCATGTCCACTTGTCTGTTCGCCACGTCTGTGTCTCTATTTCTGCCCTGCAAATAGGTTCATTTTACCACTTTTCTATATTCCACGTTATATGCATTCATGTACAATATTTGTTTTTCTCTGACTTGCTTCACTCTATACGACAGGCTCTAGGTCCATTCAGTTTTTAATATAGTTCATATCTTTGCATTAAAAGCCTGATGCCTGCACGGAGGCAGTTCAGAGGACACGGTAATAATGGTGGTTCAGTCACTAAGTCGTGTCTTGAGACCCCGTGGACTGTAGCCCTCCAGGCTCCTCCGTCCATGGGATTTCCCAGGCAAGAATACTGGAGTGGGTTGCCATTGCCTTCTCCAGAGGATCTTCCCAATCCAGGCATCAAACCCAGGCTTCCTGCATTGCAGGCAGATTCTTTCCTGCTGAGCCACCAGAAAAGCCCCTTCAGAGAACATATAGTGACCCAAACAAGGCTGAGTTCTTTCTGTTCTTTGGGTGCTTCAATTCATCTATGTACTTAACTCTCCCTGGAAGGTCAGGCAGTTTGCAGTGAGTCAATGGAGTTCAGGAAGTTCTGCTTGATGCAAGGATTCACCCAGGGGTTCTATTCCAAAAAAAAAAAAATCAAGTCCCAATCGGTCCAAGTGAGGCTGGAATTGAGCCAGCTGGGCACGAAATACAGACCCCTCATCTAATGCCTTTTGACTAACCACATTAAGGACTGCCATCTCAGTCTGTGGATTACCTGGGACCCCCATGTTCCCCTCTTCCTCGTCTGCTACTGGTTCTGCCACCTTCCTATTTGGTAGCATCAGAGTCAGTGGATATTCTACCTGTTGGTCACTCAGGTAGTAAGTCTGATTGCCAAGGAAGTGGAAACTATTGGCCAAGACAAGACTGAATTACCTTAATCAATATGATTGACTCCATTTATTATCACAAATGAGAAATTGAGATACTGAGATGCATTTTCTGATGCACTAACAACGTAATTGATTTCTAATCTACTGAGGCTGACTAAATGCATAAATCTTACATTTATATCAATTAGTCACAGTATTTTTTCAGGTATGTAAAAAACAAAACCTTATTTTTATAGAGTTCAATTTCTATGTCAGATACTAACTTCTGGGGGAAAGTCAGTCATTTCTATCATTTTTTTGTGCATTTTGGTTAAAACCCATCCTATTCAAAACTTCTCTCCTCCCTGTATTTTTTTCAGGATGTGGCAACTGGTTCAAGGGAAGATCACGGTCACCTGATGTTGGTGGACAGCCTGGCCTATTTTTTTAATTATTATTAAAGTAGAGTGGTTGATAACATATTATTAAAGTATGTTGTCCAAGCTCTGCTGGACAGCAAAATGACTCAGTTACACACACATATACATTCTTTCTTTATTGTCTCATCGATTACGGTTTGTTGTAGGATATTGAATATAGTTCCCTGTGCTACACAGTAGGACCTTGTTGTCATACTGTTTATCTAAAATCATTATTATGACTTTCTAAAAAAACTTATATTTACAAAAGGTTTAACAATAATTCTCTTGAACTATTCATCAAAGAGGATTATACTTCTAAGCTCATGCCCTGCTGATACTGTCTGTCAGCAAGACTCAGTGAAAGATGAAGCTTATTATTTTAAACCCTTGGACCAATACTGGAGCAGCTGAAGAGGTCACTGGCGTTGTTTGTTCAATTTCACCTGCAGAGACTTTACTTATTCCAAGAATGTGATGGTCAACAAGTTAAATGACTTCAGGTAATGTACCTTGTACAACTGGGTGGGAAATCCCTAAGCTAACAAGGGGAGAAGGCGATTATACATCTGGAAAATTAGAAGGCTTCTTCCCTTCTCAAATTCTAAATGCATCCACACCTTTAGGATTAAACTAACTTTCCTCCTACGACCATGTAAGGAGTTGGTTTTTTAAACATTTATAGTCTTTTACATTTCAATACATTTAGCTCCTGACATAGTGCCAATCAGGGCTTCCCAGGTGGCACGAGAGGTAAAGAATCTGCCTGCCAATGCAAGAGACAAAAGAGACTTGTGTTCGATCCCTGGGTCAAGAAGATCTCCTGGAGGAGAGCATGGCAACCCATTCCAGTATTCTTGCCTAGAGAATCCCATGGACAGAGGAGCCTGGTGGGCTACCGTCCATCGGGTTGCAAAGAGTCGGACACCACTGAAGCGACTTGCAGGCACGTAGCACCAATCATAGTAAGTGATTAATAAGCCTTTGTTGAGCACATCTGGAGAAGCTGATTTTAAATAAATACAATACCAGGTGATACATTCATACATTCAAAACATGATACAGGCAAAATATAGGTAAAGGGGAGAGTTGTGTGTCCGTGTCAGCAACTGGATGTGTGTTGCAGAGGAGCAAGAAGTCAGACCTGGGGACTTCCCTGGTGGTCCAGGGGCAAATAATTAGCCTTCCGGGGCTTCCCTGGTGACTTAGTGGTAAAGAATCCACCTGCCTGTGCAGGAGATATGGGTTGATCCCTGATTTGAGAAGGGATCTTCTTCACATGCATCTAGACCCATGTGCCACAACTTTTGAGCCTGTGCTCTAGAGCCAGGGAACCGCAACTACTGAAGCCCTCACGCCCTAGAGCCTGTGCTCTTCAACAAGAGAAGCCACCGCAATGAGAAGCCGGTGCACCGCAACTAAAGAGTAGCCTCTGCTTGTTGCAATTAGAAAAAAGCCTGCTCAGCAACGAAGGCTCAGCACAGCCGAAAAAAATATAGAGAGAAAATAAACAAATAATAATGAAAAGAATTAGCCTGCTAATGTAGGAGACACAGGTTTGATCCTTGGTCAGGGAGCTCGAATCCCATACACCCTGGAGCAACTAAGCCCATGTGCCACAACTACTGAGCCCATGTGCCCTAGAACCCGAGCTCCGCAACAAGAGAAGCCACTGCAATGGGAAAGAAGCCTGTGCACTGAAACGGGAGAGTAGCCCCTGCTCGCCACAACTAGAGAGAAGCCCATGTGGCGATGGAGACCCAGCACAGCGAAAAATTAATGAATTAAAAAAGAAAAGTCAGGCCCTTCCTTTCCCCTCTCCAAGACTCTACCCCCTGCAGCCCAGTCTAGATGCACAAGCATGAAGCTGCCCTCTGGGTCCTGTGTTCCTCTTCTCCCGGCTTTGTGCCCTCCAAACGCAAATACCGCGACTCCATGCCCTGCCCCCCAGCCCTGTTTTCCGTCTTAGGTCATCACAACAGCATCATCTGCAGCATCACTAGGATCAGAAGCACATCGTGGGCAGCAACCTGGTGATCCTCTTGCAACTTCAATTAGATCAGGTCACCCTCCTCTACAAGACCCTCGTCTCCACACTCGGAGCAGAAACCAGAGCTCTCCCAGTGCACCACGGCCACTGCTGGGTTTGGCCTCCTCACCTCTCCACCTCCTGCTGTTCTCCTTCCTGCTTACTCAACTCCAGCCCAAAGCCCCCTGAGGCAGGTGGAGTTTGTCAGGCAAGCTCCTGGCTCAGGCAGGCTCTTGTACCTGTTGTTCCCTCAGCCTTCTGTGCTTTTCCCTCGAGTCATCCCTTGCCCATCCTCTCACCTTCTCCAGGTCTTTACACTAATTCAGCTTCTGCAGGAATTTCAGCCTCTTCTCTTCCTTCCCATCTTTCGTTTTTTCTTCAGCACTTCGGTCATGATCCAACTCACTATACTTTTAACTTCTGTATCTTGTTGATTGTCTCTCTCCCCCATGTCGGCTGCATGGGGACAGGGACTTGGGTCTGTTTTGTTCACTGCCATGTCCCCAGTGCTCAGGACTGCATGGGGGACATAGGGCTGCTCAGTATTTATTGTATAAGGGAACATCAGCACTGCTAGCAGCTGTTGCATGCCTTCTGTGTTTTGGTAACTTTATTGCATCATCCGAAAAGTCACAAAGATTCTGTAAGATACTATGATCTCCTTTTGCTATAAATGCAAACAGTAAAGACTCAGAGGGGTCAGATGACCTGCTCAGGGTCGCAGAGTCAGTTACACTGCAGAGCTGGAGCTGAAATTCAGAGCCCACACTCGCCAGACTGCTGCCAGGAGAATTCCCCACGTCTCTATCCCCAAGCTGACACTTCTTCGTTTGTCTGCCTGATTCTTCACACACCCAAGAAAACAGTCACCCCACACTCCTGTGTCCTGATCGTTCTTTCAGGGATCCTAAGAACTCTGGAGCTATGATATGAGCTCACAGGTTCACAGCTTCCACAGGACAAAGAGTTGGCATTGCAGTGCCCCGGCGCAGGGAGATGGCCTGGCCAAGTGCAGCTGAACATGTAATGGTTTCCATTTACAATTCTATCTGGGGTTTTAATTAAAATCAAACTCTTCTAGTAGACATCTACCACAGTTGAATTTCACCTGCACTCTAATGTCTGAGTTCTTGAGTGATTTCTTTTCCTCTCCTGACTACTTTCGTTCCTGGATGGTGCCAAGAAAGGAGTATGGGGAGAACAGAGGACGTCAATAATTCACAGTCAATCCAGTGAAATACACAATTTGTTTGCTGTTTTGTGAGAAGAAATAAACTCTCCATAAGTGGAAAAATTATATCAAAGGAATAACAAACTACAGAAAGATTAGCAAATAAGTAAAAAAATATTGTTAAGGATCTTTCAGACAAAGCTGTTGGAGTACTGCTTTTTATTCACTTAGAATTGTCATTATAACTTGGTGGGCATTCTTGGTTTTAGACTGTACATAAAGTAGGAACAACCAGATAAAGTGAAATTTTAAAAGTTCCTCCCAGGAACTGTATGGGGCACTGAGGTCCTATGAAATGAGCAAGCACTTCTTGGACCCCAGAACTAACCTCGGGACTTAAAACAGAGAAACATCCCCTTGAGTTGCCCTGGGTGACATGAGAGTACAGGTATGATTCTTCCCTTTCTCATCACCTGCTTCTCATCTAACCCCAAATCATTAGGTTTATACTGTTGAAAACTCCCTTTTCCAGTTATAAACTGATGTGTATGGTAGTAGAAGAAAGAACACTGGGTTAAGAGTCAGGAATGTGCTCACTCAGTTGTGTCAGACTCTTTTGTAACCCTATGGACTGTAGCCCGCCAGGCTCCTCTGTCCATGGGATTTCCCAGGCAAGAATACTGGAGTTGGGTACCCATTTCCTACTCTAGAGAATCTTCCTGACCTAGGGATTGAACCTGAATCTCTTGGGTCTCCTGCATTGGCAGGTGGATTCTTTACATCTGCACCACTTGGGAAGCCCAGCAGTCAGGAATCCTGTGCCCTAATCCAGCCTCTGGCCTTTTTTATCTGTGGGTTCCTGGATGAGCCTCTTATCCATAACATGACCTGTTGGTCATCTATTTCCACTTAAGATGACCAATAAGGAAAATTCCAGTTTTATTTTGAATTGGAATACATATACACAGCTTCCCAGGTAGATTTGTGGTAAAGAGTCTGCCTGCCAATGCAGGAGCTGCAGATTTGATCCCTGGGTCAGGAAGATTCCGTGGAGAAGGAAAGGGCAACCCGCTCCAGTATTCTTGCCTGGGAAATCCCATGGAGGGAAAAGACTAGCAGGCTACAGTCCATGAGGTCCCAAAGAGTCGGGCACGACTGAGCACACACAGATACAACAGCTACTACTTAAAATTATATAATCACATTCTTCTGTTATTTTCTTTTTCTATTTTTTTAATTTATTCAGCTGCTCCGGGTCTTAGTGGCAGCATGTGGGATCTTTGACCTTTAGTTGCAGAATATGGGATATTGTTCCCTGACTAGGGATCAAACCCAGGCCCCTTGCATTGGGAGTGCAGAATCTTGGCCTCTGGACTGCCAGGAAGTCCTCATGTTTTGTTATTTTCTAAATACAAGGTATATATCCTTTACTTTCCAAGGTTCATCAATTGGATGGAAGGAAGATAGAGGCAGGGCGTGTAAGAACTGGGGGCTCGAGAGGTAGACCACATGGGTAAGAATCTTACCTCCTGATAATGGGCATTCTTAGGCAAAATATGCATCATCTCTTTAGCCTCAAAATGGAAACAAGACGACAAACCACACAGACTTAGTGTAAGGATCACATGAACTAACGCAATGAGGTGTCCTTACACGTAGCAACGGCTCCATAGACATGTTTCCCGAATTACAGGGTTTTGAGGTTTTATTTAATAAGTTTAATACTTTTCTGATTGTTTCCACCACAAGAATATAATTACAACTGCAGAGACCAAGGGGAAGACATTTGCTGGGAGGAGGAGAGAAGTTATTTACTTAAGAACAGGAGTCAACTTGATTTATAAGTGAAATAGGAGACAGTCTTTCCTTTGGAGGGAAGCTTTTATTTCAGAGAAGGGTCTCAGGGCAGGAAGTTACCCAGTGACACCTTATGAACCATCCAAATGAGATGCAGCCCCTGAAAACCTAGATGTGCCCGCAACTCTTGATTTACTGCTCATAGGGCGGAAAGAACTGATTTCTAAGTTAGGGTTTAAGTCAAGCTTCATGAAGCCATCTGAACCACTCAAGGGTCATTAACTTGCAGTTGTGGAGGTCAGAAGTCTAAAATGGGTCTCACTGCGCTAAGACCAAGGTGTTGTCATAGCTATGTTCTTTCCAGGGGTGGAGGGCTCTAGGGAAGAATCCATTTTCTTGCCTTTTCTAGCTTCTAAAGGCTGCCTAGTAGCTCTTGGCCTCTCCTCCATTTTCCAAAGCCAGTGTTCGCCAGTAGAGTCTTTCCCATGCTGTCTCGCTCTGACACTGATTCTCCTGCCTCCCTCTTTCGTTGATGAGGACCCTTGTGATTACACTGGGCCCACCCAGATAACCTGGGGCTTCCCAGGTGGCTCAGTGATAAAGAATCCGCCTGCAATGCAGGAGACCTGAGAGGAAATGGCAAGCCACTCCAGTATTCTTGCCTGGAGAGTCCCATGGACAGAGAAGCCTGGTTGGCTGCAGTGCATACGGTTGCAAAGAATCGGACATGACTGAAGCGACTTAGTAAGCATGCATGCACCCAGATAACCTAGAAGAATCTCCCCAATCTCAAGTTCAGCTGAATAGTAATCTTAATTCCATTTGCAATCTTTTTTTATTTGTCTGTGTTGGGTCTTCGTTGCTGCACTCGGACTTTCTCTAGTTACAATGAGCGGGGGACTAGTCTCTAGCTGTGCACAGGCTTCTTACTGTGGCGGCTCTAGGCGCACAGGCTTTAGGAGCTGCGGTTCCTGGGCCCTCGAGCACAGGCTCAGTAGTTGTGGCTCACAGGCTTAGCTGCTCTGTGGCATGTGGGATCCTCCAGTACCAGGGATCGAAACTGTGTCCCCTGCATTCTTAATTGCTGGATCACCAGGAAAGTCCCACCACCTGTGATCTTAATCCCCCTTTGCCATGCAATATATCTCCTGGTTTAAGATGTAGGCAACTTTGGGAAAGGGGCATTTTTCTGCCTATCACAACCACTAACTAGCTCTGTGATGATAGGTGAAATTATTCCTTTCCTCTAAATATCAGTTTACTTTCTGGGAAAATAGGGAAGGTAATGATGATAGCACCTACCCCTAGGAACTACTGAGAGACTAAAAGTAAATTATGATAATGAATGAAAAGGGGTCCATAAATGTTAGCCTTTATCATCATCATCGTCGTTTACGGGGGAAGTAGGTCAAGAGGTTATGCACACTCAGTCCTCCCCTCCGTATTGCATGCGGTAGAATGAGCCACATCAGAGGCCTGGCCTCCTGCCTCTCCCCCATGCTTCCTTCGCCCTCCCCTGGTTCAGGACAGTGAAGCAAGAGCAAGCACCACGACTTGACGGACAAGGGACTACTCCCCTCCAAGTGGAGTCCTTTGAGCTTCTGGTGTTTGAACTAAGCTAGCTCTCACGTCTTAGAAAGAGACTTGTGAGGTAGTTCTAGCCCCAGACTAGTTTCTCAGAGTCCCTTGAATGCATGGAGAAGCCCTGGGAACCCCTGGGCTGTAACAAGAGCAAAACTCGTTCCTGAAGGGACAGGTGTCTGTGTGCCTACGCGTGAATCCAAGCCTTCTCAGAAAGTGCACTCGGTTTGTTTTCCCTCTCAGTGAAGTCCCTGAGCCCCTTCAGTTATTCTGTGTCACACCCCAGCGAACTCCAAGGAGCTTCAAAGAGGGGAGGCGCTGGGCCTGTCCAGAGAACAAGAGGCCAAGGCTAATTGGACCTCAGTCCCCTGTTTCTGCTCCATTCAGATCAAAGACTTGGGCAAGTACTTTCTTAAACTTCGAGGCATTTATTTATATTTTACCTGATTTCTCAAATAGTATCAGCAATCTTAGCATGGTTATTCCATGTTCCTAAGAAAGATTCTTTTAATTGCCCCATTTGTTTACATTCAACCTACAGTGTTTTCATTCATTAGACTGATTCTGCTGTATTTATTCATGGAAATATACTATATTGTATATAATATACACACGTATAGAATATATGTTAAAATGCACATATACAGAAAATGTTTATATAAACCACCTTACAAATGAGAGGAGAACTTCTCACATTAACCACATCAATGAGGAGCTTGGATCTTTGGAAAATAAATAAAATCTACAAATCACATGTGTATTTCATGTATTAATATTTCATAAGTATACAAAGTAAGTTCACTTCTTATCATCAATAAGATAGGAATAAGAATCAAAGGCCAATAAACATATATACATGGACATACGTATGAAACATACAAGCTTCATCTCATTTTACTTTTGCTTTCTTTTTTCTTTTTCTATTTAATTTTTTGTGGGGGGGGCACCATGTGACATGTAGGTTCTTAGTTCCCTGACCAGGGATTGAACTGGCACCCCCTGCAATGGAAGCTTGGAGTCTTAACCACCAGACCACCAGAGAAGTCCCCTGTCTCATTTTAGATAACAATTTCCAACTATTCCTTTGTCAAATTTATATCAAACTTTCTGACATACTAAGATGATTTAGTTTCACCTTTTTTTCCCCTACTTCTGGCTCTGGGAGAAATTTTAGTGATCAAAAACTAGAATCAGGGGACTTCCCTGGTAGTCCTGTGGTTAAAAATCCACCTCCCCCCCGCCCAAAAAAAAAAAAAAAAAAAAGAATCTATCTTCCAATGCAGAGAATACCCATTCAATCCTTGGTCAGGGAACTAAGATCCTACATGCTGTGGGGCAGCTAAGCCCAAGAGCCACAACTACTGGGTCACTGCAACGAAATATCCCATGTGTCACAACTGAGACCTGACACAGCCAAATAAATATATTAATTTAAAAAAAAAAAAAACTAGAATCTGTGGCAGCAAGAAGAAAAATGACTAATGTCTAGATGATTCGAATGTTTGCGAATCCATGCCTTAAAAAATGCCATAGCTATCAAACCTCTAGCACTTAGTAAAAATGCCTTAGCTCTACTGTTTTAGAGCTTCATGGGGATCTAATGGTTCAATCTTAGGCCAGATATCCAGATAAAGCTTGTATGTTTCATATGTATGTCCATGTAAGAAAAAGAAACGTAAAGAAAAATCCACCTGGATCAGAAAAACAGTTGTTATTCAGTCGTTAAGTCATGTCTGACCTTTTGCAACCCCATGGATTGTAGCCTGTCAGGCTTCCCTGTCCTTCACCATCTCCCAGAGTTTGCTCAAAGTCATGTCCATTGAGTTGGTGATGCCATCCAACCATCTCATCCTCTGTTGCCCGCTTCCCCTCTTGCCTTCAATCTTTCCCAGCATCAAAAAACAGTATTTAACCTATTTAAAACATTTAATTTAAACTTATAACTTTGTTTCCCAAAATTTTTCAAAGTTTCTCCTAGGTTTTTAGATTTATGATATTAAGAAAGCTTTAGCTTGCAACAAGCAGAAATGTAGTGTGACCAGAGTGGCTATTCTTACTGCTATTATCTTAGAGGAACTGACTTCTTTGTCTTTGTAAAAGAATTTTCAAGAGTGGCTGATCTAGAAGGACCCTGAGTAAGAAAAATCATACAGGCTCACCTCTAGTACAAGATACTGATAATAATAATATTCTACTAGTCACTGTTGTGAACTACAAACGTTTTCAAGCTGCATGACATTCTGAGAGCAGAGAGATACCTGAACAGGAACCAGCCAAACGATTTCTTAACCCAGGAGTTCTGAACAATGACTTGTTTACTTATCATCTACCAGAGCCATATAGAGGTTAAGCTCTGAAACCAGACTGCCCAGGTTCAAATTCTGCCTCCATGCTTAGAAGCTATGTGACCTTCAACAAGTTATTTGACCTCTGTGCCTGTCTCCCTGTCTGTGAGATAATGTTGATAATACCTGTCACAGGATGGTTGTCAGGATTAAGTAAATGTTTAGAAAAACGCCATTTAGAAAATACCCAGTAATTCTCAATTTCTCTCCATACCTTATATTCTCTTCCAAAATATTAGGAATATAAATACCTCTTTTATATGCCTCACAGGTTATTTTAAAGGTTAAGATTAGAAAAAGTTTATAAAACATTTGAGACACGGTACTCTAAACTATTAGAGTGACTCTACGCTGATCTGGAAGTTGGCTCAATAATTTTAACCATCCCTAAAAGAAAGCTTCTGATTAGAAGCCGGACACCAGAACTGCTAAATGCTAGAAATAAAACAGAAGCAGCAGCATTAGCATAAAGGCAAAAGAAGAAAAAACAGAAAGAAGGAAAAGAACATCTTTGGTCTGCCTACTGTCTGTTAGGAACTTGACCTGTATAATATTTAATGCTCACCAATACTTATGAGGTAGATATTTTGCTAACCACAAAACTAAGTCCCAGAAGTTAAAATAAGCTGCCCAAGGTCACAAAGTTTTAAATAGCAGAGCCCAAGTTCAAACCCAGATCTGTCCAATGCCAAAACCCATTAACCATTCGCCCACTCAACTATAAAACAGGTAGCACCCCCACCCTTTCAAAAAAAAATAAAGCCGCTTGTTGTGTTCCTATAGCTAAACAATAGAGAAGGCCAGTGTGACATCAGTGATTAAGGAGAGTGACATGCTGATCACTATAGCCCTCGACTCAACTAGTGAGCAACAGACTCTAGGGAAAATCCTTGAAGGGGGACCACCAAACAGCAGCTGGAGCACTGCAGCCCTCCCAGGAGTCAGTCTACCGTGCTTGGCTGCATCCGCAGAGATGGCGAGATGAATAGATAATGGTGCAGAAAAAATATAAATATGTGTTGCTTGAGTGGAAAAATGAATGAAGGAAAAGTACAGAGAATTCCCTGGCAGTCCAGCAATTAGGACTCTGCGCTTCTAGGGCAGGAGACATGGGTTCAGTCCCTGGTCCAGGAACTAAGATCCCGCATGCCACACTCCAAGATGCTATGTGACGTTCAACAAGTTATTTGACCTCTCTGTGCCTGTCTCTCTGTCTGTGAGATAAGGTTAATAATACCCTTCATAGGATGGTTGTGAGAACTAAGTTAATGCATGTACATGTTAAAAAAAAAAAAAAAAGATATTTTGTTCTTCACAAAATGCTCAAATTTCCAAACAGTCTTTCTAACCCTACCCTAGCCACCTCCAGCTTTGAACTGCCTGCTGCCAGATTCCCACCTGCTAGGATGCTGCCTTGTCACAGTCGTCTGCAAACCCTCCTCCTCATCCCCTAGATCTTTAGCCCCTGGCTCACTGTCAGCCTCTCACCAATGTCACTCCTGCCAGCACATATGATGCCTGCAACTTCAGATGATCCTCTGTCCTCCTTACTCCCTCCTCCAAGCCATCGTGGATACTCGCTTAGTCCCTAATTGTGTCATTCAGTTCAGTTCAGTTGCTCAGTCGTGTCCGACTCTCTGCGACCCCATGAATTACAGCACGCCAGGCCTCCCTGTCCATCACCAACTCCCAGAGTTCACTCAGACTCACGTCCATCGAGTCAGTGATGCCATCCAGCCATCTCATCCTCTGTCATCCCCTTCTCCTCCTGCCCCCAATCCCTCCCAGCATCAGTCTTTTCCAATGAGTCAACTCTTCGCATGAGGTGGCCAAAGTACTGGAGTTTCAGCTTTAGCATCATTCCTTCCAAAGAACACCCAGGGCTGATCTTCTTCAGAATGGACTAATTTGATCTCCTTGCAGTCCAAAGGACTCTCAAGAGTCTTCTCCAACACCACAGTTCAAAAGCATCAATTCTTCGGCCCTCAGCTTTCTTCACAGTCCAACTTTCACATCCTTACATGACCACTGGAAAAACCATAGCCTTGACTAGACAGACCTTTGTTGGCAAAGTAATGCCTCTGCTTTTCAATTTGCTATCTAGGTTGGTCATAACTTTTCTTCCACGGAGTAAGCGTCTTTTAATTTCATGGCTGCAGTCACCATCTGCAATGATTTTGGAGCCCCCCCAAAAAAGTTTGACACTGTTTCTACTGTTTCCCCATCTATTTCCCATGAAGTGATCTGCAAACCCTCCATAACCCAATTCCAAGCACCCCACTCTCTGATCACCGCCTCCTTTCTTTCTTTCTTTTCTTTTTTGTAAGTTTTACTGAGACATCACTCATATACTATAAGATTCAGCCTTTTCAAGTGATCAGTTCAGTGGTTTTAATGTATTCATAGAGTTGTTCAACCATTACCACCATCAACTTTAGAGTATTTTAATCACTACCCACACAAAATACACCACACCTATTAGCCTTCATGCCCCCTCATTTCTCCCATTGCTACCAGTCTAGGCATCTCTGTGTATATATTTAACTTATTTTGAGTATTTCATATTATATGATATATGGCCTTTTATGCCTCATTTCTTTCCATTAGCATGTTTTCAAGGTTTATCTAAATTGTGGCAGAATGAAGTACCAGAATTTTATTCTCTTTTATTGCCAAATAATGCTTTATTATATGTATATGTTAGTTTTTACACATTTATTAGTTGATGGAAATTGTGTATAAACTTTTTATGTGATGAAAGCTTTCATTTCTCTTGGGTCTGTGCCTAGGAGTGGAATTGCCGGATCACGTGCAAAGAGTCGGACACGACTAGCGACTGAACTGAACTGATGGTAACTTTAGGGCTTCCCAAGTGGCTTAGTGGGTAAAGAACTTGCCTGCAATGCAGGAGATGCCGGAGATATGGAGGAGGGCATGGCAACCCACTCCAGTATTCTTGCCTGGAAAATTCCATTGACAGAGGGGCCTGGTGGGCTACATTCCATAGGTCACAAAGAGTCAGACACGACTGAAGCGACTGAGCACAGCACAGCATGGTCACTTTACATTTTGACATTTTAAGAAGCTACCGGACAGCCAATTTTCTAGTAACATCTTATCCCATCAACTGTGAATGAGAATTCCAACTTCTCTACAATCCTCCTCGACACTTGTTAGTGTCTATCCCAGTTATTACAGGCATCCTGTTAGGTATGAAACGATACCTCATTGTGGTTTCGATTTGCATTCCCTCTGCTCTCTTTTTAGCTTGTTTGTTCTAATACTCTAACTCCAACAATTTTTTTTTTTAATCCCATTCATTTTTCCTGTGGTGCTTTCACTGCTTCTCTCCCATTTCAAAGAAGTACTCACTTCCTTTCTTATCTATCTTAATGTCCATGGGCCATTTATATAATCAGTTATTTGTATAAACTCTCAGCTTTTTTGCTCTTCTCTTTCGTCCTCATACTCATCTGGCAAAACCCCAGGCTTGGTTGAATCAAGCTCTCTATCAATGTCACACTTTAATTTGCACCGATGCAAGAAGCTGGTCTCAGTTTAAATCCATGACCTTCAACCTCAAGTCAGCCCTTAATGTTACTTGGCAATGCTCAATCCATTCACTTGTCAATCCCCAAAGTCACTCTTTCCTCTTCTTCCCTGGTTAATTTCATAGCTTTGTCAGCTTCAATCCTGCACCACCATCCTCACACTGACTTAGCTTCCTATTTCACCAAGAAAAGAGATACAATCAGAAGACAATGCCCCCAAATTTTGCCACCACATGGACTTCTCTATTTACTTTATCATCCTTTCTGTTACTAGGGTTGGACTGGGGATAGTGATAGGCCCTTTTGTACCCCAAATCTCATCCTTTATCACCCTACTCATGTACTCTATTCCAGCGACTGTTCACTCTCAGGTGTGATCACATTTTCCCACTCAACTGGATTAATTTCATTATTGAAAAAGTTTCTATTATTTCTCCCATCTTAAAAAAAGGCAAACCTTCTAATCCTACATCTTCCTCCAGCTTTTCTGGAGGAAGATGTAGGATATTCATTTTTTTCTCTATAGTTTTAACTTTAGGATTACATGTGTAATTGACTGCTGTTAGGAGAAGGCGATGGCACCCCACTCCAGTACTCTTGCCTGGAGAGTCCCATGGACAGAGGGCCCTGGTAGGCTGCAGTCCATGGGATCGCTGAGGGTTGGACACAACTGAGCAACTTCACTTTCACTTTTCCTTTCATGCATTGGAGAAGGAAATGGCAACCCACTCCAGTGTTCTTGCCTGGAGAATCCCAGGGACCGGGAGCCTGGCGGGCTACCGTCTATCGGGTCGCACAGAGTCGGACACAACTGAAGCGACTTAGCAGCAGCAGCAGATATTAATTTAGCATTTCAAATATTACAAGCCTAAAATTAAACTCTTGGTGTTCCCCTGAACCAGCTCTTTTATGGCAAATAGCAGCACTGTCTTCCAATTTCTCAAACCAAGAACCTTAAGAAGTCTCTCTCACATTACACGCTGACTCTATCAGCAAAGCCTAAATTACCACCTCAAAAATATGTTCCCAATTTCATCACTTCTTGAGAGTGACACTGCTCCTGACCAGCTCTGACATTTCACCATCTCTTATCTGGATATTTAGTAGAATCCTAACTGGCATTCCTGCTTCTGCCCTTGTGCCCCATCTACTCATTCCACATCCCTATGATATAATGTATTTTCTTTCTTCCTATCTTTTAATTTTTCCTAGCTTTATGGAGGTATTATTGACTTATATGTAAATTTAATGTGCATAATGTGATGATTTAATACATGGTGTCCCATAATGTTATTTTCAGCATAGCAGCCAAAGAGATCACTTTAAAACTAAATCAAACACATCACTGTTTGGCTTAGAACCATCTAATGCCTTCTCAGCCCACTTAGAGTAAAAGCTCAAGTCCTCTTAAAGGCCTTCAAGGCCCTGCACAATCACACAATCTGCCCCTCTCTATCTCCTTGTCCTTTCTCCCATCACTGTCCCTTGGGCTTACTCTACTTCAGCCACCCTGGCTTTGCTGAGATACCCTGAATTATCCAAGGATACATCTACTACATGGTCTTTGCACTTGATGGACTTTTGTTTGGAACATCTTCCCCCAGGCAGCCATATGTTTTACTCCCTCCCCTCCTTCAGATCTCCTGTGTTTTTTAGAAGCTTAGCAAAGGCTGTTCCAAATCAGAAACTTTCTGGGGCAGCAAGGAGAAGTTGGAACAGGAAAAAGAAGAGAACAGAAACTGGATATTTAAACTTTGAGGAGGTTCTCCTAAAGGCCAAGGTCTTGTTACTTATAATTTGACTTAATATTCACAACCTGCAAGATGAAGATGGTTATATATCCATTTTACAGATGAGCTAACAGAGACACAGAGGGATAAAGTCAGAACGCTTAACAAATCTCTGGTCAATGGTGGAACTTGGTATCTAATCAAAAAATCCAACCTCAAAACCTTTCCTTGGCCCATGAGATCACAGATATTCAGCTTCCTATGTAGTTGAGAGCAAGTTGGGAATGGATGCCCATTACGGAATTCAAATATTTGCAATAGTAAGGAAATCAATATGGCTTATTTTCACAAATTCTTCACCTTGACTCTACCCTAAAATGAAACTTCTGTGTGCTCAACTGTGGGTTAATGAGATTCCAGAGATTCCTGCAATCTCTCAACTAATCGTCTAGGATCACTTTTGCATGATAAAAATTCCATCAAGTGGTTCACTGCATGAGGACTCTGGCCACAAATTTACTCCTTCCAGTTGCTGCTAAGGAGGCATAAATAGAAGGTCCTGTCAATGAAGGAAATGGAAGGAAAGTAATTTGTTAATGGCTTTACTCCACAACGCCATTTCTAATAGCCCATGCTGGGTGGCCCAAATATTTAGAAATCCATGCTCCATAGACCTTTGGAGATGAGTGGCAACCCTGGGCCTCCTGCAGATGCCTGAGGAAGCTGGGGGTGTCTGGCTCCCCTGTAACTATGCTGCCATAACCCACCCCCACATTCATTATCTTTCAATTATCAGCTTGGCATTTCTTCCTCCCCTTGGCTTATTCTTCTCTCCTGACCTCTGACTTAAGTATTTGCTTTTCCCTGTCTGGAATCCTTGCTCAAACTAACTTCAATCACTCAAAACCTGCACTGTGAGGAAGGAGATGAGTGTGGGGGAGCAGTGACAACCAAGAGACTTACACGGAGTTGTTTGCACCAGGCCTCCTGGTCAACCTCTCCCTTCTTAGTTAACAGTGATGAGTTACTCATTAAATGACCATGAACCGGCAGCAAGAGGCTGGTTTTCTATAAGCAGTAAATCAACTCAACAGAAAGGCTAATTTAAAATGTCTTATCCATTTCGGTCTCTACTTCCTACAGTTGAAGTTTAGGGATTAAATGGCAGTCAGGATACTATGGAGCAGTCCCCTAAGTCTTATTAACTGCCATCAGTATAATGATAAATTCCAGCTGGAAACATTTCCCAGGTGCTAATTAGTCTAAAGATAATCAATTTAATGCAGATAAAAATCTTGAGAGGTCAGTTAGTATTGCACCCATTTTACAAAGGACAAATGTGAAATATTTGGACTTTGCCACAAAGTCCAATATTAATTATGGGGAATTTAGACTCAGTTTAAGGCCAAATCCATTAGGCAACACATCTTCCTATGGCTGGCAACATCCAATGAAAATATTAATTTCCTTCTACATGCACTGGTATCTTCCATTGTCCACACCCTCCTAGAAGCCAGCTGATTGAGGAGACTGAGAAGTGAAACCCACAGGGGTCAGCCTCCTTGGGGAGGGACCAGGACTGGCCTTAGGGCCATGATGATGGAGGACAAAGGGCAGAGCACCCATCAGAGATTGCATTTCTCTTGTGACCATGGTGAGAAGCTGCAAGCTAAAAATGCTGACCTCCCAGCAGTGCTGCGTAATGGTGACAAGTTGCCCTTGGGTGTCCTGTCACGGTCTAGGCTCCATGAGGACACCATTCTTTGGCCAACTTACTGTGTCTCCAGACAAGTCTAAATCCAACTGGCTTGGGCTACATCTTTGTGTTTCAATTGACAATGACAACAATAAAGACTTGTCGAGCGTCTGCTTTGCATCAGTCATTGCGCCGGGTCCCAGGGAGACAGGGCTCCAAAAGTGAGACATGGCATGGAATTCTCAGTTAGGGGGAAACAAACAGCTAAACTGACAATTCATCTGCTATGTACGTGTTATGATCAGAGTAAGCATATATATTTGAACCTGAGAGCTCCAATAGGGATTGTGTCCTACCCCTAATAGCTTGGAAATGCAAGAAATATGTGTGTTTAATCTGTAAAAATCAATGCACAATGGGTCAGAGTAGAGACAAGTAAAGAAAAACGAAGGAGATGTAATAACCCCTAAAGCACCACCTAGGTCTGAAATCCTGATTCAGATAGTAGAGAATCCGCTTGCAATGCAGGAGACTAGGGTTCGATCCCTGGGTTGGGAAGATTCCCTGGAGAAGAGAATAGCTACCTACTCCAATATTCTGGCCTGGAGAATTCCATGGACAGAGGGGCCTGGTGGGTTAAAGTCCATGGGGTCGCAAAGAGTCAGACACAATGGAGTGACTAACACATACACATACACACACACACACACACACACACACACCCCAAAACAAAACAGCCATCAGGACCTGCTATATGAAGAAAGATAAAGTTGGGCCCTAATGTTTCCTGTGTATGGAAAATCAACTGCAGGAGGCTCTCATATTTGAGGAAATTATTTTATTCCCAATGGAACTGGACGTTAAAGTGTTTATACTTTCTAGCTACTTACTGTTAAAAAAGGAAGCCATCAAGAGCAAGTTGGCAGAGAGAGCAGGGTTTGGTTCCAGTGGCCATCAACACTGACCTTCCTAGAAAGGAATGATTTCTTTGACGGCCTTGAAAATGGCTTTCAGGATTCTTTCTGTGCAGTGAAGTGGGAAGTAATTACTTTTCAGACATTTTTCAAATGCTGGCTAAATTGGATGGCTGGAGAGGACCGTGTGATTAGGGCATGCTGTCATTTGGTGATCGCTGAGTTCTCTACTGAACACTTTGGGGCGGGGGGAGATTGCCTGCATTTAATCCTTAAACTGACCCCATGAGGATAGTATGGTTATGATGAACAGATGTGGAAGCTCAGATCATGGTGATGTTTCTGAGCTTTTTTGCATCACAGTATCTCCTCCAGGGCTGAGAAGACCAATCTCTTGGCACACATGTACACTATTTTTTTTTTTAACATTTGTTTATTTGGTTGCACTGGGTCTTATTGCAGCATGTGGGATCTTCATTGTGTCATGCAGGATCTTTCCTTGCAGTGCTCAGGCTCTCTAGTTGTGGCAAGTGGGCTCCGAGCACGCAGGCTCAGTTGATGCACATGGCTTCGTTGCTCCGGATCTTAGTTGGTCAGGATCTTAGTTCCCTGACCAGGGATTGAACCCGCATCCTCTGCATTGCAAGGTGGATTCTTAACCACTGGACCACCTGGGAAGTCCCACATGTACACTATTTGCAGTGCACTGGAGGGAGAGCTTGAGTTGAACAGGGTTAAGTATCTTGCCTGGGGTAAGAAAGTGGCTGAGCTGAGTTTTAAACCCAAGGCTGTGACTACCAAAACTGGGCTCCTAATCACTATCTTATACTACACTGTATCATCACGTTATATATACTGTGTTACAAATTCTCACAAATATCTCCAAAGATGAATTACATTTGTCTTTATCTTCAGAGCTCAGTCCCTCTACAATGCCTGTGTTGGAACATTGGACACACTCTCATTTTATTGGGTTATCCCAGTAGATTATATTTTCTTCAGCTTTTAGGATTCATCTTGTGGGTGTTTATTGCTTATTCACCTAGAATGTCAGGTTCAATGTCAACTGAGAAACAAGGAAAAGCAACTAAATATATTAAGGATAACAGAACAAGACACAAGTTTTAATCCCATGGCAACTGCCCCCATTTCAGTGGTATTACTGTCAGTCAAGCAATGAAGGAAGCAAGAAGTGCACATCTATTAACAAGACCATGGAGGATGGAGAGTAAGCTGTGGCTGTGAGCTGCCCATCCCGCTGCTGATCCAGGGTTTGTTTCAGGAGCCTAGAACTGTTATGAAGCTGATTCCCCAGGGAAAAAAGGGGAATGGACACAAAGTTGCAGTACTACCTATTAAAAGTATTTTACCCAGTGTTAACCCAATACCTCTTTAGTCTGTGCCTTAGAAAACCAGTCCATTACTGGCAGCTGAAATAATTCTCATTTACCACTAAATGCCTTCCCATTTGTTTTGCAAGCAGGAGCTTTTTCAGACAAGACCTTTTTTTTTTCAATATTAAAAATAAGAGGACTTCCCTGGTCCCCAGTGGTTAAGAATCTGCCTGCCAATGTAGGGGACAGAGGTTCAATCCCTGGTCCAGAAGGATTCCACATGCTATGGAGCAACTAAATCTGTGCACTACAACTACCAAACTCAAGCTCTAGAGCCCAAGAGTTGCAACTATTGAAGCTCATGTGCCCAAGAGCCTGGGCTCCACACAAGAGAAACCACTGAAACGAGAAGCCTGAACACTGCAACTGGAGAGTAGCCCTCACTCACTGCAACGAGAGAAAAGCCCAAACACAGCAACGAATACCCAGCACAGCCAAAAACAAAAGAAAAATAAATAAATAAATAAATATTTACATAAATATAAGTAATAAAAAAGAAAAGAAATGTGAATCTCTGAAGAAAAAAGGGAATATTCGATCTCAGTATATCATCACTCAACTCAAAAGAATTGGACCAGGAGCCCCAGTAAGAGAGAAATCATGCCAAATGTGTTTCCAAGAACAAAACCAATAAGAAATTCATTGAAGTATATTGTCCTGTTTCATTTGTGCGAAAGTTCTATTTCAATATTAAAGTTGAGCAAATGGTTCCAAATCAGATGACGGTAGTCAATACCCAGAGCTAGATCAAAACTACTGAATAGTAAGGTTTATGCCATAACTAAGAGATTTAAAAGAATGAGAATTATGTAAACTTTCCCCCTTCCTCCAAACTCGACAGAGAGGTGATTAGAAAAAAAAAAAAAAGCTTTGCTTTTGCTGGACTAGAAGAAAAACAAGAAAAAGAGCAAAAGAGTAAGTCATTGATCAGGATGGCTGATGCCAAGTTCAACCCTCGGGATAGAAGGTTCTACAGAAGAACTACAGATCTGGGAGCAGGAAGACTTGTCCCTCCACTCTCCTTGGAGAATCCTGAACGGAAACATTCTCACAGACTGTCCTGTGCCAGCATGCAGGGCTACACCAGAGTGGCAGTGACCACAGGGCAGGTCCATCCAGAGAGCCCTCTGAGACAGACTGTCTATGTCCCCCTCCACATTTCCTGCAGCATCAGAGCAGCACAGAAGAGAGGCAGACATCTCCTCATTGTTTCTGTTCTTCCTTCCCTGAGATAGGGAAAGAGTTTGGCAGAGAAAAAGCCAGTGGGCTGGCTTATAGTCTCATGGTGGATAGACTGGGAAGCCTCAGTACAGGGGTAGCCCACAGACATCAGCTAGAGAAGACTCTTGAGAATCCCTTGGATTGCAAGGAGATAGAAATAGTCAATCCCAAACCTAGTCAATCCCAGGTTGATATATGAACCTTGAATGTTCATTGGAAGGACAGAGGCTGAAGCTGAATCTCCAATCTTTTGGCCACCTGATGTGAAGAGCTGACTCATTGAAAAAGACCCTGATGGTGAGAAAGATTGAAGGCAGGATGAGAAGGGGGCATCTCAGAGGATGAGATGGTTGGATGGCCTTACTGACTCAATAGACATGAGTTTGAGAAAGCTCCAGGAGATGGTGAAAGACCTGGAAGCCTGGGGTGCTGCAGTCCATAGGGTCTGGAGGGACTGATGCTGAAGCTGAGGTGACTGGGCTGGGAGGTGGGAGGGAGGTTCAAGAGGGAGGGGACATATGTGTACTTACGGCTGATTCATGTTAACGTACGGCAGAAACGAACACAATATTGTAAAGCAATTATCCTCCAATTAAAAATAAATAAACTTAAAAACTTCTAACCTGTGCCTTCCAGAAAATAACTATAAAAAAAAAAAAAAAGATCAGGATTTAAACCAGAAATAATTGTATTATCTTCAATTAGAAAAAATTTTGATTTCTATTACCAAGTAGAAATTAGGGCTTATGAGTTAATTCAAGTATAGAGAAATAAAATGACTTCTTAGCTCACTGACATTTGTGTTGATAAAAATTTTCTCTCTATATACGTTTTAATGTAAATTCACTGTTACTATTTTGATTTTATCTCAAATTTCAGATTGAGAGGCTTGATGTTCTCTTAAAGGAGTTTTCATCCTCAGGACAGGAATCAAAGGAACCTTTGTCGGGAGATGTAATGGTGGGCATCACAGTGGCCACCCTAGCATCCACTTCATCCTTCCTTCACTTCATTCACTGTGAAGTGGCCATGGTGACTACATTTCCGAATGAGCCCACCTCCATGATGCAGGGACCAGGTCAGGAGAGCCAAGCTCCAGCTTGCCAGCCCATGATGTTTCCCAAGTCTAAGGGTTGGTTACGGGCTATCAGCCAGCGGTGGGGACTGATCTCCTCTCTCTGCAGATGGACATTGAAACAGGGAGCTGGCCTGAGTTTGAAATTGACACCATAGAAGGTAAAGAAAAGATGCCTGGGGCTTCCCTCGTGGCTCAGTGGTAAAGGATCCACCTGCCAATGCAGGACACAGGGTTCAATCTCTGATCCAGGAAGATCCCACATGCCTCAGAGTAACCAAGCCCCTGAGCCACGACTACTGAGCCCATGATCTAGAGCATGGGAGTCACAACTACTGAGCCTACAAGCCACAAATACTAAAGCCCACAGGCCCGAGAGCCCATGCTCCACAAGAAAAGCCACTGAAATGAGGAGCCTGTGTACCGCAACTAGATAGAAGTCCCTGCTCGCCATGCCGCAACTAGAGAAAAAAGCCTGTGCAGCAATGAAGACCCAGTACAGCCAAAAATAAAGAAAGAAATAAAATTATTTTTTTAAAAAAAGGAAAGATGTCTGACAAGTTACTAAATCAAATCAACTCTGAGCCGACTGCTTCCGACCTTCCAGTGCTGAGTCAATCTGTCTGTTTTTTTGTCTGACATGGTTAGAGTTGGGCTTTGTATCTCATGCAACCAAAGAACCCTGAAATGTTGCGGTTGGAGAGCAGACTTTCTCAGCTCCTAAATCTGAAAGTGTGAGTAAAGCAGGGCCTCGCAATAATTACCTCGGACTTTCATGTCTTTTGTTTAGAAGCATATTCAATGAGAAAAAAACAACAAAGGAATAAAAGCAAATTCTATGAAGTGGAAACCCCAGTGTGAGTGTGTGTATTTGTATTAGCCACTCAGTCCTGTCCGACTCTTTGGGACCCCATGAACTGTAGCCCACCAGGCTCCTCTGTCCATGGAGTTCTCCAGGCAAGAATACTGGAGTGGGTAGCCATTTTCTACTTCAGGGAATCTTCCCGACCCAGGGATTGAACCTGGGTCTCCTGCACTGCAGGCAAATTCTTTCATGTCTGAGCCACCAGGGAGGCCCTTGAAAACCCCAGAGTATCCTTTAATTTCCCGTATTTATCTTCCCTCCAACTTGTGGCATCATTCTCGCAGGGACCTCTGCATAATGGATCTATCTTGCTTTCCCTTCCTCCCTCTTCTTTTCTTTCTTAAAGACAGGAGGAGAGGAAGAAGGGTGGGAGGTGGAGAAGGCAGAATGGGGAGGGGGAGAAGAAGGAGAAACAGAAAGAGAGAGGAGGAAGGCAGGCCAGCTGACAGTCAGGCACCAGCTTTCTGCTTCTGATTATGTGCATGGAACGTTCTTTATTAGCTCTTATGTAAAAGTCAGAATGTGTGAGCCCATTGTTAGGGGTATTGGGTAACTCCAAGGGAATAATCCATTCCACAAATTCCAGCGACAACTCATGACCAGGTGATGCAAGCAGGGCACAGTGCACACTGTTTGATCCCCAGGAATATCAGGGCTGGCGGCTACAGGATTATTATATCTCACTCACCCCTTTCCCTCTCACGTACCATGCCTAGACTCTTCCAGGCACCTCCCAGGCCAGAGTTTAGAACAAGCCACTGGGCAGGACACTTATCAAAGTGCAAACATTGACTTTACAAGGTGGCAGTTAAAAATAACCTGCCAAAGGCCCCAAGTGCGTCAGGGAAGGCCATTGTCCTGTGTGGTATACCCAAGACTTCCTCCCCAAGGCCTCCTCTCCCACATTCTTCTTCTTCTCTATTAAAAAAAAATTTTGGCTGCACCCCACAGCACATGAGACCTTAATTTCCCAACTATGAATGCAACCTGTGCCCCTGGACTGCCAGGAAAGTCCCAAATTTTTTTTAATTGAAATACATTTGATTTACTATGCTGTGTCAAAGTGTACAGCTGCTGCTGCTAAGTCGCTTCAGTCATGTCCGACTCTGTGCGACCCCAGAGATGACAGCCCACCAGGCTCCCCCGTCCCTGGGATTCTCTAGGCAAGAACACTGGAGTGGGTTGCCATTTCCTTCTTCAACGCATGAAAGTGAAAAGTGAAAGTGAAGTCGCTCAGTCGTGTCCGACTCTTAGCGACCCCATGGACTGCAGCCCACGAGGCTCCTCCGTCCATGGGATTTTCCAGGCAAGAGTACTGGAGTGGGGTGCCATCGCCTTCTCCAAGTGTACAGCAAAGTGATTCAATTATACATAATATATATATATATATATATATGTTCTTTTTCATATTCTTTTCCATTATGGTTTATTACATGATATTGAATATAGTTCCCTGTGCCATACAGTAGGCCCTGTTGTTTATCATTATTTATAATACAGTATGTAATATTGTTTTTAATATAGTATATAATATGTAATATAATTATTTATATATCGTTTTCTAATCCCAAACTCCTAATGAATTCCGTACCCTCATTCCCCCTTTGGTAGCCAAAAGTTTGTTTTCTACATCTGTGAGTCTGTTTGGTCACAAGTTTCTGAAGAAAGTTCTGTAAGTAAGTTCATGTGTGTCACGGTTTAGACCCCACATATAAGTGACATCTTACGATATTTGTCTTTTTCCTTCCAGCGTGCTTCACATGGTAGTACACATTCTTCTATTTCCTTTCTGTGGCTGCAAATTGACAATCTTCAAAGGGGGCCACTGTCTCTAGGATGTCAGATTTTTAAGTTTCTGCCCTCTCCTATTATTCTTTGCTTTTCGGGATAGCAGATACACCCCAGACTGTCCAGTGCACAGAGTAGTAATGCACAGGAACCTACTGGCATTTCTTTATTGATCGATTTACTAGCATTTCTTTATTGATCGATTTACTAGCATTTCTTTATTTTTACATCTAGAGGTCACCAATCACTGCAGATGGTGACTGTAGCCATGATATTATTATTATTATTTTTTACTATGACCAACTTTATAAACATCAATATGACAATTTAGATGAAATGGACAAGTTTCTTTTTTTTCTTTTTAAAAAAATTAATGTATTTTAATAATTAAAATTTTATTTATTTTATTTATTTAATTTTACTTACTTTACAATATTGTAGTGGTTTTGCCATTGACAAAGATACATTGACATGAATCAGCCATGGGTGTACATGCATTCCCCATCCTGAGCTGCTCTCCCACCTCCCTCCCCATCCCATCCCTCTGGGTCATCCCAGTGCACCAGCCCTGAGCACCTTGTCTCATGCAATAAACCTGGACTGGCGGTCTGTTTCACATATGATAATACACACGTTTCAATGCTATTCTCTTAAATCATCCCACCCTCGCCTTCTCCCACAGAGTCCAAAAGACTGTTCTATACATCTGTGTCTCTTTTGCTGTCTCGCATATAGGGTTATCATTACCATCTTTCTAAATTCCATATATATGTGTTAGTATACTGTATTGGTATTTTTCTTTCTGGCTTATTTCACTCTGTATAATAGGCTCCAGTTTCATCCACCTCATTAGACCTGATTCAAATGTATCCTTTTGATGGCCAAGTAATATTCCATTGTGTATATGTACCACGGCTTCCTTATCCATTCATCTGCTGATGGACACCTAGGTTGCTTCCATGTCCTGGCTATTGTAAACAGTGCTGTGATGAACATTGGGGTACATGTGTCTCTTTCAATTCTGGTTTCCTCTGTGTGTATGCCCAGCAGTGGGATTGCTGGGTCATATGGCAGTTCTATTTCCAGTTTTTAAGGAATCTCCACACTGTACTCCACAGTCAGCCATGATATTAAAAGATGCTTGCCCCTTGGAAGAAAAGCTATGACAAACCTAGACAGCATATTAAAAAGCAGAGACATTACTTTGCCAACGAATGTCCGTATAGTCAAAGGTATGGTTTTTCCAGTACAGATGTGAGAGTTGAACCATAAAGAAGACTGAGCACTGAAGAACTGATGCTTTTGAAATGTGGTGTTGGAGAAGACTCTTGAAAGTCCCTTGGACTGCAAGGAGATCAAACCATCAGTCCTAAAGGAAATCAGTCCTGAATATTTATTGGAGGGACTGATGCTGAAGCTCCAATACTTTGACCACCTGCTGCAAAGAGCTGACTCATTAGAAAAGACCCTGATGCTGGGAAAGATTGAAGGCAGGAAAAGAATGGGGTGACAGAGGATAAGATGGTTAGATGCCATCACCGATTCAATGGACATGAGTTTGAGCAAGCTCTAGGAGTTGGTGAAGGACAGGGAAGCTTGTCGTGCTGGAGTTTATGAGATTTTGCAAGGAGTCAGACACAACTGAGCAACTGAACAACAACAACTAAGAGGCATGTGGGTCCTGGAAAAAGGTACAGTGTCCAGACTTAGTTTCAGATCATGAAGCTGACAATGAGGTCAGGAGGATGTCTGAGGCTAAAGCCAGGGCTGCTTGCTATGGAGGCAGCACGGGACTAAGGCTCAGGGCATGGCTGGCAGAAAGAGCAGAAGATGCTAGAGAGTATTTCCAAAAGTGTTATGGGGGAAATGCCCCTGTTGAATAATAAAAGGTTGGATCATAGTATCTGTATTGAAGCAAAGATGTTTAGAGTCAACACCCTTCTAGTTAGAGCTAAATTAGAATAGGCTCTGTCCTTGGAAAAATGATATTTAAGAACCTTGAAAAACTGTACTGAGAAAACTCTCAAAACTCTACATTAAAAAAAAAAAGATCCAATTGGAAAATGAACAAAAAGCATGAAGAGACACTCAGACGAAGATGATATGTGATGGTAAATAAGCACATGATAAGGTGTTCAACATTGCTAGCCATTCTTAATGGCACCCCACTCCAGTACTTTTGCCTGGAAAATCCCATGGACGGAGGAGCCTGGTGGGCTGCAGTCCATGGGGTCGCTAAGAGTCAGACACGACTGAGCAACTTCACTTTCACTTTTCACTTTCATGCATTGGAGAAGGAAATGGCAACCCACTCCAGTGTTCTTGCCTAGAGAATCCCAGGGACGGGGGAGCCTGGTGGGCTGCCGTCTATGGGGTCGCACAGAGTCGGACACGACTGAAGCGACTTAGCAGCAACAGCAGCAGCCATTAGGGAAATGCAAATTGAGACCACAGTGAGACTCTGTTATATAACTAACTAAAATAAAAAATAGTATTAATGACAAATGCTGGTGAAGATATGGAGAAATATACATATATTGCTAATGGGGTGAATCTAAAATGCTTCAGCCATGCTGGAAAATAGTCTGGTAGTTTCTTTTAAAACTAAATATACACTTGCCACATGACCCAGCAATTACACTCCTGGGCATCTATCCCAAGGTAACGATAACTATGTCCTCCACATAATAACCTGTACACACAATTGTTCATGGCAGTTTTATTTGTAATAGCCCATAACTGGACTACTTATAGCACGGGAAACTATATTCAGTATACTGTGATAAATCATAATGGAAAAGAGTATGAAAACGAATATATACGTATAACTGAGTCACTTTTCGATACAGCAAAGATTAAACACACTATTGTAACTCAATTATACTGCAATAAAAACTTTTAAAAAATAGCCCATAACTGGAAACAACCAAAATACCCCTCAGTAGCTGAGTGGTTAAATAAACTGTGGTGCTACCCGCTAAGTCACTTCAGTCATGCTTGACTCTTTGTGACCCTAAGGACCATAGCCTGCCAGGCTCATCTGTCCATGGGATTCTCCAGGCAAGAATACTGGAGTTGTTTGCCATGCCCTTCTCCAGGGGATCTTCCCCACCCAGAGACTGAACCCTCGTCTCATGTCTCTTGCATTGACGGGTGGGTTCTCTACCACCAGCTCCACCTGGGAAGTACATCCTGTAAAAAATTTCATAAACAGAAATCTCAATTAGAGTCAAAAAGGGGGAGCTCTCATGCCGGGGACAACAGTTGGGCCCAAAAGAAAGACGGAAAACTCCTTTCTTTACTGGCAAAAACTCTGTCAGTGAAAAGCCAGGGACTCTCTGTTTACTGTAGCCTTCCCGACTTCCTCTTCCTTCAGTCAAAGTGTTCTCCTTCCCTCACCTGGGGACTTGCACAGGGCTCACCATGGTCGTAGACTCTGAAATGCAATTTTTTGCTGATACTAAATAAACCCATCTTTGCTGAAGAAATATCTTGCAGTCTCTTTCTGCTAGGTCAACAATCCATACCATAAAATACCACTCAGCAACAAAAGGGAATGACTTGTATACAACATTCTCAAGATGACAGAATTAGCAATGGAAAACGTGAGTGGTTGCCGGAGTTAGGGGTGAGAGGAGTGATATGATAGAATGAGGGGGATCTTTGTGGTCATGGACTAGCCGTGTATCTTGACTGCACTGGTGAGTAGAGATTTTATATATGTGGTAAAATGTGATGGATTTATACTCACGCATTTGTACCAATGTTAAATTCCCAGATTTGATAACACGCTGTAATTATGTAGTTTGGGGCAACTGGGGGAAGAGTTCAATGGATCTCTTTGTACTATTTTTAGTAACTTACCGTGAATCTACTTTTTTTTTTTTAATATATTTTTTGAAACCCTACCTCGATTTCTGGTAGGCAGATAAGGCAGATGCTGTGAATTCTGTGGTTTGGGTTCCCCAACGTCCATTCACCAATGGTCTCCTGTTCACTGTGCCCACATTTCCCTTTTGGCCACTCCCAGCCCAGAAAGTTCCCATGAAAACAGGTGACCTGGGCCTGCATGCTCCCCTGAGCCAGGCCGATCTGGACTTATCTTGGCGCTGGGGTGGAGATGGTTGCTCTTTGCACTGGACTCAGATCTGGAAGATTGGAAGTCTGGAAACCACACAAGGGGGCTGTCAATGGCACTGCAGCCTGGAAAGCGTGAGTGAGAAATGGAGAAAGAAATCCATTTCTGAGAAAATTGTTTGACACCTGCATCCAGTCATGCCTGCCTTTGGACAGTTCTGTTTCTGAGCCAACACGTCTCATAAATTTGAGAGCAGGCAGCTCTTTGCAGCTTACCCTATCACCTGGATATTTCACAGTTAACGGGGTACAGGGAGAGAAACGCTTCCACCCTTTCATAAACAAACGAACTCTCAGTGGCTGCTGTCATATCAGTAGAATTCCTGGAAACGGTTCTCTGGAAATCCTGGCCATACATCTATTGAAGCAACCATAAGACTAAGACCTCAGGTACCCAGACCTCCAACCTGGGTACCTGAGGGGCAAGGCAGAGAGAGCTCATGTTTCATTAATTAAGGGAGAACATTGATCCCTCAGTTAGTAACACAACTATGTCTCTACTCTTCTGGCCAAGTGTCTGCTAAGGATATTCATCCCTATTTGGCTCTATGCTTCCTTTAGTTAAACGCCTGGTCCTTGGCCATCTGACCCGTGCCTTCCTGAAACTTCTGGGACTTCCCAGTTGCAGATCGGAAAGGACTCATGTCCGTCATTGCCCTCAGGCCCTGTGTGCAGTCTCGAGTTGCTGTCACTCCTCTGCACACACACCTTCCTCTTGGACTGGCTCCTGGCCTTCCCCCCACCTCTCTGTCTTCTCTTTGGTTTCTTTGGCTGACCTTCTCCTTTCATCCTGCTTCTCAGGTTCCACGCCCTGCCTCCTACTTGTCTCTACACTCTAACTGGAAAATCTCAAAATCTGGGATTTCGCTTAACCCCAGGATGCCCGCGAGTCACCAGGCCAGGCCTGTTTCCTGGGCTTCAGACATATCAACAAGGCCTCCCTCTGGCCCTTCAAGTTCAGCACGTCAAAACCGAGCAGAGCCTTTATCCCTTCCACCACCATCTGTCTATAGCCCTTCCTTCTCTGTCTCCTGTAACCAGCCAGTCACCCTGGGCTCCCTCTTCCTCCCCGTTCCTTCCTTCTCTGCAACCTCCATCCGCTCAGCAGCCAAGCCCTTCAGGTTCTAGCTCTCACAGCTTCCCCAACACCCTCCCCTGCTCTGACGCCCCATGTTTGTTATCTGGCTTGTTCCACCAGTCTCCCAGCTGGTTTGTACCCAGGCTTCTCCACACTCCTAGCCTTGGGCTGGTTATACTTGCTGAAAATCTCGCCTAGGCTCCTCCTGGCCTTCCAAGTGAAAAACAGCTCTCTCGAGGTTGTGCTTGCTGCGTCTCTCCTGGCTGCCCCCCACCATCCTCACACACATGCCCTCTGCTCCAACCCTTCTGGTCCGCCGGCAGTTCCCCAAGTGCACCCTTAACTCCGCAGCTGACTCCCACACTGGCCTTCAAGCTCTGTTCTCTTGGGTGTCACTTCCCACGGAAACCCTTTCCAAGGTGTCTTGGCTGAGTTAGCATCATGTGTAATCATCTTGACTAACTTCACTGTTATTGCGTTGTTATTACTAAATTTGGAGGTAATGTCTGTTTTCCAAGATTTCTATGCTTATTGTCTGTTTTAATTAAAAGAGTAGTTTACACACACAGTAAATTTACCCTTCTTGGTGTATAGTTACATAAGTTTTGACAAGCACATGCAGTTGTATACTTACCATTACAAGCAAGTTTTAGAGCAGTTTCCTCTCTCCCAAGAATTACTCTGGGCCCTTTGTAATCAACCCCTCCTTCCTGGCAACCATTGCTCTGTTTCCTGACAGTATGGTTTTGCTTCTCTTGTTGTTTAGTCGCTAAGTCATGTTTGACTCTTTGTGACTCCATGGACTGTAGCCCGCCAGGCTCCTTTGTCTATGGAATTTTCTAGGCAATACTGGAATGGGTTGCCATTTCCTCCTCCAGGGGACCTTCCTGACCCAGAGACAGAACCCACATCTCCTGCATTGGCAGGTAGGTTCTTTACCACTAGCACCACCATATGTATATATACACACACATACTATTGCTATTAATATACCTATTAATATAAAATATAAAATCAATGTATAATAGAAAATATAAAATAGATATTATTATACCTATTAATAGACATACAAAATCTTTTTAATGAAACATTTGAAAGCTTTAGGCATCATGACATTTATCTCTTAATAGATTGCATCACTGACTCAATGGACATGAATTTGAGCAAACTCTGGGAAAGAGTGAACAGAGGAGCCTGGCATGCTGCAGTCCTTAGCTACTGAACAATAAAACTTTAATAATATGTCTCCTAAGAAAAAAGACATTCTTATATAAATTACCATTATCATATTCCAAAAATGTAACATTAATACAATAAATTATAGAGTACATATGATATAGAGTATGTTGTTATATATTTGCTAAGTCCAACCCCACTGACTGTAGCCTGCCAGGCTACTCTGTCCATGGAATTTCCCAGGCAAGAATATAGGAGTGGATAGCCATTTTCTTCTCCAGGGGATCTTCCCATCTCAGGGGTCAAACCTGCATCTCCTGCACTGTAGGAGGATTCTTTACCATTGAGCCACCTGGGAAGCCCATAGAGTATATATAACATAATATGTAATAATATGATAAAGAGTAGATATTCAAACTTTCCAAACTTCCTAACGATGACATTTAAAGCTTTTTTTTTTTAATTCAGGACTCAATCAGGGTTCATTCATTGCATTTAATTATCATATTTCTATAATCTCTTTATCGTGCAAGAGTTCCCTGGCTTTTTCTTCTTTCTTTTCTTGATATTGACATTTTTTAGAGTGTCCAGGTCAGTTTCATATATCGCCCACAAATCTGGATTTGTCTGACTATTTCCCCATGATTAGATTCAGGTTAAACAAGCTTGGCAGGAACTAACAGGGTAGTACTGTGTCCTTCCTCATGCATCATGTCAGGAGGTACATCGTGACATTTGATTTGATGACCAGTGTCCACTATCACTTTGACACTTGGTTAAAGTGGAGGATTGTGACTTACTGTGATTTGTGATTCCCAAAAGTTATCAATAGGCCTGTGAGCCCTTAGCTGTTAACTGAAGGAATGAATGAGACTTGTGAGTTACAGTGGCCTGTACTGAAACTAGAAAACTTGAAGGTTTGACAAAATATGCAATTTCTTATCAACCATATGTATCACCTCTTATTAATTATGGTCATCACTGGGGTGCAGTGACTTTGCCATCCCCACTTCTGCAATGTTGTGCTCTACACAAAAACATACAACCTGCTGTGCAAGTGGAGTGGTATTGGCTTATCTAGAACTCAGCTGTGAGCTTAGGAGCCTTGGAGCGTAGTTCTCAGGACGCTGTATGAGACAATTAAAAATAAAGCAAATGATGTCTTATGGACTTTAGCAACATTATTTACTTCAAAGATATTTTAAGTAGGTCCCAGCAATTTGGGCCAGAGTTAGTTAATATATTTGTAATAGCAACATTATACAATGTTAACTCTAAAAATTCTATGTTTATCTTTCAATACATACTCAGCCTTGCTTAAACTTCCAGGGCTTACTGCTATAAGTCAATTTCTGTTCATTATATTTAATCATGGGTCACTATTTTTATAAAGATTCTCAACTTTAATCAAATCCTAAAGGGAATGTCAGAGATTAGATCAGGAACGATTTAAAAAAATAAAAGGCTCTTGTTATAGAACTAAATACTAATGAAGCCATGTGATGCCAACTCTTCTGAGTTGAACAGCAGCTACAAGAAGCTACCCCAGATCCCAAAGTGATGGACCCTGTCTGCTTTAACAGAAGTGGTCAAGCCTCACATACGATGAGAATGCCCTCCTATCATTTGTGGTTCCTAGTTCCAGGTGCCCAGATACCGGGGGGAAACCTGTAGTAATTTTTCTAATTGGCTTAGTCTGAGTCAGCATCACACACTGAATGAGGCACAGGCGTAACCACACTGGTAAAAAGAGCTGATGAACTCCCCTTTGCTTCATTGTTTACAAGGTACCGCATACAGCTCATGGACACCTGGGTGGCGTTAATAGAAATTTACTGAGTAGAAAGCAACCCATAGACAGCCTCTGGAGCACTGTATCCACTACTAGACGTCATTCCAACAGAGACTGCGGGCAGCCTGGATCACATCAGAAGGTCTCCTCTCACAATGGTGTTAGGCCGGAAGTCTTAGAGGCCAAACCGCCTGGTTCAAAGTCAGGCTTTGTGACGTACTAGCTGCAAACTCTGGGCATGTTATTTAACCTCTCTGTGGCTCATCTATAAAGTGAGGATACTGCTCATTTCATAGGGTTGTTATAAGATTTATATGAGTTAATAAATATAGGCTGCTTAAAACGACATCTGGCATATAATATATATATATATATAAACCAAAAAATGTTGATTCAAAAAATGTTGATTATTTATTATTTCTAGTGTCATCATTATCACCATCATCTTCAGGAACAACTGGTGAGAAGAAAGCAGGGGACAATATAAAGGAGACATGTAGGGACATGACTGGTCTCTTCAAAGTCTTGAAATGCTGCCAAGAGGAAGAGGGATGAGATGATTTCCATGTGGCTCTGGGAGCACATACACTACATCAAAGGGCATAAGCTACGGGAATTCAGAATCGGGCTCATTACACAGGGAACACCATTTTAGTGGTTACAGTTGTCTGAAGATCAGAGGCTTGCTCTATCTGAGAGGTATCCTAGGTTACCAGGGTATTCAATCCGACCCCAGATGGTCCTTTGGGATTTAAGAATTAACTGGAAGACTGAATCAGATGATCCCAAAGAACCTAGGCCTGTGGGTCTATCCTTAAATATACCATTAAAGCATCAAGCAGAATTTTAAAGAATAAGTAAAATATAAGAAGCTCTATACAAATTAAACAATGGTTCAGAGACTTCCCTGGTGGTCCAGTGGCTAAGACTCTGAACTCTCAATGCAGGGAGTCTGGGTTCAATCCCTGGTCCAGGAACTAGAGCCCACATGCCACAACTGAGACCCAGTACAGCCAAATAAATAAATAAGTACATATTTTAAAATAAGCCTCCTATGTTGCAACAATGTCACACCTTACATCTCCCAAATCTACTAGTCATTCTTCCCATTTCTACCAGATACTCACACAAATGGGAAAGAGTTTCAGTAAAGAAATTTCAACTGAATAATACATTCAGATGCACCTACAAAAACAAAAGAAGTACTCTATCTTATAGGAGTTTAATTTCTAAAATCTGTCTGTATATGCAGCAAAAATCACATACAGACAAAACTGTGCTGAGAAATCTAGGGATATGCCACCTGAGCAACTGCCTCTTTGTAAGCCCAGCACAGTATCCCCTGCTGTGCTGGGAATGGGCTCTGCTTTTCTGACTAAGCACTGAATAAAAGACTTGAATTTAAGTGCCAAGTTCTATGAAAAACATATGTATTTAAACAGTTCACTTAGTCAGGGGGAAGAGATATTTGTTCCTTGGGGAGGTTCAATGAGATTCATGTCACCCACACCCTCTCACGTTAGGATGTATACTCAGTGAGTGGAAAGTCAAGCTGAATTTGTTGCAACTTTCATATTGCTATTTTTCTATTTCTTTACCTTTTTTCTACTCATCCAAGTGCACAGAGCAGCAGTTGCTGAAGGTAAGTGCATTCCTCTGAACATTTAGGAGCAAGCCAGGACTTCTTAGTCAGCAATCATTCTCATTCAGTCCACTCTCTGACCCCTAGAAATGAACCTGTTATCCAGCACCCTCCTTTCTTCCAAGAAAGGCATGCCTTTCTAAAAAAAAAAAAAAAAAAAAAATTATTTACCTGACTGTGCTGGGTCTTAGTTGAGGCATGTGGGATCTAGTTCCCTGACCAGGGATTGAACCCTGGCCCCCTGCATTGGGAATGTGAAGTCTTAGCCACTGAACCACCAGGGAAGTTCCAAGGCATCCCTTCTTCGAAGGGTTTCACCCTTCCCCCACTGCAGTCTGTGATTCTAGGGTGCCACCAGTCACAGTGCCTCACTGGCCACCCGAGCAGCATGTGACTTCAGTCAGTCCAGACAGAAGCCTCCCCTGGGATTTCTGCACTTGCAACCAGAGACCAGTTCTCAGCCTATGGGTTTTAGGAAGACAAACAAGCAGAGAGAAACAGTGTTGAGAGATGAAGAGAGCATTACTGGCTCCAATCCTGAGCTGGTTCCAATAATTGCTACAGTCCTGTATATTGTCACCCTGCTTATTTAACTTACATGCAGAGTACATCATGTGAAATGCCAGGTTGGATGAGGCATAAACTGGAATCAAGATTGCTGGGAGAAATATCAATAATCTCAAATATGAAGATGAAATCACCTTTATGGCAGAAAGCAAAGAGGAAGTAAAGAGCCTCTTGATGCAAGTGGAAGAGGAGAGTAAAAAAGCTGGCTTAAAACTCAACATTCATAAAACAAAGATCATGGCATCTGGTCCCATCACTTCATGGCAAATAGATGGGGAAACAATGGAAACAGTGACAGACTTTATTTTCTTGGGCTCCAAAATCCCTGCAGATTGTGACCTCAGCCATGAAATTAAAAGATACTTGCTCCTTAGAAGAAAAACTATGACCAATTAGACAGCATAAAAAGCAGAGACATTACTTTGCCAACAAAGGTCCATATTGTCAAAGCTATGGTTTTTCCAATAGTCATGTAGGGATGTGAGAGTTGGACCATAAAGAAAGCTGAGTACCAAAGAAATGATGCTTTTGAACTGTGGTGTTGGAGAAGATTCTTGAGAGTCCCTTGGACTGCTAGGAGATCAAACCAGTGAATCTGGAAGGAAATCAGTCCTGAATATCCCTTGAAGGCACTGATGCTGAAGCTGAAACCCCAATACTTTGGTCAACTGATGCAAAGAGTTGACTCATTGGAAAAGACCCTGATGCTGGGAAGGATTGAAGGCAGGAGGAGAAGGGGACGACAGAGGATGAGATGGTTGGATGGCACCACCGACTCAATGGATACGAGTTTGAACAAGCTCCAGGAAATAGTGATGGACAGGGAAGCCTGGCATACTGCAGTCCACGGGGTCGCAAAGAGTTGAACTCGACTGAGTAACTGACCTGAACCAAGCCCCTGCCCTCCCTGTGATGACCCAATAGAAATCTTCATTTTGCTTAATTGGGTTTACGTCACTTTCAATTAAAGAAATTTCAAAACAGCCCTCAGGAATTTGATTTCTTGATCTGCACTGATCTCAATGTTCTCTAGGTAAATGAGAGTCCACAGAAAGAGGCTTGGATGCCTGGTCTCATACTTGTTACAGCACAGGTTCAGAAATATGTTCACTTCCTGGCAGTATCCATAGAGCTCTACCAAACATGAAGCATTGTTTCAAATCCTTTCAAATTATTTAGACTATCTAATCCACAGAAGAAAGGAAAGCAGGAAGAGAAAAATGAAAGACACCCTGAGTGTTAATGAAAATACACTCTGCATTTGCCTCTGTCTTTCAAAGTCTTCAGAAAAAGGCTCTCATTTAACAACAGCAAACATTTTCCGGGTGCCTGTTCTGTGTAGATGCTCATGTGGGATGGAGGAGACCATCTGCATGAATACATGCAGCCCCTGCCCTCAAAGGACTCAGCACCCAAAGGATTCTCGAGTTTGAGCCTCTCCCAAATTTACTTCTAACAGGTTCATTGATTCTTTTTCTCCTATTTATCAGAAATGGAGATAATTTGATATTTGATATGATTTCTAAGAGTCCAGCTCTCACTCTTCAGCAGGAACACATGTACACACAATAGCAAAATAACCATCTTGCAATTTCTGAGAATTATTCAAGAAGATATTTCCTTGTAACTTAAGTAAATCATTTTCAAAGTTGTCCTGGATTTCAAAAACAAAAACCTGAATTAAGGAACTTTTCCACATCCTGGGATCCTGGGATCTCTTGCTGCCATAATGTCTGAAAATAAACCCTAAAATTCTCTAGTAAATCAGCAACTCAACCAAGAGAAATGTTTTCAATTTCATTTGCATGAATCAGAGTTCTAAGTCTTATCTTCTTATCCAGCGCATCATCTGAAACAATGGTAAGTTTAGCCAGAGGGGAATTCTAGAAGCCACCCAGCCAGGGCTTAGACTAGTAGAGTCAAGAACGGTCAGCCAGGAATGCGGGGTTAGGGATGTTCTGTACTTGGGATGCAGTTTTCCTGCTGGGGCTGGGGGAAAAGGGAGGAGGCCTCTCTGGACATCCTGTCTTTAACAGTCCAGGTAATTTGCCTACACACCTGTTCAATGCCCACTGCGAGTAAACTGGGGTGACTTGCCAGTCCCTAGACAATAAGGGTGTGGTACAAAACAGGCAGACACACAAACTCTTCTCCACCTGCACCAGTGGCAGATGTGTTTCACTCACAGAAGCTCAGACTCCTTTCATAACAGGGAAGAACCAGTGGTTGACACTTTGAAGAAACCTCACTGATACAGTTGCAATGGTCCTTGGGGTACGAAGTGTCTAATCCCTTTGTAAGATTAGGGGTGAGGAATCACCAGGAAACCTGTTTAAAGACAGTTGTATGCATTTTTAAAAATTAATTCTTATTGGAATTAGTTGCATTGCAATGTTGTTTTGGTTTCTACTCTACAGCAAAGTGAATCGGTTATCATATAGATATATCTGGGCTTCGCCAATGGCTCAGGGGTAAAGAATCCACCTGCAATGCAGGAGTTGCAGGAGGTGCAAGTTTGATCCCTGGGTCGGGAAGATCCCCTGGAGGAAGGCATGGCAACCCACTCCCTTCTTCTTGCCTGAAGAATCCCATGGACAAAGGAACCTGGTGGGCTATAATCCATGGGGTCTCAAAGAGTCAGACGTGACTGAGTGACTAACACACACACACAGCACACCACAGCGCATTGAGTAGAGTTCTCTGTGCTACCCAGTAGGTTCTCATTAGTTATCTAATTTATACATAGTATAACAGTGTATCTACCTCAATCTCAATCTCCTAATTCATCCCTCCCTTGAGAACAGTTATAATGATAATGAAATGAATAGAAGTCTCATGAGGGTGTGGGGGGCAGAGAATTTCCTCCAGTGAGAACATCAATAAGCCATCATTGAATTCTGGATATGATGACAGTTTGGCTGGAAATAAAACCCTGTGCTGGCTAGCTCAGAGGAAGTTCCAAGCCTCCCTGGGTAACTTTGTTTCATAGACTTCCCTTTCGTTTGTGGGGCTGGGACTGGCATTGGAGATAGCAGATGTGATTCATAAAAGGACCGGGACCGGAAACTCAGAGAACTAGGACTGAAGATCAAACTCAAATGCATTTATCAACTGGACTTTCCCCAGGGACTGGCATTGGGAATGTACACTGTGGCTTTGTATTTCTGTGATGTGCTTACTTCATAATGTCTATTGTTGTTTAGTTGCTAAGTTGTGTCTGACTTTTTGTGGCCCAGACTTCCTTGTTCTTTACCATCTCCCAGGATTTGCTCAAATTCCTGTCTATTAGCTGATGGTTCGGGTTTTCTTTTTTAAAAAATGATACTCCTTTATTTTCATCTACAGTGACCAAAGCGCTGTTACCCAAAAGTGTCAGTTGATCCAGGCCATTCAGTGCAGGGATATCTTCCAATGACCAGGTTTGGGCTCCGGTAAAGCAGGTAAAGCAAAATCTGATGGCCTTGTAATGTCCTTCACCCTTGTACATCTCAGCTTATAGCTTCATCTACTCTCAACACAGGGAAGCAATTGGGCAAGGACATAGCATGATGTGGACTTTAGAAATTACAGTTTCATTAAAGGAAGGATGGATTTTAGGGGAGCATGATTAAAGACTAGAAAATTTATTACAAAGCTATTGTATTTGACCAGGCTAAAGATTAAGAGAGAATGAGTGAGAGAAAAGATTGGTTCTCATTTTCTTTCTTTTGCCTAGTGTTTTCTTTTCTGTCTTTCCTTATGCTTTAATTGTAATTGGGTTATTTATTAAAGGTTTCCTGAATAAAATTTCATGCTTCATATTTTATTGTGATGTAACTTACATACCATAACATTTTAAATACCAAAAATTCATCCTTTTAAATTGCACAATTCAGTATACTTACATTGTATGCCGTCATCATCACTATCTAATTTCAGAACATTTTCATCACCCTAAAAAGAGACCCAGTATCCACTACTGGTCACTCTCCATGCTCCCCTATACCCATCCCTGGACAAACACTAATCTTTCTGTCTCTTTGAATTTGCCTCTACTGAACATTTTATATAAATGGAGTCATACAATATGTGAACTTTGGTGTTTGGCTTCTTTCAATTAGAGTAATGTATTTAAGGTTCATCTTTGTTGTGGCATGTATCAGTATTTCATTCCTTTTCATGGCTGATTAACATTCCATTGTATGGCCACACAACCTTAGGTTATCCATCAACAGGCAGCTAACAGGCAAATGAGTTTCCCTCCCCACTTTTGAGGAATTATGAGTAATGCTGCTATAAACATTCATACAAATATTTTGTGTGGATATATGTTTTCATTTCTCTTAGATATTATTTCCAAGAGTGGAATTCCTAGTCTCCGGGTAACTCTATTAACTTTCTGAGGAACTTCCAAACAGTTTTACAAAGTGGCTGCAAAATGCTGTTATGCTTCATGCACATGTGTGCTGAGTTGCTTCAGTCGTGCCCAACTCTTTGCGACCCTACGGACTGCAACCCTGAACCTCCTGGCTCCTCTGTCCATGGAATTCTCTGGGCACGAATACTGGAATGGGTTGTCATTTCCTTCTCCAGAGGATTTTCCCAACCCAGGAATCAAGCCTGAGTCTCATGTCTTCTGCATTAGCAGGTGGGTTCTTTACTAGTGCCACCTGGGAAGGCCATTATGCTTCATATTCCCCCCTTAAACACTTAGCCAGTGAATTGCTTTCAGAAATTTTTTAAGAAGTCAATTAAGTTGCTTCTTGCTTCCCATCACTATTTGGTTGATTTTTAATGTGGGTCATTGGTCCTCAGTCCACTCTAGTGTTCTCCCTGGCTCCAGGAACTGCAGCAGCAGAACTTTGTAAATGATCAGTTAATGACCACACAGTAGTGGGCCATTTTTCAAAGATCAATGTCTGACCCAGATAAGAAAAAGCGAAGTCCCCAGGTTTTCCAAAATGTCCCTCTAATCCTCAGCACTTTTTCAGGGCCTACCAAGTAAGGTCAGAGATTTGTCTCTGGATGTTTGCTAAAGACAATGAAGTCATTTTCTTTTAAAGGCTTTACTTCAGCAATTACCCAGCTCTCTTTTCCCCCTTGAAGTTGTTGTTGTTCAGTAGCTAAGTCATGTCTGACTCTTTGCCATCCCATGGGTATGCCGGGCTTCCTTGTCCTTCACTGTCTCCTGGAGTTGCTCAAATTCATGTCCATTGAGTTGGTGATGCTATCTAACCGTCTCATCCTCTTCCATCCTCTTCTTTTGCCTTCAATCTTTCCCAGCACCGGGGACTTTTCCAATGAATTGACTCTTCATATCAGGTAGCCAAAGCATTGGAGTTTCAGCTTCAGCATCTGTCCTTCCAATGAATATTCAGGGTTGATTTCCTTTAGGATTGACTGGTTGGATCTTCTTGCAGTCCAGGGGACTCTCAAGAATCTTCTCCAGCACCACAGTTCGAAAGCATCAATTCTTTGGCACTCAGCCTTCTTTATGGTCCAGTTCTCATATCTCTACATGACTCCTGGAAAAACCATAGCTTTGACTATATGAACTTTTGTTGGCAAAGTGATGTCTCTGCTTTTTAATATGCTCTCTAGGTTTGTCATAGTTTTCCTTCCAAGGAGCAAGTATCTTTTAATTTCATTGATGCAGTCACCGTCTGCAGTGATTTTCAGTTCAGTTCAGTTGCTCAGTCATCTCCGAGTCTTTGCAACCCCATGAATCACAGCACACCAGGCCTCCCTGTCCATCACCAACTCCTGAAGTTCACCCAAACTCACGTCCATCAAGTCAGTGATGCCATCCAGCCATCTCATCCTCTGTCATCCCCTTCTCCTCCTGCCCCCAATCCCTCCCAGCATCAGAGTCTTTTCCAATGAGTCAACTGTTCGAGTGAGGTAGCCAAAGTACTGAAGTTTCAGGTTTAGCATCATTCCTTCCAAAGAAATCCCAGGGCTGATCTCCTTCAGAATGGACCAGTTGGATCTTCTTGCAGTCCAAGGGACTTGCAAGAGTCTTCTCCAACACCACAGTTCAAAAGCATCAATTCTTCGGCGCTCAGCCTTCTTCACAATCCAACTCTCACATCCATACATGACCACAGGAAAAACCATAGCCTTGACTAGACGGACCTTTGTTGGCAAAGTAATGTCTCTGCTTCTGAATATGCTATCTAGGTTGGTCATAACTTTCCTTCCAAAGAGTAAGCGTCTTTTAATTTCATGGCTGCAGTCACCATCTGCAGTGATTTTGGAGCCCCCCAAAAATAAAGTCTGCCACTGTTTCCACTGTTTCCCCATCTATTTCCCATGAAGTGATGGGACTGGATGCCATGATCTTCGTTTTTTGAATGTTGAGTTTTAAGCCAGCTTTATCACTCTCCTCTTTCACCCTCATCAAGAGGCTCTTTAGTTCCTTTTGAAGTAACCACCTTTAAATGTGATCAATGAAATAGAAATATTGTCTTTCCCTCAACTGGAATTGCAACCAGCTTTCCCTTCTCCCACAGTCCTCCAGCACAGCTTTCTCTTGTATTTAGCAGGGGTTCTCTCCTTTCATGGCTATCAGTTCAGTTCAGTTCAGTCGCTCAGTCGTGTCCGACTCTTTGCAACCCCATGAATCACAGCACGCCAGACCTCCCTGTCCCTCACCAACTCCCAGAGTTCACTTAGACTCACGTCCATTGAGTCAGTGAGGCCACCCAGCCATCTCATCCTCTGTTGTCCCCTTCTCCTCCTGCCCCCAATCCCTCCCAGCTATAGCACACATGAAAACATCTAGTAAGGAGCCATGAAAGACCCAACAGTACAAGAGCCCCACAGAGGGTCCTCTGAGGTCAACAGAAGTCCAGGATGAGCTTCTGACACCAAACCAACCCAACTGCTCCAGCTCCCCAGATGGCAGCTGGGGGCTCAGCATCGTTAAGGTAGCTTAGCACCAGGCTGGACTGGGGAGGGTGATACCCTGCAAAGCATCAGTACATTTTATAGGACTTATTCACACTGATGTTACTGTTTGGGTACTTTTAAGGAAGTGCCAATGAAGTCAATCATGATCAACACCCCTTCTTTCTTCCCTGCATTTTAGCCAAATATCAACTATTTCTCGCCTTCAGTTCTGTTCAGTTCAGTCTCTCAGTCGTGTCTGACTCTTTGTGACCCCATGAATCACAGCACCTTAGCCCCTCCATAAATTTCTCTCTAGTGAGTAACAATTCAGGTCTGTGATAGGTCTTTACTGAATTTTCTGCTAATTCTCCCTCCTTGAAATGCTTCACCCACTTGTAAGAGAAACGTGTGACCTAGCATTCAAGGCAGCCTCCCTGGACCCAGCCCATTAGGCCACAGTAGAGTTTCTTTCCCCTCCCCATTTCCACTTATTTTGGAGGTAATCTGGGTACAGGCTCCCCCAACGGCCACCAAATTCAAAGGTTAAGCATTTTCCCTCTTTGTCCCTTGATCCTCAAGCACCCTGCAAAGGGTATGACCATTAGAGCAAGCATGTGAAGATGGAAAACAAGGGAGTTTTGAGAAAATAGCCCACACATTCCAAATCCCAGTTTTCAAAAGCTGCTGCTTTCCTTCTTTATTCTGTTCCTACCACTTAGCAGGAAGCATAGGAAAGAAGGAAAAGTATTTTCTCTGAAAAATCAAAACCCAGTTCAAGGCCTGCCTTCTCTTCTCTCGTCTGTAGACACCCTTCCCAGGAAGAACTGGAGCACCCCAAGCATCTGTGCAAGTTCACGGCCAACCCCACTTCAGTCACTCCTCACCGACGTGTAGAGTGCATCTCAGGAAATGAACTGGTGCCAGAAGGGAGGGTAAGCACAGCTTCCAGTTGCTCAAAGCATATGGCATATGCCTAAACCACTGAACAACTTCACCCTGGTATTTACATGTCCACTTCCTTCTAGTACTATGTGCCAACACTTTAGCTTGACCATATCTTTTAATTTTAATTTATTTGGCTGAGCCAGATCCCAACAGCGGCACACAAGATCTTAGATCTTTGTCGTGGCATGCAGGATCTTTAGTTGTGGCATGTGGGATCTAGTTCCCTGACTAGGGATCAAATCCAGGCCCCGCTGCATTGGGAGTGTGGAGTCTTAGCCACTGGACCACCAGGGAAGTCCCTTGACTCTACCTTTTTATCCTTTCAGTCTATGTCCACCTGCCCCATTCAGACCACCTCTGTCATTGGAGAGACGTGTCCTCTAGGTCCTTGGAGAATGGTGATCTTCCTATTTAGGCCTCACACTACCACCCTAGCCTACGGGTGAAATTCCTCTGTTAAAGTTCATCCAACCTGCACATGAAGCAGGTCCCTGGCCTTTGCCCCTAGGGGTCCTGGGAGGAGCCTTATCTAGATTCTGAAGACAGATCTCTTCTACTTCTGCAACTGAGTTGCTATCTCACTCCATGGTCCACCTCCCGTCTCCTTCCCACCCCTTCCCAGCCCGCCTGGCCAGGGGCCAGCAGCCAACCAAGGATTAGTATCCCAACCGCCAGATCTGTCTCTCCTTCCACCGTTTGTAAATAGGACACACTGGTACAGAATGGTAATAAAAGGTGTTTTATTTGAAATGTATTTTCCTGGGTGAGCACTGCCAGGCCCCCCAGACCTCAAATCCTCTCAGACCCCAGAAGAAAGAAGTTTCTGTGAAGCACACAGCTGCCTTTCTGCCGTGCAGCCCTCAGCTTATCACAGGCAAGAACTTGGCAGGTATTCTTCCGAGAAGCTGCAGCCATGATAGATAAAGCCTTGGGGAAGGGTGGTGTGTCTGTGTGTGTGCGTGTCTATGTGTGTGTGTGCGTGACTGTGTCTATGTGGATAGTGGGTGGGGGGGCCAGTGCTGAATGGTGGGTCTATACCTTCTGCGTACATATTGGAAAAATAAGAAAATCCTGATCATAGTGGCATAAGCATCATTCTAGGGATATTAAACCTTGGCTTCTTAGAAACCGCTAGAAGCAGGGGTAATCTTAAGCCATTTGCCTCCTCTATCTCGTATCACGGTGTAAATTGGCAGATTTCAGCACATCCTACCTGTGGTAGCAAAGAGCAGCCAAGACTCTTGTCTTCTGCTGCCACCTGGTGTTTAAGAGAAGAAAGTCTAAATTCATAGAGTCACCTTGGCAATGAGAAACCAGCATTTTCTAGGAAGAAGAGACCTTGAGTGCTAAGCTGCTTCAGTCGTATCCAACTCTTTGTGACCCTATGGACCGTATGTAGCCTGCCAGGCTCCTCTGTCCATGGGATTCTCCAGCAAGAATAGTGGAGTGGGTTGCTACTTCCTTCTCCAGGTAATCTTCCCAACCCAGAGACTGAACCCAGGTCTCCCGCGTTGCAGGCAGATTCTTCACACATAGGTTAGAAATGTTAATTCTCAGGCAGCACCTGCCCAACTGAATCAGAAACTCTAGAGGCTGGGCCTGCCACTGGGCTTGCCCGGGGAACACACCCTCAGGGTATTCTTATGGTTTCAGGTTTATCTGTCCTTTTGTTTATTGTGGAGAAGGCAAAATATACAAATATGTGGTTAAATTATTTTTACATAAATGGGATCATAAATGGGGAAGAGTAGCATACGCACACAGAGAAGATGGACACTATGGCAGTACCATGAGAAAACTAAATCATATTCCATAAGGTGGCTCCAGAGGTAAGGAACCTGCCTGCCAACTCAGGAGACCTGAGAGGTGGGTTCGATCCCTCTTCCTCCTTGGAAGAAAAGCTATGAACAACCTAGACAGCATATTAAAAAGCAGAGACATTACTTTGCCAACAAAGGTCCGTTTAGTCAAAGCCATGGTTTGTCCAGTAGTCATATATGGTTGTAAGAGTTTGACCATAAAGAAGGCTGAGGGCTGAAGAACTGATGCTTTCGAACTATGGTGTTGGAGAAGACTCTTGAGAGTCCCTTGGACTGCAAGGAGATCAAACCAGTCAATCCTAAAGGAAATCAGTCCTGAATATTTATTGGAAGGACTGATGCTGAAGCTCCAATATTTTGGACACCTCATGAGAAGAACTGACATCTTAGAAAAGGCCCCGATGCTGGGCAAGATTGAAGGCAGGAGGAGAAGAGGATGACAGAAAGTGAGATGGTTGGATGGCATCACCGACTCGACGGACATGAGTTTGAACAAGCTCTGGGAGTTGGTGATGGACAGGGAAGCCTGGTGTGCTGCAGTCCATGGGGTCGCAAAGAGTTGGACACGACTGAGCGACTGAAATGAACTGACTAAATGTGCTCAATAACCTCAATAAGGTGGGCACTATTAATATTGCCATTTATCATCTAAGGAGTCTTAAGTTCATAGAGCTTGTAAGTGGCGACGTACTGCCTGGCCTCACGACTTGAGAGGTCTTTATACCATCAGGGTCACCTTAGATTAATGGAACAAGACTATTATACTCTCATGTCCAGAAGAGGGCACTACGGTTGATTTCAATTCAACTCCACTGTTCAAAGAACAAAGCATTTGTATAGTATCAAACTGTTTGAGTGTTAGTAAAACTGGAAGTCCATAAGTGTATATTCTACAGCAGCAGTCCCCAACCTCTTTGGCACCAGGGACAAATTGTCCTTATGGAAGACAATTTTTTCCACTGACCCAGGTGGGAGGATGGTTTCCGGATGATTCAAACACATTACATTCATAGTGCCCTTTATTCTACCGATTCATCAGCTCCACCTTAGATCATCAGGCATTAGATCCCAGAGGTTGGGGACCTCTCTTCTACAGGGTGCATTTGTATCCTGGGGTAGAATTGACCAGTTCTGTACCTTTCTGTACCTCTATTAGCAATGATAAAATCTCATTGCTAATAGAGCCTTCATACAGTTCTCCCTACCCCAACCGTCCAGGGCACTCAGAACATACTGAGGATAGCTGACTGGTACCACCTCTATGCAGTGATGTGTTGTGGATGCTACTTTAATGATTTTCAACAGGAAGAGAGTGGTGAGAAAGAGTACTCTTCGAGGGAGAATGGATCAGACTTTGGGTATGGGGATTATTGGGTAAAAATTTTGAAAAAAAAAAATACAATCAAACGTTATACTTGGAAAATTGCTTATTGTTTCTGTAATACAAAGGGGTGAGGTTTCTTTTTCATGTTATCAAAAGGAATTTGGAAATTTGAGGTCTAGGGCTTCCCTGGTAAAGAATCCACCTGCCAAAAGAGGAGACACGGGTTTGATCCCTGATCCTGGAAGATCCTGCATGCTGCAGAGCAACTAAGCCCATGCATCACAACTACCCAACCTGTGCTCTAGAGCTCGGGAGCTGCAACCCCTGAAGCCCATGTGCTCTGCAAAAAAAAGAAGCCACCACGGTGAGAAGCCTGAGTACCACAGCTAGAGAGCAGCCCCTGCTTGCCGCAACCAGAGAAAAGCCCGTGAGGAACGAAGACCCAGCACAGCCATAAATAAATAAATAACATTATCTATGTATATATATAAAATTTGTCCTCCGCCTTTAAAAAATTTGAGGTCGGGCTCTATCTTATTTAAACCAATTGGCTACTCTACACAATATTTTATGTTACAGAGCATCAAGATTTCTCTTGTTCATCTCCTCCTTTCCACATCTACTTCCACTCTCCTGGCACAAGTTCTTGTTTGCCAGTTTCTATTTTGAATGTAGGATAGAGCCAAACCCAGGGAACAGACTTTAGTATTGCGCTCTAAGCTGAGTCAGAACAGAAGTGAATGTCTACTGAGATGCAGAAAAAGCATTTGGTAAAGATCAGCACCCTCTGGGTTTTAAAAAAAATTTCAGGAAATTAGAAATAGAAAGGTACTTCCTTAAACTAATACAGGATACGTACAAAAATTCTTCTATAAATATCACGTGTGTGCTCTGTTGCTCAGTCGTGACCGACTCTTTGTGACCACATGGACTGTAGCCCGCCAGGCTGCTCTGTCCATGGGATTCTTCAGGCAAGAATACTGGAGTGGGTTACCATGCCCTCCTCCAGGGGATCTTCCTGACGCAGGGTTTGAACCTGCATCGTTTAGTCTCCTGCATTGGCAGGCAGGTTCTTTACCACTGGCACCACCTGGGAAGCCCTTATAAATAGCATATCTTATTGAATTTACAAGATCACTAGCTAAAGAGTCAATACACAAAAATCAATTATATGTGTATAATATGTATATATACATATATATTAGCTACAGATAACAATTTTTAAGAATACTATTTTTTATAGCAAATCAAGCACCTAGGAATAAATCTAATGAAATACGTGTAAGATCTCTACACTGATTCCTACAAAATACGCAGATCACAACTACTATTTCCTGAGCACCTATTTTGTGCCAGGGCTTTATATATGATGTAATTCTTACAACCAGCCCACGAAGTAGGGATAGATGAGGGAAGAAAGTCTCAAAGATAATTTTCCCAAGGCCACAGCAGCTAGTAAGTGGTCGAGCTCTGATTTCTGCCCAGACCTCTGCAACGACTGTGCTGTTTCTATGATGCCATGTGGCTTCCTGCAATTAGTACAGACTGATGTCAGCTGTGAACAGGCATTTCTCGGCTTTACTTTGTTCATTTGTACAATGAGGGAGGTTTGGATGCTTTCTTAGATTTCTTCCAGCTCTAAAATGTATGATTTTATTTATTTATTTTGGCCATGCCTCGCAGCCTGCAGGACCTTAGCTCCCTGACCAGGGATTGACTCTGTGCCCCCTGCATTGGGAAGGCAGAGTCTTAACCACTGGACTGTCAGGGAAGTCCTTATAATGTATGATTTTAAAGAAGTAGCTTTGTCTGTTCATATCATGAGCCAGCGCTGATTACTGCCAGAGACATTTCTTCCTGCATAAAACTGGTTAGTAAGTACTGGTGTTCTCCGTTTCCATCACACAAATGCACGAGGTAGGTTTGCTGAAACTGCCTTCTATGGGACTCAGATTTCCCCTTCTTCAGTTTCATGGGTTACAGTGAAGTCAACAAGAGTGTAATTTGTGTTTGCATAAAACCAGAACACAAAAGAAAAGATCCAGGCATTATTGAGCATTCCCATACCGAAAGGGCAAAGTTCAGTTTTGCTACTTACTCTCATAATTCAGCAAATATGCCTCTTATCCACTGGTAATATCCCAATGCCAAATCTCTCTAATGTTCCCTCTGCTTCCAGGAGATAAGCAGAAACCTAATTACTATATGGTTAAATTAGAATATATTTGATTATTAAGGAGGTGAAATTAAGGGAACAATAATTCAACCATGCAATTTCTGAACTCTGTGTTTGTCATTCACAAAGAAAGAAAAAGTTCACCAGTCTTCCTGAGTGCTATTTAAACAAGGAAGATTTCTCCTTCTTATTCTTCCTCTCTACTATATATCTATCTGTCCATCCATCCACCTATCCCTCCATTCACCCATCCATCCATTTCCACATGTATATATATATATATCCATATTCCTTGAGCTATCTATCCATTTGAATCTTCAACCACATCAAAAAACAATGTAGGCATACAGCTGGGAATTGCCATTAGTACAAAGCAGTCACCCTATCTGTGTGAACTCCCTGGGAACTGAAACAAACACAAAACTGTACAAACACAATCTGTTGTTGTTTAGTTGCTAAGTTGTATCTGACTCTTTTGTGACCCCATGGACTGTAGTCCGCGAGGCTCCTCTGTTCATGGGATTCTCCAGGCAAGAATACTGGAGTGGATTGCTATTTCCTTCTCCAGGGGATCTTCTGGACCCAGGGATCGAACCTGCATCTTCTGCATTGGCAGGTGTATTCTTTACTACTTAGCCACCAGGGAAGCCCTCTAACTCATTGTACAAATGTGAAACAAAAACCTGCCCAAAGAAACAGCCTATCTCTGATCATATAAAATTAGATTGTTATGTCTCACGACCAAGGTACACATCTGCATGACCAGAGTCAAGAGAACAAACTAGAATTCAAACCAGAGGAAAGAACTGAAGACTGCAAATCATACTGAAGTGAAGTGAAGTGAAATCACTCAGTCGCGTCCAACTCTTTTTGACCCCATGGACTGTAGCCTACCAGGCTCCTCTGTCCATGGGATTTTCCAGGCAATAGTCCTGGAGTGGATTGCCATTTCCTCCTCCAGGGGATCTTCCCAACCCAGGAATAGAACCCAGGTCTCCCGCATTGTTAGACAGACGCTTTACCATCTGAGCCACCAGGGAAGTGCAAATGATACCACTCTGTTCCAAATCCCTGAGTGGTTCCTTATCTCACTCAGAGGCAAAGTCCAAGTCCTTGAGTTGGCCACAGGTTCCAGTGTGGTCTGGCTACCCACCTCCATCCTCCTTGCTTGCTCTGCTCCACCCACTCAGGGCCTCTTTCCTGATCTTCTGGCATGTCCTACTAGGGGACCCTGGAACTAACAGTACCCTCTGCCTTGAATGTTCTTTCCTCAAACATCTGTGTCACGCACTGCCTTATCTCCTGGTCTTTCTATGTCTATTTCACTGTTTGCTTGTGTTTTTTAAACTCTGGTCTTTACTCTTACCTTTCTTCCTACTTATTTTGAAATAATAAATTGCTGTTTAAGCCACTAAATGTAGGACTTATTTGTTACTTAGCAATAGCTTGTAATAGCTTCCCTGGTGGCTCAGACGGTAAAAGCGTCTGCCTACAAAGAGGGAGACTGGGGTTCGATCCCTGGATTGGGAAGATCCCCTGAAGAAGGAAATGGCAACCCATTCCAGTGTTCTTGCCTGGAAAATCCCATGGATGGAGAAGCCTGGAGGGCTACAGTCCATGGGGTCTCAAAGAGTCGGACATGACTGAGTGACTTCACTTTCACTTTCACAATAGCTTATTGAAACACAAAGGAAAAACGGTTTCTCTACAAGTAAGCTACTTCGAGAAGTTCCAGGAGAAGTTTTAGTTAGCCCAAACATGGTGCTGGGGTTAAGAGTTGTTAAGGTGTTTGACTGATAGGCTGTGAAATCAGAAATCAAAGAGTGCTAAAATGAGTCAAGACGTATTTTGCTCAGAAAGCTGAAATGACTTGTTGAAGATCACGGAGTAAATAGGAACAGACCTAGGAAGAGAAGGGACTTCCCTGGTGGCTCAGACGGTAAAGTATCTGTCTACGATTTGGGAGACCCAGGTTCAATCCCTGGGTTGGGAAGCTCCCCTGGAGAAGGAAATGGCAACCCACTCCAGTACTATTGCCTGGAAAATCCCATGGACAGAGGAGCCTGGTAGGCTACAGTCCACGGGGTCGCAAAGAGTCGGACATGACTGAGCGGCTTCACTTTCTAGGAAGAGAATTGGAGCTTTTCTAACTGTCACCTCATCATGTTTATTTATTTGTTCTATGAACATTTATTGAGTACATTCTTTATATATGGCACTGTGCCAGGAGCTAGGGACACAGAGATGGCCCTTGTCCTTAGGTTACATTCCATCAGGCGACATAGACCTTAAGCAATGAATTACTTCATTTTTTTTTTTTTTGGTTTGTTTAGTTACAGCTGTGATAAGAGTCATGAAGGGGAATAAAGTGACTTTGAGAGTCTATCATGGCGAGGGGTTCTGAAACAGTCTGGGGAGAACAGAAAGAGATAGTTTAGAGATACCCAAAGGACATCTGAAAATTCACTGAATGATGAAGGGAATGGAAACATTTCATGCAGAACTAGTGGTGTGAATCATTTCCACTACAACTTCTTCTCAGGTATCATGGTGTTCCCTATTCTTGAATGCCTGGGTCAGCAAGATAATTAGTAGATAAGAATAGCAAGTGAAAATACATAGAAAAAAAAGAGAAATAAAGTAAGAGTGGAGTTTTCCCAACTGAGAGATTTAACAGGAAGGCCAATTAGTCCAAGAAGAGGTGGGACACCACGAACACTGAAAGATGGGAATTATTCAAGCTGTTAACAAGTGGTTTGGGTTATAAACCACGAAGAGAAAGGGTCTCACTAGGAATTCCTGTGCCTCCAACACTCCACTGTAGCCTTCGCTGGCCAATGCTTGTCCAGTGTCTTTATTAAGTTCGCCTACTACACAAAGGCTCAGGTACAAGAAGTAATGACATCTCTGGGCCGTGGGTAAGAACTGATCAGTGTGGATTTCTGGGGTCACTACCACACCTCACTGCTGACAACATCCCTGAGGATGGCTCATCCAACTCTCTAATGTTGTAGTGCTTTGATCTCTTTACCAGGAATCCACGTGATTCAGACAATTGTGCCCATGGCAGATCTAGACCTGTTGTCCTGTTGTTATGTTGAAATGCTCTAACCCTTAAACCTTAAATTCTTTCATTCCAAACTCTGAACACACCCTCCTTGCCTCCTAATCTTGCCACATGTTCTCTACGCTGTGCTCATCACACAAGTTCTTTAATCTTAACCATATCTTTGGTCCATTGACACCTCCATTTTCTCCCAAACTACTACTTCCTTCCTGCTCTCAAGTCCTTTGTTACCACACCTGGTCCACTATCTTCTCATCGTCTCCATCTGTCAGCACTACAGCTGTGTGCCATGTGCTTCTGGTTTTGTATCTAGGCTGCTGAGTGCTGAAGACAGTGATACCACAATATAGATGGCTCCACAGAAATATGGTCTCTCACCGAAGCTGACAATCAATGCTGCTCCTATTCCTCATGTGAGCCATACACGCCCACCATCAACATTCACCAGTCTTCTCAACCACCTTGTCTACTGTGTCTCCCACATCTCAGAAAATAAGAACCCACAATGCCAGAACCACATCAACTTCCTGCTTCTCCTCCAGCAGATGGGAGATACAGAGCCAGCGATGAATTCAAGTGCAAGTGACTTATTGAGACTTGTTTTGGGGAGAAACCTGTAAGGGAGTGAGGGAGGCAGGATGGCACAGATGTTAAGATGTGGTTCACTCTGACCTCTGTGCTCAGCCTGATTCTTCAGGCTGAAAATGCCACTCCTGGGCATTTTCTGCTCCTTTCAGCAGAAGGCAATTTACCCTGGAAGAGTACAGCAGGGAGCCAAACAATCAATGCTCCCAGTAGCTCAGGGTAGGGGAACACCAGTCCAATCAAGGGGACCTGGGCACGGGACCCACCACAGCTCCTCCAGCATCCAAGCCCACAGCCTTACCTACTTGTCTTCTCATTGCTGAACTTCTGTGTCACCCACCCCTCAACACACGTCTAACCCAGGTGAATTGTCACCACAGCTCTCATTACATGGTCAAACTCTAGTTTAACCATCAGCTTACTCATTTGATAAGCTTCCAGACAGTGGGGGCCATCCATTCTTCTCAGGATCCCTGGTGCCTAGTACACAGAAGAAAGCTGTCCTGAACAAAGGTTTTGGACTCGTTTGTGGTTCTAATAACAGGCATTTCAATCAGGTAGGTGGTAAGAGTTTGTTGTTGTATTTTTTTGTTTGTTTTTTGTTTTTAAAAAGAAGAGCCTTTTATCAATCAGATTGCATAGATGACAAACTTCAGCAGCCGCTTCAGATAGTTAGGGAGTTTGGGATGGACATGTACACATTACTATATTTAAAATGGATAATGAACAAGGAGTTACTGTATAGCACAGGGAATTCTGTTCAATGTTATGTGGCAGCTGGATGGGAGGAGAGTTTGGGGTAGAATGGATACATGTATAGGTAAGGCTGAGTCCCTTTGCTATGCACCTGAAATTATCACAACATTGTTAATCAGTTATATTCCAAAATAAGATAAAAAGTTAAAAAGAAAGAAGTGGCCTTGAGCCATGACCTTCATTTGCTTAATTTTCTGCCTGGCATTTTGGGTCTCAAAGGCCATAACACAAGTACCACTGAGAGCACCACACAGAGGGCCCCCCAAAGGGCCCCTACAGCACCCAGCCTCAGGATAAAAAACCAAGAAGCCAGGGTGTGTGGCTGCTCCCCTTGTGCAATGATGGGGGACATCCCCTCATCATGAGACTCCCACCCCAGCCACTTCTTACACCACGTGTATAGCAGTCTCAGCGTGTTTTTTCCCTATTCATCCTCTTGCTACTTTTAACATCAGGGCCCTGAAATGCTTACCATCTAGGAGAAGGCGCCTCCATTTCTCCCGCCCAGCGGTCCTCTCACTTCATGGGAAAGCATGGTTACCCGACCCAGAGGTGTTAAGTGATCTTGCTTGACAAACTGGAACAAACCGGCAGTGCACAACGCTGATTCGGCCTCTGCAGTGCTACAGGCAGCCAGCCACACACAGGATCAAAACCCAAGGGCAGTGCGTACGTCTCCCGTCCAGGTCTCCCTGCTGCGCTCCAGGAGGGGCTGAAGACCCTCAGCTAGGACTAGGCACAGCCACGTGTGGAAAGGGGCAGTGCTGCCTATGGCCTGGACCCCACCACGACTGGAGTCGTGTTACTGTGCTGAGATGTTCCCACGTAGATCAGCAGGCCTGATCCAGACACTCAGTGGGACCCTGGCTCACATGTGCCTGAGTGTACATGTGTAGGGCAGGGGTGGGATCTTCCCCTGTTCCAGAGATGTCCTTGGACTTCCCCTGGCATGTGTGCTGTGTTTCAGTAAAGAGTGACTGATCATCCATCTGTCAAAACCAAAACCAAACAAAACAAAACCACCCCAGTTGCAATCCTCTTTATCTGTTGTGAAGAGACACACCATGTGGGTTAAAGGTGTACAGACAACTGAAGGATGAATATGAACAAAATTCAAAAAGGCCCCAAAATTTAGAAGTGGGCTTGAGAAATTTGGCAATCATTTTTCTATTGAGAAAGAGCTAGTCCACAAGGGAGGAAAAAAATCAATCCAGGCCACACACCAGCAGAAATCAATTTAATTAGGGAGGGGGCGGTGAGCACAGAGAATGAGAAAAATAAACCAAGGTCTACCCACACATTTCAAAAATTCAGAACAAGGACCATAAAAAGGATGACATGACCACAGCCTGCAACAAAACAGTGAATAGTTTCATTTTCATGAAAACCAATTAAGGTGAAAAAGGGAAAGGAGGTTGCAGAGATGGTCAAGCTCTCGCACCCTGGCTGAACCCACTCAGCCCCCGGCCAGGACAGCAGATCTGTCAAGCCCACTGGAGCTCTCCTGGAGCTCTTTCTTCATCCTCTCCTGAGTAATTTAGGCTGATGTCATTACCATCAGTGACTTGTGCAAAATTCGAGTTGCCAGATTTAAGACAATCCAAATACGATTCCCAGTTAAATTTGAATTTAAAATAAGATAATAGATGTATTTTTTAGCAGAAGTATGTCCCATGTAATAGTTGGGACATACTTATACTAAAAAATGAAATAAAATTCTTGTTTACCTGAAATTCAAATTTAAGTGTCTTGTATTTTATCTGGCATCTCCACCCAGAATCCTACCATCAGAACCAAATTGTATTGGTATTATGCATGCTAAGTTGCTTCAGGTGTGTCTGACTCTTTGCAACCCTATGGACTGTAGCCCACCAGGTTCCTCTATCTGTGGGGTTTTCCAGGCAATAATACTGGAGTGGATTGCCATTTCCTTCTCCAGGGGATCTTCCCGGCCCAGGAATCAAACTTGCATCTCCTGCACTGGCAGGCAAATTCTTTACCACTAGCGCCATCTGGGAAGTACTTCTAGCAAAATTCTTACATAGAATGTGACCTAAATAGTAGAAACCCTAAGCTCCTGTGGACAGGATCTTACACAAGATTTAATCAAATATTGGGTTGGCCAAAATGTTCGTACCATAAAACTCAAACGAACTTTTTGGCCAACCCAAAATTTTCATTGACAAATATGGGAGCTTGGAAACATTAAACGAGATTCCCTCTTGGGAGGCAGAATCAAGACGAGAATCCATGTGGCCTGTTTTTCTCCCTCCTTCCTCTCTGACAAGAATTTTCTTTTCATAAACTTTATATATAACACAAAAGCTTCAGGGACTAAATGGTGAAGTGGATACTAAATTCTAAAATAATTTTGTAAAGTTGAAACAAATAAAATGAGTCAAGAGTATAATAAAGAAAGGGTTAGGCTTTGTGAAATCTAACTTTATAATGTACCTTTTGAATCTTATTTTGAAAGTCTGCAATCAATTACTTTTCAATCAGTCAGTCACCCAGACCTTCCGAATGCACACTTGGTCCAATTCAAAAGCTCCACAAAACAGGCTGAGTCTCTTCAGCACATCCATCACTGGGCTAAAAATGCCTGCCTGCCAGCAGATGCCTTCCAGCAGACACCAGCCAACGCAAGGAAGGTGGGAGGAAGCGAATGAAAAGAGCAGCAGCTCTGAAAGAAGAAAATGTTTCCTTTGCCCAGTGTGTATCTAGGGGCTGGGGGATGCTTCCATTTACTAAGGAGCCCTGTTGTCATTTGAGAAGCACATTTTAATGCTGAAACCTAACAGGGACTCTCACCTAGCAGCAAACTGGGTCCTAAATCTAGGCCAGGCTCTTTGATCTTTAGAGACCTTTTCGTTAAAGAGCCCTCATTTTTTAGGAATGAGATCTAAAGTGCATTCTCCTTTTTAGGAACTCCCACAGTTTTAAAGGCTTCAGTGGACAATTCTGATGTTCACTCACCATATGGTGTTTTCCCAAAATTAATGTCCAAAGGAGAAAGTACAGCCAAGCTTGGATCCCAAGGTCATCCACGACCTGCATAAAGTCTGTATCAGTTTGGATACTTGCCTATCAATAACAAAACACCCACTTAAAAGCGGCTTGAATGATGTGCTTGTTTTTGTTTTCCCACATGATAAGTCCAGAGATGGATGGTCCTGGTGTTGTTTCAGGACCTCCCCAGTGTTGGGGCCCTGGGTCAACTTTCCACCTATTTTCTCCACCTGTGCCTCAATACTACAAGATGGCTACAGCAGCTCCCTGTAAGATAACCTTGTGCTTGAAATCCAAAACAGAAAGAGATTTTACTTACTAGATTTTTTTTATCACCAAAGAGAAAAATCTTTCTTCAAAACCCCCAACAGGTATCCACTTGTGTCCCATGACCAAAGCTGGGCCACATGCAAGGGAGTCTAAGAAAACAGGAATCCAGGATTTTTAGCTTTTATGTAGGGAGATGAAGGCTCTGACATCATCAAGGGGTATACATTGCACACTAGTGTCCTGCCATCACTGCCGGCCCCAAACATCACCCAAGTCCTAAAAGTCTTTGCAAACTGCTTCATCTCCTGAGTTCTCTATGTTTATTCATGACACCAGCAATCTTTCTGTCACTGCTCTGGAGACCACCAATTCTTTGGGGTTCCTTCCTTTCCCTAATTCCCACAACCAATCAGTCTCCATGTCTTAAGGATCATCCATCCCTTCACAGAGAGTCTTCTCTCTCTTTTCTCCTTTTTGTTCTAATATAGCATATTGACTCAGATGCTTATCACTTCATAGCAAGACTGAAGTGCAAAAGCCACAAGACTATTCTGCCCTCATCCTATACCACATTTAAAAAACTAAGTTTCTTGTTCAGAAAACTTTCAATGAGTCCCTATTAATCACAGAAGATACTCCAAAACATTTAGCCTAATCATTAAGGTCAGCCACGATCAGTTGCGATGGTTAAGAAAACTGACTCTGCAGTTAAATGACTTGTGTGAGATTTGGCTATTGACAGCTCTCTAAGGTTCTGTTTCTTCATTCATAAAACGGAGGTGATAATAATACACAGCATACACGGTAAGTGTCAAGCAATGGTAGCTATTATTTTTGCTCTTTTTTGTTGTTGTTACTAAGTAGCAGGCACTCTACTCTGAATTAGATGAATGGGCGGGTAATACACGGTGGCTGCCCGCAATGAGCCAATTTCAATTGCTGAAATAAAGTCCAACCTTTCCATTGGCTGAATGTACCTCTAATCTACCACTCAACAACCATTGTATAAACTGATTCTTTGTCTTTCTCTACTTGACTAAGGAGAGTACCAAGGTTAGCACCATTTTGGGCCTAGCTCATTCTTCAGGAGAGCTTCTGTTAAAATCCCTAAACCAGGACTTCCCTGGTGGTCCAATGGTTAAGAATCGACATTGCAGAGCAGGGAACATGTGTTCAATCCCTGGTCAGGGAACAAAAATCCCATATGCTATGGAGCAACCAGGCCTGAGGGCCACAGCTACTGAGCCCTTGAGCTCCAGGGTCTGCCTGCCAAAACTAGAACCTGATACAGCCAAATAAATAAATTAATTTAAAAAGTAATTTTCTTCTCCCCAATGGCAACCCACTCCAGTATTCTTCCCTGCAAAATCCCATGGACAGAGGAGCCTGGCGGGCTACAGTCCAAGGGGTCACAAGAGTCAGACACGACTTAGCGACTAAACTACCACCAAATAAAATAAAACCCCTAAACTTCAATTTGTCCTCAAGAAAAACTTCATTTGCTCTGAGGCCATAAACCCTGGCTCATGTCTTGATTTATTCTGTCAAAGCAGTTTATGCTTCCTTCCGAAGCTGTTAACAGTATGTCTTTATCTTTATCCAGCATCTATGCAACTTTGAAAAACTGAAATGAAAAGACATGGTGTCTCTTTATTTTGTTAGGTCACAGTTAGTTTCCATAAATTTTAAGCATCAGAGATTAAAAGTCACACCAGGGATTAAATGGACACACAATTTACACTCTTGTCACATGTGATGGTCTTGTGACTTAGCATTTTCATCTTTACATTTCAACTCCTTTTTTTCTGATTTTTACTTACTTTTTAAAAAATTTTGTTTGTTTATTTTTGGCCGTGCTGAGTCTTCATTGCCGTTTGCAGGCTTCTCAGGGGCTTCTCTTGCTGCAGAGCGCGGGCTCTAGGGCACGCGGGCTTCAGTAGTTGCCGCACGTGCCCTCAGGAGTTGTGATTCCAGGGCTCCAGAGCACAGGCTCAACAGTTAAGGCACACGGGCTTAGTTGCTCCGTGGCATGTGGGATCTTCCCGGACCAGGGATTGAACCCATGTCTCCTACATTAACAGGTGGATTCTTTACCACAGAGCCACCAGGGAAGTCCCCTTTTGTTTTTTTAAATTTTTATTGGAGTATAGTTGTTTTACAATGATGTATTAGTTTCTACTGTATAGCAAAGTGAATTAGCTATGCATTATATACATATACCCCCCTTTCTTTTATTTCCTTCCCATTTAAGTCCGCACAGAGCACCAGAGTTCCCTGAGCTTACAGTAGGTTCTCATTAGTTATGTATTTTGTACACAGTGTGAATAGTGTAAATGGGTCAGTCCCAGTCTCCCAGCTCATCCCATCCACCTCAACTCCTCTTAATTTGACCTCTTTTGTCATAATAGCCATAATAAAAGACAATATTGCATACAATAGCAAGATTGCAGTCTCATTCTCTGTTTTTTTTTTTTTTTTTTTAAGGTATGTCTTTAAAGATAAGTTGGACCTATGCCCTGCTGATACATTCTGGCCACAAAAGAATTCCATGCAGTGAATGCTTCTTTTGCCCTCTGAAATGATCCAAGCAGTGAAAGGCCAGGAGAATGCCTCAGTTCACTAAGTTCATTAGTGGCAAAGTGCCGGCAGGGACCCGAGCCCCTGCCTTTCCTCTTGCCTCCAGAGGCAGGCGAGTTTCTCTGTTTCTCCAGGCTGTGCAGGAACACTTGGTGGTTAAGGACACTGACCCTGGCACTACACCGCCTGGGTTCAAACTATGGTTGTGTGACCTTGGGGAATTCTTTAACTTATTTGTGCCTGAGTCCTTCACCTACATTGAGAACGAAAACTGACCGAGCTCAGAGGATTACTGTGAGAATAACATGAGTTAATATATGTAATGTGCTCGGGGCACTGCCTGACACATGATTAAGAGCTCCGTAAGTGTGAACTGTTGTTATTACTAATACTCTTTCCCTTAGCTTGGCCACTTGTCAACAGTCTTGATGGCTTGCTGGAACACTTCCTAAACATTCCCCCAAAGCACTCTATTCAAAACCTCAGGCCAGCCTATGAATCAAACCAATTTCATTCTGTAGAAAAGAGTCCCAGAAGAAAAATGGGGAATGCTGGATACGGTGGGGCTGATGCTTTATCAGGTTCTTCAGAAGGCTGGACAACAGAAATGCAAACTGTTTTGCTTGAAGGGAATCCATATTTTATTTCTCTCCAATGAAACAATGTTCTCCTTAAGAGTCAAGCAGCATTCCTCTCACTGCCTACTCTTTATAACCTCCTACTCAAATATACATGCCACTAAGAAAACCGTTCAAGTCTGCACAGTTCAAATAGCTTTGGCTCAATAAAAACCAGACTTCTGACAAGCTCATTAATCCAAAGATCTCAATCCTAAGGTAATGTTCACTTATTAAAGTTATAACTAGAACACTCATATATAAATATACTACTATGATGAAAATACGATCTATTTTAAAAAGTCATTCTAGTGGTACTTTTTCTCACTTAGTGACCACTTAAAAAATAAATACTATAATTTATACACTTAAACAATTTACTTCCTTTACTATAAGTTCTTTTTACCATCTTTAATAATAAGTCTGACAGTCCAATACCAGAAACTAAGAATAGGTTGAAAGAAGCAGACTGTAACGTCTTCATAGTTTCGGGATAAACAATGTGATTTACAAGGCACATAAAATACATGATGACAAACCTATTAAAATTCTTTTCACCTAAAGACTATAAAAATACTTTGGCTCGGTTATCTGTGTTTCAGGCAAGTGGCACTAACGAAAAGCAAAAAGACCAAAAGAAAGAAGGATGGCAAAGAACTAAGAAAGCACAGACCCCAGAATAATCTGAAATTGGCTCCAGCTATCCTTTGAGAGTTGACTGACGGAAACAGGGAACCTCTGTTTCCACTCTATAGATTCAGTTCTTAATGAATACTGTCTGTGTTCCAAATGCAGTAGCAAAATAATAAATCAGAGTGAATTCAACGTAGGTATGACCTACTCGAAGAGACTAAACACTTAGTGCATTCACTTTTCTGTGGTTCATAACATGTGTGGGCGCGGGGGCTGGAAGGTTGAGGTGGGACCAAGAAGCACTACCACTGACGCTCCTGCACTGTTGGTGGGAATGTAAACTGGTGTGGCCAGTATGGAAAGCAGTATGGAGGTTCCTCTAAAAACTAAACAGAGTTACCACATGATGCAGCAATCCTACTCCTGGGCATCTATCTGAACAAAACTATAATTCAAAAGATACATGCACCCCTGTCCCTGTATTCATAGCAGCACTATTGACAATAGCCAAGACATGGAAACAACCTAAATGTCCATCGGAAGATGAATGGATCAAGAAGATGTGGTGTGTACACACACACGCACACACACACACACACACAGACACCACTAGTGCTGCCTGGGAAGCCCATGTATGTATGCATACACACACACACACACACACACACACACACCACTAGCACCGCCTGGGAAGCCCATGTATGTATGCATATACATATATGTGTATATATATATATATTCACATACAGCATGAATGGATCTACGGATTATCTTACTAAGTGAAGTGAGATTAAACGAGAAAGACAAATACCATACGATATCACTTATATGTGAAATCTAAAATATGACCCAAATGAACTTACCTAGGAAACAAAAACAGCCTCACAGCCATGGAGAATAGACTTGTGATTGCCAAGGGGACAGGGGACCGGGAGGGATGGATTGGGAGTTTGAGATTAACAGATGCAAACTATTATATATAGGATGAATAAACTGCGAGGTGCTAATGTATAGTACAGGGAACTATATTCAATATCCTATAATAAAACATAGTGGAAAAAATATGTATGTATGACTGAGCAGGAAGAAACACATTGTAAATCAACTATGCTTCAATAAAAAGACATATGATTATTATGATGGCTTAATATAACACTTAATAATGGAGAGATTTCTAAACAAAAACCTGCCTTTCTCCTCAGCAATTCTACTCCTAGGGTACATATCCAAGAAAACTGAAAATATATGTCCACACAAACATAGCCAAAAAGTGGAGATAACTTAGATATCCATGAACTGATGAATGGATAAATGAAATGTGACATATCCATACAATGGAATATAATTTAACAGTAAAAAGAAACGAAGTAGTCACCCATGCTAAAACATGGATGAACCTTGAAAACATCATGCTAAGTGAAAGAAGCCAATCACAGAAGGCCAAGCTATATATGATTCTCTTTATGTGAAATGTGCAGAATAAGCAAATTTATAAGGATAGAAGGTAGATTCATGGTTGCTAGGAGAAGAAGGGAACAGGGAAAGTCATAAGCAGAACTCCAGAAAAGGGAGTAAGTGATAATGGGTATAGGATTTGGGGGAGAGAGTAATGAAACGTTTTAAAATTGATTATGGTGATGGTTGTACTACTGCATAAATAAATTAAAGGGGTGAATTTTGTGATATGAAAATTATATTTCAGTAAACCTGTTCATTTAAAAAAATTTTTATTGAAGTATAACTGACTTACAATGTTGTGTTAGTTGCAGATGCACAGCAAGGTAAATCGGTTTTGTATATGAATTGTTGTGGTTCAGTTGCTCAGTTGTGTCTGACTCTTTGCGACCCCATGGACTGCAGCACGCCAGGCTTCCCTGTCCTTCACCATTTCCTGGAAGCTTGCTCAAACTCATGTCCATTGAGTCGATGATGCCATCCAACCATCTCATCCTCTGTTGTCCCCTTCTCTTCTGGCCTTCAATCTTTCCCAGCACCAGGGTCTTTTCTAATGAGTCAGCTCTTCGCATCAGGTGGCCAAAGTATTGAAGCCTCAGCTTCAGCATCAGTCCTTCCAATGAATGTGCAGAACTGATTTCCTTTGGGATTGACTGGTTTGATCTCCTTGAAGTCCAAGGGACTCTCAAGAGTCTTCTCCAACACCACAGTTCAAAAGCATCAGTTCTTCCGTGCTCAGCCTTTTTTATGGTCCAACTCTCACATCCATACATGACTACTGGAAAAACTATAGTTTTGACTAAACGGACCTTTGTTGGCAAAGTAATGTCTCTGCTTTTGAATATGCTGTCTAGGTTGGTCATAGCTTTTCTTCCAAGGAGCAAGCATCTTTTAATTTCATGGCTGCAGTCACCATCTGCAGTGATTTTGAAGCCCAAGAAAATAAAGTCTGACACTGTTTCCATTGTTTCCCCATCTATTTGCCATGAAGTGATGGGACCAGATACCATGATCTTCGTTTTATGAATGCTGAGTTTTTGTTTTTAATATTTTTTTGATGTGGACCATTTTTAAAGTCTTTATTGAATTTGTTAGAATATTGTTTCTGTTTTATGTTTTGGTTTTCCAGCCACAAGGCATATGGGATCCTAGCTCCCTGGCCAGGGATTGAACCTGCACCCCTTGAATCGGAAGGTGAAGTCTTAACCACTGGACCGCCAGGGAAGTCCCTGAATGTTGAGTTTTAAGCCAACTTTCTCACTCTTCTTTTTCACTTTCATCAAAAGGCTTTTTAATTCCTCTTCAATTTCTGCCATAAGGGTTACATATAAATATATCCATTCTTTTTTAGATTCTTTTCCCATATAAGTCATTACAGAGTATTGAGTAGAGTTCCCTGTGCTATATATACATCCTTATTTTTAAAATGAAAATAAATTTCCCAGTTGATTTTTATCTATTTGGGTCTTTTTTTTTTTTTTTTTTTGCTGCTCGTGGGCTTTCTCTAGTTGTCATGTGCAGGTTTCTCATTCTGGTGGCTTCTTCTGTTGTGATGCACAGGCTCTAGGGTGTGTGGGCTTCAGTAGCTGTGGCTCCTGGGCTCTAGAGCGCAGGCTCAGTAGCTGTGGCACACAGGCTTAGTTGTGCTGCAGCACGTGGGATCTTCCTGGAGCAGGGATGGAACCCTTGTCCCCTGGACTGGGAGGCAGATTCTTAACCACTGGACCACCAGGGAAGTCCTAGGTCCTTGTTCCTTACCTGTTTTATATACAGCAGTGTGGATGTGTCAGTCTCAATCTCCCAGTTTATCCCTCCTTGCTTTACCCCTCTTGTGATTCTATTTCTGTTTCATAAATAAATTCATTTGTACCTTTTTTTTTTTTTAAGGCTGCTCTTTTAAAGCTGCTTTTCTCTCATTTTTTTTTAAACTGAGTATATATTTATTACTCAATACAAGTGACAGGGTTAATAGTGAAGTATATATTAACTACACAGACAGTATATAACATACACAGTAGACCTTGGTCCTTCACAAGTGATATTCTGGAAATATTTCCAAATCACCAAATGAATGATTACCACTAGGGCTGAGGTATTGTACTACGACAGAGGGGCAGGGGGGTGTCATTCATTTTGGAATCTACATGGATTGTGACCCCAGGAGTCGTGCAGAGCAAATTCTGCTTAGCCAGATACGGTGGTCCTGGCTACCATTATGACACTAGCATGTGCTCTTATTCCCCTGGATCTCCCCCTGCCACCCCAGCACCACCAAAGAAGCAATTCTTTTTTCTTTTTCCACTTTACAAGAATTATTGAATATGTGTCAATAGATGGGGATACAGATAATGGTTGGTCAGCCAGGCGACAATGGTTTATTCTTAACAGGCATCGCCAGCACTCATGAGGATCTTAGAGTTCCATGATCAGTCCCCCGCCCCCGCCACCCCTCACCCCTGTCTTGATCCCATCTCATTCAAATGTTTACGAAAGAGGTTCCAACATGTGGTTATGAACTGTCAATCTTATTTATAGGCAAATAATCTTTTTCTGCATATTTTAACCATCCTTTTCAAAATATACTAGTTGCTGTCTGCTCTGGCTTTTATGAATTTCCAATTAAATATGCAATCTGCTGTGCTTTTGCAGTAGATATAGTTAGCATTGCAAATACTTATGCTTACTGAGCAAACACCTGTGTGCTCACTTCCACCATAACCCACAGAGATGGAAGCTGCTGACCTTTAAGCAAATGGCAGTGCATACATATTTTCTTCTGTAAGTCATTGAGTGTTGGAAGTAACTAGTCACATCCAGAAAATTCCATTTGTGTTTGTGTAAGGGGTAGGAAAGCAGAAAAAATGGAGATGGCCCAACTGCTGCTCTGTTAGAACCTATGCAAATGAATCATATGACTATGTAGGACTAATTTCCCCAAACCATTTGTTTTGTTTAGTTTCTTTAGTTTGTTTTCTTTTGTTCTCTGACCACGAGGCACGTGTGATCTTAGTTTCCTGATCAAGGATCAAACACACGCCCCCTGCAGTGGAAGCATAGAGTCTTAACTACTGGGTCCCCAGGGAAGTCCCTGCTCTATTATATTTTACAGTTATTGAATTATTATGATCCATCTCAGACATATAAGGCATAAAGAATCGTGAAGCATCCCATTGCTTACTACTACCCCACATGAGCAATAAATGCATGTGGAGCCCCTGCTACTGCTGCTAAGTCACTTCAGTCGTGTCCGACTCTGTGTGACCCCATAGACGTCAGCCCACCAGGCTCTCCTGCCCCTGGGATTCTCCAGGCAAGAACACTGGAGTGGGTTGCCATTTCCTTCTCCAATGCATGAAAGTGAAAAAGTGAAAGTGAAGTCGCTCAGTCGTGTCCGATTCTTAGCGACCCCATGGACTGCAGCCCACCAGGCTCCTCCATCCATGGGATTTTCCAGGCAAGAGTGCTGGAGTGGGGTGCCATTGCCTTCTCCAGTGGAGCCCCTGACCACATTATTATCTCCACTCTTGATTTTCAAATGGTTGGGAAAGGACAAAAAGGTGATGCATAATTCAGAAACTGCAGGGCAAAACATGAGTGACAGCCAAGCTGACATTCAATAAAGATACTGCCCTTTAGAGTCTGATACAAAGGGATTACCTGTCCAAAGTTAACCCCACTCCCTGGAATCCACACTGCCAGGATATTGCAAATGCTCACCACTATGTTCTCTTTTAAGCTAAAACACCAAAGCTTCTATACAGAGATGAATAGACATCCCTTCCCATTCATGGTGGATAGCCCCATGAAAACACCATGAGTGGTTCTATCTCTGAATATTCATTTCTGAAATGAAATGTTCCCAACATACAACACTTCTCTCAGAAATGGCCTATAAATTTTTCTACTTATTTTTAGGAACAAAATATTCATTTAGGAGTTCATCTACTTTCTAATCCATCTTACCAACTCAAGTCAAAGGAAGTTTTTTTTTTTTTTTTTAATATTTATTTATTTATTTGGCCCTGCCAGGGGTTAGTTGTAGCCAAGGATCAAACTCGGGCCCCCTGCATTGAGGGTGCAGAGTCTTAGCCACTGGACCACCAGGGAAGTCTCTCAAAGAGAGTTTAAATCTTCCTTTTCAGTGGAAAAACAAAAACAAAAAAACCCCCATATTTGCAGGAAAAAGAGAAGGATACAAGGTCAGGGGAGCAAGAGATGGTTGACTGCTAGTTCAACATAACTCCAAAATCCAGAGAACACACAGGACATTGAAACAATATGGAAAGGCAACCACAGTGGGTTTCCTATGTGATCTGAGAGTTTTTCTATTATCCAGTATTTACTGTGAATTTATTTATCACATTAGATTCTCTCTCCTAACAGACCTGAGGGAACAGGACACTGGATGGTTAGATGTTAGCCAGAGGATAGAGAAGAGGGGATCAAGGGCTTGAGTACTTTCTGGATACGACAGGCCTGGTGGAGCAGCATAACTTGGGTCCTAGAAGGGGAAGTGGTGGTGGTGGGGGCGGGGGGGCGGTAAGGGAGGGAGACCAAAGGACTAACCCTGCCTGTTTTCTCAAATGTCAGGCCCATTGCCCAGGCTCTGAAACTTCAGTTGTAATCATGGCCCTCTTCTAACTAACTTTGCTGCTAACAGATGCTGAGTCTCCAGGTCACTACAGCTCAACCACATTTTTGCAATTTGAGTAAAACCCCTGGTAATAGAAAGGAAAGTTGAAGGGCTGTTCCTGTGCAATTATAATCAACTCTCCCAAGAGCTGTTTTGTTTTTCTTTTTTGTTGGTTTGTTTGCTTTCCATTTGCGTCATCTTTCTATGTGCCCTGTTCATAATGAGTTCAGTGTTCCCTTGATATAAAAGAACATGCTAACTAAAGGTTATGGACAGAAAAAGAATCATTCCTCACGCCTCATGTGTTCTTTGCCATGCTCTCATTTCTCATTTCTTTCCAAAAACAACTACAGATGACTTCATAAGAAAGAAAAAAGTATGTATGCATATATATGTTTTATACACACACACACACACACACACACACACACACACACACTCGGGCTTCCCTGGTGGCTCAGATGGTAAAGAATCTGCCTGCAATGTGAGAGACCCAGATTTAATCCCTGGGTTGGGAAGATCCCCACGAAGAGGGAACGGCAACCCACTCCAGTATTCTTGCCTGGAGAATCCCAAGGACAGAGGAGCCTGGCAGGCTATATATAGTCCATGGGGTTGCAAAGAGACACGACTGAGCGACTAAGCACAGCACACATGTGCTCACCTATATCAATTATACCAACTATTTACACATGTATGTTAAAGTAGGAAGATATGATAAAGTTGAAAGAAAAGAACATGGTAATGATTTTAAAATTTGTAAAACTTAATACAGTCACTATAAGTGAGCATTAAGAATAGTTTTGAGCCTCCAGACAATTCAAGGCAAAGGCAGAAAAAGGTCAAGTGATGCACAGTCTTGCATCAAGTCTGAGTTTCCTAAGGGAGCTGTCCTTTCATCTTCCATATACCACGTTAAACCTAATCTTATTTAGTTTAGGAGATGACGCTCCCAGTCTCTTCAGCCACATAAACTAGTTAAGATATATTTTATCTTTATTTTATCCTTATTTTTCCAAACACACAGGAACTCCAGACTCAGAAACTGTAGCCAAATCTACCCCAGCTCGTCCGCAGTCACGCCGAAGAAACTCATAGCATGTTCCCAGAAGCATTATCTTGATGCAATAGGTTATACACGGGGGATTAAGAGATGAAAGACGAGGCTACATATCCTAACTCTTAATCTTCTGCTATTTCTTAAGCAGAAATAGCTTAAGAGAAGGAAAGACATCTCAGTAAAACGAAACAAAAATTACACACAGCAAATACCTGAGACAGGACAAAGGATTATATAGTTAGATCATTTGAAAGTAAGTAAAGTTGATAACCAAAAGTTCCATGGACTTATTTACAGCTCATCTTTAAGCAAGAAACAAAACAAAATAGAAAGGCTCAGTTAAAAAGGAAAAAAAATAACCCAGTGTCTACAGATGAAATGGATTTTGTTGCCACTAAGCTGTTTTACAAGAAAAGCAGTAATCTGATGCTCAGAGGCCAAGTCTCTTTAATAATGGATGGATCAGCCTTTAGAAAACTATAGGAAACAGATCCTAGACCAGACCTCCTGTGTATGTTGGAGGTCCTATAATTGAAGGAAATGGCTTTGGGAGTCTAGGAAAAGACTAAAGAGATCATCTTTCCTTGTGTATGAAACACATCTAATTAGGTAACTGTCTCTCTAACCTAATTAGGTAACTGACTCCTTCAAAACCAAAATACTCTAAGAAACTGCTGTCTTCAGATTCAGATCCCAGAGTCCCCACCAAAGTCTCATTTTCCTCCATATGCTGGTGCTCAGTATACTGCCTCACTCTGCTAGCACAATGGCTCTAAGATTGTTTTGCATGCCCATGCAGTTCAACAGGTTTAAGTGAAACAAAATATAATTGCAATACAAGCAAGATTGTTTCATGTGATTTCTAGAATGAAGATTTTGTTTGTTTTTAAAGACCAGTACTTTTTTGGTGTTGATTAAACCACATGGATCCCAGGGAATATTGTAGAAAACACAAGGAGAATTCACTACTGAATGTTTTCTCATTTATTGTAAAATTTTTCCCCACTACACACTGTTAGATTAAAGAAGTCTGGGGTGAACAATGAATCTGCAGTTAACATACTTTACTGAATCTGTCCTTCTGAAAAACTTCATTGGGAAAGTTAAGTGCTATGTATAAGTTCAAGTGATTTGCTGAAGATTCCTTCACATTCTATTTCATCTTGTAGTTTTTAATCTGAAAAGCTAATATTTACTTTATAAGCTTCCAAAACATCCAGTAAGCATATACTCAAAAAGTTATATGGTAAACAGATTTTATACACCTTCTGCATTTAATATTTTATTTTATAATACACTTCTTAGAGTTTCCAAACACTAATTTGATTATATTTTAAAAAATTCTATAAATTGTTAACTCTTTCACAATTGACTATGGTAAAATGCAGAGTAAAAAAGTTTTTTGTCTCTGACCCAGGAGTCTTATGTCCTTGTGGTTTAGTTGCTAAAGTGAAAGTGAAGTCGCTCAGTCGTGTCCAACTCTTTGCAACCCCATGGACTGTAGCCTACCAGGCTCCTCTGTCCATGGGATTTTCCAGGCAATAGTACTGGAGTGGGGTGCCATTTCCATCTCCCGGGAATCTTCCCAACCCAGGGCTCAAACCTAGGTCTCCCGCATTGTAGGCAGATGCTTTACTGTCTGAGCCACCAGGGAAGTTGCTTAGTTGCTAAGTTGAGTCCAATTCTAGCGACCCCATGGACAGAGGAGCCTGGCAGGGTACAGTTCATGGGATTCTCCAGGCAAGAATACTAGAGTGGGTTGCCATTTCCTTCTCCAGGGGATCTTCCCAACCCAGGAATTGAACCCAGGTCTCCTGCATTGTAGGCAGATTCTTTACCAACTGAGCTACAAGGGGAGCCTCACACCTATTAGGATAGCTTGTTAGTAGGGTAAATTCTCAGATCCTTCCCAATTCTCAACAACTCTCACTAAATTATCATAACACAAATGTCATGCTGAGACCTAGATTAATAGATTATTTTCCCTTTCCTGTTCTCCAAATTAGGGATGTGTGTTAATGAACATGACAAAAATCTTGCTTTGTCTTCTATTTATCACTTCTTACGGAAGACAGTCATGTTTTATATTTTATATATGTATATATCCATAATGCTTTATATTGTTACTGTTACCATTATCTAATTCCATAACATTTTTTAATCATCCCCCAAAGAAATCTTGTACTCATCAGCAGTCACTCCTTAGTCCCTTTTTTCCCCTCATCCCCAGCAACCACTAACCTGCTTTCTGTTTCTAATCTGGACCTTCCATACAAATGGAATCATACAAAGCGTGATCTTTTGTGATCAGTTTCATTCACTTAGCATCATATTTTCAATGTTCAGCCATGTTGTAGCTGATATCAGTACTTCATTCTTTTATATGATTGAATAATAATCAATTGTATAAACATATCATATTCTGTTTATCCATCAGTTGATGAGCAGTTAAGTTTTTTCCCCTACTTTTTGACTACTTTTAACAGTGCAGCTATAAAATTTCATGTACAAGTTCTTGTGTAGATTTAGGTTTACATTTCTCTTATGTAAATACTTATTGTTGTTGTTCAGTTGCTCTGTTGTGTCCAACTCTTTGTGATCCCGTGGACTTCAGCACACCAGTCTTCCCTGCCCTTAATCACCTCCCAGAGTTTGCTCAAACTCAAGTCCATTGAGTCAGTGATGCTATGTAAACTTCTCATCCTTTGTTGTCCCCTTCTCCTCCTGCCTTCAATCTTTCCAGGCACTGGGGTCTTTTCCAATGAGTTGGCTCTTTGCATGAGGTGGCCTAAATATTGAAGCTTCAGCTTCAGCATCAGTCCTTCCAATAACTATTCAGAGTTGATTTCCCTTAGGAGTGACTGGTTTGATCTCCTTGCAGTCTAAGGGACTCTCAAGAATCTCCAATACCATAGTTCAAAAGCATCAACTCTTCAGCACTCAATCTTCCTTATGGTCCAACTCTCACATCCATACATGACCACTGGAAAACCTATAGCTTTGACTATACAGACCTTTGTTGGCAAAGTAATGTCTTTTCTTTTTAACAGGATGTCTAGGTTTGTCATAGTTTTTCTTCCAAGAAGCAAGCATCTTCTAATTTCATGGCTGCAGTCACCATCCACAGCATTTGGAGCCCAAGAAAATAAAGTCTGTCACTGTTTCCATTGTTTCCCCATCTATTTGCCATGAACTGATCGGACTGGATACCTGATCTTAGTTTTTTGAATGTTATGTTTTAAGCTAGCTTTGGGTCATGTGGTAACTGTGTTTTTGAGGCACTACACACAATTATTTTCCAAAGTAGCTACTTCATTTTACAATCCCATCAACAGTGTATGACTGTTTCAGTTTCTTCACATCCTTGCCAGCACTTGTTATTGTCTGCCTTTTTCATTATGGTCGTGCTGGTGGGTATGAAATGGTACCTTTGGGAGTTTGATTTGCATTTATCTGATATTAATGGTGTTAAGCATCTTTTCATATGCTTATGGTCCATTTATATATTTTTCTTGGAGAAATGTCTTTAAACGTTTTGCTCAATTAAAAAAAATATTTATTTCTCCATTTTTGGCTGTGCTGGATCTTTGTTGCTGCATGGGCTTTTCTTTAGCTTTGGTGTGTGGGCTTTTCATGTGGGATCTATCTGGACCAGGAATCAAACCTGTGTCTTCTGCACTGGCAGGCAGATTCTTTACCACTGAGCCACCAGGGAAGCCCAAATTTTTTGCTCAGTTTTAATGGGGTTATTTGTCCCTTTTCATTATTGAGGTTTTGGTTGGGTTTTTTTTCCCCTGGTTGCACTGGGTCTTCATTGTGGTACACTGGGTTCGCAGGCATAGATGTCCTGCAGCATGTGGGATCTTAGTTCCCAGACCAGGGATCAAATCCGTGTCCCCTGCATTGACAGATGGATTCTTAACCACTGGGCCACCTGGGAAGCCCCCATTGTTGAGATTTAATAGTTCTTTTTTTTCTTCTTTCATCTTTTAATTTCAGCTTTATTGAGGTACACTTGACAGATGTAATAGTTTTTTCTACATATTCTAGATATTAGACCCTTATCAGATACATGATTTGAAAATACTTCTCCCACTCTTTGGGTTGTCTTTTCAGTTTCTTGATACTTTCTTGTGAAAGCAAAAGTTTTTAATTTTGGTTAAATGAATTTATCTATTTTTTCCTTTTGCTCACTTGTGCTTTGTGTGCCCATCTAAGACACCAGCCTCTAATCCAAGGTCAGGAATATCTCATAATCTTTTTATATTGAGATACAATTTACATACCATTCTTGGGGACTCTTCTTTATTGTGAATTTAACAGGTACACCAAAAAGTTAAATGTAAATATATAGTTTAATTATTATAGAACCGTCCCCAGGCCAAGAAACAGAATACTGCTAGCACCTAGAAGGCCTCTTCGTGCCCCGCCACTGCTTCCCAGGCCTAACACCATGGCAAGACTGTGGTTCTTGAAGGCAAGTCCCAAATCAGATTCACCTTTGCATTCAAACAGAATTCATTACAGTGCTTGACAGCAGGTATTGTTGAGTAAATTAGCAAAAAAATGGAAAGTCAGTTAGTTTACTAATAGCATCTCCTATAAAGTTTTGATTGGTGAAGATATTTAAACTATTGCACAAAGCTTTGTTTCTTGATCTGTTTTTGTCTTTTGTTTGTTTTGCCCCCAATTCATTTTAGGTACAGGATACATTTTGATCAATTAATGGCTGACTCTAGGTAGAGAAAGGAAAATAATAATATCAAAAATCAAATGGCTAAGAGTTCCTTGGTGATCCAGTGGTTGAGAATCTGCCTGCCAATTCAGGGGGCACAGGATCCATCCCTGGTCCAGGAAGATCCCACATGTTGCGGGGCAATGGAGCCCGAGTGCCACAACTACTGAGCCCTTGTGTGGCAACTGAAAGCCTGGAGCCCATGCTCAGCAACAAGAGAAGCCACCAGCAAAGAGAAGCCCTCGCACCACAGCTAGTGAGTAGCCCCTGCTTGCCGCAACTAGGCCCACGTGCCACAACAAAGACCCAGCATATCCAAAATAATAAAATACAATAGTTAATGTTCAAGCTAGATTTAGAAAAGGCAGAGGAACCAGAGATCAAATTGCCAACATCCACCAGATCATAGAAAAAACAAGAGAATTCCAGAAAAACATTTACTTCTGCTTCAGTGACTAAACTAAAGCCTTTGTGTAGATCACAAGCAGCTGTGGAAAATTCTTAAAGATATGGGAATACCAGACCACCTTACCTGCCTCCTGAGAAATCTGTATGCAAGTCAAGAAGCAACAGTTCGAACCAGAGGTAGAACAATAGGCTGGCTCAAAATTAGGAAAAGAGTACCTCAAGGCTGTATATTGTCACCCTGATTATTTAACTTCTATGCAGAGTACATCATGCAAAATGCCAGGTTGGATGAAGCACAAACTGGAATCAAGACTGCTGGGAGAAATATCAATAACCTCAGATACGAAGATGACACTACCCTTATGGCAGAAAGTGAAGAGAAACTAAAGAGCCTCTTGATGAACGTGAAAGAGGAGAGTGAAAAAGCTGGCTTAAAACTCAGCATTCAAAAAACTAAGATCATGGTATCTGGTCCCATCACTTCATGGCAAAGAGATGGGGAAACAATGGAAACAGTGACAGACTTTATTTTCTTAGGCTCCAAAATCACTGCAGATGGTGACTGCAGCCATGAAATTAAAAGATGCTTGCTCCTTGGAAGAAAAGCTATGACAAGCCTAGTGAGTATGAGTGTGTTAGTCGCTCAGTCGTGTCCAACTCTTTGCGATCCCATGGATTGGGGCCCTCCAGGCTCCTCCGTGCATGGGATTTTCCAGGCAAGAATACTGGAATTGGTTGCCATTCCCTTCTCTAGGGGATCTTCTCAACCCGGGGATTGAACCCAGGTCCCCCACATTGCAGGCAGACTCTTTACCATCTGAGTCACTAGGGAAGACTAAGCCTCTAGACAGAGTATTAAAAGGCAGAGACATTACTTTGCCAACAAAGGTCCCTCTCGTTAAAGCTATGGTTTTTCCAGTAGTCATGGATGGACGTAAGAATTAGACCATAAAGAAGGCTGAGCGCTGAAGAACTGATGCTTTCCAACTGTGGTGTCGGAAAAGATTCTTGAGAGTCCCTTGGACTGCAAGGAGATCAAACCAGTCAATTTTAAAGGAAATCAACCCTGGATATTCATTGGAGGGACTGATGCTGAAGCTGGAGCTCCAATATTTTGGCCACCTGATACGAAGAGTTGACTTGTTGGAAAAGACCCTGATGCTGGGAAGGTTTGAAGGCTAGAGGAGAAGGGGATGACAGAGGATGAGAGGGTTGAAGGCTAGAGGAGAAGGGGATGACAGAGGATGAGAGGGTTGGATGGCATCACCGACTCGATGGAAATGAGTTCGAGCAAATTCCAGGAGATGGTGAAGGACAGGGAAGCCTGGCGTGCTGCAGTCAATGGGTTGCAGAGAGTCGGACATGACTGAGCAACTGAACAACAACAACAGATAATTGTAGGCTTCCCATATGCCTGAAGCCATGCCAAGCAACACGTCAGTCTTTACAACACCCTTAAATGAGATGTGTATTTTTAATTCTGATTCCCAAAGTACCTGAGAATTGCCCTAAATCTGATAGAAAAAAAGATGCTCACTGAATTCCTGGTGTCTTTCTCAGATTTTTCTCTCCGATTTACAGCTCCTTGGAACAGGAAGTGTTTGATAAATGGTGTGTGTTGTAACACACTTTCTTATTGTGATCTTGGACCCATTCACATGTCACTTTGTGATTGGGATATTAGGCACTATGGGGGAAAAGTGAAAATGTTAGTTGCTCAGTCATGTCCGACTCTTTGCGACCCCATGGACTAGAGCCCATCAGGCTCCTCTGTCCATGGAATTCTCCAGGCAAAAATACTGGGATGGGCTGCCATTCCCTTCTTTGGGGGATCGAACCCAGATCTCTTGCATCTCCTGCATTGGCAGGCTGATTCTTTACCACTGTGCCACCTGGGAAGCCCCTAAAAAGGCACAGACACAACCTTTTTAGACATGTTTCCTGTCAACATAGGACCTTGACAGCCTTGGCAAATTTTTGGACCAGCTTTTCTTAGGTGGACAACCAGGACTTGACTTTCTGTTTATGGCAGAATTAACACTTTCTGTTTATGGCATTCCTGACAGGTGGTCACCTGATCATAAGGTAAATCTGTCTCATTTACGGCTCACAAAAGCGAACATATTAGATGAATTAAATTCAGCTTGAAATGTGACATGCTAAATTGCCCACGGTTGGCTTGGTGGCAGTGCTCAACAAAATAATGAATTCAGTTAGGGCCTAGAAAACATATCTTTTAGCAAAAGGCTTCTTGGCATTTTCAGCCACGTTTGTTAAGTGAGGATACATTTTCTAAGAGCTTCAATAGCAGCTGAAGGTGGGTGCAATCTACTTTAGACCATGCAGTTATCCTCTTGTGGCCAAGTCAGACCTGTTACAGAAACTGTTCTATACAATGTGGCAATGCAATCACATTGTTTAGCTCTGCGAAAAATTCTCACTCCTTCAAAAAGGCCATTTTTAAAATTACAACTTATCTTGATTATATGTCAATTTTTTTCTTTTTATCCTTGTGGTTTTCTTAACACTTAATTTGCCATCCAAAAGTGTTCCTTTAATCCATGGTTAATTTTATTTTGGACAGTAACTTGCTTTCTAAGTATTGTATTAAAAGGATTGTTCTATAGAGAGAATAAGATTTTCTCTTAAAAACTGGCTTTTAAGTATCTGGTGCTTTGTGATTTTCAAAGTGCTTTCACACACAGAAACTCACTTGATTCTCATGGAAACCCTATGAAGTAGACAGAGAGACACAGAACAATAGGTAGCTTGGAGTCTGGGGTCAAATCACTTAGTCTAAATCTCTTGCCTTCAGTGCAAAATAGGGTTAATGATAGGAGTTACTGCATAGATGTGTTGTAAAGATGAGTTAATACTGAGCATTAAGTTTAGGTTCATATTAAATACTAATTACAAGTAAGCTAAAATTTTTGTTTTTAAAAATATTTTAAAATCTATGTGTGCCAATGAAGAGTGAAGTTTAAACAAGATATTTTAAGAATTTTACCAGATGAAACTTAGTTGGTGATGTTGATCTCATGGAATGAGCTGAGAAGTGTTCCTTCCTCTATGACTTATAAAAAAAAATTTGAGAAAGATAGGTGTTAACTCTTCTCTAAATGTATGCTAGAAGTCACCTATGAAGACATCCTGTCCTTGTCTTTTGTTTATTGCTGTTATTTAGTTCCTAAGGTTTGTTTGACTGTAGCCCTCCAGGCTCCTCTGTCCATGGGTTTTCCCAGGCAAGAATCCTGGAATGAATTACTATTTCCTTCTCCAAAGGATCTTCCCAACCCAGGGAGTGAACACACATCTCCTGCATTGGATTAGGACCTTTAAAATTACTGATTCAATTTCATTACTGGTAACTGATCTGTTCATATTTTCTATTTCTTCCCGGTTCAGTCTTGGGAGAATATTTCTTTCTAAGAATTTGTCCACTTCCTCTAGGTTGCCCATTTTATTGGCATATAGTTGTTCGTAGTAATCTCTTATGATCCTTTGTATTTCTGTGATGTTGGTCATAATGTCTCCTTTTTCATTATTATTTTATTGATTTGGACCCTTTCTCTTTTTTTCTTGATGAGTTCAGCTAAAGTTTAATAAATTTTATTTATCTTCTCAAAGAACCAGCTTTTATTTTCATTGATCTTTTTTATTCTTTTTTTTAGTCTCTATTTCATTTACTTCTGCTCTGATTTTTATGATTTCTTTCCTCTACTAACTGTTGCTCTTCTTCCTCTAGTTCCTTTAGGTAGAAGGTTACGTTATTTATCAATATTCATATCAGTATTATTTTAATTGCCAAGATATGGAAGCAACTTAAGTGTCCATCAACAGATGAATGGATAAAGAAGATGTGGTTGATACACACAAGGGAATATTACTCAGCTATAAAAAATGAAAATTTTGCCATTTGCAGGAGCACAGATAGAGGGCATTATGCTAAGTGAAATAAGTCAGACAGAGAAAGACAAATACTGTGTGATACGATTTGTATGTAGAATCTAAAAAATAAAACAAACTAGTGAATACAACAAAAAAGAAGCAGACTCATAGATATAGAGAACAAACTATGGCTACTAGTGGGGAGAGGGCAGGGGGAGGGGCAATAGAGGGGGAGGGAAATAAGAGGTACAGACTGCGTGCATGTGTTCTAAGTCACTTCAGTCGTGTCCAACTCCTTGTGACTCTATGGACTGAGGCACTCCAGGCTCCTCCAAACTGGTTAAGTACGAAATAAGCTACAAAGATATATTGTACAACATGGGGAACTTAGCCAATATTTTATAATAACTACACACAGAATACAATCTTTAAAATTGTGAATCACTATCGTACACCTAGGACATATAACATTGTGTGGCAGCTATACTTCAATCAAAAATATAAATAAATAATCTTAGCTGGCCAAAATATTAATAAATATATATACAGGCTTCCCAGGTGGTGTTAGTGGTTAAGAATTCACCTGCCAGCGCAGGAGATGCAAGACATGAGGTTTCAATCCCTGGGTCAGGAAGATTCCCTGAAGTAGGAAACAGCACTCCACTCCAGTATTCTTGCCTGGAGAATCCCATGGACAGAGAAGCCTGGTGGGCTACAGTCTGTGGAGTCACAAACAGTTGGACAGGACTGAGCAACTAAGTGTGTGTGTGTGTGTATGCCAACCTTTAGCACAAAGGTTGGCACAAAGCACAATTGCAACAAATAATTATTTCCTTCTATTACTCCCCTGGCAGAGAAGCAAAATACTATTTTAACAGTATTTTACTTTCCTTTAAGCCTGTTTGTCATTGCCTCCACAGCCCCAAACATAGGCATTTCTTACTTGTCTATTATTATTATTATTATTAAAATATATAATTAAACAAGCAAGCAAACTAGAAGAGATTCTTTTAGTACCCTTAGGTCTTAGTTTTGGTTGCTGCTGTTCATTTTATTTCGTTTAATTATTTTTTGCAAGGCTTCTGCTGATTCTAGACTTGGACTCATTGTTACTATTACAAAATGAATGTTTTAGATCTTTCCCAGGTGGCCCTAGTGCTAAAGAACCCACCTACCAATGCAGGAGACCTAAGAGACGCAGGTTTGATCCTGGGTGGGGAAGATCCCCTAGAGGAGGGCATGGCAACCCACTCCAGCATTCTTGCCTGGAGAATCCCATGGACAGGGGAGCCTGGCAGGCTACAGTCCATAGGGTCACAGAGTCAGACACATCTGAAGCAACTTAGCACAACACAAGATTAAATGTGTCATTATCATCGACTGAAAGCCTAATGCATCCAGGAAACAACAGGGCCCGCTTTTATGCATTAGGTAAAAAAAATATTTCAGGTTTCATGGTGCTTAGGCTGCTCTGTTGCTGAGGACGTCAGTCTACAAGGCAGAGGACAGTTGGTTCCCAGAACTGCTGCTGTGACCAAAATCTCTGTCTCATTCCTAACAATCAATTGTACCATGCCTTGAAAATTCACGGAGCAAGTTACGCCAGACCATGAGAGAAAAACAATTTTGCTTTCAGTTTATCTGATTAGGCTGTGATAATACCCTCTACAGACCTGTCCATCACCGCCTCACTTAGGTCAGACAAGAGTCTGACCTGAATGCGGGGGTGACAGAGGGCAAACAATGCCAAATTCAACTTTAGCTGATCTTTGACAGAAGGAAGAAAATGTTTTTCAAGGAGCCTGTTGAGAGTACCACATGAATCCCACATTTTTCATTTTTGACAAGTTAGATCTTAGGTTAACACTTTTTGATATAAAATAGAAAGCAAAACACACAGCAGAGACAGACAGATGCTACCCAGTTTCCCAGTTTCTGCTCCCAATCTCTTCCCTGAATTCAATCTCTTCTCTGGATCCACTTAAAAAATTTATTTCCAAAAGCAACATTTTCTTACCTAAGGAATAGATGTTTTTCCAGAAGAAAGAAACCAACTCTATTCAGGCTTTTTAATACATGATATATTTAATTATTTAAAAAAATTTTCAGTTATTAGGAAAAACTAAAATTATGCTCACCAAAGCCCAGGAGTCTTATACTTGTCAGCAATCTAATATTCAATGGACTTCAGACTATTTTGCATGATTAGTTGATTTCTGTGTCAGCTCAGATCCTCTGAGAAACAGATGCCAAAGTGGAACAAGGTGTGATAGACACATATTGGGGGAAACATCTATGGAAGATAAAGGGGAGGAGGATCAGGAGTAGGAGGTGAGAGGCTTCTGACCACAGTGCAGGTCTGACCCCTGTGAAAGGAGACAGGGAAGGAAGGTGACTGAGTAGGAGGAGCTTCAGCCTGCAGTGCAATTCTGAGAAGGTCTGATGGGGAGCCCCCAGAGCAGAGATCAACTGTCACAGCAGGTATCAAACAACAGGCATCAGCTAGCATATATACACATACTAGTTTGGATAAGCAAGTGATGTGGATCAACTCTGCTAATAAGATTTAAGTAAAGTCTTGGCCTTTTATCAAGGGAAATTAAAGAATCTACAGATCTTTGAAATATTCTAGATACTAATTCTGAATGGATGCTAATTCCTGAAGACCCAAAACACCACCGGAGATCAGTATTCAAAGAGAAGACCTATAGCAGTCAGGTGATACTTGAGGTTTGAACTCAAATCTACCTTACAGGACTTCCTACCCATAAGGAAATGGTTATGACCTTAGATCTTGAATGTATAATTGCTGCAAATACACTTGGAAACGGATCTAGTCTCCATACTGGAATGTGGGAAAATGCTATAGTAAGGCCAAATGGTTGCCAGGATTAATGCCAACATCAGAGACTTAAAAGAAGCAGGTGTGGCAATTCCTAACATTTCCATTTAACTTTCCTGTTTGGCTGTGCAGAAGATGTACTCATGTTGGATAACGCAGAAGACGTACTCATGTTGGATAATGCTTATAGATTATTTTAAACTCTATCAGGCAATGCTGATTGTCATTGCTGTTCCTGACATGGTAACTTCACTTGAGCAAATTAACACAAGTATCTGGCATCTGGTACACAGCTCTTGATCTAATTTTTTCCCTTCAAACAATTATCAAGGAACACAGGTCTCTTGCTTTCTACTAATTCTTTCTACTAAGAGGGACAACAGTATACATTCACTGTCTTGCCTCAAGGCTATGTCAACCCTTCTGCTCTATGCACATCATCTCTCCATGGTCCCCAGAAGTCTTGACCATCTTGATATCCCACAGAACACCCCATGAACGTCACATGTGACTCCCTCACGAATGATCCCATGTTAAATTGCTCCTCAGGACCAGAGAGTAGTAAATCTCTTCATGCTTTTCCCTGTATTAAATTTCCTCTGCTGACATAATCAGTGTAGATTCTATTTCCCTATTTGACACTCCAATCCCACTTCCCAAATCAAAAATTATGGACCAAATGCTTAAACCAAACAATTATTTATCCACAGAAGTCTGAGTTTCTCCATAAACTCAGATATCTTTTATATGATTGATATAAGTATCACAGGAGATATTCAAACAAATTTTACCACTGGTTTCACAACTCCTTTTGGCCCCCTTCTATGATTCTGGAGTAAATTCTGGTCCTTTGACTAAGTTCTTACTGTCTATGGTGCAAAAAGCATGTTGTGGGCTGAATTGTACTGACCCCCATTCATAGTGAAGCTCTAACTCCCAGTTCAGAGTATGACCATATTTGAACATAGAATCTTTAAAGAGGTGATTAAGTTAAAATGAGGTTGTTAGAATGGGTCCAAATCCAATATTGAATTGGAGAAGGAAATGGCAACCCACTCCAGTATTCTTGCCTGGAGAATCCCATGGATGGAGGAGCCTGGTGGGCTACACTCTCCATGGGGTCGCAAACAGTCAGGCACAACTGAGCGACTTCACTTTCACTTAATCCAATATGTGTGCTTGTGTGTGTGCGTGCTCAGTCATTTCAGTCATATCTGACTCTTTAAGACCCCATGGACTATAGCCCACCAGGCTCTGCTGACCATGAGATTCTCTAGGTAAGAATATTGGAGTGGGTTGACATGTCCTCCTCAGAGGATCTTCCCAATCCAAGGATCAGCCTTGTGTCTCCTGCATTGCAGGCAGATTCTTTACCATTGAGCCACTGAGGACACCCCCAGTACAATATGACCGATGCCTTATAAGAAGAGGAAATTTGGACACAGAAAGAGACACAGGGATGTGCGCGCGTGTGCGCACACACACACACACACAAAGACCACCTGAGGACACAGTGAGAAGACCACCATCTGCAAACCAAGGACAGGGGAGGCCTCACAGGAAACCAAACCTGCCACCACCTTGCTGTTAGACTTCTTGTCTCCAGAACTGGAGGAAAAAACTCAATTGTTCAAGCCATCCAGTCTGTGTGTGGTATTTTGTTACGGCAGCCCTAGCAAACTAATATGTCGCTTCTGGCGTAAAGACGTAATATGGTTTTTAAAACCTTCAATAGAAAGAGACATACGGTCACAAGACAAGGTTGATGGTGTTTTTCCTGTGTGTCCATTTTGGTGCTTAGTGCATCTGTGTTTTTACTCCCTACTCCCCACTGTCTTTCCCTCTTTTGACAATTCCTGCTTTGTTTTGTTTTGTTGTGAAGGAGGGGGTTTTTATTTGACCCTCTCTTTCTCCTTCCTTCCCCCAATATTCCAACGAACTAGTTAATAGTAATGATATTTACATTTTATATCTTATACCTAAAGTCACTTTTAAATTTATCTAGCCCTTAACACTTTCCTGGGGATTCCTAGGTGGTGCTAATAGTAAAAAGTCCGTCTGCCATGCTGGAGACACAAGAGATGTGGGTTCGATCCCTCGGTCGGGAAATCTCCTGGAGAAGGAAATGGCAACCCATATTCTTGCCTGGAAAATTTCATGGACAGAGGAGCCTGGCAGGCCATGGTCCATGGGGTCACAAAGAGTCAGACACCACTGAGCACACACACATACACACAACGCTTATCCTTGGGCAATATTAAAAAACTTTTGGTAATGGCTGAAATCCATGCACACATAATCCAGAAGAATTCTACACACAACTTCTAACTCAAGTATAAAAATCCCAATGATAATGAATTAGAAGTATGCCTCCATATAATAACAAACATACAAATTAACCCTCTTTGATCCTCACAGGAACCTTGTGAATTACAAGGAATAAGTATATTATCCATGCTTTACAGATAAGGAAATTGAGGCCAGGAGACATTGAGTACAAGCTAGGCTGTAAGACTGTGAGGAGGAACGTGGGTACCTGCTACAGGGCCCCCAGCTCCTTTCCACCGCTCTTAATGCCACTCACAGGAGTAGTCAAGAAAGTTGAGACCCTAACGCTAGCATTTGTTAAACTGTCTGGACATCACTTTAGCCAAAGCACAGAGAAGACACAATGCAGGTAGGAGGAGATTTTACAGTTTTCTGTGCCGTGGCCTAGACGCCACCATGACTCAGCAGCAGTGAAAGGGAAAAGTGGATCATGGCACCATATCTGGCTGCGTGAGATTTTCCCCCATTGATTTTTTTTCCTCCATCCACTGCTCCGACTGATCCTGTCTAGTGAATGAGGCCTGACGGCAAACCCAAGCCTGCATAAAAAGCTCCCTGCTGCCGCGCTGTCACAGCCGCTCAACCTAGGCTCGCAGGAACTTGGGCAAGCGGAAGAATCCTTTGTCTTCAGACTATGACAAGAGTGGAAAAAAATCCCAACTATTCGGCTGTGTAGCATCATTCAAGCATGCTTTAATGGAGAAGGTCTAATGAGGAATGCAGCCTTTGAAAAATCGAGCTTTAAAAACTCCCAGAGCATTCTCACTGTACAATTCTACACCATTAACATTAATAGGATTCAAACTACAAACCAGAGATTATGTTACCCAGTTCGATGGCCACGGAGGCTTCTTTTCTTTACTGGTTATGTTCAAAGAAATCTTGGCCTGTTATAATAATCAAATGTGCAGGAGAAAACATCCCTTCTCTTCCTAGATTCTATAAAAGAATAAAAGAAAAGCCAATTTTCAAGTCCCAAATGAGACGCAGCTGCCCCAGACCCCTCCATACCCCCCTTCTTTTCCTGCTGTTGACCTATTAATAGATTCCTGCTCTTGAGTTTATCTCAGCTTTCCAAGGGGAGCTGGGCCTAAAACCAGTTTGAATAGTTTTTGAAAGTACCCAGAGGCTCTTTCCAAATACAGAGCACAGGGTTCTGGCAGGTAAAATTCACTTATATTTTTTTCCTCTACAGTTTCTTCCAAAGCAATTCAAGAGCATTCACTTCCAACACTGTCCTGCATGCATGCTTAAAATGTTCCCAATTTAAAAAAAAGAAAAAGGCAAGGAAGGCTAAAATGCACTTCAGAAGTGTGTTTGATGGGAGATTTATTTCATGTGTGAGTTATATCTCAATAAAACTGTTTTTGTTTTTAAGCATATGTGTAGGTGGGAAGGGGAGAGAGAGATAAATATGATTGAATATAGAGTGCTCCTGCACTGATGGGGCAGTGGTAATGGGAAGTTATTGCTTAATGGGTATAATTTCAGTTTGGGAAGATGAAAAGTTCTGAGGATGGACAGTGGTGATGGTTGCAGGACATATAAATGCACTTAACACTCGTGAGTTATACACTAGAAAAAATGGTTACAATGGTAAATATATGTATTGCATATTTTACCATAGTAAAAAGTCATCATTTTAAGTAACAAAAACCATTACTACATCAAGACTACATGTTTATCGTAGAAATCTAGAGAAAGAAATGAAAAAAGAGGAAAATATAAATCACTTAAAATACTATTATCTAGACACAACCATTTTTAATACTTTTGTATAAATAGCCTCCCAAATTTTGTCAAAAACAAATAAATAAAACTCAGGTAGTACTAGGTGTATTATTTAGCAATTTGCTTCTCACTCAGTATGAGCCTGGTGGGCTGCAGTCCATGGGGTCACGAAGAATTGGACACGACTGAGCGACTTCCCTTTCACTTTTCACTTTCATGCATTGGAGAAGGAAATGGCAACCTACTCCAGTGTTCTTGCCTGGAGAATCCCAGGGACGGGGGAGCCTGGTGGGCTGCTGTCTATGGGGTCGCACAGAGTCGGACACAACTGAAGTGACTTAGCAGCAGCAGCAGTACATATATATTTTTTTTTCCGTGCTTAGATCAGTAGATTTACAGGTAGAGTTAGCCTTTCATATATGCAGCTTCAACCAATCATGGATCAAAAATATTTGAAAAAAAGATTCCAGAAAGTTCCATAAAGCAAAACTTGAATTTGCTGCATGCTGGCAACTATTTGAATAGCATTTACATTGTACTTATAACTATTCACAGAGCTTCCCAGGTGGCACTGGTGGTACAGAACTCGCCTGCCAATGCAAGAGACATCAGAGACACAGGTTCGATCCCCAGATCAGGAAGATCCCCTGGAGGAGGGCATGGCAATCTGCTCCAGTATTCTAGCCTGGAGAATCCCATGGACAGAGAAGCTTGGCAGGCTACAGTCCATAGGGTTGCACAGAGTCAGACACGACTGAAGCAACTTAGCACACAGTACACATTACTATTCACACCTCATGTACATTGTATTAGGTATTATGATTAATCTAGAGAAAATTTAAAGTATACAAGAGGATGTGCTTAGGTTATATGTAAATATAAGGGACTTGAGCTTCCAAAGATTCCAAGAAAAGGTGCTGGAACCAGTTCTCCCTTAAATACTGAAGTGAAGTGAAGTGAAGTCGCTCAGTCGTGTCCAACTCTTTGTGACCCCATGGACTGTAGCCAGGCAAGAGTACTGGAGTGGGGTGCCATTGCCTTCCCCAGAGGATCGTCCCAACTCAGGGATCTAACCTGGGTCTCCTGCATTGTAGGCAGATGCTTTACCATCTGAGCCACCAGGGAAGGGCTTAAATACTGAGGGATGACCCTGTGTGTGTGTGGGTGGGTGGGTGTACACACTACATCTGAATCATCATTTCTAGTGGCCCCACAGATGTTAGACATTTAGGTTAGTCCTCTTTTTTTGCTCTCTTACATAATATATCAGTGAACATCCTTGTACGTGCATCTTGGATGATTTTATCTTTAGGATAAACCCAGAGTTATACAATTGCTGAGGATGCACATTTTTCAGAGTTAGCCCTTGGTGCTCTCCCGAAAGGGCTTCCCCGATGTCTCAGATGGTCTGAACTAATTTGTATTCCCATGGATATGTGTGAAATTACTCTCTCTCATCTTTCTTCAAAATTAGAGTTTAAAAAAAAAGTTGTTAGTGAAATAAATCAGACAGAAAAAGACAAATACTGTATATTTGCACATTTATGTGGAATCTAAAAAGTAAAACAAATGAACAAATACAACAAAATAGAAACAAACTCACAGAAGTAGAGGACAAACTAGTGGTTAACAGAAGGGAATAGGGTGGGGGGAGGGAGCAAAATGGTAAAGACAATTTATGCAAACTACCAGGTATAAAATAAATAAGTTACAAGTTTGTAATGTGTAGCACAGAGAATATAGTCAATATAATAACTTTGTATAATCTATAAAATTACTGAATTACTATTTTGTGTGCCTGAAACTAATATAATATTGTGAGTCAACTATACTTCAATTGTCAAAAATTCTATCTCACTAAAATTTTTATTTCTTTAAATGCTAAGGAGAATAAACATTTTTCCTAAATATGCCACAACTCTGTTATTCTTTTCTTAGGAATTACATGTTCATATCCCTTGCCAGTTTAGCTTTTGTATGGATTTTTTCCTTATTTATATGTAATAGTCCTTTTATATTAAGAATTCTACCTGTATCATATCATTTATCATATCATTTTAGTTTATGGAGCTTTTGCCATATAAATATTTTCAAATATTTTATCAATTTAAAATATTTATCATTTTATTATTCAAATGCATTATCTTTTCTTTCCCTTATAGTATTTGCCTTTTCTATCATACTTTCCTTCCTCCAAATTATAAAAATATTTATCTATATTTTATTTTAAAATATGACATAATAAAGGCCATATCTGAAAAACTCATAACTAATGTCACACTCAATGATGAAAGCCTGAAAGCTTTTTCTCTAAGATCAGGAATAAGACAAAGACACCCATTTTCGGGACTTCCCTGGTGGACTGGTGTTTAAGAATCCACCTGCCAACACAGGGGACATGGGTTCCATCCCTGGTCAGGAAGATCCCACGTGCCACAGGGCAACTGAGCCCATGTGCCATTACTACTGAAGTCTGCGTGCCTAGAGCCCATGCTCTGCAACAAGAGAAGCCACCACAAGAGCCACACACCACAACGAAGACCTAGCACAGCCTAAACAAATAAATTTTTTTTTAAAGACACCAATTTGCACTACTTCTGTTCAGCATAATATTGGAAGTTTTAGCCAGAGCAAGTAGGCAAGGAAAAGGAATAAAAAACATCCAAACTGGAAACGAAGAAACAAAATTATCTCTATTTGACCTGACCTTAGATGTAGAAAACCCCAAAAGTCACACACACACACACACATACACGCACACACACAGAATTAATAAACAAATTGATCAAAACTAGAGGATACAAAATTAACACATAAAAATTAGCTGTATTTCTAAACCTAACAATGAACAAACCAAAAAGGAAATTAAGAAAACAATTCCAGTTACAACAACATCAAAAAGAAAAATTCTTTAGGAATAAACTTAACCAAGGAGGCTAAAGACTATACACTGAAAACCGTAAAACATTACTGAAAGATTAACAAAGACATAAATAAGTAGAAAAACAGCCCATGTTTGTCTATTGAAAGACTTAGACTTGCTAAAATGTCAATACTACCTGAAGAGATTGATACATTCAATGCAATCTCTATCAAAATCCAATGAAATTTTTGCAGAAAAGTCCGACCTAAAATTTACTTCTAGATTTTCAAAATTTTTAATTACAAAACTATAGTAATCAAAATAGTGTTGTCTATATGTTTGTCTGTATGCCAAGACAACACTATTTTGATTACTATAGTTTTTTAATTAAAAGTTTTGAAATCTAGAAGTATGAGACCTATAATTTTGTTCTTTTTTTTTAAAAAAAGAGTTTTTGGCTATTTGTAATCTCAGGGGATCCCAAATAGCCAAAAACTGTTTTTTTTTTTTTAAACATATAGACCAGTGGAATAGAATAAACAGCCTAGAAGTAGACTACAAATGATTTTCTGCAAGGGTCTAAGACCATTCAATATTCAAAAGACAGTCTTTTCAAGATATAGTGTTGGAAAAGCTGAATATTCACATGCAAAAGAATGAAGTTGGGCCTTTACTTTACACTACACACAAAAGTTAACTCAAAATGAATCAAATAAATATAAGAGCTAAAACTATGAAACTCTTAAAAGAAGATACAAAGGAAAAGCCTCATGACATTAACTTTGCTCATGATTTCTTAGGTAGAACACCTGAAGTGTAGGAAACAAAAGAAAAAATTGTGTGCTTCATCAAAATTAAAAACTTTTGATCATCAAAGGACACTATTAACCTGGTAAAAAGGCAATCCACAGAATGGGAGAAAATATTTGCAAATCATACAGCTGATAAGGGATTAGTATTCAGAATATATAAGGGCTTCCCTGGTAGCTCAGCTGGTAAAGAATCCACCTGCAATGTAGGAGACCCTGGTTCAATTCCTGGGTTGGGAAGATTCACTGGAGAAGGGATAGGCTACCCACTCCCTTATTCTTGGGCTTCCCTGGTGGCTCACCTGGTAAAGAATCCTCCTGCAATGTGGGAGACCTGGGTTCGATCCCTGGGTTGGGAAGATCCCCTGGAGAAGGGAAAGGCTAAGGCCCGTCTAGTCAAGGTTATGGTTTTTCCAGTGGTCATGTATGGATGTGAGAATTGGACTATGAAGAAAGTTGAGCACCAAAGAATTGATGCTTTTGTACTGTGGTGTTGGAGAAGACTCTTGAGGGTCCCTGGACTGCAAGGAGATCCAACCAGTTCATCCTAAAGGAGACCAGTCCTGGGTGTTCATTGGAAGGACTGATGCTAAAGCTGAAACTCCAATACTTTGGCCACCTCATGCAAAGAGTTGACTCAATGGAAAAGACTCTGATGCTGGGAGGGATTGGGGGCAAGAGGAGAAGGGGACGACAGAGGATGAGATGGCTGGATGGCATCACTGACCTGATGGACGTGAGTTTGGGTGAACTCCAGGAGTTGGTGATGGACAGGGAGGCCTGGCGTGCTGTGATTCATGGGGTCGCAAAGAGTCAGACACGACTGAGCAACTGAACTGAACTGAACTGAACCCACTCCAGTATTCTGGCCTGGAGAATTCCATGAACGATATAGTCCATAAAGAACTATAGAAGAACAACAGCAAAACAACCTAATTTAAAAATGGGCAAAGAAGTTGAACAGACATTTCTCCAAAGAAGATGTATAGATGGCTAACAAGCTCATGAAAAAATATTCAACATCACAAATCATTAAGGAAGGCAATCAAATCCACAATGAGATACCATTTCACACCAGTTAGGTGAGCTGTTTTTTAAAAGGATGAGCAGGAGAGAAGGAGAGGAAGAAAAGTAACAAGTCTTGGCAAGGATGTGGAGAAACTTATTTCATTATTTTGCATGTAAATTTTTAATTCACTAGGTTTTATTTTGGTATTACAAATGAAGTGGAGCCAGTTTTTATCTTTCCTGGTCACAATATTATTAAATAATCCTTCCCTCCCTTCTTGTTCCTGCTGATTTAAAGTTTCTCTTTCATCATAAACTAATTCTTTTTTTTATGTAGTGAACCCATTTCTAAATTTTCTGTTTTGTTCCATGGTGTCATTGCCCAATTTGTTCCTGCCTCATACTTCAAAGTATCTCACTTTAAGGTATAATTTTATATGATACAAAATGCACAGATCTTCAGGATCCAATTCAATGAGTTTTGGCAAATACCTACAGATAACCCATACTACTATTAAGATATAAATGTTTCAATCACCCAGAGAGATGCTTTGTGCTTTAGTCAGTCCCCAACCATTGAGTTTTGCCTGTTCTAAATATTCCTGGACATGGGATAATTCAGTATGCACTCCCCTGTGCTCTACCTTCTTTCGTTCAGCACAATGTTTCTGTGGTTGATTTATGTTGCACATATCTGTAGTTTATTGCTTTTTATGGTTGAGTGAATACCATTGTGTGGATATGCCATATTTCTTTACCCATTTCCTATTGGTACATATTTAGATTGCTTCTAGTTAGGAGCTATTATGAATACAACTGCTACAAACATTCCTGTGCAAGTCTTTTTAGAAACATACATTTTCATTTTCCGTGGTGCACCAATGACTTAGAGATTTAAGATCCTGATATCTGACTACAAGGAAGGGCACTCTTCCTTTGGAGAAGATCCTAGAATCCACGACCTAGGTTCTCTGAACATGCATGTTAGGTCTCTTTTCCTAAGCTGTCTCAAGAACAACTTTTTAGGTTGTCCTGACTCCCTAAATAATTCGGGCACTGCAGTGTTTTCATTAAAGCTTCATTTGGTTGTCTTCCTCTACTACTTTAAATTTGTCAGTCAAATCAATACTGAGTGCTCAACATGGTAATATCTATTTTGTGATTCTTCTTTATTCTCTTTCTCCTTTATTTTTTTTCCTTTCTATAACCAGAATAGAAGTGAGTATTTTTTTTCTTTACAATTCAATGATTTTTAACACAAAGTTGTATACCCATCACTGCCATCTACTTTCAGAACATTTAATCACCTCAAAAAGAAACTTTATACCATTTATAATTACTCTCCACTTCCACCCCTAGGCTTCAGTTCAGTTCAGTTCAGTCGCTCAGTCGTGTCTGACTCTTTGCGACCCCATGAATCACAGCACGCCAGGCCTCCCTGTCCATCACCAACTCCCGGAGTTCACTCAGACTCACGTCCATCGAGTCAGTGATGCCATCCAGCCATCTCATCCTCTGTTGTCCCCTTCTCCTCCTGCCCCCAGTCCCTCCCAGCATCAGAGTCTTTTCCAATGAGTCAACTCTTTGCATGAGGTGGCCAAAGTATTGGAGTTTCAGCTTTAGCATCAGTCCTTCCAAAGAAATCCCAGGGCTGATCCCTTCAGAATGGACTGGTTGGATCTCCTTGCAGTCTAAGGGACTCTCAAGAGTCTTCTCCAACACCATAGTTCAAAAGCATCAATTCTTCAGCGCTCAGCCTTCTTCACAGTCCAACTCTCACATCCATACACGACCACAGGAAAAACCATAGCCTTGACTAGACGAACCTTTGTTGGCAAAGTAATGTCTCTGCTTTTGAATATGCTATCAAGGTTGGTCATAACTTTCCTTCCAAGGAGGAAGCGTCTTTTAATTTCATGGCTGCAATCACCATCTGCAGTGATTTTGGAGCCCCCAAAAAATAAAGTCTGACACTATTTCCACTGTTTCCCCATCTATTTCCCATGAAGTGACGGGACCAGATGCCATGATCTTCGTTTTCTGAATGTTGAGCTTTAAGCCAACTTTTTCACTCTCCACTTTCACTTTCATCAACAGGCTTTTCAGTTTCTCTTCACTTTCTGCCATAAGGGTGGTGTCATCTGCATATCTGAGGTTATTGACATTTCTCCCAGCAATCTTGATTCCAGCTTGTGCTTCATCCAACGCAGCGTTTCTCATGATGTACTCTGCATAGAAGTTAAATAAGCAGGGTGACAATATGCAGCCTTGACGTACTCCTTTTCCTATTTGGAACCAGTCTGTTGTTCCATGTCCAGTTCTAACTGTTGCTTCCTGACCTGCATACAGATTTCTCAAGAGGCAGGTCAGGTGGTCTGGTATTCCCATCTCTTTCAGAATTGTCCACAGTTTATTGTGATCCACACAGTCAAAGGCTTTGGCATAGTCAATAAAGCGGAAATAGATGTTTTTCTGGAACTCTCTTGCTTTTTCCATGATCCAGCAGATGTTGGCAATTTGATCTCTGGTTCCTCTGCCTTTTCTAAAACCAGCTTGAACATCAGGAAGTTCATGGTTCACATATTGCTGAAGCCTGGCTTGGAGAATTTTGAGCATTACTTTACTAGCATGTGAGATGAGTGCAATTGTGCAGTAGTTTGAGGATTCTCTTAGGCAATCATTAATCTCCTTTCTGTCTCTACAGATCTCTTCTGGACGCCTCACATAAATGGAATTATATAATATGTGCTTTATTGTGCCTGGCTTCTTTAACTGAGCCTAATATTTTTGAGGTTAATCCAGTTGTAACATGTATCAATATTCAGTTCTTTTTTTATTGCTAAACAGTATTTTATCATATAGCTATACCACATTTTGTTTATCCAGTTCATGGGCATTTGGATTTTTCCCACTTAACAGCTATTGCAAACAATGCAGCTATGAACATCTGGAGTATGTCTTTTTTCAAAAATGTATTTTATTTTTAATTATTTGTGTGCCAGGTCTTAGTTGCAACATGTGGAATCTTTTCAGTTGCAGAATGGGAAGTCCCTGAGTATGTCTTTGTATTGACATATGTTTTCATTTCTCCTGGGTATATACTGGGTTGGCCAAGAAGTTTGGGTTTTTCCATAACAGCTTACGGGAAAACTCGAACGAACTTTTTGGCCAACCCGATACTTAGCCGTCTAATTGTTGGGTGATACAGTAACTCCATGTTTAACATTTTAAGAACCTGCCATCTGTTTTTCCAAAGTGACGGAACCGTTTTACATTTCTACCAGCAATAAATGAAAAGGTATGTTTTTAACCTTTATGAAATGACAGCATAAATGGGACAAACCAAGGAATTCTAAGAAGAATGCATCTTTTCCCCTGCATGAGAGAGGGAAGGTTGGGAGTTGATTTTCTTCTGTACTACTTTCTGAATCTATTTTCTATTCCACAGGCTCCCTGGAGCTAGAGTGGGCATGCATGTGCTCAGCAATCAATGCCATGGGGTTAGAATGAACACTGACTTGCCAAGACCTCCTTCATTATGATGAAAAGCCCCTCCCTGTGTGCACACATGCACACGCACACACACACAAACACAACTTTTTAAAATGCTTGTTAATTTCCACTACTACAAAGACAAAAATACTTATCTTCCTTATCTTCTCTCTCTTTTTTTTGATAGACGATGTATTTATTGCTCTCTTACTCAGAGTTCAGACTACTATAAACGTACTTTAGCTGAAGGAAGTAACAACGCCTTTTGCATTGTTATATTCAAATAGGAACACAGAGGAAAGAAGACTGGAAGCATATTTAGTTGATCTTGAGCTGCCAATTTCATATAGCTGACAACCTGAATTATATGACATAAAATGCATTCATTATTCTATCCATTCAAGAGTAAGTTGAGGTTTAAGGCAGATTAATGGCTGTCACATGGAGCTACTGTTTGTCAGTCGTCAGTGAACTCAAGCAAAAAACGAGGAAATTGGGAATGGACAACCTAGGGAGCCAAACAATATTCATATGGTGGAGAAACAGCTCCAAAAGAGAAGCAGCTTCTGGTACTGAACTTGGCGGTGGTACAAGCTACACCAGGAAACTACATTTCAGTGTTGAAAAGTTATTCTGTTATTTTGAGGTTGGGATGGGTTGGAAATTATATTTTATTGCTTGCTTAGGTGCCAAACTTCATACCACTGACAGATTATACTGTCAAATATTCTGGACTGAAAAATAGTATATTGTCCACCTTGCTTCTTGTGCTGTGTGTATAGAATGAATTGAGAAAGAAAAGAAGCAACATAACTAACATTCTAGAAAAGAAACTATGCTCAGAGACAAAAATCAGATCTAATTTTCTCTGTTCTGCTCAAGAACCACATTTTCTCTAACCACTCACCTATAGAACCTGAAGAATAAAAGGACCTATGGAACAAAAGACAGACTGGATCTTCCTCTCAGAGGGGAGGGGAAAGTCTCTTGCGGCTTGATTGATACAGAAAATAGAAGCCAGGATGAAAACAGTGAGGCTCACCAACCCATTCAAAGGAGAAAAATGAGAAAGGCAGGCCCATGGGGAGCGGGCAGAAAATGAAAGGGAGACTTGCAAAACATCACATCTAGGAATGAATTTCTCCTTTCCTTAGCACCCAAGAAAATACTAGGTCTAAGGAAGTATGAGGTTCCTCCTGCTTGAATTCCAGAGCAGAGTGGAAAGAGATTTACATTAGATTTTAAGTTCTGGCTTTCACATTAGTAAGCATTCCCTAAACAGTGGTTATTTTAGTTTAGGTTTCCCCAGTAGCAGACTCTGAGACAAGAATTCAAATGAGGGGCTTCCCTGGTGGTCCAGTGGTTAAGACTCTTCCAATGCAGGGGGCACAGGTTCGATCCCTGGTAAGGGAACTAAGATCCCACATGCCATGTGGCATGGCCAAGAAACAAAAATAAATAAAAAATAAAATTAAAAACAAAATTTTTAGAAAGAATTTAGAAAGATGGTAACGATAACCCTGTATACGAGACAGCAAAAGAGACACTGATGTATAGAACAGGCTTATGGACTCTGTGGGAGAGGGAGAGGCTGGCAAGATTTGGGAGAATGGCATTGAAACATGTGAAATGTCATGTATGAAACGAGATGCCAGGCCAGGTTCAATGCACAATGCTGGATGCTTGGGACTGGTGCACTGGGACGACCCAGAGGGATGGTATGGGGAGGGAGGAGGGAGGAGGGTTCAGGATGGATTTTCTTTTAAAAAAAAAAAAAAAAAAATAATAATAATAATAATAATAAAAAAAAAAAAGAATTCAAAAGCAAAGAGTTTCTCTGGGAAGTAAAGAAAGCTCAGAGTGAAAGTGGGCAAAAGAGATAAGAGAAGGAAGGCAGTCCCATTTTCAAGCCAGCCATCACCATGGGCAACCCCAGGGAAAAACATCACCTCCCTCTCACCTCATTCAAGGGATGAAAAAGCTGAGATCTTCACTCAGTCATGGGTTGAGAGTTGCTCTTAGAGTCATTAACCAAAGGAGGAGGCAAAAGAAAGTCCACAGGCAAAGAAATCAAGATGCTGATAGTAGCAAAGTGTTGGTCGCTCGGTCGTATCCAACTCATCGCAACCCCATGGACTGTAGCCTTCCAGGCTCCTCTGTCCATGGAATTCTCCAGGCAAGAATACTGGAGTGGCAGCCATTCCCTTCTCCAGGGAAAGTCCAGCCTTTGTAGGTTGTGTTTTGAGATCTTCTTAAAATGTTGAGATCTTTAGAGTTTAGTATCTGTCTCAACCAGGTTTCCAGGAGCCAAGAACAGGCGAGGGTTAAGGCCACTTGGTGGACACTCCTCCATGAAAGACCATCTGTTGTGCTGCTGAGCTTATAACCAGGTCTCTGTACCAAGTTTCAGTGGCATGAACTTAAAACCTCCCAGAAAATCAGCACTCTACCAGTTTGAAACTCAAAACTGATCGTGATTCAAATGTAGGTGTTTTCATCAACCCGCCTGGGGTCAAACCATTATCTTTCCTCCACCAGTTTTCACCCTTTGCAGCCTCTTTTCCCTCACTCTTCCTTTCAGTGTTATGTTTTTATCCTCTATGTTTCTGAAAAGAACAGTGGGCTAGAAGACATATTGTATTAGTTTCTTATTGCTGCTTGTAACAAAGTACCCTGGAATTGGGTGGCTTCAAACAGAAATGTATCATCTAACAGTACAGGAGATCCTAGCTCAAATGGGTTTTACTGGACTAAAATAAGATTTCAGCAGTGTCATGTTCTTTTTAGAAGCTCCAGAGGAGAGTTGCTTCCTTGCTCTTTTCCAACTTCTCAAGGTCACTTGCATTCCTTGGCTTGTGCCCTCCATCAGTCTGACCTCTGCTTGCATCTCTCTCCTCTCACCTACAGCCTGTGCTCCACGACAGGAGAAGCTACCACAATGAGAAACTGGAGCAACACAACAAAGAGTAGCCCCTGCTTGCCACAACTAGAGAAAGCCTGTGCAAAGCAACCAAGACCCAGTGCAGCCAAAAATAAATAAATGGAAGGGGAAAAAGGAGTTGGCACAAAAAATCACCTGGAGTTTAATTAAATGCAATTGGCCCATTCCACCATAAGTAGAGACAGAATCATGGTGTGATATACTGTCTCTTCATGCCCTGCATTTAAATTCTATCCAAGATCCTTTCTGTAACTTACAAGGTCCTCTTTGATCTGACCCCTGACTCCTTTGCATTTTGATGTCACACTACTCTCTTGCCTGCTGCTGCTGCTGCTAATTCGCTTCAGTCGTGTCTGACTCTGCAACTCCATAGACGGCAGCCCACCAGGCTCCCCTGTCCCTGGGATTCTCCAGGCAAGAACACTGGAGTGGGTTGCCATTTCCTTCTCCAATGCATGAAAGTGAAAAGTGAAAGTGAAGCCTCTCAGTCGTGTCCGACTCTTCATAACCCCATGGACTGCAGCCCACCAGGCTCCTCCGTCCATGCGATTTTCCACCGAGAGTACTGCTCTTGCATACTACTATATACTAAAACTATGTCCCTTCCAACATTCATATGTTGAAACCTACTCCCCCAATGTGACGGTATTTAGAGGTGGGTCCTTTGGGTGGTGATTAGGTCATGAGGATAGAGCCTCATAAATGGAATTTGTGCCATTATAAAGGAAACCTCAGAGAGTTCCCTTGCTCTTTCTACCATATGAGGACACAGTGGGCAGATGCCATCTATGGACCGGGTAGTGGGCCCTCCCCAGATACTGAGTCTGCAGTGCCTTGATCTTGGACTTCCCAGCCTCCAGAACTGTGAGAAATAAATTTCTGTTTGTAAGTCACCCAGTCTATGACATTCTGTTATAACAGTCCAAACAGTATAAGACACCTACTCTGCTCCCCAATGCCTTTCTTCATGTTTCTAAAACATTCCAAGACTTTCCTTCTTCAGCCTAACTTATAAACCTCTTTTACATCTGATTTCTTATATCGTATCCACCAGGTTTTAACTCAGAAGTCATCTTATCAGAAAACTCTTCTCGAATTACTTCTATTTAAAGTAAACCCTGTTCCCCATACCTTCTACCCAACGGATACTACCATTCTGGAATCCATCTTTCTTTTTTTATAATAAGTAAGTAAGTGAAGTCACTCAGTCGTGTCCGACTCTTTGCAACCCTGTGGACCGTAGCCTACTAGGCTTCTCCGTCCATGGGATTCTCCAGGCAAGAATACTGGAGTGGGTTACCATTTCCTTCTCCAGGGGATCTTCCCAACCCAGGGATCGAACCTGGGTCTCCCTCATTGGAGGCAGATGCTTTAACCTCTGAGCCACCAGGGAAGATTGTAATAACACTGACCAATTCTGAAATTATCATATATAAACATGCTTTCCACTAGTCTATTTCTACTACACTATAAGCTCCACAGGAGCAGGGAATTATCTGTTCAGGTAGAAACTATCAACAATTATCCATTTAGGCCATGATACAGAAAGTCAGTCAAGTATCATCTTTGTTACGTGAGTTGCTAACTTTGGTATCTACTACTCTCCCATCAGTCCATAATATCACATCATAACTAAACTTTGGATGTGTTTTGTCATTTCTAAGCACCATTGTATAGTTTAATCCTTTGAATAGTTATAACAATTCCATTAGGTGAGAATTTCCATTTTTAAAGATGAGGACACAGGTTTAGGAAAGCTATGTTACTTGCCACAGTGACACAGCCAGTTAAGACTATGGTAGAAATGAAATTTGTTTATTTTCATTCCAAGCCCTACAAGTCTGGGATGTGTATTTTGCTATCCTGGACAGCCTTGATTAAAATGAAAAGAAAAAAGATAACATAGAAGTTATAACCCTAAAGCAATACAGATATATCAAAGGGCATTTAAAAATAAAGACTTTAGTTAGATCTCATAAATCTCTAAGGTAAAATGCAGTTCAAGTTCGAGAAGGATATAATGAATAGATGTATGAATGGCTGAGGAATGAAAAAAAAGTACATGACCTAAGAGGAAATTCAGGCTCAGATGCCCAGGACACAGAGTTCTTCACATTAGTCTGTGAAGTTAGAAAAGCCTCCTCTGAAGTCAGGAAGGAACTGTCACTTCCATTCTATAGATGGAGATACGCAAGTTCTCTTTTGCAGAGATAGTCATTAGAACGGGGGAGAAACAGTGCTCAGATTTAGCAGAGAGTCTTTGCCTCACTTCATTTTGTTGATAAGGGCCCAGGAAGTCAGAGCACGAGAGATGGGTGGGACGAACGGAGTGGGAGAACAGTGACTCTGCAGCTCTTTAGATCAAGATGTTTGATGTTTGAAGTACCTCAAAAGAAGAGAAGTGGAAAAATCTGTCTGTGGGTTAGTTAAGATCCAGAATGTCCTTTGGGGTTTTGCTTTTTCAAAGATTGATAGAAAGTCTCTCGTTATGTGTTTCCAATCACATTGTGGATTCACTAAGATGAAACCGACAAGTATGTCTTAAATTGTGTTCTTGGCATAGGAGGCAGTGCCTTGGGAAGCTATAGTTTTAAAGGAAAGCAGAGTTCTCACAGATGCAAAGAGCCATCTGGCACCCCACCTCAGATACTACTTGAAGAGAAGGTATTTCCAACAACATTGACAGGATCACAGATTTGGTCTTTGTCTAACAACACATAACACTTTAAGCAGTTTAGATAGTTTATAAGTGGTTACATCAAAAATACAAATTTTCCCTTTTTCTCCCAGTCAATTCAACAGACATTGAACCAAACATTACATATGTGCAAGACATCATTAAATTGAAAGTCAACTCAACCAATTTATCTTATACTCTAAAGCAGCATTTTCTAGTAACATGTTTGCACATTGCCCTTGGACATCTTTCTAACAAAGACTTTAAAGAAGATCCTTTTTAATATTCATTTGTCTTCTTCATTAATACATTTTCATTTTCATCATTTCTAAGCTTACTCCTTGGAAGGAAAGTTATGACCAACTTAGATAGCATATTGAAAAGCAGAGACATTACTTTGCCAACATAGGTCTGTCTAGTCAAGGCTATGGTTTTTCCTGTGGTCATGTATGCATGTGAGAGTTGGACTGTGAAGAAGGCTGAGTGCCGAAGAATTGATGCTTTTGAACTGTGGTGTTGGAGAAGACTCTTGAGAGTCCCTTGGATTGCAAGGAGATCCAACCAGTCCTTTCTGAAGGAGATCAGCCCTGGGATTTCTTTGGAAGGAATGATGCTGAAGCTGAAACTCCAGTACTTTGGCCACTTCATGCGAAGAGTTGACTCATTGGAAAAGACACTAATGCTGGGAGGGATTGGGGGCAGGAGGAGAAGGGGATGACAGAGGATGAGACGGCTGGATGGCATCACTGACTCGATGGACGTGAGTCTGAGTGAATTCCGGGAGTTGGTAATGGACAGGGAGGCCTGGCGTGCTGCGATTCATGGGGTTGCAAAGAGTCGGACACGACTGAGCGACTGAACTGAACTGATGCATAGTTTAAACACTGTGGATAAAAGAAAAAAAAGAAGGGAGAAAAGGAGGGAGGAAAGAAAAGGAAAGAAATGTCCTTAGCTTCCAAAAGTTAGCAGCCTAACCAGAAACACACACACAGTTTATTTGCTATGGCAGAAACCATCTTGGCAAATAAATTAACTTTATTGTGTCTCAGTTTTCTCTCTGTGTAATGAGGAAGTTGAATAAGATGATTGCTGAGATTCTTTACCACTCTAACATCCTATAGGCCATTCAACATTTACTGAGCAATTGTTGCATGTGAAATGGAAAGTATTTTTCTAGAAGAAACAATATGTACAGCCTGAGTAAAACTCTTTGGGCTTTAAAGGGATTATAATTTACTGGCCAAGTGCAAACAACTAACTGTACTAGAAGATGGCATGAATAAAGGTGCTGGGGACACAAGAGGAAGACTTGATACAAATTCAGGACAGAAGGGGATGGAACAATGAGGGACCAGACAGCTGCTTTATGGACAGCAGAGAGATGAGGCTACCCCAGTATGAAGGGTAAAGTGTGTTAAAGGAAACAGCAAGAACAGTAGGGAAGGAAACTCAGAAAATACTGGCTATTTTAAAAGGTCAGTAACAAGCTAATCAAGCTCGGTTCTTGGAAAAAGATGGAAAAGGTGACTTTGGGATGAACTAAATCAACCAGCCCAAGGTCCTGGGGGAACTGCCTAGAAGCCAATTTCACATTGAATTCAGAAACCAGGGCTCATAAACTCATAATTCTTATTTTATGTAGAAGAAATGGACCTAGAGAGATTGTCTGGCTGATGTTGGTGTGTTGAAACTGAGGATCACTAAGGAAGCTAGAAGGTGGTAGAGTGCTCAGCGTGGACAGATGGATATAGAAAAACCAGCAATGAGGAAATCTCAACATGTTCATCCAGACAATTTAAGTATGTTCCCAATGAATCATTTCCCAGCCTATGGACTGTTTCTATTTCTACTTCTCACAATGCAGTGAAGCAGTACATTTTATCTTAAAATGGCAGGTTGATTAGGGTGTTTCAGATGATTGTCTTCAGAGGAAGAATTATGAAGAGGATTCAGGGATGAGCTCATATCACTGAGGCTAGAAAAATCCAGTGAAAGAATCCATTTAATATCTGAGTAGTGTCAGACACCAGGAAGCCAGGGGACATGTGTTTGAGGTTAATCTCCAATGTCACCTAGCAAACACACTCCCTTATACATCAAGAATGGAAAGATGGGGCTGAGCTGGGATAGTGAGCTAAGCCTTGGTAGGGGAAGGCTGTGACTGAGAGGAAGAGAATGATGGTGGTATAGGTGGTAGAAGCAGTTTCAGAGAGGGAGGGGTAATGGTGTAGAAGATGGAACCAACAGCCAGCTGATATCAGGAAGTCTGCCCTGGCATTGGCACAGTGAGCTCGTGAACACAGGAGGCAGGTGGCAGGTATGGAGGTTGCGTATGGACCCAGTAGCATGGGCCCCATCCTCACCAAGGCTGATTTAGCTATCAATGCTGCCAAAGGTTCAACTGGCCAGCAAACAGAGACAAATGCTGTTTCAACATCCCTCATAGAAACCAATTACCTACTTGGTGGCAAGTTGATGACATTGGACCTTTTTTACTCTGGAAGGGGCAGCTGTTCCTCTGGACTGGAACTGACACATATTCCTAACCATAAGCCTTCAGTCAGCATTGGTATTTGGGGGCTTGCAAGTGTTTGATCCCCTCAGTAGGATCCTACATAACATCCCCTCTGATCAAGGGATACACTTATAGTAAAGGGGGTTGGCAATGGGCATATGTTGATGGGATCCACAAGTTCTGTCACTCATGAGAGCTGCTGGCCTGGTAGAGCAACAGGGCCATTTTTTGAAGGTCTAGCTGTGGCTGGCATATAAGAGAGTCCAGTCAGAGCAAAGATACCTCTCAGGGGTAGGAATCAGGAACGTGTGCTCCTCACATCAGTGACATAAGAGTCAATGGCTGACCTTCAATCCTGAGGCCCAGGATTTTTTTAACACACATGAAAAAAAATGCCTTTCCTTTATTTGTTTCCTACAAGTGACGTCAGAGGCTAAAAACAGAGGACCCGGATAACAGGTGTTTAGCACCAAGACTCCTGCCTGTGGTAGCTTCTTAAATACTCTGTCCTCCAGCCCAGCCCTTTGAGGTACCCAATTTTTTTGAACAAGTGCAATCATTTCCAACAACAGGGCCATTCAAAAACACTTCATTTATCTACAAGCTCTTCTGAGAGGATCTTTGCTTGACTGCTTTAAGGAGCTCTCTGCTGGTGACAGCTTTTCTGTGTTTGTCGAAGGATAGTCTAGTGGCCTTCAGGTTAATCTATTTCAGGGGCTCCCCAGGTGGTGCTAGTGGTAAAGAACCTGCCTGCCAATGCAGGAGATGTGAGAGAGCAGTTTCGATCGCTGGGTTGGGAAGAACCCGTGAAGCAGGGCATGGCAACCCACTCCAGTATTCTTGCCTAGAGAATCCAATGGACAGAGGAGCCTGGCGGACTACAGTCTATAGGGTCACACAGAGTCAGACATGACTGAAGTGACTTGGCACACACACAATCAGTTTCAGTCACCAGTCCTCCAGAGGACCCAAGGATCCATTGAAGTCAGTGTGTGTTTCCTTAGGATTTCCCCATATAACTAAAATAAGCTTCCTTTCCCCTCCTTTTCTTCCCTAAGGCTGAACTGGCCTTTTCATACTCCCTTTTGGTTGGGATATATGTTTTCATCTTCTTAGACAATCTTAGGCCATGTAAGCACATGAAGCAATGTGGAGGTTTTAATCCTTTGTAGTACAGTCCACGGGGTTGCAAAGAGTCAGAAACCACTGAACACTTGTCAGCAGCAGGACCAGTGCACACAAAAAAATATCTCTTGCTAGGTGAAGACACCCAACAACACTTTCTAAGAAATGTCAAGTGACCCCTCCTTTTAGGGTTCTGAAACTGCTTACAGGAGTTCTGACACCTATTTTGTGTTTAGTTGTTCAGCCATGACCAACTCTTTGTGATCCCATGGACTGCAACCTGCCAGGCTCCTCTGTCCATGGGGATTCCCCAAGTAAGAACACTGGAGTGGGTTGCCATGCCCTCCTTCAGGGGATCTTCCCAACCCAGGGATTGAACCCAGGTCTCCTGCGTTGCGGGAGAATTCTTTACCATTTGAGCCACCAGGGAAGCCCAAGAAATTTGGAGTGAGTAGCCTATCCCTTCTCCAAGGGAGCTTGCTGATCCAGGAATCGAATCAGGTGGATTCTTTACCAGCTGAGCTACCAGGGAAGCCCATACCTATTTTTAGGGGACTTTTATATGACTAACATTACATATAAAATTTTATTTATTTTTGGCTATACTGGGTCTTCATTGCTATGTGGGCTTTTCTCTAGTTGTGAGTGGAGGCTACTCATTGCACTGGCTTCTTTCATTGTGAAGCACATGTGCTTTAGTAGTTGTGACATATCGGCTCTAGAGCACAGGCTCAATAGTGTGGCACATGGGCTTAGTAGCTCCATGGCATGTGGGACCTTCCTGGCTCAGGGATGGAACCCGTGTCTCCTGCAATGACAAGTGGATTCTTTAACACTAAGTCACCAGGGAAGCTCCAGGACTAAGATTTTTTTAAGTTTGTTTTCCTCTAATAAATTTAAAAACATATACAATAAAGAGATTAATCCCATATTTTACCCAGATCATAGCTCTAGAATCTAGACAGAGCCAAATATTAATATTTGGTATCCATGGTGACTGAATAGCAGAGGACCCTGGAGAATCAGGATGTCTGGATTCAAATTCCAACTCTAGCACTTTCTACCAGTCATGAGAGCTTCAGAAAGCTGCTCAAATTCTGTGTCTCAGTCCTCATGTATAAAACTAGCTTCATAATATCACCTTCCTCATGGAGCTGTGAAAATTAAATGAGTTAACACATGTGGATCTCTTGGAATAGACCTTGGCACCTAGTGGGCACTCAGTACGTGCAAGCATTTACTGGTGGTTGTTACTGGTTGTTGTTGTTGGTTGTTGTCTAGTTGTTACTTGACATGATGAATCCTAGGGGCAGGTGTTTCCCCACAGCAGGTGGAACCGTTCTCAGCCACAATACTGCGTGAGTCATAATAAAATCATGCTGCCAACTTCCTGAACTATTGAATTACTTGAGCGTCTACATACAATCCTTTTTTTTTTTTTTTTTTTGCTTTAAAGCTACCCTTTCTTTTTGAAGTTCACAGATTACAGAGGCTCTTTCCTCAACTCCACCTTTCCTTTTCAAGGACATTAAATCCCAAAGAAAGCAATTTGGAAATGATTTCTTTTATTGCCACCCTTTTGTAGCTCCTCTTCCCCCAGTCATCCTTCCATCTCATTTGTATCTAAAGAAAAATGATACTTCATTCATTATATTGTCGTGCTGTGCAGCTTATAATTATATAAGTGTACGTGTCTTTCATATCGAAGATTTAACGTGTACTATGCCTTCCCTTGATTTCCTTGGTGGTGCAGTGGTAAAGAATCCGCATACCAATGCAGGAGACTCAAGTTCAATCCCTATGTTGGGAAGATCCCCTGGAGGAGGGCATGGCAACCCACTCCAGTATTCTTGCCTGGAGAATCCCAAGGACAGAGGAGCCTGGCCAGCTACAGTGCGCAGGGTCACCAAGAATCAGACACGACTAAGCAACTGAACAACGATGGGAAACTGACACACATTCCATCTGCAGAGATCTGCCCAGTATCCTCACCTCATGGGACTCTGCCTCCCTGCCCACACTGCTCCCTGCTCTGTATTGTCTTTGATTAGTCATTCAGTAGAAGTTATCAAATACCTACTCTGTGCCAGGCACGTCTTGGAAATGCAAGATGAATAAGACATAGCTTTTTCATTTACTCAACAAATATTTGTGTACCCAGGCTCTGAGTTAGATGTGGTAGAGATGGGAAAAAAAAAGTCCCAGGCTTTCAATAGGCTTTTAAACTTCTGAGAAGACAGTTAATGTAAATTTTTTAAAAGTATGATTTGTTGTAATAAATGTATGGTACAGGAGTACAGAAGAGAGACCATCTAACCCAGCTTAATGAAGTCAGAAAAACTTGAGAGAGAGGAAAAAATAAATCCTGGATGAATATGAGTTTGCCAGACAAACAGGATAAAGAGAGAGATTCAAGAGCTTTGAAGCAATGTGGCACTTGAAATCTGGCTAGTGTATATGAGAAACAGAATTTTAAATTGCATTTCATTTTAGGTGTGTGTGTTCAGTCATGTCCGATTCTTTGCTATCCCACAGACTGCAGCCCGCCAGACTCTTCTGTCTATGGGATTTCCCAGTCAAGAATACTGTAGTGGGTTGCCATTTCCTTCTCCAAAGATTCTTCATGACCCAGCAATCTAACCCACATCTCCTGTGTCTCCTGCATTGGCAGGCAGATCCTTTACCACTGGGCCACCTGGGAAGCCCCATTTCATTTTAGTTCCTTTTAATGAAACTGGAAATAGCCACATGTGGCTCTTGGCTACCATGCTAGACAGAGTGGATTGCACCAGACTATACCCCTGAAAAGGAAGGAGACTGTCTTCTCTTTACTCTTTCTCCACTTCTTACTAACTGGAAAGCAGATGCTGTGACAAGTCACCTTAGACCAGCAGACAGGACATCACCCCAGGGATGGAAGTAAGACAGTAGAAAGGACCATCTTTCAGATTAGCTTAAGTTCACATTGTCGTCGGAGAAGGCAATGGCACCCCACTCCAATACTCTTGCTTGGAAAATCCCATGGATGGAGGAGCCTGGAAAGCTGCAGTCCATGGGGTCGCTGAGGGTCGGACACGACTGAGCGACTTCACTTTCACTTTTCACTTTCCTGCATTGGAGAGGGAAATGGCAACCCACTCCAGTGTTCTTGCCTGGAGAATCCGGGGGACTGGGGAGCCTGGTGGGCTGCCGTCTACGGGGTTGCACAGAGTCGGACACAACTGAAGTGACTTAGCAGCAGCAGCAGCACATTGTCGTGTGAAAGAGACATCAATTTCTGTATTGCTTAAGCTATTGTTGTTTTGGATCTTTATACAGCAGACAGATTTGTATCCTAACACAATGTCTCTTACAATAATGAAAAGCAATAGTCATAATCTTGCTAAGATTTTTTTTGAGATTTTCCTGTGTACGAGCCCCTGTGCTAACTGTTCTAAGTGCTTGCATCCCATTTAATCTCTGCACATAATGATAAGGGAGATAATTGTTTATTCCCATTCTGCAGATAAAATGAAGCCTCACCAAAGTGGCTCACTAGTGGTAGGATTAGATCTAACAGCAAACCATATTCTAGGGAACAGATACATAATATCTTTTCTTTTTTAAGGTTCAAGTCAGCTTTTATCAGCTTGGCCTTTGTTTCCTCTTTCTTTAAAACTTATTTATTTGTTTGTTTGTTTGGCTGAGCCAGGTCATAGCACACAGGATCTTCAAACTTCACTGAGGCATGTGGGATCTAGTATCCTGACCAGGGATCGAACTTGGGCCCCCTGCATTGCAAGTGCTGAGTCTGAGCCACTGGACCACCAGAGCAGTCCCATACATAATATCTTATCATTAAAGAGCAGGAAAATTGAGTGTAAATTAGAGTTTTAAAATGCAGAGATGACATTTATGTCTGTGGCAGACATTCTCAGCCATCTACCCAGCACCTGTTACCTCCCTCTTCCTGAAAACAGAACCTCAATTTGTTCAACTAGTGGGTGGAGATTCTTTGACATCAGGAAGAGTAGGTTTCCACTGCAGAACCCAGGAGAGAAATTCTGAGTGGTCTAAACTAGTAATAGTAGTTTCATTCCCCTTGGCCAGTAATTGGTCTAAGGACAGGTAAGTGGCACAGTTCTGATCAATGAGATGTAAACACAAGTTTGATAGGGAGGGTGACCCTTTCCAAACAAAGAGCCACAAGTCTGCCCAGAATGAAGATGCAGTGATGGAAGTGTGGCATCCATTTTGCAACTTTAATGATAAAAGCCAACACTAAAGAAGGCAGAGTGGAGAGCTAAGTGAAGTTCTTAATGGCATTATTGAGCTTCTCCTTGTCTGGACAACCTAACTCCAGACTTCTTTTAAGATGAAAAGAACGAATCTCAATTTTCTTAGGTCACTATCAATCAGGTTTCCAGTTACTTACAGCTGTAAGCTTTCCTGATACACGTATCAGATCAGATCAGATCAGTCGCTCAGTTGTGTCCAACTCTTTTTGACCCCATGAATCACAGCACGCCAGGCCTCCCTGTCCATCACCAACTCCCGGAGTTCACTCAGACTCACGTCCATCGAGTCAGTGATGCCATCCAGCCATCTCATCCTCTGTTGTCCCCTTCTCCTCTTGCCCCCAATCCCTCCCAGCATCAGAGTCTTTTCCAATGAGTCAACTCTTTGCATGAGGTGGCCAAAGTACTGGAGTTTCAGCTTTAGCATCATTCCTTCCAAAGAAATCCCAGGGCTGATCTCCTTCAGAATGGACTTGGTTGGATCTCCTTGCAGTCCAAGGGACTTTCAAGAGTCTTCTCCAACACCACAGTTTAAAAGCATCAATTCTTTGGTGCTCAGCCTTCTTCACAGTCCAACTCTCACATCCATACATGACCACAGGAAAAATCATAGCCTTGACTAGACGAATCTTTGTTGGCAAAGTAATGTCTCTGCTTTTGAATATGCTATCTAGGTTGGTCATAACTTTCCTTCCAAGGAGGAAGCGTCTTTTAATTTCATGGCTGCAGTCACCATCTGCAGTGATTTTGGAGCCCAGAAAAATAAAGTCTGCCACTGTTTTCACTGTTTCCCCATCTATTTCCCATGAAGTGATGGGACCGGATGCCATGATCTTCGTTTTCTGAATGTTGAGCTTTAAGCCAACTTTTTCACTCTCCACTTTCACCTTCATCAAGAGGCTTTTTAGTTCCTCTTCACTTTCCGCCATAAGGGTGGTGTACATAAGGATACACATATATGTACACCTATCTTTTGTTTTCTTAGGAAAGACAAGGAAAAGTCACACAGCTTACAGTGCTGTTTTGCACTCTCTCGGCTGCCTGCTGGAAGCCAATTCCACCGGCTCACCCACAGTAAGAATTGTTTTGTTGCTGTTGTTGAGTTGATCAGTCGTGTCTGACTCCTTTGTGACCCCATGGACTACAGCCTGCCAGGCTCCTCTGTCCATGGCATTTCCCAGGCAAGGATACTGGAGTGGGTTGCCATTTCCTTCTCCTTTTCCTGACCTAGGGATCAAACCCATGGCTCCAGATTCTTTACCGCTGAGGATACTAGGGAAGCAAAAATCATTTCAGTCTCTCTCAAAACACCTATTTTGGTGAGATAGGAAAACAGACCTTAATAGGTAACATAGTTCAGGCAAAATGCATATTTATCTCTTTCCCACCCTTAAACTAAAAAGAAATTTCCCCTCAATTAGAAATGTTTCTTCAAGAATGCCTTGATATGTAAAGCACTTATATATTCTGTTGTTTTAGACTGCTAATATTCTAAAATTGTAAAATAAATTTCTGTTATCTTTCTTTTTTAATTTATGTTTTAATTGAAGGAAATGTTTGGCTGAAACCAACAAAATTCTGTAAAGCATCCTCTGTAAACTTTCTTAATCTCTGTAGTTTTAGAGAAAAGCAGATGCACTAAACTTAATGCATTAAGAGGATTCATTCAATGGGTATACCTTGCCACACCAAACATAAACGAAGAATTGAGGCATGTTACAGAATGACTAAAGTTTAAAAATGGGCTTAAATGATAGATAAATACAAGAGGCAGAAATACTGTTTTGCCCTTGAATTATACTGGAAACTGATTTATTCTATAATTCTAAGTGTGCAGGAAGAATAAATAATTTTTATGCAATCAATTATCCAGAATTTCAAACAAATTCTAAAATCTTTTGGAATGCTAGATATAACACTTTTAGTTGAAAGGAGAAAGAGCAGATATATCTCTAGCCATATGTTAAATTTGTTGTTTTTGTCCAGTTGCTCAGTTGTATCCGACTCTAAGACTCTATGGACTGCAGCATGCTAGGCTTCCCTGTCCTTCACTATCTCCTGGAGTTTGCTGTGTTACATGTTAAATAAAGATGCACATATACAAATATATACCATGCCACCACCTTAACTACGGGGTTAATCTTTAATCTGATTCACAACTGAAAGGATCATGTGGCAGCTGGTTTTACACTATTTCATTCACAAAAAGAGATTATCCATTAGACAAGCACATTTTCCCCTGGAATTTCACGACATAAAGGCGCCAGACACGTTTTTCTTTCAAACACAAAGCTATGCAAAATATTTCCAGATATAATCAGAAGGGTATGAAACAGCAAATTAAGCGTCAATCTTCAGCATTATCTGTTTTTGAGAGATTTGACAAAAGTTGAAAAAACAGTTTGACTAAGGAAAAAAATATTGGAAAAAGCAACATACCTTAGAGATGATTAATGGTTCCCCATGCTCCAAACCACCTTTCAAAGTAAAACCCCAGGGAGCTCCTCCCTGCAGGAACGCTTCCAGATAAATGTACCGTCCCCTGGAGGTCCTGTTAGGGGTTAGTGTGCCACTGGTCTCATCGAAGTTCTCCGTAGTCCTCATCATGGCAAACACATGATGCCTCGAGTTAAATTTTAAACGCCTGAAGCAGTTTCAGGAGAATGGTGTTTAGCATTATGCCATCCTTCACAATCCACGCTGGCCAAAAAAGACGTTTTCAGAAACCAATTCTTTCGGGTGTAAAAGGTTCTTGTGAGCTTAACTCCAAGATGCTGAGCCAGGAGGATTTTTCACTTCAACGTTTCTGAATGCAACTCTCCTCCTGGAATTCCCGGTTCTCACTAAAGCCCCGGAGGGGTGTATATCTCTCCACTCTGTTAAAAAAAAAAAAAGAAACAAACATCTTTCACTGTCACTCGCCAGACTGCCTCTATTTCACACACACCCACGCCAAATTTTTTTCAGCAGATTATACAGAGAAACTTAAAGTCCTCTTACAATATAGTAAGAAAATTGCAAAAACTCAACTGCATACCTCAATTTTGATTGATTAGCAACCCTTTCTTCCTCTCTGAGTGAAATTTACCATCACAATAGCCTCCCATCTTCCCAGAAGTAGCTTTAAAAGAAGCTACTATGCTTCTGCTAGCTTCAGAAGTTTCTAACTTGTTCCAAACAGATAAGCTGTGCTGAAACTTATTTGTCTATGTTTTTCAGCAATAAGTTCAATCTGTTTCTTGAAAAAAAAAAAAAAAGTTTTTCCAGGATGTAGAGAAAAATGGAAAAAAGCATGGTAAATTAACCTTCCCTGGAAAAAATATCCAGGCGGCAGCTCAGTCCTTTTTTTGGTATTTTCAGTGATGAGCAGCCACTACTGCAGCCAAGGCTGTACTTGCCTTTTCTGAGAGAAAGAGTAAGGAAGTGAGAGGAAAATGGATTAAGGCAAACAGAGCAACCGCAACCTTTCTGCACAGTAAGCGCTGCTATGTGGAATTCAGTTCCTCACAAAGACCCGACCAATCACAACAGTCTTTCACTTGATAAACCGTAGACAGTTAAAAGTACGGTACTCATGGCTAATTAGCAAGTAGTAAAATAGTTGATGGACTCACCCCACCTTGTTCCAATTAAAGCAGAATCCCTGGAAGTGAGACACAGGCATTGACATTTTTAAAAAAACCTCTGGGCAATTCTGCCCTGAGGCCAAGTTTGCAGAGCTTTTTGGTAAACATTTAAGTGTCAAGGTGGTAGCACAGGGCTTTATTTTGTTCATTAGAAGAAAGTGCCAAGTAAAATTTATAAATGGCTTCTCATCTTGAAATAGGACTCTCCAATCAAATTTCTCCTTGTTTGATTCAGTACAAACAGGTCGCAGGCTTTCTTCTATATTGTAATTGTTCTCTACTCCAAGGCTCTTTGTTATCCATTCTTTAACTGAAAAGAAATACTTGGTGTCTGGCAAGTAATAAGCACTCAAGGTGGAATGTTGTTTGGATTTCAGGTTAGCAATGGAATTTTGTAATAATGTTATATAAAATTTGACATCAAAACTTTTTATTAAAAATTTAAATAGTGCAAGATAACTGTATCTTTTAGCCAGAAGCCCCAGCTATTAAGTTGGAACAACTTAGAATTATTTCCAGGAGATATTTTGCTAAAATTTTTTTTGTTTAAAAGTACGTGATGTGAATTCTGTTGGATACTGACGTTTTGATATATCACTTTAATTTTGGTGTTTGTACCTATAGTTAATGAAAAGTTAATATAATAAAGAAGCAGATATAATATGCAAAGAAGTCTATACGATGTTTAATGTACAGCAACACGTGACAAGTGTTATTTGCTTCTCAGTAGTGAGTTCATCTGTAGGGCTCAAAGACAAAATAAAGAAAAATCTCATTTTAATGTAATGATAGTATTTTAGTGAAAACAAAAGGTGTACAAAATGAAAGTAAATGGTAAACATTGATTCTTTTTTTTTTTTTTTTAAACATTGATTCTTAAGAGTAATTTATGCAATTTTTATTGGGGCTTCCCTTTACAACTTAATTTATAAATAAAGAATAGAAGGTGAAATCTTGACTTTTCTTTCACTCCATTATTAAAACATATATGTATACAGAGAGAATATTTAAATAAAAACCAAGGTAAATGAAGTTTCTTTCTGAAAAGTATTTTTGTGTGTGTGGCATTTACAGTCTTGCTCCTGATTCATTTTGTAAAATATGGGATTTCATAGAATCAACGTTTAATATTAAAAGTAATAAAACCAAAAACAAGATGGAAAGGAAGTAAGAACACGTTAAGCAGTGAAGAAAGAACTCAGGGCTTGTGGGCTGATGAAACCTCTATTTTATATAATCACCAAAAGTATTTGACATAAATATTTAATGAAACTTGATAAATAATTTGAAAAATAAACCATATAGAACCTGCTGGACACAGTGTAGCAACTGATAGATCAGGGTTAGAATAATTTTTCCCCCTTCTTCCATTGCTCACAATCAAAGAATGTATGCTTGTTTTAAAGGTGAGTGCATAGAGGCCATGAGAAGCCTAAATAATCTGACCAGAGTCATCCTGCAAGTAGCCTTCTTGTTGTTGTTCAGTCACTAAGTCACGTCTGGCTCTTTGTGACCCTGTAGACAGGCTTCCCTGTCCTTCATTATATCCCAGAGTTTTCTCACACTCATGTCCATTGGATCAATGATGCCATCCAACCATCTCATCCTCTGTCACCCCCTTTTCCTCTTGCCCTCAGTCTTTCCCAGCATCAGAGTCTTTTCCAGTGAGTCTGCTCTTTTCATCAGGTGGCCAAAGTACTGGAGTTTCAGCTTTAGCATCAGTCCTTCCAATGAATAGTCATGACTAATTTCCTTTAGGATTGACTGGTTTGATCTCCTTGCTGTCCAAGGGACTCTCAAGAGTCCTCTCTAGCACTACAGTTTGAAAGCTTAAGTGGGCATAAAATTAAAATCATTAGACCCTTAGGAATGGACTCTCAGTTTAAGGTAGGTCTTTTGCATTTATGGCTAAAGGAAAATTGTTTATGTGGCCAGCATTGCTAATTCATAAGGATAACTTCTGTTAGGGCATGTGACTTGGACCCAAACTCTAATTAGAGAATGAAATTGGACCCTCTCCCCTCTCTAGACAGAGAAAAACAACCCTATTGTCTCAAGGTGCTGACGGTGAAAGGAACCATGAATACGAATGTCTTTGACCTTGCAGACCCAAAAGGGTCTCAGGACTTCCCAGGATACCCAGACTACATTTTGAGAATTTCTGGCCTCAACCAGGTACAGCCATACCTGAAGCTATCCCATTTTTACCAGTTTGGTGAGCTTATAAACACATGTGTACTTTTTCCTTGAATAGCTGGAGTTGGGTTTCTGTTGCTTGCAACTGAAAGAGTTTCGAGTAAACACAATGAAACCCTTCATGGTTTTTCCTAGTTTAGGAAAAGGTTTAGGGAAGCTTAGTGCTGTCTCATGGGGGGCTTCCCAGGTGGCGTGGTGGTAAAAATCATCCTGCCAATGCAGGAGACTCAAGATATGTGAGTTCAATTCCTGGGGCGGAAGATCCCCTGGAGTAGGAAATGACATCCCGCTACAGTATTCTTGCCCGGAAAGTTCCATGGATGGGGGAGCTTGGCCAGCTACAGTCCATGGGGTCACAAAGAGTCAGACATGACTAAACACACACACACACACACACACACACACAGACGCACACAGTGCTGTCTCAAAGAGGTAGCTTTGAATGTTGTTTTCTGTTTTTCCACTTCTTCTCTCCTTCTTTGTGCCTCTAAAGTAGAATTACTTTTACTTTCTTATCAAGTTCTTCCTTCATAATAAATAGATTCCACATACCTCACAACTTTCTATCTCTGTATGAAAGATTCCCAATATTGTAATTGTTCATCTTGCTGTTACTGTAATATGGCCCCAGAGCAAAAAATAGTTCAATCATATTGACTCTCCTGTTCTTCTGGAGTGCCTATTCCAAATGTGCTTTTAAATGTCACTTGCTTAATCATCGTTCTGATTTCTTAGAAATCATGCATCACTCTATTTGTTAACATTACTTAAGGAAAAATATGTTCTTTTCAAAATATTCACTCCTTAATTTTCTCATAGTAACCTGTGTGTCTTTCTCTTTTGTTTTAGCATTTTAAGTGTAATTTTTAAATTATTGGGTGTTTTGAATGCCTTCAAATTTAGTATTTCAAAGACTGAAAATTCACTGGGTTGTCTCTGAAAATAAAAAAACTCAGAGTGACATCTAGTGGCTCTTCTGGCTTACTAAATAGTCATCAAAGGAACTGTACACAGTTATTAAATTGTACCTTTGGAAGGTTATTTAGATTTTCTTAGAAAGAATGTCTCAGAACCATCCCAAATAGACAAAAATCAACCTTATTTTAAACTTTGCACAGTCTCTCTAGGTAACCTTTCAGAGGCAAAAAAAAAAAAAAAGATCTCTTCATGTGTCTCTTTCTTAAGGGTTAGGAAAACTTCCAAGCCGACCTTCCCTCACCCTTAAATGCCAAGAAGGCTCACCTGAAGACAGTCACTTGAAACGAGGACTGCAAGAGGACTGGAAGCCCAAAGATTAGTTAAAAATAGTCAAGATGCACCGCTAGAACTGCCCCTGAAGCAGTGTCCTAGCTCTATACAATGTGGATACTCCAAGTGGGGTTCCCTGAGAAAGGAGAGAGGGGCCATGGATGCTGGATTTGTGGTTTACCTCACCAGCTTCACTCACCATCCTGAGGGCTGTTACAAAACTGTCAGAGCACAATCAGTTCACATCTTTCGGGGATGATGAAAATGCCATGTCTTGATCAAAGATGTAGTCTCACAGGTGAACAGCTGGTCCTTGAACAACATGAAGTTTAGGGGCACAGAATCCCCTCCCCCTGACCCATGCAGTCAAAAATCAAAATACTTAATTTTATGGTCAGCCCTCTGTTCCCTCAATTTTGTGTCGAGGAGTCAATCAACTGCAGATTGTATAGTACTGTAGAATTTATTTATTGAAAAAAAAATCCGAGTGTAAGTAGACTTGTGTATAAGTAGATCAAACTCTTATTGCTCAAGGGTTGAATGTGTATCTATGAAACCACATCAAATGGTACACTTTAAATAAATGCAGTTTAATGAACAGAAATTACACCTCAATAAGGTCAACTTAAAAAAACTCAAGGGACTTCCCTGGTGGTCCACTGATGGTTAAGATTCCACTGCAGGGGGCACGGGTTTAATCCCTGATTAGAAAACTAAGACCCCACATTCTGCATGGCACAGTAAACAAAATAATAAATAAGATAAAATAAAGTTTTTAAAATACAAGAATCCCATCAATAAATGAATGGATAAACAAAATGTGAGGTTTTATACTATCATCATTATTTTATATATATATATATATATCTCACATAATAGTGGAACATTAATTCAGCCTTTAAAAAGACAACAATTTTGATACATACATGGATGAAACTTGAGGACATTATGCCAAGTGAAATAAGCCAGTCACAGAAGGACAAATGCTGTATTATTCCACTTATATGAGTTCTTAGAAGAGTCAAATTGGTAGAATCAGAAAGTAGAATAGTGGTTGCCAGGAGCTGGAGGGAGGGTGAATGGAAAATTAGAATTTAATGAGTACAGAGTTCAGTTTGGGGAAATGTTCTAGAGATAGATAGTGGGGATGGTCACATAAACAATGTGAGTTTAACTCAACTAAACACTTAAATGGTTAAAATGGTAACTTTTATGTTAGTGCATTTTACCACAGTAAAAAGTGTTTTTTTTTCCCAAGTACTTGTAACAGGTAAAGAAACGTTGTAAAATATGATGCTGTAATTAATCAGTTCATCCCTTCACCATGCTGAGCATAGTTGTGGGTGGATGTCATAGAAATTGTCGAATGCATAAAGAACCAAATAATAATACCTGATCACATATACTAAACATTAGATACCTGGCAAAAAATTATAACTGTTATAGGAATTATTGTAGTAAGTTATAATTCTAAAATCTGGTAGAAATATATTCATAAACTTATGAGAAATGGAGGATTTTAATAAAAATATAGTTCAGCAGAACCCGCAGTATTAAGATCTCAAATGATAGTTTTGATAAAATGCATTAGTTTATTTTGGAAAAACCAGAGCCTGCTTCAAAGACATTAGTGACAATGGTGGTTGACCTCAATGACAGAAACAGCCTAGAGGAGAAAAGGCAATCTGTTCAGGCCAATCTGGCCTTTTGGCTGAATTTTTAAAAATTATTATTATTTTTTTATTGGCGCATATTTGTTTTACATACACTGGTGTGTCTTATTCTTCAGTACACCAAGCACATGCTTGGGAAGCTCTGTTCTACAACGTGGCTCCTCCCTCCAGTCCTCCAGATCTCTGCTCAGTGTTACTTTATCAATGCTGCTGCTGCTGCTAAGTCGTGTCAGTCGTGTCCGACTCTGTGCAACCCCATAGAAGGCAGCCCACCAGGCTCCTCTGTCCATGGGATTCTCCAGGCAAGAACACGAGTGGGTTGCCATTTCCTTCTCCAGCACAAGAAAGTGAAAAGTGAAAGTGAAGTCGCTCAGTCCTGTCCGACTCTTCAAGACCCCATGGACTGTAACCTACCAAGCTCCTCCGTCCATGGGATTTTCCAGGCAAGAGTACTGGAGTGGGTTGCCATTGCCTTCTCCGACTTTATCAATGAGGCCTTCTCAGACCACACATGAAATGGTACCTCCTCTCTCTAACCTCCATACCCTATCTCATCTACACTTATCCCCATCTGATATATTTGAATTTGTCTCTCTGCTCATTGCTCATCTTCTACAAGAGTGTAAACTCCATGAGGATAGGAGTTTTTTTGGTTCATGGCTGTATTTTCAACACCTTTGCATGTTGCAATCAGGTCTCTATGAATACACGTTCAAATGACTGTATGAATGGTATAGAAACTCTGGACCCCTTCCTTTACCTCTAAATTTTTTATTTTAAAAGCTAAGAATCTCTTTTAAATTCAGTATCAGAAACATACCATGAAGTAAAACTGTAAGGCACTTCAAATGAAAATAATTTTATAATAAAATTTTAATGTTCACACATATATGTGGGTTTAAATAGTTTTATAGTGTTCTAATAAACATATTTCAATTAACAACTTCAAAAAGAATAAAAAAAGGAACTTTCTTGGTTCTTAGGGTCCAAATATAAACATGAGACATAAATGGAAATCACATATTAGGTAACTAAAACATTTTCTTGCCGTAAGAACACAGTTGTGCTTTAACAGAATAAAAGTCTAAAACAAAAGAACTAAAAATTGCTTTCTGTCTAGCCACAAAATTTAAACCATTCACCCTTCCATTAAATACTCTCATTCCCTATTAAAATACTTGATTCTATACGCAAGACTGTCCAAGTCAATAAATTTATATTATAGGTACAATAAAAAGCGATCTTTTAGTGGTATTTAATACTAATTTTATGAAAATTTAAAACTACATTATGTAATGTAGGATTTATTAATATTTCCAACCAACTCACACATAAAAAGTTATTCGCTGGAGGTGTCCTCATAGTGCCACTGCTAATAGCATTAACGCTGACAGGTGGCATCCATCACACTCAGGCCCTTTCTGGATTTCTTCCATCCGAGCACTAATTTAGGCAGTACGGATAGGCTTAAGTGTGTAATCACAGTATATGATAAGTTCTATATATTACAGAGATGACGACAGAGCAACTGAATCACAGCGGAAGAAAACTCTCCGGAGGCGAGAGGGTCAGCTATTCTGAGTACACTTCTGAACCTTGCAAAACATTCCCAACAGAGGATCAGGATAAGCAAAGGCAGAGAGACAAAGGGGAATTGAGAGGTAGGTTGGGGCGGGAGGGGCCACTGTTGGAAGGAGGGCGGGAGGCCTGACTGGCAACGCCAATATTGACTTGATTCTTAGATTGTGAATACAGACAGGATTTATGCGGGTCGGTAAAGAATTGGGGAAAATCCTCTGTGGAACGACTTGGAGAATAGCCTGGGGCGTTCGGGTGATGGGGGGCAAGAGCAGGACATGGATACCGGTTAGGAGGCCGCAGATAAAGAGAATGGCTGTGAGTGGCAGAGAGTATAAGTTGGAAGCCCGAATAGGGGTCGCTTGTGGAGTAGGGCTGGCAGGATGTGATGCCAAGCAGCCCCCTTGGTCAGAGCTGCTAGTATGGAGACTCTGGGCGGGCGGGGGGTGGGGGAGAAATGGCTCTCGGTTGCCCGGGCGACGGCGTCTAGGGGCGGAGTCTGGGGCCAGAGACGGCCCCCACATGGTTAGTTCAGCATTCCCCCCGGTCCCCTCCCCACTCTCGGGCGAGGTGCCCAACGGTTGCCCCCGAGGCTCGCTTGGAGCCGGCAAGGCGCGAGCCGGAGCGCACGGGGAGCTGGCGCACGTGTGGGCGGGGCTCGGTCCTGCGTCGCCGCCGCCGCCGCCGCCGCCCAGTCGACGCAGGTGCGGCCGCCGCGCCCGCCGGCGCCCCCGCGGGGATGGGGCCGGTCTCTTAGGATGAGGCGTTGGTAGCAGGTACAAGGGCGGGCGCGACCGGGGGACCGGGTGAGGAGGTGGGTCGTTCGCCAGAGGCCCTGAGGCTGCGCATCTTCATTTCTGGAACCTTCCAGATCTTTTCGTTTGTTTTGCACATGGTGGATGCCCAATAAATTGTTTCTTTACCAGAAGGGACTGCCGTTGTTTTCAGGAATCACAAGACTTCCGGGGACTGTGGCTGAACTGTAGGACTAGAAATAACAGGATCCTGTTGTTGTTCCAACTTTACTGCTAACTCCTGTTCCTACCCAGCTTCTTTGGCAGACGTGGCGGAGGGGGGTGGGGTGGGGGTGGGGTGGAGGAATAGGGAAGACACACATAATGAGTAATGTGTAACCTTGGACAGTCTAATCCAAATGAGATTGTATTAAATGCTGTGCAAGGGCCCTCTCAGCTGGAACCCTGTCTATTAAGTGAGGAGTCTGGTTCTGCATCATTATTAGTATCTGTCAGAAACAGTGGGTTCTCAGATGAGTCCACCGTCTCCCACAAAACTCTGCTCCCAGTCCCCACTGAGGCTGTTGTTCCGGGCTGAGTTCATGCGTCTTTATTTTTTTTCTTTTTTAAATTATGAAAGTATAATAACATTTACAGGAGACGTGGACAATACAGAACAAAATTAATACATAGTTCCACTGTATAATTATTTTTAAGTGGATAAATTACGATTTTTAGTCGGAGTTTCAGCATCAATTTCAGAATCAAGCTCTCAAAAATTAATAGAATGAATAGAATAGCCAGAAAAATAGAAGGCTATAATAGACCTTGCTGCTGCTGCTGCTAAGTTGCTTCAGTCGTGTCCAACTCTGTGCGACCCCATAGATAGCAGCCCACCAGGCTCCGCCATCCCTGGGATTCTCCAGGCAAGAACACTGGAGTGGGTTGCCATTTCCTTCTCCAATGCATGAAAGTGAAAAGTGAAAGTGAAGTCGCTCAGTCATGCCGACCTTAGCAACCCCATGGACTGCAGCCTACCAGGCTTCTCCATCCATGGGATTTTCCAGGCAAGAGTACTGAAGTGGGGTGCCATTGCCTTCTCCGTAATAGACCTTAAGCCTTTATTTTTTAGGGCTCCAAAATCACTGCAGATGGTGATTGAAGCCATGAAATTAAAAGACGTTTATTCCTTGGAAGGAAAGTTAGACCAACCTGCTGCTGCTAAGTTATTTCAATCGTGTCCGACTCTGTGCGACCCCAAAGATGGCAGCCCACCAGGCTCCCCCGTCCTTGGGATTCTCCAGGCAAGAACACTGGAGTGGGTTGCCATTTCCTTCTCCAATTATGACCAACCTAGATAGCGTATTAAAAAGCAGAGACATTACTTTGAAACAAAGGTCCATCTAGTCAAGGCTATGGTTTTTCCAGTGGTCATGTATGGATGTGAGAGTTGGACTATGAAGAAAGCTGAGCACCGAAGAATTGATGCTTTTGAACTGTGGTGTTGGAGAAGACTCTTAACAGTCCCTTGGACTGCAAGGAGATCCAACCAGTCCATTCTAAAGGAAATCAGTCCTGGGTGTTCATTGGAAGGACTGATGCTAAGCTGAAACTCCAATACTTTGGCCACCTCATGCAAAGAAGAGTTGACTCATTGGAAAAGACCCTGATGCTGGGAGGGATTGGGGGCAGGAGGAGAAGGGGATGACAGGATGAGATGGCTGGATGGCATCACCGACTCAATGGACATGAGTTTGAGTAAACTCCGGGAGTTGGTGATGGACAGGGAGGCCTGACATGCTGCGATTTATGGGGTCACAAAGAGTTGGACACGACTGAGCGACTGAACTGAACTGAACTGAAGAGCCCTGTGGTGTTCATGCATCTTGGTGTACTTTAAGAGCAAGGGAAAGTAGAAGAAAAGTGAAGTTGGTTGTTTCTCAGGGTCTTTTGACTGGCATCCACTTCTTGCTTCCTCTGTAGCCGCCTATTCAGGAAAGGAAGGCTCAGCACCTTCCACTGTCCCAGAACTCAGCGGGGCAGGACTGTTTACTCTGTGTAAAGTCATGGGGTGGAAGTGGGGGAGTGTGGGAGACGCCTGGTCCTCCCAGCTCTATTGTTTTTAGATTTATACAGTTATCTTTATTTGTCTTGTGGGTAAAATGGTTTTTCTGCCCTGGAGACATTTTTATACTCCTGAATTGAGGGTAGAAATTGACAATTTATTTTGTATATGCAGACTCCTTACCACTGTGATTTACAAAGAGGACTCAGCGTTGTCTATTTAGTATGTTAGGGCCACTCACATCCATAGTTCATTAAATAGGGCCTCTGTGAACCACCTGTTCCCACACTAGAAGCCCTCAAATGATTTGGTATAGTAGGCTAAATAAGGGCCACCCAAAAATATCAGGTCCTAATCCCTGGAACCATAAATATGATAAGCCAAGAAGGTCTTTGCATATATGATTAAGTCAAGGATCTTGAACTAGAAAGGTTATCTGAGTGGATCCTAAATGCAAACAGTAGAATTCTTGAGGGAGGCAGAGGAGATAAGACAGCGAAGAGGAAACTGCATTGTGAACACAGCAGAGTGATGTGGCCACAAGCCAAGGAATGCTTCAACTACTTGCTGGTGGAGGCAAGAAATGGATTCTTTCTTTGAGCATTTGAAGGGAGCACAGCCCTGCCAATACTGGGATTTCAGCCCCGTGACTGATTTTGAACTTCTGGCACCAGAACTGTGAAAGAATAAATGGCTATGGTTTTAAACCACCAAGCTTTTGGTAACTTGTTACGGCGATTATAGGAAACTATTACATACAATTATGCTTATAAGTCACATAGAATCAGGCCTGTATTGATGAATGTTTTAAAGCTTTCCAGCTGGGGCAGTGGCAGATGTTGTAGTGGAGACCATTGAGTATTTCCTGAACCCTGTACATCCTAAGGAAAAGATTTAAGCAGAGAATTTGGTGAGAAGGGAAAATAAATTAGTTGCATTAGAAAGAGATGGTCTAGCACTAAAGCAATTTTCTTTAAACTTTCTTTGTATTTCTCTTAATATATCACTGCATTTGCTCTGGTTAAGAGAATATAGGTACAAAATGACTTAGGTTTGGTCCTTAGCTAAGATGTTGTTGGAGAACTATCATGTGTATATCAAATAAGAGTTGCAGACACCTGGAAATTGAGTTATAGGTTCAATCCAGGAGAAAAGAGACAATGCTAAAATGGTTCCATAAGGAAGTTAAAAGCAATCTCTAGTTATCTTGAAATTAAGACACTGCAATATTTAGGATTAGGATGCAGGGGGAAAAAAAAAAAAGTGTTCAGATTTAGTTGATTGACTTCTGGGTCCCAGGCAGCTAATTTGCATCCCTATTCTTACTCCACAAAGCATTACAGGAATGTACAAAGAGTAGCCAATCTGCTTTATTTTTGAACTACTTTTTTGAGGTTTAATTTGCTTACCATAAAATTCATCAATGTTAAGTATAAAATCCAATGATTTTTATTAAGTCACCATGATTCAGTTTTAGAACGTTTTCATCACCCAAAAAAGATCACTTGTACCCATCCGTAGCCAGTCTCCATTCCCAACCCCAGCACCAATCTGCTTTTGATCACTGGCCTGCTGCTGCTGCTGCTAAGTTGCTTCAGTCATGTCTGACTCTGTACGACTGCATAGACGGCAGCCTACCCCAGGCTCCTCCGTCCATGGCAGTTTCCAGGCAGAGTACTGGAGTGGGTTGCCATTACCTTCTCTGATCACTGGCCTACTTTAGAGTTAAGGTTTTAATTCCTCTGCAGGGACTACTCCAGTGGCTTCAAAACTGACCGCTGCTTCTACTCAGCATATTTCCCACCCAGCCTCTGGAAGATTATATGCCTCTTGTTAAAATGCTCCAGTGGCTTTCCATTGCAATTAGAATAAACCTCCAAGTCCTTAATGTAGCTTTTTCAAGGACCCATGAACTCTACAACCAGCCAACCTCACCAGCAACTTCTCAAGATAATTTAGAAAAGGAACTCCTAAAAAGCACGGTGTTTCTTTGGACACAGGACACAGCTGGCTGTCTGTAAGCAGACCTCCCGTTCTCCCTGGACTATGTGTAGGCTCCACTAGCCTCCTCCCTGGCGGTCAGTGAACACATAGTCTTTCTTATCTCCAGACCTTTGCCTGTGGTACTTCCTCTTAGGATCTTCCCCAGTCCTCTGCAGAGCTGACTTTTTGTCATTCAGCTCACATGTCACTTCAGGAAGTCCTTCCCTGACCTACTAAGTAGCCTCAACTCAACTCTGTATGTTACTACTCTGTGTTATTCTCATCATTGCACTTGACCACTCTCCAAAATTATATTTTTGATTTATTTTGTTAATGTCTTTCTCTGTTAGAATATAAGATCCACAAGGGCAGAAACTTGATTGGTCGTGATCTTACAAAAGCTCTGTCTCTAGTATTTACAGAGGCAGTATTCATAGCGGCAATACACTGTAAACCATCAAAATGCTACTAAAAGCAATTAATAATTACCAGAGGCTTACTGTGTACCAGGCCCTGTGCTAAGTGTTTTATATGCATGGATGATTTAATTAAATTTTACTACTTTTGATGTGGGAAGAGTGAGGAAAGTATGTCCTCCAAATACAGTTCCCCACAGTAAATGATGTCTTTCAGAGGCATTGGGTTGTGTTCTTTCCCTTATTATTCGAATGTTGATTTTAAGGCTGGATCAGTGTACGTTGCTACCAACTACATAGTTTTGAATCTCTTTCTCCACTTCACTGAAAACTAAACTGGAGACGGGTTTTCAGGGAAGAAAGGAGGAAGAAATAGAGTGTAAATAAAGGAGGGTCCTGAAAGAGCAGGGCATGCTCAGGACACAGCTTTGAACGGACACTGTGCGTCAAGGGAGTGAGGATGAAGGAGGTGAGGCTGAGAGGTTGGTTATGCCAGATCGTAAAGGGCTTTGAGGGCTAGTCTTAGTTTAAGCTGTTATTTTTGAGCAAGTTGTGGCAGAATAGCTCCTATGTTAAAGGAAGATTGTAAGAAACTGAAACTTAGGAGGATCATTGTGAGGGATTTTGTAGCAGGTCTAGTAAGAGTTGGTTAAAGCATGAAAGAATACAATAGAACTAAAAATAACTAAGCTGCATATGCCAGGATTCCTTCCTTATAACTTACAACCACATTTAAGTCTCCTTCACTGAGTTAAAAGGTATTACTCAGCAGAAGGTGGAGTTTGAATAAATGAATAACAGAAGAAGACACTGAAATGTCTGACTTGGAAAGCTGGCTTTATGGTATCACTATCTGAGAGCATCCTAGGAAATAGGTTAGGTAGTAATGCAAAGAGACCAGATTTGGGATAAAGATGAATCTAGAGCCCCCTCAATTTTTTTAACAACAAAGCATGAAATTTTCTGGAAGCAGTGGAGTTACCCCTGTCTGGCTTTGCTGACTGGAATCACCTGTGAGAAGTCATTGTATTTGGGGTCATCTTTTTGCTGAAGTTTCTCCATACGAAATCATAGAATATCCAGATTGGAGAGGATTTTACAATTCTTCTAGTTCAACACTCTGCCAAGAGAGGAAAGCCAGTGGCAGTTGTCATTTCAACAAATGCTCATCCACTTTCAGCTTGAACACCTCACAAAGAGGTCCACTGTGTATATATTGAATGTGCTCCAGTGCTTAGAATGTCCCTTTCCACTCTGAGCTAGAACCTGTCTCCCTTTACTTCTGTTCATTAGTCCTCATTCTGCACATAGAATATCATCATTCTTTTTTTCAGTTGACATTAAATGATATATAACATTATGTTAATTTCAGATTATTATATTATGATTTGATATTTGTGTTGTCATTCATTTTTCCAGTAAGGCAGCTGCTCACTTAGAGTCCACTGAGATATTCCAAAATTCCTAGTTGTTTTTCTCAGCTACATTGCTTAAGATTTATAGAACTGTTGCTAATTTATAGGTAGAATTTCCTCTACTCAGTAACTTTTCTAACCAAGCACAAGAGCTGTTACCTCATCAGAGCATCTCCAAGCAGTGAAAAGCAGTTCAGGGGCTCTATTTAAGTTAGTTTGGAAGTACCTAGAGAAAGGCTGGAAATGTAGATAACGGGCCTGTTGGTTTACTTGCTGCCTTATCTTGATCATGTCAGTGAGACCTGTACAAGATTAGCATTGGACCAATAGAGAGCATTGGCTTCCCTGGTGGCTCAGAGGGTAAAGAATCCACCTGCAATGCAGGAGACCTGGGTGCAATCCTTGGGGTGGGAAGATCCCCTGGAAGAGGAAATGGCAACCCACTCCAGTATTCTTGCCTGGAGAATCCCATGGACAGAGGAGCCTGGCAGGCTACAGTCCCTGGGGTCACAGAGAGTCAGACACGACTGAGCGACTAAGCACAGCAAAGTAGGGAGCATATAGATGAACATGTTCTGTTGTATAAACTTAGTGTAGAAAAGTGCCACAGGTGCTATTTTAAGTGCTATAAATGTAAAATGTCAGTACTTTCATATACAAGATAAACACAAGGGAGAATTCGAACTTTTCTTGTTGCTATTGTATGAATGTTTTAGGTGTTGTCAAGATCTTAAATGATGAAAATGAACTTGCAAGTTGAACTTTTTGAAAATAATAAATTTTAGATAATGAAGTAGTGTATATATTAATAAGCAGATTTTAAAATATTTTCTGTTTTTCAGGTGTTAATAGGATAAGTGAAAATAAGAATATCCAGATTTTAAGGTATTTCTTGTTTTGCTTTGGGTTATACTTAAGAATTGTGACTAAATAAAACTGATAGCACTAATTTATTTTATCTGCAACTAATTTTAGAGCCTGAGGTCTTAAGCGTGATCAATGCCTAGGCTAGAATATCTAATATAGTAAAGTTATAAGGCGTTTATCTCTGTGGTTTTCAAATTCTGCTCAGTGGAGCCTTCTGTATTCCATAAAGGTATTTGGAGGGCAGAGAGGAGGGTGTGTAGTCAGGTGTCTGAAGGTTCAATGAAAGGCTTCCACTCCTTAAAAAAAGTTTGGAAGACACACCCCTAACCTCATTTAGTAATGGTGGGAATTGAGGCTCAGAGACGTGAATAGATTTGCCAATGCTTTCACAGGTGACCAAAGGCAGAATTACGATGCTAAGTTCTGTTTTTCTTCTGGACTGCCTCCTTCCAAAATGGTCTCATGTACTGGTGATGTAGAATCTTACGAACTTAATTCTGTATTACGTTATAATGGTCCCTCTGTGTACTCAGTGCATTCTAAACCCACTTTATTTTCCTTTAGAGTACGTATATGAAACGTACCTTCTTTCTAGATAAACAGAAAGATATGGCCATTTATTATGGGAAAGTGAGCTGGTATACACTGCTTAAATTTCAAAAACAGTGTTGTTATTCTTGGTTTACTATTCCATTATGTAGTGCTAGTTGCCTATAGATTGAGGCAACAGGATAGTAAGTCTGATGAGTTATCTCAGGTAATGCTTATTCTTTTGTGGTATATACTCTGTATCTATCTTATAGTCTTACAGAGGTTAAATATTGTTCTCAAGGTCACATAGGTGGTAGATCACAGAGCTAGAATTTGAACCCATGAGTGATGTGAAGTTAGTAGTGAGAACAATAACTCAGGCAATAAAGGTTTTATTCAGAAAAAACTGCTCTCTTCATTGTGTTTCTCAGACTGTACTGGCCCAGACATGTGATATATGGATTAGTCTTAGTCTTCCATGGTGGCTTAGATGGTAAAAAGTCTTCCTGCAATACAAGGACCTGGGTTCAATCCCTGGGTTGGGAAGATCCCCTGGAGAAAGAAATGGCAACACACTCCAGTATTCTTACCTGGAGAATCCCATGGACAAAGGAGCCTGGCAGGCTATAGTCCATGGGGTTTCAAAGAGTCAGATAAGGCTGACTGACTAACACACTAGAGTACCTTAGGATTTCCTGGGGAAAACATACCTGCAGACTGGTTCTACAAGAGTATGGACTAGCTTTATAAAATCACCAATCTCAGACTTCTGTGAAAGGTAGCACCCTAAGGGCTTGAGTCATTCATTGATGAATCCAGTAATCTAAATGTAACACACATTGTAATTGAAAGTGAAAGTTGCTCAGTCTTGTCCAGCTCTTTTCGATCCCATGGACTATACAATCCATGGAATTCTCCAGGCCAGAATATTGGAGTGGGTAGCCTTTCCCTTCTCCAGGGGATCTCCCTGACCCAGGAATCAAACTGGGGTCTCCTGCGTTGCAGGTGGATTCTTTACCAACTGAGTTATCAGGGAAGCCCACATTGTAAGTAATCTTTCCAAATCAAAATAGATCATGGATTCTGAATCAGCTTACGATGGAGACAGTCACATTCTATCACAGTCACAGTAGAGGGCTACGTGGCATAGCCATACAGAAAGAAATCAAGGTGAGGACTGGTCACATTAGGGAAAGTACAGGTGTACAATCACCACAGATTTTGGAAGCCAAGGAGAAGAGGTGAAAACCCAGGAGATAGTTTTAAGTCCCTTAGCTCAACTGTGTAACAAAAACTAAAGCCTATAACCTTCTTTTCCTCCAAAAGTCCTCTTTTTGTGGTCTGTGGCCTCTTTTAAGGCCTTTTTCTGCAACATTCTAATTAAATAACAAGAGTAGAATCTTTACCTAGCTATTACTTGTCAGAAATTTAGGCTTCTTTCAGTGTGAACCTGTTCATAATTTTAAACCAGGCAGAATTGTTCTTAATGAATCTTGGCATACTAGAAGAGGCCAAGATCTCATCTGTGTGCTTTTATCAGAGGTTTAAATCAAACACATGTAAGTTCATGTTTTGATCCGCAAATCAACAAAGTGCAGCATTTTCACAGTTTCATGACTTAATGAGACAAAAAAAAAATTCTTTTTCCAGAAATCCTTAGTAATTTTATAAGTTTTATGCCCGAATATAGGAATAAGGTTACAATTCTTACAACGCAATGAAAATAAATAATGAATGATTTGACCAGTTTAATGATTTGGTCAGTCTAAAACAGTGAAAATCTAGATTACAAATAATTTTTAAAAGACATTTCATTACTCTATATACATAAAAATAACTAGCAGCATTGGCAAGTAGACATACCTGTTCTGCTTATCTTGCTTGTAGATTCTGTTTCTTTCTTGATAGCCCAAAGTCTGCTTTCAAGCAGAGTGGATTAGTGTATGATCTCCTAATGCTGGGCTTTGATTCCACCTGCCCTACTCCTTCATGCTTTGGATCTATGTCTAATTTATGATAACATTACTCAATAATTTACATTTTCTTACTTTTATCATCCTGAAGAATCCCCAAATATATAATTTTAGTGTGTAAGCTAAGTTAAACAGCAAACATTCATGATAAAACTTGTTTAAATGAGAGGTTTTTTAATTCCCCAAATAGCAATTTCTTCTATTTAGAACATTTAAATTGCCTGGCAATCTTGAGTAACATTCCATTTGTTAGAATTCTTTATGGAATGTTTCCCTTAATGTTTCCCTGCCACTTATTTCCTAAAAATGATAGTATAAACATATTAAGGTAGAATTTAATCATTGTTTTGACAGATGGCACCTCAGTAATCTAAAAGGCAAAAGTGTAAGTGTAATAAAAACGAATTTTGTTCAACAGCAAAAATTCTTTTTAGCTCAGAAGTGTTTAAAAATAACTTTTAACACAATGCTTACATTGTAAAAATGATGAGCAGTATGTTCTGTGTAATATTCCTCTTTCCATCATTTTGATAGTTCTTACCTACATTTATTTTTTAAAGAATTAGGATTCTGATTCATTAATGTGATCTATTGGTTTTCTGTTTTTTAAATTGTTTTTCTGTTTTCTTAATTTCTGCTTTTATCTTTATTAAGTCCTACCATGTGCTTTTGTTACATTACCCCCTCCCTTTTTGTATTAGAAATCTGTTTGTGTTACAGATCTAATTCACTTATTTTCATGTTTTTTTAAAAAATTAAAATAGGTGTTTAAGGCTGGGAATTTTCTTTTTTGCATTGCTCTAATGTATCTCAGATTCTGATATGTCATATTTTTAGAAATTTAAAAATTTGTTTATATTTCTTTTATCACACAAGAGTTATTTAATACAAAGCCTTTTAATTTTTAAGTGGAAGGGCTTTTTTGCTTTTGGGGTTTTACTTTTACTTTCTCATATTACATTGTGACCAGAGGGAGATGTTTGTCATTTCTGTTTATGGAAGCTGCTAATCTATTATTTGTGTCCTAGAGTATGATTGAGTTTTGTGAATATTCTATGTGTACTTGAGAGGAAGTTATATTCTCTATTATTAAAATATAGTGTTCAATGTATATCCACAAAGTCTACCTTAGTAATTATTTTTAAATCTTTTATAGTCTTACTTATCTTTTCGCTGCTTGATCTATCTCATGCTGAGTGATGTGTTAAAGCCTCTCATTATTATTGTTTCTAGTTATTATTGCATTTCCTATAATTTATGTTTTATCTAAATGATTGCTGTGTTATATGGTACATAGAGTTGGAGGTATTGTTATTGTGGAATGAAGCATTTAACTTAAGTGCCCTTTGTCTTATTTAATACTCGTTGGCTTGAAGACTGTTTGGTCTGATATCAGGATTTTAACCCATGCTTTTTTTAAAAAAATTTTTTTTGATGTATATTTGATTTACAATGTTGTGTTAATTTCTGCTGTACAGCAAAATTATACATATATATTTTTTCATATTCTTTTCTATTATGGCTTATTATAGGATATTGAATATAGTTCCTTGTGCTATACAATAGGACCTTGTTGTTTATCCATTGAATATATAATAGTTTGCATCTGCTAATTCCAAACTCCCAATCCTTCCCTCCCAGTGCTCTTCCCCTTGGCCACCGTGAGTCTGTTCTCTATTTCTGTGAGTCTGTTTCTGTTTCATCGATAACACTCATTTGTGTAATATTTTAGGTTCCACGTATAAGTGATATCATATGGTATTTGTCTTTTTCTGACTTACTTTGCTTACTATGATAATCTCTAGGTCCATTCATGTCGCTGCAAATGGTATTAAATTGTATATATACACGAATATTCTTTATCCATTCATCTGTCAGTGGGTCAGTGGACATTTGGGTTGTTTCCATGTCTTGGCTGTTGTAAATAGTGCTGCTGTGAACACAGGGGTGCACATCTCTTTTTGAATTACAGTTTTGTCTGGGTAGATGCCCAGGAGTGGGATCGCTGGATCATATGGCTACTCTAGTTTTTTGAGGAAGCTTCATACTGTTTTTTATAATGGCTGTACCAATGTACATTCCTACCAACAGTGTAAAAGGGTTCCCTTTTCTTTGCATCCTCTCCAAACTTTATTGTTTGTAGACTTTTTATTGATGGCTATTCTGATTGGTATGTGGTAGTACCTCATTGTAGTTTTTATTTATAAATATCTAATAATTAGTGATGAGCATCTTTTCATATGCCCGTTGGCCATCTATATTTCTTCTCTGGAGAAATGTCTATTTAGGTCTTCTGCCCACTTTTGATTGGGTTGTTTGCTTTTTTGTTATTGAGTTGTATAAGCTTTTGTATATTTTGAAAATTAATCCTTTGTCAATCACATCATTTGCAAGTATTTTCTCCCAGTCTGTAGGTTGTCTTTTCATTCTGTTTGTAGTTTCATTTGCTGTGCGAAAGCTTATAAATTTGATTAGGGCCCATTTGTTTATTTTTGCTTTTATTTCTATTGCTTTGGGAGATTAACCTAAGAAAACATTGGTATGACTTTATTAGAAAATATTTTCTATATGTTCTCTTCTAGGAGTTGTCATGTCTTATATTTAAGTCTTTAAGTCATTTTGAGTTTACTTTTGTATATGGTATGAGGATGTGTTCTAACTTCATTGATTTACATGCAGTTGTCCAACTTCTTCAGCACTACTTGCTGAAGAGACTTTTTCTGATTTTATATTCTTGCCTCCTTTGTCAAAGATTAATTGACCATAGGTAATTATGGGCTTATTTCTGGGCTCTGTTCTGTCCCATTGATCCCTATGTCTGTGGCGAGGGTCGGGGGTGGGGGGCAGCCAATACCATGCTGTTTTGACTACTGTAGCTTTGTAATATTGTCTGAAGTCTGGGAGGGGTATGCCTCCTGCTTTGTTTTATTTTCCTCAGGATTGCTTTGGCAATTCTGGGTCTTTTATGGTTCTATATACATTTGAAATTATTTGTCCTAGTTCTGTGAAAAATGCCATGGGTAATATTAATAGGGATCACATTAAGTCTGCAGATTGCTTTGGATAGTATGGCTACCCCATGCTTTCGTATTGAATTCATTTGCCTAGCAGATCATGGTGTCACTTTATTTGATGTTTGTTTTTTTTTTTAATCAGTGCCTTTTAGTTTCCTCTTATGTACAGCACAGAGTTGAATTTTTTTAAGAGCTAATTTGAAATTTCTTTGAATAGTCAAGTCCTTTCAGATTTACTGACATGACTGTTGTGTTGGCGTAAATTCTGTCTCATTGTTATTACATTATTATCTTGTGGTGTAATTACTGTGTGTGTTATATTAATGTGTTTATTTGGTGTTTCTTCTTTTTTAAAAAAATTCTTTTGGCATTTAAGATTTTTATTTTTATTCCAGTTGTTACCTTTGCATTAATGCTTTCTATACTACACCCATAACCCCTCCAACTTTTTTTCTTATTTAGCCTTTTGCTTTTTGTCAATTTTAAATGGTACCTTTTACAACCAGTGGCCCTCTATTTCCCTTTTATTCTCTCTTCCCATCTTTAGTTGTAGCTGTTCTCTATTGTCACACATATAATATTTATATATTATTTTTCTGTGCCATTACCCTTCTCATATTTTAGTCTCAACTCTACAATTGAATATTTAAAATGTTCACGTAAGTCTTTTTTTCAGTGTTCCCAGTCATCTTTTTTTTTTAAACATAATCCTCCTTTTTCCCAAGTTTTATTTTGAAAAACTTAAAACCTCTGGAAGAACTTTGGTTTTACACCAGCTGTTACCAGGTTGCCACATTTGCTGGTCATCTATTGGTTGGATGAAGCTTCACTCCCTCTGGTAGATTCATCAGAAGGGGCGCTTATGTACAGTATTCTGGCACATTCAAAACTGCTTTTCCATGCTTTTGTATCTTTTGATCTTGGCTGGATATAATAGGCTTGGTTTGTACTTTCTTTTTCCTTATATTTCTTGAAAATGCTGCTCTTCTGTTGCCTTGCTTTGTATGTTGTTTTTGAATAATCTGATGCCATTCTAATCTTTTTGCCTTTATAAATTACTTCTTTTTTTTTTTGCCTGAAGGCCCTAAGGATTTTTTTCATAATCTTTAACATCTTAATGTTGTTTCGATAGGATGTATTTCAAAGTTAATCATTCTTGGCTGATTTTCCTTAGTCTCAAAAAATGTGTAGATTTGGATCTTCCTTTATTTCTAGGACGCTTCCTTGGATTATAGTTTTAAATAATAGTTCTACTTCATTTTTTGGACTTTTTTTCTTCAGGGACACCAATTATATTCAACCTCCTTTGCCTGTCGTCCATTTCTTTCACTTCCTCTCCAACCCTTTTTTCTTCTTTATCTCAGTTTTCATCCTCTTGGTTGTTCTCCTGATTTCCTTCAATGCCTTTATTAAGTTTACATCGCAGTTTATTCTCTGGTCTTTGTAATTTGGTCTTCATTTCTGATATAATTTTGTGTTTTTCTTCTCTCTCTTTCCTTACTTTAAGCAACTCTCATTTCGTTTCTTCCTGATGACTTGCTTGTTTTCTTTGTTTCTTGTCCACTTTTGTTCTTACATTTTACAATTCTTATTCAAGGGTGACTTTTCATTATTCCCAAATGCTTGTTTGAGAATATTTAGTTCAGCTTGGAGTGTTGTGTTACAGCTTTCTTTGAGTTCATGTTTGTTGTTGGGGAGGGTTTGGGGGACTTTTCATGAGCAGAAAAGATTTTATACACATTTTATGATATTTTGTGGAAGTTTTGTATGGATGTGATCTATTTTTAACTATTTTCTGTTTATTTAGTGGACAGGACTATTGGTCTGAGAGAGCTGTCTTCCAGGCATTCTCTTTTATGGATGGTGGGGGAATATTAGGTGGGAGGGGTAGAAGGAGCACTGGCATATCTTGCTTCTTTTTGCTTCTGCTGGTTCCTAAAATTTCCCCTCTCATTTCCTTCTTCCCTTTACTGCCACATCTCCAGGGGAGACCATGTCTCCCCCAGAAACACTCTTCTCCGAGGCTGACACTCCTAGCGCCTGCCCACTTTCAAGCCCTAACTGCACAGCCAGAGACTATCACGTTCCAGCCTGTGCTTAGTAACCTGGCTCTTTTTGTTCACTTTCTGCGGGCCATTCTGTGCTTCCTGTCGGCCCTCTGCTCCTTTTCAGTCTCTTTAGCCTCTCCTCTCCCACTGTCCACACCCAGAGGCCTGTAGTGCTGGTTGGTAGAGTATGGGAGCACTTTTGGAAAAAAATTTCCCTCTGCTAACAGATAATTTGAAATCTGTGGCATTCTCTGTCTTCTGGGAATGCTAAAGGCTTGGAGCCCATGTGCTTTTATTTGTTTTTTTGTTGTTGTTGTTGATTTTATGGATATTCAGAGGATAAGGAGAAGATTTGGAATCAGGCCTCTACCAGTGTTCTTCAAACCCTAAAGCCCCCTCTTGGCCTAATCTAAAATTATGAGCACTGTTTGATATCCAAGAAGCTTTTACCATTTATTGTGCTCACTCAGTTGTGTCCAGCTGTTTGTGACCCCATGGACTGTAGCCCAGCAGGCTCCTCTGTCTATGTGATTTTCGAGGAAAGAATACTTGAATGGGTTGCCATGCCCTCCTCCATTACCTTTTATTAATGATTTCAAATTTGAATTTTCTTCATAATTTGTGACTTTTTACTGAGGAAGTGCCTTCTTTCATTATTTGATAATGTAACTTATGAGAGAGATATAAGAAGAGAAAAAACTCTACCTCAGATCAGAGTGCTAATAATTGTAGTAATTAAAAGTGTTTCTTATTTTCGGGTTGTCTTTAATAAACCACATGGCCATTAAAATCAACAAGTTTTACAATAAGATTCTGTTCACTTACTAATTTTATGTAATAATAAAATATTTCTGTGTAAATATTTTCCTGGTGAAAACCTGTTATTAAATTTCAAATGTGAATATAGTCATTTCCTCCTCTGTGAACTTTTTTCACATTTTACCGTATTAATAAAGACTAAATCCCTGTCTTTTATAGATAAGAACTAAAAGAACTAAATAGGGAAGCATTCATATTTCAAGATCTCTAAGAAGAGGTAGCAAATATTTAATATGGAACAAAAACCTTGTGAACCCAAAAATGAACATCTTTTGCCAAGCAGTGGCATCCCATCCAATGCAGGTATGTGTTTTTTATAAAACGAAAATGGGAGAAAATTAGAACTAAGCAGCCTTCATAATATTCATTCAAGCCACTGTGTTTTAGTATGTTTTGGTTTAACTGTGCAGGTCACAGACCTTGTTCATGAATGATAACCAGATTATTTATAATTCTGCTTTATAAGGAAGAAGTTGTTTAATCTTTTAAAAATAGCATGTCTATTTTTTAGCATGTGTTTACATTATTTTCTGGTTTGAAGACTGTTTCCATGTTGAGGCACTTCCGCACATGCCGTTTCTCTAAATGCCTTCTCTTCCTTGGTCAGCCCCAGGCCCCAGTTCTGCATCATTTTGACTTCTTTTCCCTTACACCTCTCCCCGCCACATCCAATCAAGTACGACGTCCTGCTTTCTCTAGTCTCAGAAATGTCTCTTGAATGCATTTTACCTCTCCATTCCCATGGCTACTGTTCAGGCTTCCCATTGACTCTGATGAAAATTATGTCAGCAGATAGCAGACAGAAGACAGAAACAGGTGGAATAAATAGGTGGCACTTAATACAGAAAATTTATAACACAGGTGTTGAAAGAGCCAAAAAGGTTCACAGGAGATGAGAGAATGCAGAGATCAACCACAGCAGGAAGCTGCTACCAGCCTCTGGGCCAAAAGGACCCTGAGAATAGGAACTGTCATAATGTGTGGGTGGAAACAGGAGCTGGAACCACGGACTGGGTTGCCTGCTGGAGACGGACCCACCACTCACTGCCAGAAGCCCGTCTGAGGCAGGAGAGAGGAGAGTCCCTCAGCTTCTGTGAACATTGTGAACCTACCAGGAAATGTGCTGGGAATGGGGCATTGGAAGGATGGTCTCCACAGCATATGGCAGGGAAGGGACTCTGTGGCAGTCAGGCAGGTGACTGTACAACCCTGTCTGCTTTCCCTTCATGTCTCTCTCGTCTGAAAGAATGCAGCCAGAGTTCATTCTGAATTACAGGTCTGTTTTTCCACTGGTCTGCTTACAGACTTATCTTCACATGCTTATTGCGTAAAAGTTTCTGCTCCTTAGGATGCTCATGCCATTGGCACCTCCATCTTACTAGATCCATCCACCCTGCTCATTCCCCTTGCTCACCTCCCCACCCACATGATATCCCTCAGCCAGTGGGGGCATGGGCTTTTAGCTCATGGACTGTCACTCCCGCCCCAGGCACACCATCATCCTGCAGTGTCATTGTCCTCATGGATGACCATCTAAGGTCTCAGACTCATGGCTTCTGTACTCTAGTTACTCAGTCATTTGATCTGTACAGCAAAAGGCAAAGGAGAAAAGGAAAGGTATACCCATTTGAGTGCTGAGTTCCAAAGAATTCCAGAGAGAGATAAGAAAGCCTTCTGCAGTGATCAGTGCAAAGAAATACAGGAAAACAATAGAATGGAAAAGACTAGAGATCTCTTCAAGAAAATTAGAGATACCAAGGGAACATTTCATGCAAAGATGGGCATGATAAAGGACAGAAGTGGTGTGGACCTAACAGAAGCAGAAGATATTAAGAAGAGTTGGCAAGAATACACAGAAGAACTATACAAAAAAAGATCTTAATGACCCAGATAATCACGATGGTGTGATCACTCACCTAGAGTCAGGCATCCTGGAATGTGAAGTCAAGTGGGCCTTAGGAAGCATCACTACGAACAAAGCTAGTGGAGGTGATGGAATTCAGTTGAGTTATTTCAGATCCTAAAAGATGATGGTGTAAAAGTGCTGTGCTCCTTATGTCAGCAAATTCAAAAACTCAGCACTGGCCACAAACTGAAGAAGGTCACTTTTCATTCCAGTCCCAAAGAAAGGCAATGCCAAAGAATGTTCAAACTACCATACAATTGCGCTCATCTCACATGGTAGCAAAGCAATGCTCAAAATTCTCCAAGCCAGGCTTCAACAGTACAGGAACCAAGAACTTCCAGATGGTCAAACTGGATTTAGAAAAGGTAGAGGAACCAGAGATCAAATCAATAATAGAAAAAGCAAGAGAGTTTCAGAAAAACATCTATTTCTGCTTTATTGACTTACCAAAGCCATTGACTGTATGGATCACAGCAAACTGTGGAAAATTCTTAAAGAGATGGGAATACCAGACCACCTTACCTGCCTCCTGAGAAATCTGTATGCAGGTCAAGAAGCAGGAGTTAGAACCAGACATGGAACATCGGACTGGTTCCAAATTGGGGAAGGAGTATGTCAAGGCTGTATATTGTCACCTTGCTTATTTAGCTTATGTGCAGAGTACATCATGCAAAATGCCAGGCTGGATGAAGCACATGCTGGAATCACGATTGCTGGGAGAAACATCAATAACCTCAGATATGCAGATGACACCACCCTCATGGCAGAAAGCAAAGAGGAACTAAAGAGTGTCTTGATGAAAGTGAAAGAGGAGAGTGAAAAGGCTGGCTTAAAACTCAACATTCAGAAAACGAAGATCATGGCATCTGGTCTCATCACTTCATGGCCAATAGATGGGGGAACAGTGGAAACAGATTTTATTTTGAGGGGCTCCAAAATCACTGCCAATGGTGACTGCAGCCATGAAAATTAAAAGACACTTGCTCCTTGGAAGAAAAGCTATGACCAACCTAGACAGCATATTACAAAGCAGAGACATTACTTTGCCAACAAAGGTCTGTCTGGTCAAGGATGGTTTTTCCAGTGGTCCTGTATGGATGTGAGAGTTGGACCATAAAACTGAGCACCAAAGAATTGATGATTTTGAACTGTGGTATTGGAGAGGACTCTTGAGAGTCCCTTGGACTGCAAGGAGATGCACCCAGTCCATCCTAAAGGAAATCAATCCTGAATATTCATTGGAAGGACTGATGCTGAAGCTCTAATACTTTGGCCACCTGAATGGAAGAGCTGACTCTTGGAAAACACCCTGATGCTGGGAAAGATTGAAGGCAGGAGGCGAAGGGGACAACAGAGGATGAAATGGTTAGATGGTATTGTCGACTTGATGGACATGATTTTGAGCAAACTCTGGGAGTTGGTGATGGACAGGGAAGCCTGGTGTGCTGCAGTTCTTGTGGTCTCAAAGAGTTGGTCACGACTGAGCGACTGAACTGCTAACAGCTACTCACTTTCCTATCTTGGATCTTATTGCCAAAAACAGTTGGGCTTCTAGAATCCAGCCTTCTATCTTCTAGCACTCTCACTCTCTTATTCCTACGATACTTTTTTTTTTCTGTCTGATAAAGGTAGTGGTTCTTAATTGGGACTCACACTGTATTTTTCCTGTTCCACCAGACCTGGAATCAGCCATTTGCTAAGGAGCCCTGGTTCCTTTTAGTAGGAAATAGTAATCACACACCAGGATCTCGTGTGCCTATTGCTACTGAAGTGACACTGTGTCTGGGAGTGTTCAGTGTCTTAAAATTGGGAATTAGATTTCTTTTTTTTAAGTTCATACTGAAAACTTGAATTCAGATACAGTACCATAGAGTTACTATACAAACAAACTAGTTACTATACATACTAGTTACTCATACATACTGAGTTACAATACAGGCTAGTTACTTCATAGTCATAGATGCTTCAAGGCTCATTCAACGAAAGTATCACTTGATCACTAGCAAGTAAAACTTCCCCCTCCTTCCTATCCTGCTCCTCCTTTTTACCTTGTGCCCTTCTCTCTCAGAGCGACTATCACTTGTCTCTTTTCCCCATGAGACCTTGAGCTCCTGCAGGGTTCAGTAGGGGCATCACCTGGGATAATTGTTCACCACAAAATTATTTTATTATTCAGTTAATTAATTGGTTAATCAATTCTTTAATATTTAGGTTCTTCAAGTCCATTTTTTATGTCATCTATTCGTGGAACAATAATTGAAAACACATCTTCAACTGGGACTATAACACAAATTCCTTTTTTCCCTAAATATGAAGTGGAACTTGATTCTCATAGAAAAGTCATTCCTTACCCTGGAAAGGAACACATTGAGCGTGTTTTGGAAGAATATTCACATCAAGTCAAAGATTTGCAGAGAAGACTAAATGAAGTGAGTTGCAAATTGATTCTTTTGCTGTGCTCTTGTTGTAATCTTAGTGAAACTTGGATAGCTCAAAGTGTTATGCTTAATGACATTCAGCTATTATTATAATTAATAATTGGTTCAAGCCTGCTGTGCTGCTATCATGATAGCAGGTTTTTCTTTTCAAAGTGGTGGTAGGGGATCAGATTTTAGATGTGTGTGTATACGTGATAGCTAAATAGTGTTTAGAAATTAATGCATAAAAACTTCAAGTGGACCTTATGTAGAATCAAGCTGGATTTAGTCAGCTTTACAACTGCATGTTGGATCTGAGCAGTCTATAGCTTAGAGTCAAACTTACACAGACGCCTTTGTAATCTAACTTTCCCTGTGCATTTTAGCCTCTTTTGCTACCTGCTCCTTATATATATCCTCCATTCTAGCAATATCAAGCCACCTGCTCTTCCCTAGATGTACCATACAATTCTAGATCCTCATGCTTTTGCCAGATCATTGCCCCTTCTCTACCTGTCTACCTGGCAGTTCTTACTCTCAGTCAAGACTCAGCTCAAGCGTTTTTCTCTGAAACCTTTCCTCTGGACACGGGTAGGCGTGATCTCCTCTGTACAGTTATTGCTCCTTGTGCACACGTCTGTTGTAGTATTTAGTGCTTTTTATTGTATTACCAGTGCATTGTTCTGTCTCATCAGACTGTGTAAACACTTAAGAATTCTACAAGTTTATTAAGTGCTGAAAAAGATGTATCACTGTGTTATGTACAGAGGATGCAAAGTTGAATAAGATAGGACTCATAAGTTCATAGTCTCGAAGGGAGGTGGCATATAAACACTGACAATACTTTATGATAAGTACACTAATAGAGATGAATTGATGATAGATAGATGGGTGAGGCACAGAAATACCAATGAGGAATAGAAACAATGCCTTAATTAATTTTCCACATCTGTCCTCTGGCAGAGTATGTGACACTTGACTGGCTCCCAATAAATTATTAATAGTTATATCAGTAAGTAAATAACAGGGTTATTTGGAGCCATAATATTTATCACAAACCTCCCATGTAACAGATATTATACTAAGTATTGGACATATAAAGACGGAAAAGATGTCTCCTTTTTATGTGCGTGTTTACAGTCTCATGGCTGAGGTATTTAACATAGAAAGTGATAGTGACAGGATATGCCTCAGTGGGGTAAGCACTGATGCTAAATCTAATCAATGCTTTATCTTACTTGCCTCTTCCACAACATTTGACACATATGACAGTTGTTTTCATCTTGAAGCACTCTTTTCTCTTAGGTCTCTTGGAAGCACACTCTCCTAACTTTCCTCCAGCTCATTCTTTTTCAGTTTTCTTCTTCCAACAAAACCCTCCATAGACTGTAAGAGTGATTTCTGTGGCTTCTGTTGCCGTGTAGACGTCAGTGCCTGTTCAGTTTACACACCTGGTCAGACCTCTTAACTGGTCTCCACACCCAGTTAGTGTACCTGTGTTCCTCCTGGACGTTTCTGCTTGAAAGGTTTCTCAGGCTCCATAAACTCACCATTTCCAATTACACACCTGATTTTCCCCAAGCCTTTCTTCTAGCTTTTGTGTGGCGCTATATTTATACAGTTGCGGAGGGCAAAAACCTGATTCATTCTTGATACCTCTGCATTTTCCCTGACATGCACTTTACTGCCAAGTCTGTCCAGTGCACCTCATATATTTCTCAAATATGGTTTCATTTGCACTGTTACATTCCAAAGTTCAGACTATAGTCATCACCTGGACTATTAGAGAAAAAGATAGAGGGTCCCACCTTATAGTGGCTGTATAAACACTGTGAACTGCAGAATCAGGTAGTCACCTTTTCTGTTTCCTTTGCTGTGTAGTTTTTGTTTTTCCTGTGGTTCCCAATTGCCTTTCTTATTCCTTTATACTATTTACCTTTATCATATCCTTATTAAAAAATTATCATATAGGTTTTCTATCATACCTTCCTTTAACCCAGGACTCTTTAGTTCTTTTGTCTAGTCTAGATGAGTTTTTTCTTAGGTCTGTTGTATAACTAAAAAAAGTTTAAAAAAATATATTTTCTTGAGATTATTATCACTACTTTCCTGGTTGGAGCCATGATTTCCAGGATTTATTATTTTCCTTTTTCTTCTTTCTTGATTTATTTCTTCATTTAGTCAGAACACATCTTTAGAAACTTTAAGAAAAAGTATATGGGACATACATTGTGTGAATTTTTTTCATCCTGAAAATGACTTAAGCTGGATAAAGTTGAAAGTTATTTTCTTTCAATCCTTTGAAAATATTGTATGCTCTTGCAGAGACTGAGAAGATGTCTGTCTGATTCTTGTTCCTTTGTAGATGATATTTTTTTACTTAGTTGAGGTTCATCTTTGGAAACTTTAGGGTCTTTATCTCTGAAATTCCACTATAATGTACATAGGTGTATATTTTCGTTTTTTTCATTCACTGTGCTAGCCCGAAAAGGGACTCAGTGGACCCTTTTGATCTGTAGATTTGTGCCTTTCAGTTCAGTTCAGTCGCTCAGTCATGTCCAACTCTTTGCAGCCCTATGGACTGCAGCACACCAGGCTTCCCACTCCATCACCAACTCCTGGAGCTTGCTCAAAATCATGTCCATCAGGTTGGTGATGCCATCCAACCATCTCATCCTCTGTCATCCCCTTCTCTTCCTGCCTTCAATTCTTCCCAGCATCAGGGTCTTGCCCAAGAGTCAGTTCTTTGTATCAGGTGGCCAAAGTATTGGAGTTGCAGCTTCACCATCAATCCTTCCAATGAATATTGAGGACTGATTTCCTTTAGGATGGACTGGTTTGATCTCCTTGCAGTCCAAGGGACTCTCAAGAGTCTCCTCCAACACCGCAGTTCGAAAGCATCAATTCTTCGGCGCTCAGCTTTCTTTATAGTCCAACTCTCACATCCATACATGACTACTGGAAAAACTGGAAAAACCATAGCTTTGACTAGACAGACCTTTGTTGGCAGACATCTCTGCTTTTTAATATGCTGTCTAGGTTGGTCATAGCTTTTCTTCCAAGAATGAGGCATCTTTTAATTTCATGGCTCTGAAGAATTAAATTTTTTTTTTTCCTTTGACAGTTTCTCTGTTTTCTCAGTTCTCTCTTTTGGAAGCTCCTGTTGTCTAGGTTGAACCTCTAAATCTCTTATTTTTTCTTTCAAAAATTTTATCTACTTTTTCTACTTAAAGGGGCATTTCCTGACTTCCAACATTTCTATTGCAACTTTTTAGTTTTCAGTCGTATTTTTAATTTCCAGGAACCCTTTCTTCTCTGATCATAGTCCTATTCTTACTTTATAGCAAAAATGTCTTTCAAATTTCTCTCTAATACAAGTTTTTGGAAATGTTCTTCCACTGTTGCATTATCACTTTTTGTTTCTTTGGATCTTTTTTTCTGGGTATTTTCTCATTTGTTTCATCTTGGTCTCTTTTTTATTTTGTAATCTTCCTTCAAGTGTTCAGTGGTTTTTGGCTTTTTGTTCATACTCAAGAATGAACAGTAGGGGGAAAAAAAACCTGCTGGCAATCTGTCTATGGGAAGAACTTGATGGCTTTACTTTGGGATAATTAGATGGGATGTCAACTGTTACTCTGGGAGACCTCTCAGTGCCTGATTTTAGAGATCTTTGTGAATTTCTTTGTAGTAGAACACCTTGATTTTTGAATGGTACTTATCTGCTGCCAAGTTTTTTAAGTCAGTTTGAGGTGGGGGTTGACTTTTCTGTATACACAATTTCAACCACTTCTATCCTCAGGAATAGAGTTTATTCCTGTCTCTTTCTTGAGCTATAAGTCAGATTTGTTCTAGAAATGATGCTTTGGTTATAAAGTAAGTGGATTGAAAGGGGTATTCCAAAAATCTATGTTAGAAATGATTAATTAGGCCCCAGACAGTGGTGAAGGGGGAACGAAGTACACATAAGAACAAACAATTGAGGGACTTCCTGGTGATCCAGTGATTAGGAATCTGCCTTTCAGTGCAGAGCACATGGGTTTGATCCTTGGTCAGAGAACTAAGATCCCACGTGTTACAGGGCAACTATGCTGGCAAGCTGCAACTACTGAGGCCTCTGCTCTGGAGAGAAATTCACACACCACAGTGAAGAGCCCATGCGCCACAACTAAGGCTCAATGCAGCCAAATAAATATTAATAATTTCTTTAAAAAGACACAGAATTTTTTTTAAAAAAGTAAATGATTGGTATATAGATTTTTGGAAATTACTAGCTATAAGGAAATAGGTTCCTCTGATGAAGACTAATTTGCAGGACACTTTTTTTCCAGAGCAATGAATTGCATGAGAAACAAAAGTTTTACTTAAGACAATCAGTCATTGATTTGCAAACAAAACTTCAAGAGATGCAGATGGAGAGAGATGCCATGGCTGACATCAGGTTGGGCTTCTTTACCTGGAATTATTTTAAAATTTTACTTTTTCTAGAGTAAAATCACTTGTGTGAATCTGAGTTTTATCAATATTATTTCTTTTCTTTCACTTATTTCATAGACGAAGGGAGAGTCAGTCCCAGGAGGATTTACGAAATCAGCTTCAAAATACAGTTCATGAACTTGAAGCTGCCAAATGCCTTAAGGACGATATGCTGAAAGATAGCAGCACACAGATAGAGCAGCTAAGAAAGATGGTGCTTAGTCATGAGGGAGTGCTTCAAGAAATCCGATCAGTCCTAGTTGACTTTGAAGAAGCCTCAGGCAAGAAAGTATTTGAACATGACAGCATGTCTACCATCCACTCCCGAAACATGGCCTCAGCTATTAGTAAAGTCCTAAGAGAATTAGACACAGAGATTTCTTATCTTAAAGGGAGGATATTTCCAGTAAGTGGTGAGAACACTATGTCAATTTTATATTAAAATTCATTAAGACAATAGTATAAGGCATATAATTTTCTTAAACTCTTCAAAGTAAGCCAAGTTCTCATTTTTGTTTTCTAAAATAGTGGAAGTTACTTCCAGAGTGGTCTTTCCTAATAAAGGGACCTAAACTTGTCTGTATAGTTTCATGAGTATAACCACTGTAAAAGATTTAATAAAATACAGTGATAGAATGTATCTGATTTTAGTATTCCTTCTATTTGCGTCTTTCTAAAGCATTCCTTTAGTTAGAAAATCTCTAAATTTTCCAGGCTTTAGATTTACCAGTTCGTCAATCAATATTTCTTTTTTATAACCAGGTAGAGGATCAGCTTGAAGCACTGAAATCTGAATCACAAAACAAAATGGAACTACTTCTTCAACAACATCAAGATCGGTAGGTTTCTGGCTGAGGTATAGAAGATCATAGTGAAACTATAGCACAAGTCTACGATCTCTCATCAGCAATTCCAATATCTAAAAAGCTCTAAAACACAGATTTTTTTTCCCCCCATAGATTTGTAGGAAACTCATGTTAATGAAAAATTTATTCTGACACTTATTTGAAAAGTAGGGAAGATGTCATTCAAGACTGTTGCAAAAGGTGTTTGAATTAGTGATGAGGCTCAACTCCCAGTCCAACATGGGCAAATGGGGATTCATAGCCAAGAAGCAGGGTGAGGGGGTCATTGGGTGGAAAATTACTAGGAGGAGGCATGGGGTGTGAGGTTCTCACTAAACTGACTTAGCAAAGTTCTTACTAAGCCTAGGCTTCTAAGTGCCAAGAGGCATCTGACTACAATTTGGTCAAGGTTAGATACTATGTCAGTTTTGTTGGCAAAACCTAATCTGAGCTAATGTTAAGCTTTTTATAGTCTTCATGATTTACTGTGAATATTTAAAAACCTACCATTGCATTAGTGATGTCTGGCTTCTGAGACACTTCCATAGATCTCTCTGGGAAGTCACATGATACTTAATACTATTCTTTATTACCATCATAATATTTTTTAAAAATTCTGAATTCCAAAGCCTGACTGGCTCCCAAAGGACTTGGATAAAGGATTCTGTATCCAGCTTAAATACTTGTCATCAGTTCAGTTCAGTTGCTCAGTCGTGTCCGACTCCTTGCAACACCATGGACTGCAGCACGTGAGGCCTCCCTGTCCATCACCAACTCCCAGAGCTAGATACTTGTCATAAAAAGAATAATATAGACAAAGCTAAAACAAAATACCAAATGTGAGTGTTGAAAATCATTAATTTTTAGAATAATTCATTATTAGGCAAAATCTGTATCAAATAACTATCACCACATTCTTTCTATAGGATTGAACAGTTAATAAGTGAACATGAAGCTGAAATAACAGGACTCACCGAGAAAGCTAGCAGTGCTCGGAGCCAAGCCAACAGTATCCAGAGTCAATTGGAAATCATTCAGTATGTGTGTCCTGGTGGTTTGAAGTTGATAGCTATTTATCTTCATTTTATTTTTTGATTTTTGTTCTAAGATCTTTTTTTTAAATGCTTAATAGTTGATTCTACAAGAAGGTGAAACTTTTGTAACATTCAAGTAAATGGAAAAGATTATTTAACATATGGATAATACTTTATAACCATATCAGAAGTATTATGGCAAGTATTTGGGCCTCTTGGGGTTTGGATGTTTTAATTTTTGTCTACATTTCAACTGATTGGATAAAACAAACACACACTATATATCTGTGTGTGTGTGTGTGTGTGTGTGTGTAGATGGGCTTCCCAGGTGGCTCAATAGTAAAGAATCCACCTGCCAATGCAGGAGACACAGGAAACATGGGTTTGATCCCTGGGTCAGGAAGATCCACTGGGGGAGGAAATGGCAAGCCATTCCAGTATTCTTGCCTGGAAAATCCCATGGACAGAGGGTCCCAGAGGCTATAGTCTATGGGGTCACAAAGAGTCAGACATGACTGAGTGACTGAGCATGCACATGTGTGTAAATATATATAAATTATACATATAAGTCAATGGGTTTGCAAGGAGTCAGACATGACTTAGTGACTAACAACATACAAATAATTTTATAATTTGCATTCCCATGTTGAAACTTTTTATATGGACATTTTCAGTCATACAGAGAGAAAATTGTAAAATGAACTCCTGTGTATGCATCATCTATGTTTAACAGTTAACATTTTGAACTTAAGCCTTTAGTAACCAATTTGTAAGATAAAAGACTAGTGGCTATATTAAATAATTAGTGAAAGTACGTAAAAGCTAGAGCGCCCTTAGGTATCACACTTACTCTTAGTTCGCTAATTGCCCTTGTTGTTCAGTTGCCAAGTCATGTCCAATTCTTTGTGACCCTGTGGACTGTTGCACACCAGGCCACCATCTCCCAGAGTTAACCCAAGTTCATGTCCACTGAATCAGTGATGCCATCCAACCATCTCATCCTCTGTCATGCTCTTTTCCTTCTGCCTTAGATCTTGTTTGCTCTTATTCCCTCTTTAAACCCTTCTTAGAGAGCAAGCAAGAAACCAAAATTCAATGTATATGCGCCAACTCAGTGACCTGGAATCTACTGTTTCTCAACTACGTTCTGAATTAAGGGAAGCCAAAAGGATGTATGAAGACAAGGTGAGTTTAAATTTTGCTGTTCTGCTTCCAGAGACTATTATACACAGAATCAATTAGATAGTTTTTAATGGTTTATTTGAAAATGAGGAATCAAAGCAACCATTTAAAATTAAAAGCAGTTTAGAAGATGGATGCTAAATATCTACATGTTAAATTATAAACAGTGTTTGCCCAAATCAGTTTGTTCTTAGAAAAGTTTCCTGCATACTTCAAGCAGTTTCTAAAAAATTAAAGGATAACATCATTTAAATTACTGCTACAGTGTTTAGCTTTTGCAAGTACTTGGCACCAGCTGATCTCCCCTTCCCACTGAATACTTTAGGCTGTTTCTTTCCTTACGTCAATTCCCCCTTATTAATCATTGTGAAGCTTACAAACTGAATTCACTTCAAGATTACTCTGAATAAAAAATAATTAGCAAGCTAAATCTTTATCTCTTACCACACGGTTCCTATTAAAACTAGACATTAATTAATATTTACTACAGTATTCTGTTCTCTCAGTTTCCATAGCTAAAAAGAAACTATTTTCATTATCAACCAATCTTTTGGAGCTTAGGTTTTTGTTGATTTCAAGGACACAAAATAGTATCCTGTTTTGTGAATACCACCTTTCACCTCCAACATGCCCTAGTTTGGAAGATAAATCCTTTAGATAATCATCCTACCTATAAGAGAACCTCAGGTCTAACCCCTTATAGCCAATTTTTTTACTCCTTAGTTGATTGGGAAAAAATAGAGTATAAGAAAGCTGACAGATTTTCTTTATAACATAATCCAGTTCTACAGGGTAATGATACAAGGGGAAAAGCTCCTTATGGGAAGAGGCAGTTGAAAAATTGCAGCACTAATTCTTCCAGATATTTTCCTGCCTTTGGGCAACCCCTCCTTTCATTATCACTGTCACCCCTGTGCTGGTCACAGGAGGGGGCTCTTTCTCCTCGGTTCTCTAGTTCAAGACTTCAATTTTAGTTAGTTGTTGCAGAGCTAAAAGTAGGATAGAAAATTTAGACATGATCTTGCTATAAAGGTCTAAACAATAAAGAGTAACATGAAACTGTATAATCTCAGTTTTGAGATTTGGATCCTCTACAGGGCTTTCAAACATTTTTGATCTCTACCCACACCAAGAAATCTAGTTTTCCATATGATCTAGTGCACGCAGATACAATCGAAGTACACTTCACAAAACAATACTTACGACACTGGCTTTTTTTCTTCTCTTCAGATACTGATTTGACGCCCACTAAAATTGATTTCACGTTTTCCTGGTGGGTTGCAGTGTGAACAGCACTGCTCTCAAAAACCTCTTCCTTAGCTCTTGGCCTTGATTCTTCTGGGGGGTCATTTCAACCACTGCCACCTAGAAGTAGCCTTCAGGAGCCTTAGACTTCTTAAAGGCTAAATCCAAGAAACAAAAGCCCAGACAGAAATATTTGTTCTTTCCTGCTTCTCTGAGGCCTGCCTTTTGTGTTCAAGTTCAGGATGGACTTTTCCCCTGAAGATGGAGAACAGGAATATCCACCCCATTCTGGGCAGATCAAGCCTATACAATGACTGATATTCATCATACTCAACCCATTCTGAAAAGATTTAATTTTCATTGTTTATTGACAAACCCTTTGAAAAGCCACAAAATACTAAATACTAAGACTTGACTCACCTCTCTATCTTACATAATTTGAAATTAATATAGCTTTCCATTTGTAATGTTGCTTGGAAACAGCCTCTTCATAAGCTGTCACCCAATTGTTTGCTAATCTGCATGTTTCTGATGTATAACACTGTGCTGATCAACCTAAGTTTGGGCATGGTAGGAGATTTTAACAAATACTGACATCTTAATGGTACAAAAATAGTTTTTGTTTTTATAAACACCTCTCTCTTTAGCATTGTAGAAGCATTAGCCCCAGATAAATGACTGAAACCTTTTATATGAGGGTTTTGAGGTCATATAGATACAAACATAATACTAAAATCATTGTCTTACCTTGCTCTATTGTAAACAGTTGATCATGAAGAATTTTTACAGTCTTAAACAGTCAACATTATTGGAAAAAAGGGGGGCATATTAGTTTAATTAATTTTAATCCAGATCACTGAGACTTTTAGTAAAACGTATTAAGCCTAATCGAGTTGGCACCTAGGATCTCTATCAGATCAGATCAGATCAGATCAATCACTCAGTCGTGTCCGACTCTTTTCGACCCCATGAATTGCAGCACGCCAGGCCTCCCTGTCCATCACCAACTCCCAGAGTTCACTCAGACTCACGTCCATCGAGTCAAGTGATGCCATCCAGTCATCTCATCCTCTGTCGTCCCCTTCTCCTCCTGCCCCCAATCCCTCCCAGCATCAGGGTCTTTTCCAATGAGTCAACTCTTCGCATGAGGTGGCCAAAGTACTGGAGTTTCAGCTTTAGCATCATTCCTTCCAAAGAAATCCCAGGGCTGACCTCCTTTAGAATGGACTGGTTGGATCTCCTTGCAGTCCAAGGGACTCTCAAGAGTCTTCTCCAACACCACAGTTCAAAAGCATCAATTCTTGGACGCTCAGCCTTCTTCACAGTCCAACTCTCACATCCATACGTGACCGCAGGAAAAACCATAGCCTTGACTAGATGAACCTTTGTTAGCAAAGTATTGTCTCTGCTTTTGAATATGCTATTTAGGTTGGTCATAACTTTCCTTCCAAGGAGTAAGCGTCTTTTAATTTCATGGCTGCAGTCACCATCTGTAGTGATTTTGGAGCCCAGAAAAATAAAGTCTGACACTGTTTGCACTGTTTCCCCATCTATTTCCCATGAAGTGGTGGGACCGGATGCCATGATCTTCATTTTCTAAATGTTGAGCTTTAAGCCAACTTTTTCACTCTCCACTTTCACTTTCATCAAGAGGCTTTTGAGTTCCTCTTCACTTTCTGCCATAAGGGTGGTGTCATCTGCATATCTGAGGTTATTGATATTTCTCCCGGCAATCTTGATTCCAGCTTGTGCTTCTTCCAGTCCAGCGTTTCTCATGATGTACTCGGCATAGAAGTTAAATAAGCAGGGTGACAAAATACTCCTTTTCCTATTTGGAACCAGTCTGTTGTTCCATGTCCAGTTCTAACTGTTGCTTCCTGACCTTCATACAAATTTCTCAAGAGGCAGATCAGGTAGTCTGGTATTCCCATCTCCTTCAGAATTTTCCACAGTTTATTGTGACCCACATAGTCAAAAGGCTTTGGCATAGTCAATAAAGCAGAAATAGATGTTTTTCTGGAACTCTCTTGCTTTTTCCATGATCCAGCGGATGTTGGCAATTTGATCTGTGGTTCCTCTGCCTTTTCTAAAACCAGCTTGAACATCAGGAAGTTCACGGTTCACATAATAGTAACTTGCTTTAGTCAAGGAACACTGAGAGATGATTATCCTGCCATGTAAATACAGATTTTAATGTACTCTGACCTGAGAAGCATTTAAAATACATGGTGTTAAAAAAAAAATGCATGGTGTAACTAAGCAAAGAAGATCAGACACATTAATGAAAGTATTTTATTTTGTGTTCATGAAAATTTCTATTGTTATGAAATGTTTTTGTTGTGATAAATTGAATGTAGAATTAAAAAAAAAAAGATTCCTTTGTTTAATTTCTTTTATTTTCATTTACCTTGACATTTAATAGGCTAAAGCCTATTAAAACCTTAAAATCTTAAATAAATAAATCTTAAAATTGTATTTTTCCACTGCTGCTGTACATTTAATATATACAATATATACTGCCCAAATAACAATAAGGAAAAAATACAGCTATGATTAAAAGCGAGATTTGTGGGAAGAGAGACTTATGATTTAAGAGTATATTGATATTATACATCAACATATTTTATGAGAGGCAGGCAGTGTTAGTATTTTCTCCTGAGGGTCAGATTCCTTCAGAAAAAATATTTATTATTTTTAAAAATTGATTACATCACAGGTCTGAACAACTTTCCCAACTAGAATGCATAAGTATAGAGAAAACTTGTTTAGCCAGACAAATGTCTCTTCAGATAAGCAAAAGTATTTTCATACTGATGAAAAGTGGTATTTCAAAGAAGACTGTAGACATAGCTTTCAGACATACAAAAGTGTCTTACTGTAATACTTTTTCTATTCTTCTCTTTCCATTTTAGGAGAACCTCCAGAATTCCCCTTTACGAATTTGGACCAGTAGAAGCTGTCACTATTGGCTCTGTAGATTTGGCTTTACTCTTAACTTTCGCTTTTTGATAACAAAAATATCTCACAGTCTTGATTCTGAGTTTACTTTTCCTACTTTGAAAGCATTTGGGGCTGAACTTCCTACTCAAAAAGTGAAGTTGTAGTAGCACTGGCTGGAGCTATACCCTGTGCAGGGAGATTCTATGCAAATCTCTGCATAGTTCTGCCAATGCACCTTTATGCTGACCAGCAGCATTGCTTATTATCCCAGAACTGTGTATTTTTGAGCACAGAAAATGAGATAACAATTTGGCACAATTGGTGATATCTAAAATCACTGTACGATTATAATGAGATCCCAGTACTTATTTGTCCGGTGATCTAAAACAAAAAGTAGATTCATAGATGGTGAAAGGGAAAACCAGTGCTGCTATTTAAAAAGAAATGAAAAAGAAAAAAACTAATACATCTCAGATGTCAGTATTTATTCTGAACATTTTAAAAGGCTTTTTCTTCATAGTGTTTTTTTACAGCTGTTTGTATCAGCTCAGCTGCTACTTCAATGGTTTTCCCTTTCACTCTCCATTTATCTTTTTGATTGATTGATTAATATAAATATTTTTACTTTTAAAAAGTGAAAGGTAAAAGCAGAGCTATAGCAGTTGAGTCAGTACTGACAACTACAAAACTAATGTTCCTGCGGGGTCTGGAGGAACATCTGATACTTAGATGGAAAGATACAAGTTGATTCTTTTTCTTTTTTCTTTTCAAAATTTGGTCTAGTAGAATTTAACATTAAATGATTATCCAGAATTTCTTAAAAAGTGAAAACAGACATAAAATAGCAAGTCTTAATTTAAGCTTTTAAACCACACAAATACTTTGCTCAAAGATAGAAATGGTTTTACACCAGACTAGGAGTCTAAAATGTTCATTTTAGTCATATGAGTAACTTTTAAAATTGAAAGCATTCTTGTTAAATTTAGAGCTCAAATATGGTTCCTTTGAAAATACAGAATTTCAGCTTTATTAATACTGATCTTACGTGAAAAAATATTAGAAGCAGAATTGAAAGGAATTTGAAAGATCATCTATAATACTTTTTTCTAATTATAGATGTATAATTTAGACTCAAATTACAGACTCAGAGAGCTTATGTGACAGAAGCTGGTTCAGAACCAGGCTGTTTGACTCTCAACCAGATCATATTGCCTTTCTGATCACATTTGTTTAACCAAAGTAAGAGTTGATGTTTTTTTCCCTCAGTATTCTTAATGTCTGTACTAAGTGTACTGAGTTAGTCTTTCCTAATAATAGTAGAGCTGAAGAGGTTGTTTCAGCTGATAGTACTCATTTATCTTAGGAAGCTGCTTGTGTCCCTGAGGATGAATTGTTATAGGAGCACAAGAGTGAAAGCACTTTTTTATAGGATTATTAGAATCTATGAGCTCATTTCTATCGGTCACCTAATGTTTTACCTAATTCCTGTGAAATACTTTTTTGTATAAAACATGGAATCAATTACAAAGTCAGTTTTGAAAGTATATCCAATGTAAATATTAAAATTTATATTCATATTCCTGTAGGTTGTGATACTACTCTGTTGGTAAATGTGAAACTATTTGATAGTCCTGTATTAGTATGCTCTTAAGTCATGTATGTATGTATGTAAATAAAGACATATATATGTATACACACCCATCTATGTATTCATCCTTACCATTTATCAGAGATAGTTGCATATACATGTTTATATGTAATATAATTAACATATATGCACCAAATTAATAATGAAGATCTTAAATGAACTTAGACCAACTTAAAATAGTGTCACGAAATGTTAGTCTTGCTCGTATGTTCTCTAAGAAGATTTAATCACATTCCATCCAAACCAGTCAGTAAGTTTTATTCTCGACTGGATTTGGAAGCCTGTTCAGTAGATGCCTTAGAAGTAAGGAATATGTAGCATTTATGCAGACATGAAAGATTTGTTATTATTGGAAAGTGGTGATGAAATGTTATTGTAGGTATCACATTAAAGATCAGGTATCACTATATAACACTCAGTATCAGTAGTTTTTCATTACTTTAATATCTGGGTCTAAGTAGTGAGTTTATGTAGCTGTGCTCAAATATAAACTCAGAATCTCCATTGTCTAAGATCTTAACCTTGTAGCCTGAAGCCCCAGGTTAAGAGCTGTAGAGATGATGTTTACAGCGATGGCCCTTCTGGCATATGTCATAGAAATGCATGGTCACACAGATTTGACAGCTGCCTGTCTGTAAGAGAGAACTACATCTATACAGTTCTTTAAATTAGTATTCTTATCCCATTTGATAGTTAGAAAAAATGAGAATTGTATTATTTTATATATATATATATATATAATTTGTGTATCCTTCCAAAATAGGGTGACTAACAGTGACAATAACTATAAACTTGTTACCATTCATTGTTTTATAGTCAGTGCCTTTATTTTTGAAACTGATGTTCTGAAACAAAATAGCACTTCTAAGTATAACATAGTTAATTTGTGTGGGCTACGTAGAATATTCTTTATGCCACATAAAGCTTCCTTAAATACCAAAGTATAGAACTCATTTTCACAGAAGATAGATTTTGAATAATGTGATCATGAGAGTGACATATTACAGACAATGGCTAAATCTCACAGTACCAAGTATTTCATTTTGGTCAGTTTGGCTGAATTCTACATAGATTTTAAGTTTAGAAAACTTTGCAAAATACATGACAATTTTGTCTACAAAATACATCACAAAATGAACTCTTATTTTTGCCCCTCAAATGATACCATTGCCTCAAATAATACTGTTTGTTTTCCAAAGACTATATTTATTTTATATTATTCATTGACGTAGTCAGATTGATTTGTGCTTTCCTTGTAGATAGAAGAGCTGGAGAAGCAGTTAGTTCTCGCAAACTCAGAGCTAACTGAAGCACGGACGGAACGTGATCAGTTCAGTCAGGAATCTGGAAATCTGGACGACCAACTTCAAAAGCTCTTGGTAAGAAGGTGCTCTGAAATATGAATGAGATTAATTCTGGGAAGTTTTACCACAGTATTTCACAAAACTAGTTTAAAATTCCAAATTTTACAACATGTCTGTACATTTACACACAACACAGCATCCTGGACACTATTCAAGTTTTACGTGTGAAATATAATATTGTATACTTTAAGCACAACTCTTAGGGCTTACAAGTTGGGTGAAGGTGATCTTTGAACAGCCATAGTCTTTCCGTTAGGTACTGTGTTCTGCTAAACTGAAGTAGGGTTGAGCGTTCATTTCAAAGCCAAACAACATTCAAAACACATACAAATCATGTGTAAAGAAAAGTTAAATGCAAATTTAGGTAAGAAAATTTTTGTAGGAAGAGAAGAGGATTCCGACGGTGGTGAAGCAGCTTCTGCCCTCCGTTAGGGGTACTACAGGCTGAGAAATTTAGGAAAGGCGATGTTGGTACCCCTTCCTGTGATATTTTTTAGGGTTCCTGTAGAACAGGATTCTCTCCCCACCAAACCTTACCTCAGGCTACAAGGCCCTCAGCTGCCGGAGAGTCCTTCACAGGCTAACCGGGGCTTGATCAGCACACACTCAAGGGAGAGCTGACTCTAAAACTGCGGGATAATCCTCACTTCTCTCCCTCCTGTTGCATGTTTCCCAGCATCCTCATATCTAATCTGGGGTCTAGTCCATTGAGAGTTACTTGTAATGCTAGAAATTATAAGTAAACAAAATGTTAGTTTTCTATGAAATCATTGTTTTTTATCTAAAATAATTAAGAATCCAATTCCAAATCGAAGTCTTGTCAAATCACATAGAAACTCCAAAGATGATGTAAGGAGAAAAAGAGTTTGAAAACCAATGTGTAACACGAGGGGAAGGCTGACGTCCCTTCTTGTAGGCCGACCTACATAAACGAGAGAAGGAGCTGAGTCTGGAGAAGGAGCAGAACAAGAGGCTGTGGGACCGGGACACGGGCAACAGCATCACCATCGACCACCTGCGGCGGGAACTGGACGACAGGAACATGGAGGTGCAGCGCCTGGAGGCCTTGCTCAAGGCCATGAAGAGCGAGTGTCAGGGCCAGATGGAGCGGCAGGTGAGGCCGGGCCTCCCCCGGCGAGAGCTGTGGGCTCTGAGAGCAAGATATATAAACTGGGTGTTTATTTCTATGGTTCCGACCTCTTGTTAAATTTCAGATGTTAAACTTCATCTCGCTTTTGTCCATTGTTGAGTAATGAAACTCCCATCCAGTGGCCTTTTCATTTCACCTGGAAATTGGTAACCTAGTAATTCCTAGTAATAGACAAGCATCAGACCATAGGGAGATCTGAGCTTCATCTGAGATCTGTGGCTCAGATGTAAAAGAATCTGCCTGCAATGTGGGAGGCCTGGGTACGATCCCTGGATTGGGAAGATCCCCTGGAGGAGGGCATGGCAACCCACTCCAGTATTCTTGCCTGGAGAATCCCCACGGACAGTGGAGCCTGGTGGGCTATAGTTCATGGGGTTGCAAGGAGTCGGACACGACTGAGCAACTAAGCACATAGGGAGATCTGAGGAAAAGCAGTGTTGAAGGTTTCCAGTAGATTTTTTTGTTTCCCCTTCCCCAGAGAGGCTTTTCCCTCCTCACCTCCCAGGCTGATGAGGAATGATACATATGCACTCCAGTTCAGCACACCAGGAGTGACATGTGGAGTGCTGTGTGAGCGCCAGTGTACCTTCAAGACAGGAAGCACATAGTTCCAATGCCTGCCATAATTGCCATGGAGACACAAAAAGCGTCCCACAAAGAGCTTCCTCAAATGAAAAAGCAAACCAAAGGGACCACCCTTGGCTGAGACCCAGGCAAAGCCATCTTCCTATTCTCTGGTCCAACCTGGGCAGGAGGAAAACTGCAAGGAGCACGTGGAGGTCAGAATCTTGCGCTGTGCTGTGCTGAGTCGCTCAGTCGTGTCTGACTCTGCGACCTCATGGACTGTAGCCCACGAGGCTTCTCTGTCCATGGGATTCTCCAGGCAAGAATACTAGAGTGGGTTGCCATGCCCTCCTCCAGGGGATCTTCCCAACCCAGAGATTGAACCCAGGTCTCCCGCATTGTGGGCAGATTCTTTACCATCTAAGCCACCAGGGAAGCTGAAGAGTACTAGAGTGGGTCGCCTATCCCTTTTCCAGGGGATCTTCCCAACCCAGGAATCGAACCAGGGTCTCTTGCATTGCAGGCAGATCCTTTACTGTCTGAGCCACCAGGGAAGCCCAATTAGAATCTTACTCTTCTCCAAACAAGGACCAGAGAATGTGAATGTACATTGGATAAAAGCCATCATTCACTTTTCCCTCAAAGGTGGAATTAAGGAAGAGGGAAACAGAAAGGATAGCTGTCTTCACTCTTACCCCACTTTCCACTGTTGCCAGTGTCATCCTAATATAAATTGCTGTGGAAAACTTCCTCAGAGGACACTAGCCGAGCTCGTCCCCACCCTACAACACCATTCTGAATGAGCATTGTTATTTAATTAAGGTCTCTCCACCTTGATCTAAGTAACACAAGTTTGTCTGCTGTCTGTATGAAGTTCTGAGAGCAAAACAGTTGGAGGTACTGTCATATTCATGATTTCACCTTCTTGAGCTAACTTGTCAGATCTCGTGAGACCTCTCCCTGTCTGCCTAAATCCATGAAATTCTTCTTTAACAATCAGATGGCAGCCATTCAAGGAAAGAATGAAAGTCTAGAAAAAGTGTCCTCCTTGACTGCTCAGCTTGAATCCACCAAAGAGATGCTCCGCAAAGTGGTGGAAGAGTTGACAGCCAAGAAGATGACCCTGGAGAGTTCGGAGAGGACCGTGTCGGACCTGACAGCTTCCCTCCAGGAAAAGGAGCGAGCCATCGAGGCCACCAACGCAGAAATCACGAAGCTGCGCTCCCGGGTGGACTTGAAGTTGCAGGAGCTGCAGCACCTGAAGAATGAAGGGGATCACCTCCGAAACGTGCAGACAGAGTGTGAGGCCCTCAGGCTGCAGATGGCAGAGAAGGACAAAGTGATCGAGATCCTGCGACAGCAGATTGAGAACATGACGCAGTTGGTGGGCCAGCACGGGCGGACGGCCGGTGCTATGCAAGTGGAGAAAGCTCAGCTGGAGAAGGAGATCAATGATAGGAGGCTGGAGCTACAGGAAGTTAAGGTCTGTAGAGTGTCTTGGTGGTTTAGCTTCTGAAATATCTTTTTTTCTCCCATAAGTCTGACCTAATTGACCAGAAGTAGGTTCTGTAAAGATAGTTATAGACACTCCAAAATTGTTTGCAAGTGTTTTTGTCAGTGTGCATGTGTGCTTTTGTGAGAAAGTTTCCACACTTTTCTTAAATTCCACAAGAAGTGGCCCCCAAATGGTTCAGAAGTGCTGATACAAAAGAGAAAAATCAGAAAATCCAGCTTCTTTATGAAGTCTGTCCTGATCCCGTAGTTTGAGAAAGCATTTTGTCCCCATTCAGACAGACCTAAATTTGAACCCTGTCTCACCACTCGGTAACTGTAAAGCACTAGACTGTTTGCTGAATGTTCGCTTCTATGTCTGTAAACCAAAATACCCCGAATCTTGTTGGATTATTTGAGGCTTAAATGAGAAAGTATATATCAAGGATTTAGCTTGGATCCTGGTCTGTGGAAGACGTTTAGAAAATATGAGTTCCCTTCCCCCATTCCACTCTCCACCTGAACCTTATGGTACTGCGTTTGTACCTCTTACAGCCTGGGTCACATTCTGTATTACGCTGTGTATGCGCAGGCACACGCCTGGGGTATGTGGTATGTGCGTGTGTGTATGTGTGTGTAAATAGCAATTTCTCCTCTTCCCTGTAAGACTGAAGATTTCTTCAAGCAGGGCACACATCTTCATCTTTGTACCCCTGCCCCTGACTTTGTGCCATGTACCTAGAAGGCGCTCAGTAAATATTTATCAGAATTTAAAACTATTGAATGAATTTTTAAAAATTCAGTTTCCCAAGCTTTATATTACTTTTATCTGCCATGGTAACTAGTAGGAAACAAATCACATATTATTAATTTTTTCTTTCAGTTTTGTTGGAATATAATTGACATACAATACTATATGAGTTTAAGGGATACAGCATAATGGCTTAATTTACACATATTGTGCAATGATTACAGCAATAAGATAACATCTATCATCTCATATAGATACAAAAAAACAATATTTTTTCCCTTATGATGATTTATGACAAAGAAAGGATCTAAAAATCAGCAAAGGGGAAAATTCTCCCAAAGGAAACCAGGCATAAGCTTCCTCCCCTGCAGCTGGGCACAAGATGCTTAACCCCGCCATCAATAAGTTGTGACAATATGTCAGATGTTGCCAACCAGGGGGGTTCATCAGAGGCTCAGTGGGCAGAGTTTTTATACTGGGAGCTGATCGTATAGGCTGTCCTTACCAGGGAGGGGAATAGAGTCTTCTGAAAGGAAAGCAAGGGTCCAGCGTAAATTGTTTCTCTTGAAGAACAGTTTTTAGGCAGAACGGGTTAGACTGATGGGACCCCCCTCCCCAAATTCAAATTTTCAGTACCGCCAAGAACCACCCTGACTAGAAGCTTTCATCAGGGCAGTGGTCAGGCTCTCTTCCACACACCACCTTAGCTCCAGTAGCAGCTCCCTCCCTGTGTTCATTCTCTACCCTCTCACCTTTTCAGTTCTTTTTCCGTCATTATTGTCATCTGGTTATTCAATACTTGTTGTCTGTCTCCTCTCACGAGAGTGGAAAAACCCCATGAGGACAAGGACATTGTTTACTGCTATACACGGCCAGGGCAGGGGGAGCCTGGTGGGGGAGCTGCCATGGGAGTAAAACCTGAGTAGGTGCTCACCTAGGGCCTTACCTGCACACCATCCTCAACGTGTAAAGTGGAGTCTGGCACAGTTAGGTGCCCAGTATGTTTTTTTTTTTTTTAATGAATGTATATATAGAATAGGAATAATGAAGGGCTGTAGCCAGTGATCCTGGGAATTGGTATCTATGGTTAAAAGAAAGGTAAAATACTCCTTTCGTTTTCCCACTTCTTATTGCTTCTTTATATTTTATTTTGTTATTTCTTGCTCTGTCCTTTGTATTTATCCCGACATTTAGATTTTGAAAGATAAAAGAGATGCAAAGATACGGGAGCTTGAAGCCAGAGTGAGTGACCTGGAACTGGAAAAGGTGAAGCTGGTGAACGCAGGCTCCGAGAGGCTCCGTGCAGTGAAAGACATCAAGCAAGAGAGAGACCATTTATTAAGTGAGGTGAAAGCTAGTAGGAATGAGTTAAACAGTCTTACAGGTACGTTACTCCAGTTCAAACTCTGCCGAAAGTAGGAGTGCTGTTAGTGGCGTTCCACGAGGATACTAGGACTGTTGTGACAGAAGGGGCCCTCATCCAGTGATACAAACATGGATAATTATGCTGTCCCTGCGCACGCATCTCATCACCCGAAACCCTGACACTTCTCCATGAAGTGCTCCCGGAGTGTGCACTCATTGACCATTAACTTTAGTCAGCCCGCAGTGTCCGTGAAGTTCTGCACTGCGTTTCCAAGGGGAGAGTGAGAGAAGTGGAGACCTCGAGTCCTCTGAGTCACATAGCTTGATGAGAGGTGTAATAATGAAGCCGCACATGTAAATAGACTTACGCAAATTTCTTGGAGATGAAAATACCCTCAGTTCACTGTTAGTATGGAACAGGTGTTGTCTACTTCACACGCATACACACATACACGCACACGCATGTCAGTGATTGCTGAGCATCTCCTATGCCAGATGCTGAGACAGGCCCTGGGAACAACAGTGAGGCTCCACGTTAGTCGGAAGCCAGACCTGTGTAGAATGTGTCACATGCGGTGGGTGAAGCACAGTGTCTGGGTGGTGGGTGCAGATGCAGGAAAGGGAGGGAATCAGCCTCCTGTCGCCGGTGACATCTGGGTTCGATGGAGGAATAGGAATTTGGCAGGTAAAAAGGAAGTAGAAGGGCAGTCCAGGTGGAGAGAACATTATGGACAAAAGCAGGAAGGCATGAAGTAACACAGTGCAACCTCAGAAACACTTACTGGGAGTAGAAATACAAATGAGCAAGAATTAAGAAATGAGGCAGAATGGATAGGGAGAGCCAGACAGTGTGGAGCCGGCGAAAGATACCGAGGAAGAGATTGTTGTCACCAAATTTACATTTTAGAAGGACAGAGTCAGCAGGTAAGAAGAGAAAGGCAAGCATAAAGGAACAGAGGCCAGCCAGCTAAGGAGAGTTTTGCGGTGGTCCCAGGGAAAGGTGATGAGACCCCGAACTGAGGCATATAATGAGAATGAGAGGAGAGGGAAGACTTAAGCAAGTTTTTGGAGATTGAATCAACAGTAAATGATCAGAGGGGTTGTGTGTGTGCTTCTGATTTTAAATTTGTAGTATTGGGAGAACAATGATATCAACATCTGAGAAAACGAAATCAAGAGGGGTTAACTTACAGGCAGGAGGGTGAGGCAGTCAGTGTGAGACCATTGGTCTGGGGGCACCAGGGCATCCACATGAAAATATCTGGAGAGATGGGGTTAGATCTCAGCAGAGAGGTCTTGACTCTGCTTGTTCCCTTTATAAGTAAATCTATCTATCATATATAAGTAGACAAATGTAAATAAATGGATAGTTGAATGTATGTGTGTATTCTTGTGTATGAATGATGAATGCCAGGTATTTTGATAGCTACTGGAGATAAAAAATCAGGTAAAACATGTGGCAGTGTCAGGTTACTTACCAAGTCATGGAGATCCATCTGCCTACAAATGGTGGCCAAATCTGTTGTGGTGGGTATGATTATCCAAGAAGGTTTAAGAGGAAATAGATGTCAGCCAATTTCACTGGCTGGAAGAAAAGCAATGACTAATAAGAGTAAAACAGGACGACCCATCCGAGCAGATTAAAAGAGTTAGATCCCTGAAAATGTGTGTGTACATCTCATTTCTGTAACAAATGATGATGTAACTGAGTGGGGTCTCTTTCAGCTCCAAAATTCTGTGATCATTAATTACAAATAAAACAAGCTTTATAACAATGGAGTAGAAAAAAATTAACCAACTATTATTGCTTATCATGTTGTACAGAGGACTATGAAGTCTTAAAAAGGAATTTTCGAAACAAAAGTGAAGAAATGGAAACTACTACAAATAAGCTGAAAATGCAATTAAAATCTGCACAGTCTGAGCTGGAGCAAACAAGAAATACATTAAAGTCAATGGAAGGATCTGATGGTCATGGTATGCTTCAGTAGATCTTTTCCTTTTGTTTTTAATTCCCTTGGTATAGATTTAATAAAACACAAACTGGATTCATTGCCTTCCACTTCTTCACAGTGAAGCATGTGTGAGAGACATACAACAGTAGATATCACTGATGGTTGTCATATAGCAGTTATAATTCCTAGTGTTTTTGAGGGAAATTGACATTTGCTTAATTTATTCCTTAAGTATTGGAACCTTTCTTTTTCTTTAGCTATTTCAATAATTTCTAACAAACTTCAATGTCCATCAGTTCAGTTTAGTTCAGTTCAGTTGCTCAGTCGTGTCCGACTCTTTGCGACCCCATGAATCGCAGCACGCCAGGCCTCCCTGTCCATCACCAACTCCCGGAGTTCACTGAGACTCACGGCCATCGAGTCAGTGATGCAATCCAGCCATCTCATCCTCTGTCATCCCCTTCTCCTGCCCCCAATCTCTCCCAGCATCAGAGTCTTTTCCAATAAGTCAACTCTTCGCATGAGGTGGCCAAAGTACTGGAGTTTCAGCTTTAGCATCATTCCTTCCAAAGAAATCCCAGGGCTGATCTCCTTCAGAATGGACTGGTTGGATCTCCTTGCAGTCCAAGAGACTCTCAAGAGTCTTCTCCAACACCACAGTTCAGAAGCATCAATTCTTGGACGCTCAGCTTTCTTCACAGTCCAACTCTCACATCCATACATGACCACTGGAAAAACCATAGCCTTGACTAGATGGACCTTTGTTGGCAAAGTAATGCCTCTGCTTTTGAATATGCTATCTAGGTTGGTCATAACTTTTCTTCCAAGGAGTAAGTGTCTTTTAATTTCATGGCTGCAGTCACCATCTGCAGTGATTTTGGAGCCCAAAAAATAAAGTCTGACACTGTTTCCACTGTTTCACCATCTATTTCCCATGAAGTGATGGGACCAGATGCCATGATCTTCGTTTTCTGAATGTTGAGCTTTAAGCCAACTTTTTCACTTTCCACTTTCACTTTCATCAAGAGGCTTTTTAGTTCCTTAGTGAAGCTTTCTGACATAAGGGTGGTGCCATCTATGCCAATTAATTGTTTTTTAGGAAATATTGATATAAATACAGATCACCAATAATTTTCATTCATCAGCCTTTTTTTCACATGTTTACTATCTTCGTAAACTGTGTGCCTATGGCTATTTGTCCATTCCTGTCTCCTTCTCTGAGTTGAAGATGGGAGGGTGCCCTGGGAATTGAACTGCTAGGATGAGGGGTCCCTTCTCACTGCTTTACACCTGTTCCCTTTTCACCTCGCTGCCCATGTTAATTCAGAGGAAGGTTAGTTGCTATTTCATATTATTCCTATCATTGTTAATATGGCTATATTAGCTGACTAAAAGAATAAAGATTTAACTAAAGACTACATTTTCTATTTCTCAATATTTTTTCATGTCAAAAGATTTATGTTTGTGCTCACTTCAACAGCACATATACCAAAATTGGAATGATACTGAAAAGATTACCATGGCCCTTGCCCAAAGATGGCACAGAAATTCTTGAAGTGTCCACATTTTGTGTGGTCCTCAGACATTCAGCTCTGTCTTTGCTGGTAAACATAAACAAAATGGTGGGGTGTGGAGAGCTCACTCCAGAGGCCCATCTGGGGTCTGTTCCCTCCTCCCCATCCACTAGACAGTCTCCTTATGTGCTCCAGGCCTCTCCACAACTCCCCTAGTCCCATTACAGTTGTTAAAGTAACTAGGTAACCCTGTATTCACTCTCAAATTAGGATCACCTTAAAATAAAGAATTTATTAAGAAAATTACCTTTGAAGGCCAAGCATGATGCACTTAATTAGACCAGAATTCTTCAGAGTGGTGAGCAAATGATACCAGACTTTTGCTCTATTAACAAACCAGTGAACTGTGCCTGTATTAACCCTGGTCTGGACAGTTTAGCTACAGGAACTATATCTTGTTAGCAAGAAGTCACACTTTTCATCCTCCAATACTTTGTTTTTAAAAAATGCCACATTTTCTTTTTCTTTTTAACCTCTAAGCTGGACCTAACTCAAAAGCAGTGACATTTTCAAACCTCTTTTCTCAGCTGGTTTTAAGAAACAACATAGGATCTCAAACTGAATTTCCAAACAGTGGTGAGCTTTACTTATCTTCTCAGTGGCCTGCCATGTCTTAAGTCTTCAGGGCCTTGCCTCCTGTCTAGAACCTTCTCATCCTGTCACCAGTTTCAGTAAAATAATCACATATATGCTTATATGGCCAGTTTGACTTTTGAAACAATAGTGAGTTCTGAGTACATGGCAATACCCATGACAATGGAAATTGAATGGTTTGTGTTATCAGTGGAATCTTTTAAAAGATCAATAATAGTAGATGTCTTATGTGGTATTTTATATATGAGTTTATAGATAGTTATTTTAGTAAAAATTCTATTTACATTTCTCATTGTATGACTATATATTTTGTGTATATATTTCCTATATGTGTAAGTATGAATTTGGTCAGTATTATTTATTACCATTGGAGATATGGCAAATTACAATGGTCAATGAAGTTAATTCTAGCAAGGAATCACAGAACATCAGCATTTACATATGTTTCTAAGCTCAAAACCCCTGAGTAATTGCTGAAAATTGTTGTATCCCAATATTGTGAAATCTTTTGTGAACACTTTCTTGAAGTGATCCAGGTGCCTTAGAGGAGTCTTACACCTTTTCATAGTGTTTGAACATCAAATTATAGTCACCTCTCAAAATTTAGAAACTTTAAAAACTAAGACACAATTTAGTTCCTTTTTTTTTCCCCCAGCTATGAAAGTGGCAATGGGGATGCAAAAACAAATTACAGCTAAAAGAGGTCAGATAGATGCCCTTCAGAGCAAGATACAATTTTTGGAAGAGGCAATGACAAATGCAAACAAGGTGAGTCCCTGTCCTTGGAGTGGGGGAGGCCAATGTGTTTACTCATTAGTAAACTACAACTCAGAGTAAGACACAGAGATACAAAGTACAGTGGGAACAAGGCAAGAGGTTATTCTTAACTGAGAGAATGAGGAGACGGTTCCCAAAGGAACATCTGAGCAGGACCTTGAAAGAGCTAGTGGTTTTTTTTTTTTTATAACTTCTCTGGAATGAATTTTATTTTCTTTTATTATTTTCTTCCTTGGTCTTCTTTTGTTATTTTTTACATGTATCTATTCTTTTTCACGGAGAAGGCAATGGCACCCGACTCCAGTACTCTTGCCTGGAAAATCCCATGGACGGAGGAGCCTGGTAGGCTGCAGTCCACGGGGTCGCTAAGAGTCGGACACGACTGATCGACTTCACTTTCACTTTTCACTTTCATGCATTGGAGAAGGAAATGGCAACCCACTCCAGTATTCTTGCCTGGAGAATCCCAGGGACGGGGGAGCCTGGTGGGCTGCCGTCTATGGGGTCGCACAGAGTCGGACACGACTGAAGCAACTTAGCAGCAGCAGCAGCAGCAGCAGCATTCTTTTTCAAATTCTTTTTCCATTTAGATTATTACATAATATTGAGCAGCATTCGCTGTGCTATACAGTAGGTCTCTGTTGGTTATTTTAAATGTATCAGTGAGAACAAACATGGATTCCAAGGGGGAGGGGTGAGGGTGGGAAGAATTAGAAGATTGGGATTGACATATATACACTTTTGATACTATGCATTAAATAGATAACTAATGAGAACATACTGTAGAGCCCAGGGAACTCTACTCAGTGCTCTGTGGTGACCTAAATGGGAAGGAAATCTAAAAAAGAGGGAATATATGTATACATATGGCTGATTCGTTTTGCTGTACAGCAGAGACTAACACAACACTGTAAAGCAACTCTACTCCAATAAAAATTAGAAAGAAAAAGTAGTATGTATATTTAATCTCAAATTTCCAATCTATCCCTCCCCCCACCCCTTCCCACCAGTAACCATGAATTCCTTCTCTAAGTCTGTGAGTCTGTTTCTATTTGTAAATAATTTCATTTGTATCATTTTTTTAGAATCCACATATAAGTGATATCATACAACATTTGTTTTTCTCTGTGTGACTTCACTTCACTTAGTATGATTATCTCCAGGTCCATCCATGTTGCTGCAAATGACATGATTTCATTCTTTTTAATGGCTGAGTAATATTCCATTGCATATATATATCACATCTTCTTTATCCATTCATCTGTTGATGGACATTTAGATTACTTCCGTATCAGTGCTGCAGTGAACATTGAGGTGCATGTATCCTTTCAAACAATGGTTTTCTCTGGATATATGCCCAGGAGTGGGATTGCTGAATCATGTGATAGGTCTAATTTTAGTTTTTTAAGGAACCTCCATATTGTTCTCCATAGTGGCAATTACCAGTTTACAGTCCCACCAAGAGTTTAGGTGGGTTCTCTTTTTTCCACACCTTCTAAGGCATTTATTGATTGTGGATTTTTTGATGATGGCCATTCTGCTGGTGTGAGGTATTACCTCGTCATAGTTTTGATTTGCATTTCTCTGTTAATTGAACATCTTTTCATGTGCCTCTTGCCACCTGTATGTCCTCTCTGGAGAGAAGTCTGTTTAGGTCTTCTGCCCATTTTTTGATTGGATTGTTTCTTTTCTCATATTAAGCCACATGAGCTGTTTGCAAATTTTTGAGACTAATCTTTTGTCAATTGCATCATTTGCACATATTTTCTTCCATTCTGTGGCTTGTTTTTTCGTTTTGTTTATGATTTCCTTTGCTGTGCAAAAACTTTTGGGTTTAATTAGGTCCCATTCATTTAATTCCATTGGCGTTATAATTTGTTTTAATTTCCATTACTCTGGGAGATAGATGGAAAAGGATATTGCTGTAATTTATGTCAGAGTGTTCTGCTGATGTTTTATAGTGTCCGATCTTACATTTAGGTCCTTAACCTATTCTGAATGTATTTTTATGTGTGCTGTTAAAGTGTTCTGATTTCATTTTCTTACATGAAGCTGTCCAAGAGCTAGTATTTTAACTGCAAGAAGATACTCGTGGTAGAGACAGAGTGATTATAAGCAGAGCATATTCAGTTCCACTCTAATGTAACAACTGTGTTCCTAAAATCACACTATGCAAAATCGTGCAACAAAAACCACCACGGGACTTGTGGGAGTGGTGGGATTAGGAGCACGACACTGATGCACTTCATCAGTGACAAAAGAAAAGTAGGAACCTAATGAAAATGGTAGCACAGTTTTACACGGTAAATGCTTAAGAGACACATAAATACTACAATTAGAATGGCCCTTTATCCTAAAATGACCTGAAGTTTGCTTGTGAACGTGTGCATTGAAGAATTGCAGTGTGATAGTTGTTAAGAAGGGGTAGAAGGTAGGTTTCTCTGTGACATAGGATGTGGCTCATAACACAAGGTAAACTGAGGGAGCTAGTTGTTTGAAGAGTGTGTATGTTTGTTTTTTGTATTTCTGTGCAACTCTCCTTAGCTGGGTGCTGTTTTCTGCACTGACCTAGTATTTCTCATAGATGAAACCATGCATTAGTAAAGGGGAAATCTGTGTTGTGCTCAAATATTCCCTGATACATCAATCAGGGAATAGTCAGTCTTTGGAATAGACTTGCACTTTCAGAAGAAGAGTTACAATAGAACTGACCATAATGCCAATGAGAAGGTAAACAGCATACGCAGAAAATGAGGGCAACTAAAGCAGTTGCTTTTCCCCTTCCCCAAAATGCTGCAGTGCTTTTTCAGAATGAGGCTAAATATTGACAAGTATGCACATACATTTGTTATACCTCTCACTGGTCTTTCCTGGTAGCTCAGTGGTAAAGAATTTGACTGCAGTGTAGGAGACACCAGATACGCGGGTTTAGTCCCTGGGTCAGGAAGATCCTGGGAGAAGGAAATGGCAACCCACTCCAGTATTCTTGCTTGGGAAAATCCCATGGTCAGAGGAGCCTGGCGGGCCACAGTTCATGGGGTCACAAAGAGTCAGACATGACTAAGCAACTGAACGCACACACACTCATTACATGGACTTATTTGCTGTGTCTTTGTTATTTACCACTTTTTCCTCCCGTCCTGCCATAAGTTCCAAATAGGCAAATAATGGAAGAGTAAAATTAACAAATCTAGGATAAGGGAAATGATGTGTGTGTGCTTCAGTATCTACATCACCATATCATTTCTGATATTTGCACCTGTATAATTGTAGGAGAAGCATTTTCTAAAAGAAGAGAAGACAAAATTAAGCCAGGAATTGAGTACTGTTTCAACAGAGAAAAACAAGATGGCCGGAGAACTAGAAGTCCTGCGATCTCAGGAGCGCCGATTGAAAGAAAAGGTTGCTAATATGGAAGTTGCTCTTGATAAGGTGGTTATTAACTAAATACATACAGTAGTTAACAACTAAACAGGAAAGCTCCATGTTGACAGACACCAAATCTGTCAAATTGGATTGTGTCCCAGTCACCTCACACAAGGAAGAACTGTATCCTGTAGAGAGGGCTGAGCTTTAAGAACAAATCATGATGCATACTTTTTACAAAATTTCTCTTTTTTTTTGCTAACATGAACATAAGAGCAGTAAAATACAAGATGTGAGATGCTTCTGGTATCCTCTGTGGCCTGAATAATTTAAAATACCACCAGTCTAATTTACCTTCAAAGAAGGACTTCAGTACTTGGTAGAATACAGTCTGTTAATGATACCAATAAAAAGATGAAGTAATGCTAATGTGTGGCGCTTTGTGGAGTTCAGAAAGTGCAGGTAGAGAATGCAGCTTAATGACTGAGAAGATCAGTGATGACGCTACATTTGTCCTTGCCATATATTGTAGAGGAGGAATCTCTCTTTGTGTCACCTGCAAACTCTGGAAACCTGAAAATACTGTATACCGAAACTAGTCCTTGCTTCTTGAGACATCAGAGCCTCCGTGGTGACAGAACATGGTCTGTGTTCCCAACTATGCAAACTTAGGTCTTAGAACATGATATATGGGCTCAATGAATTTCAATTGTGGTTATCTTTATGCAAATATTTTTACCATTGCTAAAGCTGTTTGCTCATTTCATCTGTAGTTCATTCATTCTTTTACGTAGCCTTCACCTACTAAACGCCATATAGATGCTGGGGCTACAAAGACATGACCTCCAATAACTCTCAGTTTTCTGAATAAAACAGATAAGTAAATAGATAAATGTAATGCACTATGCTAGGAATAGAGGGAAGTTTCCTTGAAGAGATGGTGACTCTGCATGTATACGTTAATAAAATAAAATTGCACAAAGAATGGAGGATAAACCACATGTGGTTGCTTGATTGTAGGCATCTTTGCAGTTTGCAGAATGTCAAGATATAATACAGCGTCAGGAACAAGAATCTGTGCGCCTAAAGCTTCAACACACATTGGATGTAAAAGTAAGGTCTTTTGTTTTCATTAAATAGTTATTTAAGCAAAACTTAAGCCTTGGTTTGATATACTTTTAGGTTTTCTTATGTATCTTAGATGCTTTCAAGTGTACTTTTAACATTATCTGATATTAACAATTATAAAATCTTTACATTGTACCTACTATACCTATCCTTTTCCTATATAGTAACACGTTGAAGCATCATGCTTTATGTTAGGTTTATATTGCGTGAAGGAAACACAGAAGTACTTACCCTGGGGAACCAGAGGTTTGCATACAGGAGGCGGTCAAACGTGTTTGACTTGTTTGGAGAATAGCAAAAATGAGGTAATTTGCATGACAAGTCAGGTGTGCTTTAAAAATAGTACATTTTCCACCGAAATAGATTTGTTTTTTGAGTATATTTTAGAAGTGCAGACATACTTCAAAGTCGCAATACTGGATACCTTCCCATAGTTGGAGAGGAACCTTCTCAGTAGTATGTCAGAACTGGTGTGGAGTGTTTGGCCGAGTTAAAACCAATGTAGTAGCCTCTGATTGGAGATGCCGCTTCCCACCTGGAATGCTTACATCATTCTCAAGTGTGAAGGCCTCTTGCTAAGCCCAGCATTAGTCCCCAAAGAATAACATGCATCTTGCTTAATACTTTGGCTTCAACTTTTTAGGGGTTCAACATGTAAGACTGAAATTTATTTGCAAAAATACATTTTGATTTCACAATTCCAGCTGTAGGTTGACAGTTATTTTGCTCACATGTATACTGTCTTCCAGGAACTGCAGGGCCCTGGATACACCTCAAATTCTGCTGTGAAACCACGCCTTCTACAACCATCACCTGCTGCTCGTTCTCATTCCAATGTTCCATCTTCCCAGTCTACAGCCAGCTTCCTGTCTCATGTAAGTCACTTGTCTTATAGTTTGTGATGCAAATGGCATAATATGTAAATAATTGAGAAGAATTTCATTTAAAAAGTAAACCTATAGTTATGACATTTTCAGTTTTTAGAATTTAAATTTATACAGACCAGGTGAACAGAAAGGTTTTTCTTTCTTTGGTATTTTCTCTAGGAAAAAAACAAAACATGAAATAGTGATATTAATGTAAACAATAATTATTAAAGTAAATTATTTAGTAACCTGTATTGATATTTTTGTATCATAAGCATTCAGTGTACAAAGCCAATGTTGAGATGGCTAAAATAAGCATCACTTCAAATGCCAAAAGCAAATTATTTGTATTGTAGTACTTTACTAAGATGAAAATGATTTGCTGTATATTATCTCTTCATGACCTATATGTAGACTTATTTATAATCATAAAGATTCTATTAATATTAAAATTGTTACTCTCTTTAGTTAAAATATTAGAGAGTTTGAAATTTTTTTAGTTTAACCTTTTGTACTATTAAAGCTTAGGAAAAAATATGCACAGTATGAAATTCAGATTTTCTCTTCTCTGAAGTTATATGTATTTGTCGTACCACTAATCCCTTGCAACCAGTATGCAGCTCCAGCTCCAAAGAAATGAGACATATTTCATAAATCACTCATGAAAATCCATTTCATTAGTTAATAGTCCTATTGTAGGTATAGCAACAAGGTCACCGGTAGCCTACCAGTTATTCTGCCTGTGCCTTGAATATAAAGCATGCACTGTAGAATGAACAAGTTGAAATGGACTCCTTTCATGTACACGAGGTATATGACTGATAAGCGGTCACACAATAACATTCTTTTGTCAAACAAAAGAACATTATTAATGGTGGTAGTGGTTGGTGGTTTAGTCACTAAGTCGTGTCCACCTCTTGAGACACCGTGGACTGTAGCCCACCAGGCTCCTCTGTCCATGGGACTCTCCAAGCAAGAATACTGGAGTGGGTTGCCATTTCCTTCTCCAGGGGATCTTCCCAACCCAGGATTCAAACTGGGGTCTCCTTCTTTGCAGGCAGATTCTTTACCGACTGAGCTACAAGGGAAGCCCAGTATTATTAATATTAGAAGTTAAACATGGTTCTCTCTGGAGACTGGAAATTGGAGGTGGGCAGAGGAAGGGAAGAAAATTGCTGCTTTTTAAGTGTCATAAATCATTTTACTTTTAAAACTATATGCATGTTACCTTAATAAAAATTAAATTAAACCCATCTCTCAGTGAACTTAATGACAAAGAACAACAACAAAGCATATTTGACCAGGAGTCACTGGGACTTAAGATGTGTCTCTAACTTCTTTGTGTGACCTTGGAAATTGAGTTAAATAATACTGTGCCTTTTCATCTCTAACGAGGAGTCTGTACTATGGATCATCTCTAGGGTTTTCTGAAGGATCAGCTCTGAAATTTCATGACTTTTCATTACCCAAAAGCCAGGCTAGTAAGATAGGCTCTTTAATACATAGACTATACTTGATTATAAAGAATCTCATCCATCACTGAAAAAGTACTAGTCATGAGTCTATTAAATTAAAAACTTGAGTTATAATTCTAACAGCAATAATGAAGTGTATTTTCTTTTCTTTTTTTATTTTTTTTTTAAACTTTGCAATATTGTATTAGTTTTGCCAAACATCAAAATGAATCCACCACAGGTATACCTGTGCTCCCCATCCTGAACCCTCCTCCCTCCTCCCTCCCCATACCCTCCCTCTGGGTTGTCCCAGTGCACCAGCCCCAAGCATCCAGTATCGTGCATCGAACCTGGACTGGCGACTGGTTTCATACATGATATTATACATGTTTCAATGCCATTCTCCCAAATCTCCCCACCCTCTCCCTCTCCCTCTCCCACAGAGTCCAAAAGACTGTTCTATACATCAGTGTCTCTTTTGCTGTCTCGTACACAGGGTTATTGTTACCATCTTTCTAAATTCCATATATATGCATTAGTATACTGTATTGGTGTTTTTCTTTCTGGCTTACTTCACTCTGTATAATAGGTTCCAGTTTCATCCACCTCATTAGAACTGATTCAAATGAATTCTTTTTAATGGCTGAGTAGTACTCCATTGTGTATATGTACCACAGCTTTCTTATCCATTCATCTGCTGATGGGCATCTAGGTTGCTTCCATGTCCTGGCTATTATAAACAGTGCTGCAATGAACATTGGGGTACACGTGTCTCTTTCCCTTCTGGTTTCCTCAGTGTGTATGCCCAGCAGTGGGATTGCTGGATCATAGATTGTCTTTAATCCATTGTATATTCTTGCCTCCTTTGTCAAAAATAAGGTGTCCATATGTGCGTGGATTTATCTCTGGGCTTTCTATTTTGTTCCATTGATCTATATTTCTGTCTTTGTGCCAGTACCATACTGTCTTGAAAACTGTGGCTTTGTAATAGAGCCTGAAGTCAGGTAGGTTGATTCCTCCAGTTCCCTTCTTCTTTCTCAAAATAGCTTTGGCTATTCAAGGTTTTTTGTATTTCCATACAAATTGTGAAATTATTTGTTATAGCTCTGTGAAGAATACCATTGGTAGCTTGATGGGGATTGCATTGAATCTATAAATTGCTTTGGGTAGTATACTCATTTTCACTATATTGATTCTTCCAATCCATGAACATGGTATATTTCTCCATCTATTAGCGTCCTCTTTGATTTCTTTCACCAGTGTTGTGAAGTGTATTTTCTGAATAGATTGTTAAGCCTGTTTTATACAATTAATTTCTTCCCTTAAAAATGTTATTATAAGTATATTTATTATATAATTTTACACATTAAATGTAATATACATTCTTTGTTCTGTTCACTGATGTGTTCTGAGTACCTAGAAAAGTATCTAACATGTGGTAAATATTCAGTACATATTTGTCTAATGGATGAATGAATTCATTGTACTGATAAAATATTGGGTTCAGGTTTTCATTGTTTCTACTGACAAGTCAGGTTTAAGTCTTACTGTTGCTTTTTTGAAGGTAATTTTTTTTCTCTGACCATTGTGAAGATTTTGGTTTAAGCAGTTTGAATGTGATGTGCCTATCTGTATTCTTCTTTATATCTCTTGTGAGTCACTGATCTCCCTGGATTTGGGATTGATATCTTTCACTGATTTGGGGAAATTTGTATCTTTTATATTTTTGATTGTTTTTTTCTGCCCCATTCTCTTGTTTCCTTCTGAAACTCGAACTATTAAATAACTTTACTTTTTTAATTGCTGTGTTATAGCTCCATTGTTTGAATCCCGTGTGGAACTGTAACCATTGTTTCTCTTGATTTCTAGTCATATTTTGTCTGGTATTTCTGCTTTCTTTTTTTCAAGAGTTTATTTTTTAGAGAAGTTTTAGATTCACACCAAAATTGAAAGGAGGATACAGAGATTGCCCATATACCTCTTGCCCCCACACATGCACGGCCTCCCCATTATCAGCATCATTCTCTCTAATGATACATGTGTTATCAAGGATGAACCTACATGGACACATCACAATCACCCCAAGTTCATGGTTTACCTTGGGGTTTATTCTTGGTGTGGTACTATTCTGTGGATTTGTACTAGTGTTTATAAATGTCATTACCGATTCATGGGGTCGCAAAGAGTCAGACACGTCGATTGAGTGACTGAACTGAGCTGATACGTATCCATTATTATCATATCATACACAGTACTTTCACTGTCCTCTCCTAAAATTCTCTATGCTCTGCCTACTGATCCTTATCCTCCTTCCACACCGGGCAACCACTGATCTTTTATTATCTCCTGGTTTTACCTTTTCCACAATGTCACTGAGTTGGACTCATACCATATGTTGTCTTTTCACATTGGCTTCTTTTACCTAAGCAATGTGCATTTAAGCTTCCTCCATGTCTGTTCATGGCTTGATAGTCATTTATTTTTAGCATGGAACGGTAATTCATTGTACCACAGTTTGTTCATCTACTGGAGGGTACTGGGGTTGCTTCCAAGGTTTGGTAATTATTAATAGAACTGCTGTCAACATCCACGTGCAGTTTTTTGTGTACATATGTTTTAAACTTCATTGGGCAAATACAGATAGCATGATTGCTGGGTCATATGGTAAGAATCTGTTTAGTTTCGTAAGAAATTACCAAACTGTCTTCCAGGGCGGTTGTACCATTTTACACTCCCACCAGCAGCGAGTGAGAGTCCCTCTAGTTCCACAGCCTCACCCGCATTTGGCGGGGATTGTATGATGCAGCGGTTTCCTGTGAAAGGGTGCATTCATTCATTACGTGTTTTAAAACCTTGCATGTCTGAAAATACCTTTGTTCTTCATTTATATCTGATTGATACACAAAATGCTGCTGCTCTTGTACTGTTTTGATTCCAGGGCCTGTGTATGTGACCTGTTTGTTTCTCAAAGCTTTTGGAGTCCTTTCTTCATCCCTAGTATTCATTTCTGGGTGATCTCTGCCGGGGGTCTTCTTCCCTTCACTGTATAGGCGCTCTTATGTTCTTTCCTCTCAGAAATTTTCTTGTATTATTTATTTGATAACTTTTCTCCCTCCAGTTTTACAGTTCTTTCTGGAATTCCTGTTAAGTCACCTATTAGGCCTCCTGGATTTAGTCTCCAATCTTCTTTAATTTTGGCTTTCAATTTCTATCTCCTCGTATTTTATTCCCAACTTTTGGGAAGACTCCTTAACTCCGTCTTCCAAATACCTATTGAATTTTTTTTTCTGAATATAACTTTTTTTTAATTTCCAGGAGACTTTTTTGTTTTTTAAATCTGCTCTTTATATAGTTTTATGTTCTTTAGTGGATTCAGCGGTACTTTCTCATTTCCATTTAAAGCTATTAATTTCAGTTTTTCAGTAATCTCTTGTGTTACCTGAATTATTGCTGTTTCTTCAAATTTATTTTTTTCTGTTTGTTTTGATGTCTGTCTTTCATGTTGGAGCTTTCCTTCACTGTTTGCTAATCACTAGCTGTCCATTCATATTTAAAATTGAGGCCCTAAAAAACTAATTAAAAGCACTCGGTAAGGTTCGCAGGATTTGTCAACTAGTAGATGGTTAGGCAATGGCACCCCACTCCAGTACTCTTGCCTGGAAAATCCCATGGACAGAGGAGCCTGGTAGGCTGCAGTCCATGGGGTCGCTAAGAGTCGGGACACGACTGAGCAACTTCACTTTCACTTTTCACTTTCCTGCATTGGAGAAGGCAATGGCAACCCACTCCAGTGTTCTTGCCTGGAGAATCCCAGGGACGGGGGAGCCTGGTGGGCTGCCATCTATGGGGTCGCACAGAGTCGGACACGACTGAAGGGACTTAGCAGCAGCAACAGCAGCAGATAGTTAGGTATTAATTTTTAACTAAGGGACCCAAAAACTATCTTACTTTTTTCTTGGTCCTGTCAATCCCACTACAGAGAGAATCTCTTACTACTGACTTGTTGATACAAATCTGTTTGCCAGTGTTGTGAAGAGCTGAGTGGGACAGGGAGCCTGGGGTACATGTGTATCTATATAGTCTTATTTATTATGCTTATATTTTCAGTTTGCAGCCTTACTTCTGCCATGCCAGATGTCCTCTTAGAGTTTAAATTCCTTTGGTCCAACCTCACCCAGTGATTAAGCCTCTAATTTTATTTAGAGGAAAAGAATGAATTCTTACCCAACCACATGGGGAGAACATCTGGTATTCTCAAAGCTTCTGCCGTAAGCTTTTAGCCAGTCCTCCCGTTTTTGCTGCCCTGTGCCTTCCCCTGACCTTCAGAAGTGCACGAGGCCTCCATTACTCGAATCTTTCTTGCTGGTATACTCTGATGCAGAGCAGTCCTCTGTTTCTTGGCTACTTCTGTGCAGGTCCTTAATGTTTTAGCTTCTTTGTTCCACTGCATTAGCTGTGAATTACCCATTTGCTTTTCATCTCCCCAGATTTTATCATCATTACTCATCTAATATTATCTCTCTTTTCCTCTTTGTCCTTGTTAATTTCTTTAGTGTTATATTAGTGACACTAAATGGAATAAATGCCAAGTCTAACGTTTCAAAGTACAACAAAAGTAGAATATCACTGCGTGAATTGTTCTGCATTGCCCCTTTATTTCATTTCATTTTAGTCTTCTTGTACCATGAATCTAACAATAGTCATTATTTACTGAACACCAGGCACTGTACGATATTCTTTCTATACATTATATAATTTATTCCTCACAACTACCCACATGAGGTAAGTGCTGTTATTATAACAATTTCTCAGAGAAAGAAACTAAGGCTTGGAGAAGCTAAATGAGTTGTACAGAGTTCACACTCCAAAAATACAGTTGTGCCGAAACTTAACCAAGATGGCCCGATTCTAGAATTTGTCTTCTTAATTAGTTTGCTGTACTGATTATGTACACCACACAGTTGAATGCTATTTATAAAAAAATAATTAGATGATGCTGTAAATAAATACTTGACCTGAACTAATTGTGTATTTCATTAGGTCCTTGTGACTGAGGATTATACCATTTCAGGGGTCCAAAAACATTAAAAATTATCCAGTTGATTGCCCTAGTGTTATTAATAATAGAAGAGAAAATGGTAGAATTGGAAAAAAAATTTTTTTTTAATCTGATTGATCCAAGCTCAGAAACCAAGAACATGTGTGTATATATGTGTATGTACATACATACATGGAGAAGGCAGTGGCACCCCACTCCAATACTCTTGCCTGGAAAATCCCATGGACGGAGGAGCCTGGTAAGCTGCAGTCCATGGGGTTGCTAAGAGTCGGACACGACTGAGCGACTTCACTTTTCACTTTCATGCATTGGAGAAGGAAATGGCACCCCACTCCAGTGTTCTTGCCTGGAGAATCCCAGGGACGGGGGAGCCTGGTGGGCTGCCGTCTTTGGGGTCGCACAGAGTCAGACACGACTGAAGTGACTTAGCAGTAGCACATACATACATACACAGATACACACACATAATTGGTAGCCTGACACAGAAGCATTCTAGATTAAAGTTTTAGATAAACATTATTTTAGCATTTAATATAGAATAATTCCAGGATAATATAATTTATTTATATATCAGATTCCATACACATGCACTGTAATTTGTGCTAGCTGTGCTTGATCTATGATGTGAGCAAGATTTTCAGAAAGACTTTATATAACTTTGGTTTCCTATTCACCCATTTTTAATATACAATATAAATAATATATTTATATTCTAAATAGTATATTCATATTCCATTTTTATTACAATCTTCTGACAGGAATATAAGTATTATAGGAGATGGATTTGGTCAGGCATTCTTAGAATAGTCTGATTCAAACTGAATGAGATCAAGCTTTTATTTTTAGCTTTTTCATTTATCTTCTATCTTTGGAGAGTGGAGATAGAATGTGTTGAGAAGCACACACTCTCCTAGACATTACTTATCTTAAGTTATAACTCATGTTTGCCTGTAATGGACTCAAGGCCATTAGAGAGAACAGTATTTAGAGAAAATGGAGGTGCATTTGAGCTATAATTTGCAATTTATTTTTGAAACAAGTCTGACATAAGACAATTTCAGAGTCAAAATGTAATAGGAAGCTAATCAAATCACAAAATAAACCTTAAGTTTAACAATAACAGTATAAGCTCATATTCATCCCTTGAAATCAAAAAGCTTATATAAGTTTTAACCTGAAAATATATGTCCCCTAGAAATAGCCTTAATGTATATCCTAAGGGTCAAGGGATTGAAGTGAGGGAGAGCAAGATTCTTTGATGGGTTCCAGTAACCTCATGAAGAACTTGGAAGTAGCTGTTTCTTTATCAGCCAGACAAGATAGTCATAACCAGCCATACATAACCAGCCACTCATATGTAAAGAATGTTTTTAAATCATTCATTTCCTAGCTATTTTCTAATTTTTTAAGTGTATTCATGTTATAAATCAAAATTTGTTCCATATGAATTAAACAATAAAGTATTAAAAATAAACTTTTTAATGAAAAGTATTACAAGTGAAAGCATTATAAGATTTACAGACATGAAAAGGAATAATTGACTATTTTGAGTAAATGAAGCTTAAATCAGAAGCCACCATAAACTAAAATGGAATCACAAACTAGAAAAATATTTCTAGCAAACAAAGGGTTAATATAAAATATAAAGAGTTTTTACATACCTGGAAAAAGATAGCATATATTCTAAAAGAAAAATATAGAAAGGACATGTATATAGTCCAAAAGAAATGCATATAGTCCATAAACATGAAAAATGTTCAAGCTTATTTATAATCAGCTAATAATTATTACATATTAAAGCTAAAACAAACAACTTTGTGTATAGAATGGTCAAATGGCAATGGGAAGCGTATGGTATAACGGCCACTTTCCTGTCACACCTTACTGATAAACATGTAAATTGATATGACTTTATGTTGTCACTTTTACTTCCAAAGTTCACGATTTCTTTTTGTTTTAAAATTAATAGACTTTTTTTAGAGTGGTTTTAGCCTTACAGAAAACTGAGCAGAAAATAGAGAGTTCCCATAGATTCTCTTTGCTGTCCTCCTCTCTCCCCCCAGCTTCCTCTATTACCAGCATGTTGCATTCATGTGGTACATTTGTTATAATTGTTAAACCAATATTGACACATTGTTATTAACTAAAGTCTATAATTTTCATTGGGGTTCACTTCTTATATTGTGGGGCTTCCCTGAGGGCTCAGTGGGTAAAGAACCTACCTGCAATGCGGGTGACACAGCAGACATGAGTTTGATTGCTGGGTCGGGAAGATCCCCTGGAGTAGGAAATGGCTACCCACTCCAGTATTCTTGCCTGAAAAATCCTATGGACAGAGGAGCCTGGCAGGCCAGAGTCCAAAGGAGAGCAAAGAGTCAGACACTACTGAACATCACATGCTCCTCATATTGTACATTTTGTGCATTTAGACATATGTATGATGATTACATTATCATGTATTACTTGTATTACATTACATGTATTGCATGTCTTACAATACATGTAATACATTACATGTCTTACAATACATGTAATGCATTACATGTATTACATTACAGTATTATACAGAATAGTTTAACTGTTCAAAAAATGCCCTGTGCTTCACCTTTTCATCTGTTGTTCCCTTCCCCCGAACCCCTGGCAACCAGTGATCTTTTTACTGTCTTCACATTTTTGTCTTTTCCAGAATGTCGTATAACCAGAGTCATCTAGTGATAGTCTTTTCAGATTGGCTTCTTTCACTTAGCAATATGCTTGCAAGATTTTTTCGTATCTTTTCATCCTTTAATAGTTAATTTCTTTTTTTACTGAATAATATTTCATAGTATGGATGTACCACAGTTTATCCAGTCACTTATTAAAGGATATCTTGATTGCTACCAAGTTTTGGCAAGTTATGAATAAACCTGCTATAACATCAATGTGCAGGTTTTGCATAGACGTAAGTTTTCACCTCTGTTAGGTGAACGCTACAGAGCATGGTTGCTGCATTTTATAGTATGAGCATGTTTAGTTTTGGAAGAAACCACCAAACTGTCTTTCAAAGTGGCTGTACCATTCTGCAGTCTCACCAGCAGTGAACGAGAGTTCCTGTTGCTCCCCATCCTTGTCAACATTTGGTGTTGTCAGTGTTCGGATTTTAGCCTAGATAATAGGAGTGTAGTGTGATATCTTATAGTTTTAATTTGAAATTCCTTAATGAAATATGATGTTGAGCATATTTTCATATGCTTATTTGCCTTCTACATATTTTTATAGTGAGATGTCTATTCCACATGTTTGCCTATTTTTTAATGGATGTTTAAAATTTTTTCCTACTGTTGAGTTTTAAGAGGTTCTTTTTGGAGGTATATTTTAGCTACCAGTCTTTTGTCACTTATGTGTTTTGAAAAGATTTTCTGTCAGTCTGTGATTTTTGTTTCCATTTTTTTTAAACTATCTTTTTGCAAGGAAAAGTTTTTAAGATTAAAAAGTCCAACTTACTGATGCTTTTCTTTCATGGATCATGCTTTTAATTTGTGTCTAAAAAGTCATCATGAATCCCAAAGTCATCTAAATTTTCTCCTGTATTATCCTCTAGAGTTTTATAGTCTGGAATTTTACATTTAGGTCCATGATTCACTCTGAGTTAATTTTTGTGACAAATATAAGGTCTGCATCTAGATTCATTTTTGTAATGCATGTGAATGGCCAGTTGTTCCAGTACCATTTGTTGAAAATACTGCCTTTTCTCTACTGAAATACTTTTGCTCCTTTGTTGAAGACCAGTTGACTATATTTGTATGGGACTGTTCCTGGGATCTTTATTTTATTCTGTCCCATCAGTCTATTTGTCTATTCTTTTACCAGTACTGCACTCTTATTACAGTAAATCTTGAACCTGGGAAATGGCAGTTCTCCAACTTTGTTCACCTTCACTGTTGTCTTTCCTATTCTGAGGTTTTGGCCTTCCCATATACGCTTTAGAATCAGTTTGTCAGTATATCAAGGGGAGCATCGTAGCTAGACTGCACAGCTAACCCTGATGACATCTTCTTCGTGACTGTGTCCTGGTACTAACACACTATATACATTGTCATGTTAACCTTTCTGGTTACTCTAAATCTGTAAATATGAAACATATAAGATACTTCATGTGTTTTTATGCTAAGGGGAGAAGGAAGTGGAAACCAGCCTTTTTTGAGTACTTACTATGCATACATTAAGTACTTCTGATTCCTTATGCCATCCTTATAAAATAAGAGTTATTTTCCCCATTTTTACAGATTAGGAAATGGAGACTAAAAGAAGCATTTCCCTTGTTATAATGAAATAAACTTTATGAATTTGTTTGTAGGTTATTACACTGACAATTTATAATAAGTGTCATGGGCTTAAAATTTTTTAATAACAAAGCTTATTAAGTAAACTTCCTAGTGGGCAGAAGATATGAAGGTCCAGGTGTTATATTGAGATTTCAAGGTTAGAACTGAAGTGACTGAATATTGCAATAAGATAAGTCTTCTGAAGTTTTATTCCACATCAGATATGAGGTCCACCAGGGCTAGGACAAGAACAAAGCCTGTGTTTGGTGAAACTGGATCTGTTTATAAGCAACAAATGCTTTTATTCATGATTAAGAAACTGGTTCAGCATATACAGTATATGGGAAGTCTCTGTACCTTCTACTCATTTTTGCTGTGAACCTAAAACTTCTCTAAAAGTAAAAGCTATTAAAAATGGTTCACATCTTTGTATATTTTAAATCAATGAAATAAAATTTAATGGAATCTTAATTTATGAAACTCTGAACTCATCATGGTAATTTCTCAGTAAGATGACCATCAGTAAACTGGTAGAATCATACTTACCACACATTCAGTTAGTTAGAACTCTTGACATCTTCAACTGGATATTTTATGTGGTTTATCAGTGGAAATAGGAAGGGAAGGACAATGTGAGGGTTATACCAGTAGCATCAACACTTGATTGGCATGGACCCTAGAAAAGTAAAGCCTAAAGAACAAAAATTTTGCAGTGTTTATCCTTCAACAACCTGTATGTCTGGCAGGTGTCACTCTACCTTGGGTCAGACACTTCTGGCTAAAATTCCTTTATGATGCTTTAGCCATGAGTATCCTCCAGCTAAGTCCACCTGCTCACCAGGGCAACCTCTGATTATTATTCGGTTTTCTCTCTTTTTGTGCCTATTGGGAACATCTGTGCTTCTTTTTATATTATAAATATTCATTGAGGAACACTAGCTACCTGAAAAATCTTTTAATATTATTCCCCAACTAACATAGTTTGCGGAGAAGGCAATGGCAACCCACTCCAGTACTCTTGCCTGGAAAATCCCATGGATGGAGGAGCCTGGTGGGCTGCAGTCCATGGGGTCACTAAGAGTCCGGACACGACTGAGCGACTTCACTTTTACTTTTCACTTTCATGCATTGGAGAAGGAAATGGCAACCCACTCCAGTGTTCTTGCCTGGAGAATCCCAGGAATGGGGGAGCCTGGTGGGCTGCCATCTATGGGGTCGCACAGAGTTGGACACGAGTGAAGCAACTTAGCAGCAGCAGCAGCAGCAACATAGTTTGAAAATGTTAAATGTCTCTTTCCTCATCAGTAAAGTGGTGGCAGGGGGGTAGATTCACTCATTGCTAGAGGGTCCCTTACTTCTAAAATTCTATAGCTTTATAAAATTAGTTCATCCCTTAACAAATTATTGAAATTATTTTACCTGGATATAGTTATAAATATTTAATGGCATGGTAAGATGTCCATACCATATTGTTAAAGTTAAAAAAAAATTGTTAATGATTTCACTATGTTGTAAAAAAGGAAAAGGAGATTAACATATATAATACAGTGTTATTAACTAAAGTACAGATTTTGTTCAAATTTCACAAAATTTTATGCTAGTATCCATTATTTGTTTTTATATCTTATTCAAGATTCCACATCGTATTTAGTTGCATTGAGTAGCTTCAGCTATATGCAACAAATTCTGGTAAATTCTCTTTTCATCTTTTTTCTGTTACAAATATTTTCTAATTTTCCTTGTTACAGCTTCTTAGATACACCCATCATTTAAAAGTGGATATTTAATTTCCACATGCACAGGGTTTTAAAAATATCCTTGATATTAATTTCTCATTTAAATGCTTTCTTCTCTGTAATTACCTTCTGTGTTTTTTCAGTCCTCTAACTTTATTGAGAGTAATAAAGGCTCAATCAGTGGCTTTATTAAAGAGCTAAATCAAAAGATCTCTCTTGGCTAAACCAAAGATCTCTCTTGGTAAATGTCACATTGCACTTGAAAATATGTGGGTTATTTTCAAATACCTTTTGATATTGATTTCTAACCATAATTCCACAGTGATAAGAGAACAGACTCTATAGTTCCAATACCTTTAGACCATGAAATTTTTCCACCTTGTTTTATGTCCCTGGATATGTTCCAGTGCCTCCTAGTTTATAGTCTATGGGAACTTAAATAGAATTTGTATTCTAAATAGATGTGTATAGTTTAATCCTGTATAGTTTCGTTTATATACGCTGCTAAGTCACTTCAGTCGTGTCCGACTCTGTGCGACCCCATAGATGGCAGCCCACCAGGCTCCTCTGTCCCTGGGATTCTCCAGGCAAGAACACTGGAGTGGGTTGCCATTTCCTTCTCCAATGCATGAAAGTGAAAAGTGAAAGTGAAGTCGCTCAGTCCTGTCTGACTTCTAGCGACCCCATGGACTGCAGCCTACCAGGCTCCTCTGCCCGTGGGATTTTCCAGGCAAGAGTACTGGAGTGGGGTGCCATTGCCTTCTCAATAGTTTATATATACATATGTATAAATAGGCATGTACATGCATGCTAAGTCACTTCAGTTGTGTCTGACTCTTTGTGACGCTATGAACTGTAGCCTGCCAGGCTCCTCTGTCCATGGGATTCTCCAGGCAAGAATACTGAAGTGGGTTGCCATGCTGTCCTCCAGGGGATCTTCCTGACTCGGGAATTGAACCTGCAGCTCTTAAGTCTCTTGCATTGGCAGGCAGGTTCTTTACCACTAGCACCACCTGGGAAGCCCGTAAGTAGGTATATGCATATATGAATTAGATATAGCACTGTGTTGATTGGATATTATTGATTTATCTCTGAGTAGTAAGATTACAGGTTTTTTATTTCCTCTTTTTCTTCTCCATAATTTACCAGTTGAATTAATTTTATAATAGGAAATGGCATTCAAATCTGAAAAAAACAAAGTGTCCTTGTCTTGTGAATTGTTTTAATTCAGCACTCTATGAAACCTAACGCAAAGGAAGATCCAACGAGGGACTTGAAACAGCTTCTCCAGGAGTTGAGAAGTGTGATCAACGAGGAGCCAGCCGTGCCTCTGGGCAAGAGCGAAGAAGACGGGAGAGCACCATCTCTGGGGGTCTCCTTTGTGGCTGTGTAAGACTGAATGTGCTTCAGAGTGGGAAAGTGTCCCTCAACAGTGGTTGGCCATCACGTTGTCTACGTGGGAGGTGGAGGTTACATTAACTTTGAGGGGTATGGGGACATTACCAGGAAAAATGATATGAAAGTAGAGGAGTTAGCAGAAGTAAAACTACTTGATATCGAGAGAATATATTATTTGTTCTATTCAGAAATTAGGGCGAAATGTGACCCAAAGTTACATTCATACAGTAATTTATAGTTCCCAGCAAATTTCACATCCATATTCTTACTTGATTATCACAGCAACTGTTTGAGACAAGACAGAGCAGGATTTATTTATCCCATTTTAAAAATAAGAAAACCACAAGTTCCAAAAGGTTGACTTACTTACAGCCACGTATGGTGGAGCTAAAACTTGAACCCCGAGAACTGCGTACTCCTCAAATATAAACTAATTGGAAAGCTTTGGCTCTCTAGGCATCCATGCCAGTGACTTAAATTAATATGAAGTCAGATCCAAAAAGTGATTCAACCAGTCTACCAGCCACTGACTGCATGTACTTACAGAAATCAAATAGTGTTTTAAAATTTTAATGTATGCTATTATTAAATTAACTTAGAGGATTTTAGCACACTATATATACTATATTATTAGCATTACACCATTAATTATATGTTGTTAGTATTATAACAACCCACTTTTGTAACCTTTGTTTCTTGGTTATATAGCAAATATCTCAAAATCATACTCTATGACATAATGCTTATATGTAAACAATCTCCAGTTTCTTTAAGATATTCAGGTAGTGTTTATTAACTTGAGGTAGCAAAATATTAATTGGATTTGTCTGTTTTACTAATAATATTTGTTAATAGTTCAGTTCAGTTCAGTCGCTCAGTCGTGTCCGACTCTTTGCGACCCCATAAATCACAGCACGCCAGGCCTCCCTGTCCATCACCAACTCCCAGAGTTCATTCAGACTCACATCCATCAAGTCAGTGATGCCATCCAGCCATCTCATCCTCTGTCGTCCCCTTCTCCTCCTGCCCCCAATCCCTCCCAGCATCAGAGTCTTTTTCAATGAGTCAACTCTTCGCATGAGGTGGCCAAAGTACTGGAGTTTCAGCTTTAGCATCAGTCCTTCCAAAGAAATCCCAGGGCTGATCTCCTTCAGAATGGACTGGTTGGATCTCCTTGCAGTCCAAGGGACTCTCAAGAGTCTTCTCCAACACCACAGTTCAAAAGCATCAATTCTTGGATGCTCAGCCTTCTTCACAGTCCAACTATCATATCCATACATGACCACAGGAAAAACCATAGCCTTGACTAGATGGACCATTGTTGGCAAAATAATGTCTCTGCTTTTGAATATGCTATCTAGGTTGGTCATAACTTTCCTTCCAAGGAGTAAGCGTCTTTTAATTTCATGGCTGCAGTCACCATCTGTAGTGATTTTGGAGCCCCCAAAAATAAAGTCTGACACTGTTTCCACTGTTTCCCCATCTATTTCCCATGAAGTGATGGGACCAGATGCCATGATCTTCATTTTCTGAATGTTGAGCTTTAAGCCAACTTTTTCACTCTCCACTTTCACTTTCATTAAGAGGCTTTTGAGTTCCTCTTCACTTGCTGCCATAAGGGTGGTGTCATCTGCATATCTGAGGTTATTGATATTTCTCCCGGCAATCTTGATTCCAGCTTGTGCTTCTTCCAGTCCAGTGTTTCTCATCATGTACTCTGCATAGAAGTTAAATAAGCAGGGTGACAATATACAGCCTTGACGTACTCCTTTTCCTATTTGGAACCAGTCTGTTGTTCCATGTCCAGTTCTAACTGTTGCTTCCTGACCTGCATACAGATTTCTCAAGAGGCAGGTCAGATAGTCTGATATTGCCATCTCTTGAAGAATTTTCCACAGTTTATTGTGATCCACATCCTCAAAGGCTTTGGCATAGTCAATAAAGCAGAAATAGATGTTTTTCTGGAACTCTCTTGCTTTTTCCATGATCCAGTGGATGTTGGCAATTTGATTTCTGGTTCCTCTGCCTTTTCTAAAACCAGCTTTAACATCAGGAAGTTCACAGTTCACGTATTGCTGAAGCCTGGCTTGGAGAATTTTGAGCATGACTTTAGTAGCGTGTGAGATGAGTGATAGTAGTAAAATATTAGTGATTGTCTGGATACCTAACATAACATTGCATTCTCTGAATCACGTCAGAAACATCCCCTTGTCACTCTATCCAAGAACACTTATATGTGCAGAATACTTTTTTTAAAAAGTTCTCATGCATTTTACTTATTTTTTTTGATTTTTAAATTGAAGTATAGTTGGTTTACAATGTTGTTTTAATTTCTGCTGTATCGCAAAGTGATTTACTTATAGATCCACGTACATTCTGTTTTAAATATTCTTTTCCATTATGGTCTATCATGGGATATTGAATATAGGTGTCTATGCTCTACAGTAGGGCCTTGTTGATTATGTATTTTGTGTATAAAGGCTTACGTCTGCTAACCCCAAACTCCCACTCCTTCCCTTTTCCACTCTCCTTCTCCCTTGGCAACCAGCAGCCTGTTCTCTGTGTCCATCATTCTGTCCCTGTTTCATAGATAGGTCAGTCTGTGTCATAGTTTAGATTACAGATACAGGTGATATCACGTGGTATTTGTCTTTCTCTTTCTGACTTGTTTCACTTAGTATCATCATCTCTGGTCGCATCCGTGTTGCTACAGATGGCATTACTTTGTTCTTTTGCTGACTAGTATTCCACTGTATGTATGTACCACGTCTTCTTTATCCATTTGTCTGTCAAAGGACAGTTAAGTTGTTGCCATATCTTGGCTATTATGGATAGCAGAGCACTTTGGTTGTTGTCATAATTCTATAATATGCTTTCACTGGGGCATTTATTAAGCTTATTTATTAAGCTTATTTATTAAGCTCATTTGACCAATGATTACATTGACATAGATTGAGTTGCCGCCTCCTAGGAGACAAAGAGACAAAGTTAGAAGTAAACAAAGTAAACATTAGAGCCCCTGGCTTCCAGAACTAATCGTTCCACAAGATTACCATGACTTCCCTGATCAAATTCCATCACTTCAACCACTACAGATGTGCTTGACTATATTGGACTCTGTTGAACATGAATATATTTGGCCCCTGCCTTTAGATAATTTATGTTAATTTGCTATAATTCTACAAATGACCTTGTCACCAAAGCCTAAACTCAGCCTAGAGCTTTTAAAGGTTCAGGAACAAAAGCATTTCTAGGTTGACAAACTCCATGGGTAGCCCTTTGCAAAACTTGATTGGAGACCTAAAATCTACTCTTGTGCATTAAAGAAGAGTTAAATACATATGAGCAATTGATTCTAAAAATACATGGAATCTGGAAATTATTCTTTGTATAATTAACTGAGGGTTATATTTATCTATAGAAAGATGATAGAGTAAGAGATTGCATTACTGAATCAAGCCTGAGATTAGTGATATGCCATAGGTAAGAGGAATCTGAGATTCTGAATCTTATTAATTGCCTAAGAATTGTACATGTGACCAGATAATTGGGGAAGTCTGGATAGTTTAGATGGGAATTGATGGAAAGCCTTAATAGAGTTTAACTGAAACAAAAAAGGATTTTAGTGAAATAGACTAAAGTAACTTACTTTCTAGAAGTCAACTTAATAGGCTTTTCTTTTTTTTTTTTTTGCTGCTGTTTACCCAGATGAAGATATTTCTGTGGTATGCCATTCCAAAAATGGAATACTTTTCCTACAGTTACAATAGCTTACATAACTTTCGAGAAGAAGGTGGTCTCAAAGGAAGTTGCAACAGCCTCAATATAGGGTTATAAGAACCTTACTGAAAACAGTCCTATTTTTATCAATAATCTAATAGCTGAATGTTTAAATGAAACCATTAAAAAGAGCATTAAAAAGAGAGATTACATCCATAACCCCTAAACAAAAACAATTTCTGAGAACTGTCTTTAGCCAAAAAGGAGAAAAGCTACTCTTAGTTTGTTACTCAGTCAGACACAGAAGGCATTGCCTGCAGGTCTTCAGTCGGAGAAGGCAATGGCACCCCACTCCAGTACTCTTGCCTGGAAAATCCCATGGACGGAGGAGCCTGGTAGGCTGCAGTCCATGGGGTCGAGAAGAGTCGGACACGACTGAGAGACTTCACTTTCACTTTTCACTTTCATGCATTGGAGAAGGAAATGGCAACGCACTCCAGTGTTCTTGCCTGGAGAATCCCAGGAATGGGGGAGCCTGGTGGGCTGCCGTCTGTGGGGTCGCACGGAGTCGGACACGACTGAAGCGACTTAGCAGCAGCAGCAGGTCTTCAGTAGCTCCCAGCATCTTCTGCATTCAACACATGGTTCTCAGACTGATACTGAAGTATCTCCCTAGCTGGTCACCAGCCTGCTTTCCTCCTGTACTGAGCTCTGGCCAAAATGGACTGCTTCTGATTCCCAGAGGGGTCCATGTCCTTCTGTCTTCAAGCTTCTCTCCATACATTCTCTCCACTGGGAAGAGCGAGCACCCCAATCTCACTGTTTTGAATCTGCATCTGTCTAAAAGCAGTATTCAGAGGAACAATTTGGTTTGATCACTAAGTTAAAATAACATCACATAGTCTTTAACTTCTCCCACCCTCTGCCAACAGAAGCAACAACTCATTAAGGGAATCCACTGAAGGCAGCAAATCAAGTGAAACTTTTAGCAGGTAAGAAACCATCTGACCAGCCCCTGACTTTCAAAATGTCCCCTTTACTACTATTTTTCATTCATTCATTCATTAGAATATCGTTCACTGCCTGTGATGTGCCGAGTTCTGTGCTAGGCCCATGGGATGTAACGGCAGGTGAGACACACATGGGCCCTGTCCTCAAGTTGCTTATAGTCGTAGGGTCTATTTATTGACTGACTGCCAGGAAAAACTTTTATCTTTCTATTCTTACTGCTTATGAAAAAATAGCGATATTAGAGTCCTGTTTATATCATAGAATATGAAAATGAATTCTAATGTTTAAATTCCAGTTAGGCAAAGAAAGGCCTATTCATTACTGTATCTTTCAGTTCAGTTCAGTTCAGTTCCGTCGCTCAGTCGTGTCCGACTCTTTGCGACCCCATGAATCGCAGCACGCCAGGCCTCCTTGTCCATCACCAACTCCCAGAATTCACTCATACTCACGTCCATCGAGTCAGTGATGCCATCCAGCTATCTCACCCTCTGTCGTCCCCTTCTTCTCCTGCCCCCAATCCCTCCCAGCATCAGAGTCTTTTCCAATGCGTCAACTCTTCACATGAGGTGGCCAAAGTCCTGGAGTTTCAGCTTTAGCATCATTCCTTCCAAAGAAATCCCAGGGCTGATCTCCCTCAGAATGGACTGGTTGGACCTCCTTGCAGTCCAAGGGACTCTCAAGGGTCTTCTCCAACACCACAGTTCAAAAGCATCAATTCTTGGACGCTCAGCCTTCTTCACAGTCCAACTCTCACATCCATACGTGACCACTGGAAAAACCATAGCCTTGACTAGACAGACCTTTGTTGGCAAAGTAATGTCTCTGCTTTTGAATATGCTATCTAGGTTGGTCATAACTTTCCTTCCTTAAGGACACTTAAAAGTGTCTTTTAATTTCATGGCTGCAGTCACCATCTGCAGTGATTTTGGACCAAGCATTTTGCCTGCTTTTCTGTAAATATTTGTTTGTGAATGAATTAAAGCAGATAGTTTCTTACTGTCCCTACTGTTTGATCAATATTCAGTGAACTTGAATCTTTATAAATACAGCTTTCTCTTAGCCTAAAAGAAACAAGTTTTGATTGTCTTCTAACCTAGGTGTGTAACATTACACTCACTCATCCTGTTAATAATATCTGCAGCCATCTATTATCTGGGTGTTTTTGACTTATCTCATTTAGTCTGTCTAATCATATCTATGATATAGGCATTATTATCCCCATATATAGGTTAGAAATGAAGACGCAGCTTGCCCAGCAATTTACCAAGGTCATACAGCTTGTAAATAAAGGAACCAGAATTGAACTCAGTTCTAGCCTGCTTCTGAGCTCAGGCTTATAACCACTCCTGGTTCTGCTTCTGGGTACCTGGACAATCAGGATGTTGGCAAGGTTACACTCCTTTTAGAAGCCCTTGAGATTAATGCATTCCCTTCCCTTTCTCTTTTAGAGCTTCTGGGCCTCTAGCGCTTTGTTCTTTGCACTCTTTGCCTTGTGGCTCACAGCCTCTGGCGTGGCATCCTCAAGTCTTCTGCTGGGATTGTCACATCACCCTCTCTCTTCTGTGTGAAATCTCCCCCCTGCCTTCCTCCTGTAAAGAGATTTGTGATGCCATTTAGATAATGTAGGTGTGTCTCCACATACTCCAGGACAGTCTCCCCATCTTAAGACCCTTGATGTAATCACATCTGCAGTCTCTAGTGCCATGTAAGGTAACATTCATAGGCTGTTGGTATTTGGACAGATATATTTGACAATCATTATTCATCCCACCACACTGCTTTTATTTTATTTTATTTTTCCACACTGCTTTTAAAGCCACTTTACCACTCTCATGTACCTTTGTGGTAGCCCCTACTGTGTTCAGTGTGGATGTCTTAAATCTCTAGTCTCTTGTAAGTTCCAATCACTTCTGTGAATGAGTTTCAAATTGCTCTGCCTGAAGCACACCTCAGACTATGGTCCCAGCGCCAAGACCTTCAAAGGCTCCCCATTGCCTAGTGCAGCAAGAACAGACTCCTTACCCTGATAATGAAGACTGTACAACACAGCCGTGACCTTTTTCCCAAGGCTTTTCTCCTAATATTCTCAAACATTTTGGTCTCAGAACAGACACCTTGCCCTGATAATGAAGACTACACAATACAGCCATGACTTTTTCTAAGGCTTTCCTGCTAATATTCTCAAACTTTTTGGTCTCAGGACCCCTTTGCACTCACAAATATCACTGAGGATTCCAAAGAGCTTTTGTTTACGTAGATCATTTCTATTTTTAGTATTGGAAAATAAAATTAAATTTTAATTTAAAAAAATTAAAACAATTTGATACTTAAAGATAAGCAAAGTAAGTATATTACAGGTTTCTATAATAAAATAGTTTATTATGAAAAATAACTTTTCAAACAAAAAATCATTAAGAAGACTTCATTTTACAGTTAATGCGTGGCTTAATAAAAGGTAGCTATATTCTCATACCTGCCTCTGCATTTTTCTGGTATGATATCAGATATCATGGAGGCTCTGGGAAACTCCACTGTATACTTATGAGAGACTAAGAGTTAAAAAGAAAATAATATCTTAGTATTCTAATAAAATTAGTGTTGACCTCACAAACCCCCTTTTCAAGGGCACCACTTTGAGAACTGCTGTCATAATATTTTCAAACTGGTATCCAACCCACAGAGAACTTTGTGGTTTAGTTCAACTTACTGATTTAAATAGGTCTGATAGTTTTGTAAAGTGACACTTATTATTACCAAGAGAGGTTAGTTTTTTCCTTGGTTTTTAAATTTTAAATGAGTCATTAAGAGTGCATCTCTTAGAATATATGAGAGAAATACTGGGTTTTATACATATTATTATAAAAAAGAATTTTGCAACCAAGATTATATGTTATTACATTTTCATTCTGAAAAATGTTCATAGGCACTGAATACATAAGGATGACATAACTCTGGTTCTCCCTCATAGGGTAGTTTAGGACTTCTGCAGTTTAGGGTCATGGCTACCATCTTGGGTTTATACATTAAGCCATCACTTTTGCCTTCACCAGTTTGTTCTTGTTGATAAATCTTGGCACTGAATTTGAAAATGGAATGTTTTTGCATGACCATCCTTATGTTTCCAGAGAGCCAGTCACGTTACACGTAGCAGAGTTGGAAGATCCGCCTGGTTGCTTTGTATTCCCATCTGCAGGTGAGTTTTTAATGAAAGCACAAAAATTGGGCCTGCTTAAAGCTTACAGTGGATTCCCTTTCACTTGCTGCTGGTCCCCTCATTTTTTATACTATGTAACTTACTAATTATGTTGTTGATTGGGTGTCACCTCCTGCTAGACAGATCTGCACACGGGCAAATGACTTTAGTGGTTGGGAAATACCCCAGTACCCAGAACCTTCCCGGGACATAGCAGGCCCTTAAGTAATTCAGTAGATTATTCAGTAAAAATATTCAGTAAATAATTTCTGAATGAGTGAAAAGAAAAAGATAAGAGACAGATTGTTCTCCATACACTTTCCAAAGACAAAGTGTGCTTTAGAAAACAAAATAAAGGAAGAAATTGAAAGATAGTAGAATCTGTTGAAAAACAAAATGGCACAACTCAAACTAGAAATGGAAAAAAATAAAAATTAGGATAGGAGGGGCTGAAATCATAATCAGGGACATGACAGACCCCTAGAGAAAATTGCAGAAGAGGAGTTTTTAAAACTAAGAAATGTGAAAGATAATGGTAGAGTATAGGTTGCATTTGGAAGGCGAAGGCAAACCAGCAGACACATAATCAGCCCTCCTATGGAAGAAGACAAAATAAATGGAAAAGAACAAAACTGAAAATGATGGTTATTCAGTGAAAGTTTACTATAAATCTGGACAGTAATGTAAGTAGGGAAAATCGAGGTGTGAGGTGAAATAGAAGGAGTTTCCAGGTTTTCTTGTCTTTTGTAGAAGAATGTAAATGTATATCTAACATCAAAGCAATATTCTTAAATAAATTCTACTTAATTTTTAAATTTTTAACTTGTGACGAATCTTTATGAACTAATACTATATTTTGAACAAAAGAACACTTGTTTGAAGTTGAACAGTTTCCTTAGATTTTTACTTCAGTTGTATGTTTATACTTTTACCGTTTACCCGGCATATATCCTTGCTTTATTAGATTAATATAAGTGAATGCTTTTACCTTTTTTCATAAATTGTGAGTACCTTAGAACATGTTAACTCCATTTACTTTCCTTCCAGCTTACACAGAATCGTTGTCACGTATTTTAATTCTAAAGGTAAAATACCATGAGGGGTCATTTCCACTGTGTTGTGCCATTAAAATTTATCTAGACGCACACACACATTCACACTTTATCTCGTGCCTGCTGTCATTTTACTTATGCCTTTAATGTTTCCTTTAACATATTCTCCCAGTTTCTGTTTGTCTAAACTTGTCTTTATTTTATCCCCACTTTTGAGAAGTATTTTTGCTAAGTATAGGATTCTAGATTAACATTTTTCTTTCCTTTTGAGTTTTCCATTGTTTTCTGGCTTCCAGTGTCTCCACTAAGAAGTCAGCTCTAAATTTAATTATTCCTCATTTCAATGTAACATGTCATTTTGCCCTCCTGGAAGCTTTAAGATTGTTTTTTGTCTTTGGGTTTGGGTTTATTTTCTGGCAGTTTTTACTGATACACCTAGGTATGGTTTTCTTTATATAAGAAGAACTTGTTTGTGGTTTGGAGCAAATGCTGTTGAATCTGGGTAGTCTCTGCCTCCATCATCCAGACCTTGCGGGTCTATGCCTGTTATCTGTATTTTTTTTTCTTGGTTTCCCGCCATGTCATTTTGACTCCTCGTGGTGTTGTTGTTCAGTCACTAATTTGTGTCCGACTCTGCAAGCTCATGGACTGCAGCACACCAGGCTTGCCTGGACTTCACCATCTACCAGACTTTGCTCAAATTCATGTCAATAGAGTCAGTGATGCTATCCAACCATCGCATCCCCTGCTGCCCGCTTCTCCTCCTGTCCTCAACATTCCCAGCATCAGGGTCTTTTCCAGTGAGTCAGCTCTTCAAATCAGGTGGCCAAAGTATTGGAGCTTTAACTTCAGCATCAGTCCTTCCAATGAATATTCAGAGTTGACTTCCTTTGGGATTGACTGGTTTGATCTCCTTGCTGTTCAAGGGACTCTAAAGAGTCTTCCCCACACCACAATTTGAAAGCATCAATTATTCAGTGCTCAGCCTTCTTTATGGTCCAACTCTTACATCCATACATGACTACTGGGGAAAAAACCATAGCTTTGACCATACAGACATTTATCAGCAAAGTGATGTCTCTGCTTTTTAATATGCTGTCTAGGTTTATCATAGCTTTCCTTCCAAAGAGCAAATGTCTTTTAATTTCATGACTGCAGTCACTGTCTGCAGTGATTTTGGAGCCCAAGAAAATAAAATCTGTGACTGTTTCCACTTTTCCCCCTTATATTTGCTAAGAAGTGCTGGGACTGAATGCCATGATCTTGGTTTTCTGAATGTTGAGTTTTAAGCCAGCTTTTTCTCTCTCCTCTTTCACCCTCATCAGGAGGCTCCTTAGTTTCTCTTCTCTTTCTGCCACTAGAGTAGAATCATCTGCATAGCTGAGGTTGTTGATATTTCTCCCAGATATTTTGATTCCAGTTTGTGCTTCATCCAGCATGGCATTTCATACGATGTGCTCTACATATAACTTAAATAAGCACATTGACAACATACAGCTTGTCATAGTCCTTTCCTAATTTTAAACCAATCAGTTGTTCCATGTCCAGTTCTAACTGTTGCTTCTTTACCTGCATACAGGTTTCTCAGGAGACAGGTAAGGTGTTCCGGTATTCCCATGTCTATAACAATTTTCTACAGTTTATTATGATCCACACAGTCAAAGGCTTTAGTAGTCAATGAACCAGAAGTAAATGGTTTTATGGAATTCTCTTGCTTTCTCTGTGATTGAACAAATGTTGGCAATTTGATCTCTGATTCTTCTGCCTTTTCTAAACCCAGCTTGTACATCAAGAAGTTCTCGGTTCACATACTGCTGAAGCCTAGCTTGAAGGATTTTGAGCATAACCTTACTAGCATGTGAAATGAATGCAGTTGTATGATACTTTGAATATTCTTTGACACTGCCCTGCTTTGGGATTGGAATGAAAAAACTGACCTTTTCCAGTCCTGTGGCCACTGCTGAGTTTTCCAAACTTGCTGACATATTAAGTGTAGCACTTTTACAGCATCATCTTTTAGGATTTGAAATAGCTCAGTTGGAATTCCATCACCTTCACTATCATTGTTTGCAGTAATGCTTCCTAAGGCCCACTTGACTTCGCACTCCAGGATGTCTGGCTCTAGGTGAGTGACCACACCATCGTGATTAGTCAGGTCATTAAGACCTTTTTTGTATAGTTCTTCTGTGTATTCTCCGCCTCTTCTTAATATCTTCTGCTTTTGTTAAGTTCTTACTGTTTCTGTCCTTTATCGTGCCCATCCTTGCATGAAATGTTCCCCTGATCTCTCCAATTTTCTTGAAGCGATATCTAGTCTTTCCCATTGTATTATTTTTTTCTACTTCTTTACATTGTTCACTGAGGAAGGCCTTCTTATCTCTCCTTGGTATTCTCTGGAACGCTGCATTCAGTTGGATACATCTTTCCCTTTCTCCCTTGCTTTTGCTTCTCTTCTTTCCTCAGCTATTTGTAAAGCCTCCTCAGACAACTACTTTGCCTTCTTGCATTTCTTTTTTGGGGGGGGATGATTTTGGTCACTGCCTCCTACACAGTGTTACAAACCCCTGTCCATAGTTTTTCAGGCACTCTGTCTGCCAGATCTAATCCCTTGAGTCTATTCATCAAGTAGTCCACTGTTAGGGACAAAATCATAAGGGATTTGATTTAGGTCATACCTGAATAGACTAGTGGTTGCCCCTATTTTCTTCAATTTAAACCTGAATTTTGCAATAAGGAGCTCATGGTCTGAGCCACAGTCAGCTCCAGGTCTTGTTTTTGCTGACTATATAGAGCTTCTCCATCTTTGTCTGCAAAGAATATAATCAATCTGATTTTGGTATTGACCATCTGGTGATGTCCATGTGTAGAGTCTTCTCTTGTGTTGTTGGAAGAAGATGTTTGCTATGAGCATTGTGTTCTTTTGTCAAACCTCTTTTAGCCTTTGCCCTGCTTCATTTTGTACTCCAAGCCCAAATTTGCCTGTTACTCCAAGTATCTCTTGACATCCCACTTTTGCATTCTAATCTCCTATGATGAAAAGGACATCTTTTTTTAGTGTTAGTTCTGGAAGGTCTTGTAAGTCTTCATAAAACTGGTCAACTTCAGCTTCTTCAGCATCAGTGGTTGGGGTATAGACTTGGATTACTGTAATGTTGAATGGTTTGCCTTGGAGACGAACCGAGATCATTCCTGTCATTTTTAAAATTACACCCAAGTACTGCATTTCGGACTGTTTTGTTGACTATGAGGGCTACTCCATTTCTCCTAAGGGGTTTTTGCCCACAGTAGTACATATCATGATCATCTGAATTAAATTTGCCCATTCCAGTCCATTTTAGTTCACTGATTCCTGAAATGTCCATGTTCACTCTTGCCATCTCCTGCTTCACTGTGTCCAATTTACCTTGATTCATGGACCTAACACTTCAGGTTCCTTTGAGATATTGTTCTCTATAGCATCAGACTTTACTTCCATCACCAGACACATCTGCAACTGAGCATCATTTCCACTTTGGCCCAGCCACTTCATTCTTTCTGGAGCTATTAGTAATTGCCCTCTTCTCTTCCCCAGTAGCGTATCAGACACCTTCAAACCTGAGGAGTTAATCTTCCGGTGTCTTATCTTTTTGTCTTTTCATACTGTTCATGGGGTTCTCATGGCAAGAATACTGGAGTGGTTTGCCATTTCCTCCTCCAGTGGACCACATTTGTCAGAACTCTTCACTATGACCCATCCATCTTGGGTGGCCTGCAGGGCTTGGCTCACAGCTTCACTGAGTTAGGCAAGCCCCTTTGCTGCAACAAGGCTATGATCCATGAAGGGGGTCTCCTCATATGCTTGGTTATTTTTATTGTATGGCAAACATATACGAAAAACTGTTTCAGACTTAGAAAATGCTTTCAGGCTTACAATAACATTGCCTTCTTGCAGAGAAAATTCATGCTTGTCTCTGGTACTCAACCATACCAGCAATCCCAGATAAATTTAATCCAATCAGGAATTAAGCTAATTTGAAGATAGACCTCAGGACCCACAAGGGCAGACTCAGTTCCTTATTCCTAGGATGTACCCCATTTCGGTTCCAATTCAAGGTCTTGGGTTTTACCAGAACACACCCCACCCACATGATTGGAAACATTTGAGAGTTTGATTTTTTGAGAGGTGTAGCATACTATTTTTAAATAATTCTGTCCTTTTACTTTTGTCCTTATAAAATTTTAGGAAGTCCATCTGTGAAAAATTCAGCTTCCCGTTCATTCCATTCTTCTCCTAAGAAGTCTCCAGTTCACTCACTCCTGACTAGTTCAGTTGAGGATTCCATAGGTTCCTCACCACAATATAGATCTACCAAACCTGTTCATTCACCTGATTCTGTTAAAGGTAAGAATCACCTGATTTCACTGATGAGATTAATTGTTTTCCTACTCTGTGATTTAAGAGTTCTTTTTCATAATTGGATTTAAGAAAGTTTCACATGGTGTTCTTATAGGTACACTCCAATTGATGCTGTGTGGTGGGTGTGTGTTTAAGTGGGTCTTATTTATTTATTTGTCTTAGTTAAATAAATAATTATTAATGCACACATACACCTTAGTAAATAAACATAGTAGATATTACAGATAAATATTATCTCTTTCTCTGACATGAATAATGATCTTTTTCTCTATTTTATAAGCTTTGGGGTCTTCTTGTAAATGCTGAAAATGAATGACTTTTCTTAGTTCAGTTCAGTTCAGTCGCTCAGTCATGTCTGACTCTTTGTGACACCATGAACCGCAGCACACCAGGCCTCCCTGTCCATCACCAACTCCCAGAGTCCACCCAAACCCATGTCCATTGAGTCAGAAATGCCATCAAACCATCTCATCCTCTGTCGTCCCCTTCTCCTCCTGCCCTCAATCTTTCCCAGCATCAGGGTCTTTTCCAGTGAGTCAGCTCTTCACATCAGGTGGCCAAAGTATTGGAGTTTCAGCTTCAACATCAGTCCTTCCAATGAACACCCAGGACTGATCTCCTTTAGGATGGACTGGTTGGCTCTCCTTCCAATCCAAGGGACTCTCAAGAGTCTTCTCCAACACCACAGTTCAAAAGCATCGATTCTTTGGCGCTCAGCTTTCTTTATAGTCCAACTCTCACATCCATACATGACCACAGGAAAAACCATAGCCTTGACTAGACGGACCTTTGTTGACAAAGTAATGTCTGCTTTTTAATATGTTATCTAGGTTGGTCATAACTTTCCTTCCAAGGAGTAAGCGTCTTTTAATTTCATGGCTGCAGTCACCATCTGCAGTGATTTTGGAGCCCAGAAAAATAAAGTCAGCCACTGTTTCCACTGTTTCCCCATCTATTTGCCATGAAGTTATGGGACAAGATGCCGTGATCTTAGTTTTCTCAGTGTTCAGCTTTAAGCCAGCTTTTTCACTCTCCTCTTTCACTGTCATCAAGAGGCTCTTTAGTTCCTTTTCACTTTCTGCCATAAGGGTGGTGTCATCTGCATATCTGAGGTTATTGATATTTCTCCCAGCGATCTTGATTCCAGCTTGTGCTTCAAATTATGTCGGTTTTCTGTCTCTGTAAGTGCAAGTATCTGTTATACAAACTTACCAAAGTGTCCTCATTTTTAAAATTTTGAGTTCATTTATTATTAATAAAGATAGGTGATAAAAAATGATTTGCTTTAGAATAAGCCTGAAAAAATGAAAGTGGACATTAAGTATATATAAATGCTGAATTGAGCTTGAAATGTTTTTCATCATATATGATGTCAGTGCTCTCTGGTATCATTCTCTTTGATAAGAGGTAAATTAGCCAAGTGGTTGCATCATTGTTAAGTCAGTTCCTGGTCTTTTGAAATTCTATGCCTAACATATTTTTAGATCCTTTAAAAAAAAAAATCAGGACTTAAACATAGCTTTTAGCACATTTTCTTTTTTTGTCATCTTTTTCTGCATCTGGGTCCTCCTTCATCTCTTATACTTCTAAATTCTTTAATTAAAAAAAATTGCTGTGCTGTGTTGTGCTTAGTTGCTCAGTCTTGTCCAACTCTCTGCAGTCCCATAGACTGCAGCCTGGAGAAGTGCATGGCAACACACTCCAGTATTCTTGCCTGGAGAATCCCATGGACAGAGAAGCCTGGCAGGCTACATTCCATCATGGGGTCCCAAAGAGTCAGACACAACTGAGTGACTAAGCACAGCACAGCACAGACTGTAGCTAACCAGGCTCCTCTGTCCATGGAATTCTCCAGGCAAGAATACTGGAGTGAGTAGCCATGCCCTCCTCCAGGGGATCTTCCCAACCCAGGGATCGAACCCAAGTCTCGCCCATTATAGCCGGATTCTTTACCATCTGAGCCACCAGGGAAGCCCAGTTACATCATGATGACAACAGTGATTATTGCAGGAGCAGAACATTGCTGCTGGTCACCTCATTATTAGTTTGTGGCTACATAATGGAAGATCCCCTGAGGAAGGGAATAGCTACCCACTCCAGTATTCTGGCCTAGAGAATTCCATGGACTCTATAGTCCATGGGGTCGCAAAGAGTCAGACATGACTGAGCAACTTTCACTTTCAGTAGCATGGCGTTTTCTTTTTTGCTCCCTGTTGTCAGATATTTGTCAAACATGTTTTACATTATTTACGTTAAAAATCTCTCAATGAGAAATTATTTTTTATTCTCTTAAACAAAAATAATTCCTAGATGATTGCCTTTAAAATCATCTTTAAAAAGTAAAAGGGTGTTTTCTTGACAGAAAAATGAGGTATCAAAATATTTTCAAGATTATACAGCAAGTCAGAGACTAAGCTTGAAATTAAAATCTTGTGATTGACAGCCAGTATGTTTTGGAGGTTGACAAAGCATAGCGTACTTATTTGAGAATAGTTCCCAGGCTTGTAGCACCTCCTCAGTTGCAGCTGCCACATTTATTCTAGGTTCCTTGTGGCCGTGTCAGCGTCCATACTGCTCCTGCAATATAATACTGTCCTCATTCAGGTGACAACAACTGATACGGGCACTTGGCCTCAGAAATTCAAAAATCTTTCCAGGGCCAGTATTAAATCTCGCTCCTCCAAACACTAAGTTACTGGAACTACACAGGTTTGGAATGAAAAGCTGTCATTTAAAATGTAGGACCTATCATTAAACTTGAAGTGTTCTTCCCACTCATCCCACTTAATGCTGTGTGGTTACAAACTAGTAAATCAGATTGGTTTGAAACAAAATCATATAAGCTAGTATTGCAATATTTGGATACAGTATTTCTTTATTTTAAAATAGTGGTTTAAAGCTTCCATTATATTAAAAGAAAGGTTGTTTAACCCATAATTGGAAGATTTCTAAAATGAAATATCAAATAGACTTTTAATATCACATCTAAGCAATTTTCTAATAGCTTCACAGTCTCAGCCAATAGAAACAACCGGAAAGACATGCAGGAAGCTCCAAACCAGACTGGAAAGCTTGCAAACTCTGGTAGAAGATTTACAGATGAAGAACCAAGGTACGGTGCACGTTTTTGGAGAGCTCATCCTAGCTCAAAAGAATACTCAGCCTTCCTTTCAGGTTAAGCCTCTTATCTGTAGATCCACTGAAAAGGATACACAACAGGCAATTCAGAAACCTCAGGTCAGAATGTAAGAGTCTTCACCATGACTAATGCCTCGATTAACAGGGTGACCTTGGGCAGGTCGCCTTAGCCCTCCTCTTTCATCTAATAGGGATGATAATATTGCTGACCAGCCCTCAGCAGGACACATGTTCTGAGTGGCTGAGTTCACGTGACACTTTCCCATACGCTGTCTTTCTTACCCTTTCAGGTCTGTAGATGAACATTTGTATGACAGTAGCGAGCATTACTCTTGCCTAGAAAATCCCATGGGTGGAGGAGCCTGGTGGGCTGCAGTCCATGGGGTCGCAAAGAGTCGGACATGACTGAGCGACTTCATTTTCACTTTTCACTTTCATGCATTGGAGAAGGAAATGGCAACCCACTCCAGTGTTCTTGCCTGGAGAATCCCAGGGACGGGGGAGCCTGGTGGGCTGCCGTCTATGGGCTCGCACAGACTCGGACACGACTGAAGCAACTTAGCAGCAGCAGCGAGCATAAGGTGGCAGTTAATAGCCAGAAAACAAAACAACAGTATTTACCCTTATAGAAGATTTAAATTACCATGGGCAGACTGTGCCACCCAATGAATCACTAAATAAATAAAGATAAACTATGTCTAAATGTGGACTTCCATACGTCTACATAAACTAGAGCTATTTGAACAAGAAATTGTTGTACTCTGCAGATGATAGACAACTTCTGGGACATGAATTCTAAGTGGATGTTCCCATGAATTCAGGAGGCTATCATGTTTTATGATTTACTGATATAAATCCATGAATCCAGGAGACTTTGTCAGAGAGAAATTATTTTTGGAGTATACATGTTATTCTTATTTCATCTCTAGAAAATAATACAATCTTGCCAGATGGAAAATAATAACTTTCAAAAAATCGTTTAAAAATAAATTTAACCTTATTATAATAATAGTTGTTATTAGCATTTATTGAGCAGTTATCAGCTGTGTGCCAGGCGCTGTGTGCCAGGCCCTGTATGCAGCGTCTTGTCTGTGAGCTTCACAACACTGGGAGGTGCATGCTAATATCTTGTCATTTGGTAATGAGGAAGCTGAAGATCACAGTCAGTCAATAAGTTCGAAGTCACACAATGAGTAGTGGAGCTGGGAATTGATCTCTGCAATTTTTGACTCCAAAATCCACATTTTTAACATACTAAAAGCTAAATTGTTACTAAAGAAAATCAACAAATTCTTTTTGATAACTCCAGGTGTCTATGTATATAAACATAAAAACATTTGATTTTAAGTTTATCATAACTTTTTAGAGGAAGATTCATTATCTTATAGGCCCCATTTTTATTCACACTTTGACTTATATTTCTGACTATCTGACTAATCCTACCATGTAATAATCCAAATGGAAAACATGTCATATTTGTTAAATTTTTTTCTAATCTTTTTATTGGATGCATTGTCTGGATGACATGTCTCTTGGAAATTATGAAACATATTTTGGAGAGAATGTGGGGAACATTTATCAAAATTGAAAGTACATGTATTCTCTGACCCAGAAACTCCACTTCCAGCAATTTATTCTGCAAGAAAAGTTGCACACACAAAAGTCTGTTTACAGAAGTATTTCCTATAGCATTGTTTATAAGCAAAAATAAGGAAGCAACTTTAAAAAGTTTATTTATTAACATGTTGGTACATCCACACAATGTAATACTGTGCTGTCATAACAAAACATGAGCTGAACTGGAAAGATATTGACATTTTAAGTGAATGAAAGCAAGCTGCAGAACGATTTATACCACATTTCCATTTTTGTAAAGAAGACTTCTGTCGGTGTGTGTGTGCATATGTACTTGTGAAGATATTCATTAAAATGTTTATAGTGATGACCTCTTGCCTGGAAAATCCCATGGATGGAGGAGCCTGGTAAGCTCCAGTCCACGGGGTCGTTAAGAGTCGGACAAGACTGAGTGACTTCACTTTCACTTTTCACTTTCATGCATTGGAGAAGGAAATGGCAACCCACTCCAGTGTTCTTGCCTGGAGAATCCCAGGGACAGGGGAGCCTGGTGGGCTGCCGTCTTTGGGGTCACACAGAGTTGGACACGACTGAAGTGACTTAGCAGCAGCAGGGAGAAGGAGGTTCAATACACTGAGGGAATAAAAACAGAATGATTTTTATCTCTCTATGTACCCTTCTGAGGTGTTCAAATTATTTACAATTAGTATGTATTATTTCTGTAACAATAATTATCATGTTATTATTTATTTGGCCACACAGTGCTGCTTCCCTGACCAGGAATTGAACCCATACCCTTGGCAGTGAACGCGCAGCATCCTAACCTTTGGACCATCAGGGAATTCCCTATCATGTTCATTGAAAACAACTAAAAGAGCAAAGATTTACCCTCAGCTCTGTTTCATAATTAAAGTCTTTTTTAAAAATGTGCTACTTTGCAGTTTTTAAGAACTTTTTGAGCTCAGCATGTATCTTTTCTATGGTAACAAGCTGACCTTTTAAGAAATACATAATAGAAGTATGTATTTAAAGCCTGAGTATATGTTGCTTTTCTAACTTTGTTTTATCAACATTTTCAGCAATGTCTTCAATGATCAGAAATCAAGAAAAGAGAATACAGAAAGTGAAAGACCAGGAAAAAATGTTACTAAAATGATACATTGCTTGCCTATTCTTTACAGAGAGATGATGCCCGATTAATTGTGGTGTTACTTATAATTAATGCCCTGTGTACTTTTTTCTTTTTATGTGAAAATTTAATAAAAGATATCCTATCCTGTCCTGTAAGCTCTATTTTAAAATAAACTATTCTTGAATGCTCTCTTAGTAAAACTTAAAGCGGTACTAGCTAGATGTGAATGTATCTTACAGGTATCAATCCATGCTAATACCAGTATGTTGGAATAATTGCGTTTTTTTTTATAAATTATTATCTTTATAGGTGCTGAGGCAATAGTCTTTTTTTTTTTCAGCTTTACATGAAAGTAAAAGATGGGGTATAATGTCCAGACTGGAGAACTCAATGGCACCCCACTCCAGTACTCTTGCCTGGAAAATCCCATGGACGGAGGAGCCTGGTGGGCTGCAGTCCATGGGGTTGCGAAGAGTTGGACACGACTGAGCAACTTCACTTTCACTTTTCACTTTCCCACATTGGAGAAGGAAATGGCAACCCACTCCAGTGTTCTTGCCTGGAGAATCCCAGGGACGGCAGAGCCTGGTGGGCTGCCGTCTGTGGGCTCACACAGAGTCGGACACGACTGAAGTGACTTAGCAGTAGCAGCAGCAATGCCCAGACAGAAGGACAAACTCCAAGGTCTTGACCGGATTCCTTCTGTGACCCTGAACTCAGTGTTCTGTCAATATCAGTGAGTGTTATCACAGAACAGAACACTGGGGCCTGTAATCAAAACTTTTGGAGAAGTTTCTCTTTTTGCATATTAATAACTAGAGGGAAAGAGATAAAAGTCTTGCTATTCTTCAGCCAGTGGGTAACTTCTGTAGATCAAATGGATTCAGTCTGCCCTAAGTAGTGTTTCATAAATGAGTGGGGTTTGTATGTGAAATACTTTGCAACACCAATACCCAGTTCTCTGTGGACACCAACTAGTGTCTGTGAGTCAATTCAATTCTGACACTAACTACCTGGAGTTAGTGTCCTATTCTACAGACTTAAGAGCCCAGTCCTTCAAGGCTAGGGCTTCCCAGCTGGCCCAGCAATAAAGAATTCGCCTGCCAATGCAGGAAATGTGAGTTCGATCCATGGATCAGGAAGATGCCCTGGAGAAAGAAATGGCAACCCACTCCAGTATTCTTGCCTGGGAAATTCCATGGACAGAGGACCCTGGTGGGCTACAGTCCATGGGGTTGCAGAAGAGTTGAACACAGCGACTAACCAACAACAACCCACAAGACGGCCCCTGCTTTATTGCAAGTCCTGGGCCACCTGTAGTTTTTGACTGGCTATAAATTGGGGAGTTCCCACATCCCCCTCTAAAGTTTCAATAATTTGCTAGAACTGATCACAGAAGTCAGGAAAGTGCTTAACTATTATGGTTTATTATAAAGGAGTAACTCAGGAACAGGCAAACGACAGGTGCACAGAGCAAGACATGGATGGGGGTGTGCCCTCTCAGGGCTCCCAGCCCCTTGATGGATCCTCCCACCCAGAAGCTTATTAAGTGCCATCATTCAAGAGTGTCTCCAGAGCTTCATCTCCAGCCCCCTCCCCAGCCTGGAGATTGGTATGTGGGGCTGGAAGTGGCAAGCCTGCGGTCCCACTTGGTCTTGTGGCCAGCCCTGACCTGAGGCTGTCTAGGGGCCCCACCTAAGTCACCTCACTAGCAGAAACTCAGGCATGGTCTAAGGGGCCTCATAATGAATAACAGAAGATACTACCATCTCTTGGGAAATTGTCACGAACAAAGACCAAATGTATTATACTATAGGATGGGAACCCAATGAAAGACCAGAACAAATACAAAAATGTTTCAACAGAAACAATTCACAGAAGCCAGCCTGTCCAAAAAAAGAGCCTGTGTTCCCCTTCCCCAGTACAGACGTCCCTGAGAAACTGCGGCCCTGCTAATGGTTCTGTTTCCAGCAAACCCCCGACCCCCGGCTCCAATCTACGTCTAGCTGCCTGACCGGGTCTCACTAATGACACCAGGACACAGCCGTCTGGGGCACCTTCTGGCCCCGAGTTCTAGTGGAGTCTTTTATTTCCCTTTCCACGAACTGGTTACAGAGGAGAGAGAGGTCCTAGGGGACAGAGGAGCCGCAGGACAGAGGCCTGGGTGACGATCTGCAGGGAAAGCGGCCTCCGGCCAGGAGCGCCCACTGCTGTTTAGTGAGCGGGGAGTAAGCGCCATGCGGCCTGTGACAGCAGGTGATGCTCGGCCAAATGCGTGCAGATGCCAGGCCTTCCCACCGCCCTCCCACTTCTCCCTCTAAGCACATCTGATTTTAAACGAGTTTCAAAAATGTAAAATTTAGTACTAATATGTATCTCTTAAATCAACTGGCTTTACTGAAAGATTTTTACTTCATCAGATAAAATGATAGCTAGTGACAGAACTCTCAACAGGTTTTTACTATAAATTGTTCTACCTTTAACTTTACCTAATAGAAACGCTTTATTCTGTGTAGTAAAGGTCAGTGTCTTCTGAAGACCTGACTGGAAGGAATATAAAATTCCATTATGAAGTTTGTAAAAAAACACAAAAACATACATGTGTGTGTGTGTGTGTGTGTGTGAATTAAAGCAAAAGTATTCTGAGCCAAAAAAGTTACTGAAGCACTTTCTCACACTATTTTCAGTTGAGTTTATGCTCTTCTTAGCAAAGACCATCCAGGATTAAATGTTGTTTTGCCAATAAATATTACACTTAATAAAAGTTGTTTTAACATAGAATTTTCAAGTACAGGCATGCATAATATCCTCCCAAACAAAGGCAAAGTTTTTTAAAAGAAATATTCTAAAACTTTAAAGGGAAGAGAACAGTGTATATGCCTCTTGATGTTTGCTTTTTTTTCCTGTGTCATTAGTGAAGAAAAATATTAGTATTTTATTTTACATCTAAGCAGTTATGGTACTAAGACTTATACAAATAATTCAGACATTTAATAAAGATACTAAACTCAGGTTTTATTATTTTTTTTTCAGTTATAATGGCAAAGTTTAAAAGGTTGTTTCTTCCCAGGGCAAAGACGTATTTCTGTATCACTCTCCTGTTACAGTTTCGTTTCCCAAGATTGTCACCAACATGGAGAGGGAAGACAGTGAAATGATTGCTGTGGGACCATCCATCTGTGAGCCCAAATTTGCTGTGAGACGAGCAGCAGTGGGGCAAGACGGTCCTCCAAAGGCCCTTCCAGGAAATGATGGGGCGCCCCACCCTCCAGTGGCCTGCGCCGTAGCCCCCAGCCCTCCTTGCTCAGCATCCACCATAACCCCCTTCCTGTTCTCTTTCCTCTTGGACTGCTCCCAGTAACAGACTCTGATTAGGCCCCTGTTTCTACACCAGCCTTTGATCATTAAGACAAAAACATACTTGCTACTGTCAAACCATACGTGGCAAGTAAAATCAAGCAAAAAAAAAAAAAAAAAAAACATTGGGAAGTCTTAACTCAATGCTTCATATCCTGGCTAATCACATCTAGTGACCACACATTTTCTCATCACAGTTCCATATGGTGCTAATGATTTTTAAATATAAAATGTGTAAGAGAGCATTTATTTCTCCAGCTGCACCAGTAGGAAATCTGCCCTTTTTGAATAAGGCTTGTTTTACTCCCCTGGTCTAAGAATCACTGAAAGGCTCAAGTCTAAACCCTGCACAGTTAAATTGGTTTCTGTGCTCCCTGACCACTGCGCACTTAGCCAAGCCACTCCCCAAGACGACCAAGCCCTAAAGTAATGATGGATCAGCATAAATCCATCCAGCAATGCCACAGGAAATGCCATGCTCACTGGAAGCACTATCTACACATTAGACAAAAGCCACTAGCAAATTTGAAACAAGTCTGAGGGGTTAGATTTGAAGTTACACTTCCTTTATTTTAAACTATTCCAGGTGCTGCACGACCTTAGCCCCTTCCATGTTCTCCCGTAGCCCCTCGGCCGTTTGTCAAAGCGATTCAGTGAATCCCCCACCACCTGTGAACCACTTTATCCTCATGACCAGTCTCCAAGAATCTATTGCTGCATTCTTCCCAACGAGCAACTTCTCCGTTCTCTACCACCACAAACTTCCACTCCACCACCGTGTCTGCCGGCAGGGACACAGAACGAGACCAGAACCCATCCCTGCTACACTGGAGTGGGATGTAAGTGTTCCATCTCCCAAGACTCTCGTGGTCTCCAGTTACGGCAATGAACTGCACACCAGCACTTGTGATATAATGGACCTGGAACCTGACACTAACTTGACGACACTCTTTCTGACCTCTTGCTTCCACCAGCATGCTTCTGTCCCAGTCCTTTCCCTGCTTAGAACTTAACACTGGAGACCCAAGACCGTCACCCAAACCAACATCTCCCCAGGACGAGTGCCGGGACACCATCTCCCAGTCCTCATGGTTAGCCCGGGTCTGACTGTCCGGCTCTGCAGGGCTCACTTCTTTCGCTCTGCCCAGGAGCAGGTTGCTGGAGGGAAACTTCTCTGCCAAACATGGAACTGCTTTGGAAGGTGTCTCTTGGCCTTTTTGCAATCCCCGTTCTCCCATAGGAGATCCAAGGCTTTCGTGTCTTGAAATGTCAGAGTTACCAGTCTCAGAGGTAGTTAGAGATTCTGTGTCTGGAAATGGGCCAGAAGGAACATGCACTCTTGAACTGTCAGGGTTACCAGCTTCTCCAGAAGGACTCTGCTGTCTCCATGCTGCTCCCGGCAGGTCACTGGGACCTTTGGTCTCAGAAACCAAACATCCATTGCTTTCTTGAAGATGCTCTTAAAAAAAAAACAAAAGGAAAAATGTAATAGTGTTTGGGCAGTTCAGTAAGTTAGGTTGAGGAAATAGGTTTAGTTATTAAAGACTCCACTACTAATCTATCTGCAGTTCACAAAATTTGTCTCTATTAAAATCAACTACTTAATTACCTAGTGTGTTCCTAGCGTCGTGCTCTAAGAACACACATATCCAATAATAAGGGGCTTCCCTGGTGGCTCAGATGGTAAAGAATCGGCCTGCAATGCAGGAGACCCAGATTTAATCCCTGGGTGAGGAAGATGCCCTGGAGGAGGGCATGGCAACCCACTCCAGTATTCTTGCCTGGAGAATCCCTTGGACAGAGGAACCTGGCAGGCTACAGTCCACTGGGGTCACAAAGAATCAGATATGACTGAGCGACTAGGCAAAGCACATCCAATAATGAAAGGCATATCCAGGAGTGCCAGCGTACCAGCACAAGAGTGTAAACAAGGTGGCAAGCTGTAGAGGCGGACGTGTAACCCTGTCATGGTCCTGGATCTCTGCAGTGCAAGCCATACTGGCATGCAATCAAGTCATTTGGCTCCTATCATCAAAAAATGCTGTCCAGCCTGTGTGATGAAGAGCTACACAGTTACCCTGCAAACCAGAAGAGCACGCCTTCCCTCCCAGGGACTGTGTGTGGGTCAGGCATCAGTGGTCACAGTGTGGACAGGCCAGCAGCAGCTGTCACTCTGGCAGAATATGAAGGACAGCAGTGCATCCCTGGGCAAGGGGTGGAGGTTGGGGGACAGGGCTGGATTCTCCTTGCCAGCGCCGTGTGCATTGGGAGCCTCTTCAACAAAACACAGGCTATTGAGTTAAAGTAACTTCCCTGGTGGCTCAGAAGGTAAAGAATCTGCCTGCAATGTGGTAGCTGCTGCTGCTGCTAAGTCGCTTTAGTCGTATCCAACTCTGTGCAACCCCACAGACAGCAGCCCACCAGGCTCCTCTGTCCCTGGGATTCTCCTGGCAAGAAAACTGGAGTGAGTTGCCATTTCCTTCTCCAATGCATGAAAGTTAAAAATGAAAGTGAAGGCCCTCAGTCATGTCCAACTCTTCGAGACCCCATGGACTGTAGCCTACCAGGCTCCTCCGTCCATGGGATTTTCCAGGCAAGATTACTGCAGTGGGTTGCCATTGCCTTCTCCAACAATGTGGTAGACCCAAGTTCAATCCCTGAGTTGGCGAAGGAAATGGCAACCCACTCCAGTATTCTTGCCTAGGAAGTCCCATGGACAGAGAAGGCTGGCTGGCTGGCTACAGTCCATGGGTGTCACAAAGAGTCGGACACGACTGAGGGACTAACACTTTAACTGGAAACTCAGCTTACTTCTTGGCCACCTCATTGATAGTCCACTTAGCTCCCTACAAGATCTCCAGAGCCATTCAATCAGTATAGATGGGGGATGGGAATGGGAAGAGGGAGATCTTGTTTAATTGTCACTTTTTAATGTGGGGTTGGAAGTGAGGCATAAACAAAAATTACTCTGAATTCCCAATCTCTCCACCTGAAACAGGAAGCTGGCTTTCAGGGAAAAGAAGACCAATGAGACAGAGAGGCAGATTTATCAAGTGGCTACACATGAACACCACGCCACTAAAAATAAAGTTTACAGATGTCATTTTCACTAGGCTGGAATCCAGGGATGGGCAGCTTGCCAAGGGAGGGCGCTGGAAGGTAAGTTTTTCTGACGAGTCTCTTATTTGCCCAGCACATGGGGTCTAAAGCGTTGACGTCTGAACCTAGATGTCAATTCTGTTCCTCGGAGTTGGGGCCGCTACTAAGTGTGCCTCTTCCCTGGGGTTTTAGACAATCGTGCCCTGCTCCGGTGAGCATGGGGGAGCGCCGACAGCTCCGAAATCTGCTGCCAGCGAGCCGCCCCAGGGTTTTAGCTGAGGCCTTCATGGCCAGACTCCAGCCTGAACTTTGCCTCCCTGAGAGAGGCGTCCAGAGAGCGGGGGTGGTCATTGCTCCGGTGTTCCCAAACGCGGTTCTTCCCTGAGGTGAGGGATAGGAGGACATGAGGCTATGGCATTGGGACTGAGACGAGACAGTGTCCCTGCTCGGACAGACGCGGGAGGGTCGGAGGATCTCTTAACCCTAAGCACCCCTTTCCGAAGGCCCGGAAGGGGCGCCGCCGCTGCAGCCGTCTGCACTGCACCAAGCGCCGCCGAGCGGAGGAGCCCATCCCCGCCGGAGGAGCAGGGGCAGGAGCCAAGGGCAGCGACTCGGCGGGGCGCGCCCCTTGACGAACCGTCTGGGCATCTTCAGGGCCTCGGCGGGGGCGAGCACCCCGCTCGGAGCGTGCGCACCAGCCGGGGAAAATGCGGAGCGCGGCGAGGGTCGCGTTCAGAGTAGAGGAAGCTAGTCCCCGGGAAAAGATTGCTAGGAAAGCTCCAGGTGGATCCCTCCCGCTCCCCCGAGGAACTTCAAACCCCCTGGCAGATCTGCCCAGGAGACACAAGGAGGAAGAATACCTGGTTTGGCAGAAGGTCCGGGGCTCAGTCCGCCGCGGCCACCGCCCTGATCTCCGCCCGGAGCCACAGCCTCCCTTGGGGGGGCGTCCTTCCTCTGCTCCGCATTCCCCTCCTTTCCCGAGTCCCGCAGCAGCCAAACGAAAAGCGCTCCGGCCAGACCCCCTCCGACCAGCAGGGCGGACCAGACGGCGCCCATGACTGAGAGGCCGCGGCTGCGGGAGACGACGGCGACCGAGACGGGGGCTCAGGTCACGCAGGAAGAGCCACACCTCCCCAGCCCGCTCCAACCTTTTACGGTCCCCCCGGTGGCGGGCGCTGCCGCGCGGAGCCCAGCCCTCCGCCACTAAGACTCAACTTTCCCAGCCCCGCCCCGCTCCCCGCCCCGGGGCTGCAGCCCGGGCTCCGGCGCGGCGGACCCGCGAGCGCCCCCCTTCTCCCTCCCTTTCGACCCCGCCAGTGGCCGGCGGCTGGGAGCACACTGCGCCGAGTTCCAAGTGCCTCCTGCGTGCGCAAAGAACCCAAGGGCGCACGGCTCCAGCGCGCTAACCCACGCCTGCCCCGCCGCTTTCCCTTCCGGCTCCCGCGGCAGTCAGGCCCAGCTCTCTGAGCCGGGCATCTCCTCACAAACAGTAGCAGTGTGGCCTCATAGAGGCCTTCGATTCCAGGAACTTAGAATCGGAAGAGGCTGTGTTATGTCGCGGACCAGCCGGGCTGGGGCTAGGATGGGAGAGGCAGCTTGGTCGGGTGGGGTGGGGAATACCCGGAATACAGCGGGCGCGGTGGAAGCTTCATAATGCCTCCAGTTAGCTGCGCTTCACCTCCCCGAGCCTCCGCCTCCCCGCCTGTAAAAGGAAAGGGTTGGACTGACACCCTTCCATCTATATATGCCCGTTACTTTTACCGCATCCAGTCATTTTTTTTCTTCCTCAATTTCTTTTAGAGTGCGTGGTTGTCACAAAATGCGCGCCTTCCTGGCCGGACAGGAGGTTACCCAGAGGCAAGCCTCTACAAATGGCCTTATTAATTAAAAAAAAAAAAAAAAATTGCAACCATCTTTAAGCGCTGTCGGTGTGCCAGGTGTTCAATGTATGCATAGACAAATGCATACAGAATAAGGATCCTGGAACTAAGTTATATACACATTTCTTTCTAAATTCACACCTCTGCTGACCTGATGGCTTCACACACCGACTACGAGCTATTGGTTCCCATGTTTGTATCTGCAGGGTGAGCCTTTTCCTTGATCCACACAAGTGTGGCTCAGCTGGTAAAGAATCCGCCCGCAATGCGGGAGGCCTGGGTTCGATCCCTCGGTTGGGAAGATCCCCTGGAGTAAGGGAAAGGCTACCCACTCCAGTATTCTGGCCTGGAGAATTCCATGGGTTGTACAGTCCATGGGGTCGCAGAGTCGGACACGACTGAGCGACTTTCACCTTTCACACAAGTCTACACCCAACTACCAAGGCCACAGCCGGCAGACATCCGCCTTGGAATAATTACTAACACGTGGCTCTTATAAAACAGATCATTCAAAGGTGCCCCAGGCTCAAGCCGATAGCAGCCCCTGACGGGCAGCGAGACTCAGCTAATAGTTACAGGTGCTCGAGCCTTGGCGCACACAGGTCACAGCCCCTGCCATCAAAACGGAGGGGTGAGGAAGGGGACCGCACCAACCCGAGCTCCTGGCTAGTGCTGCATGCTAAGTCGTTCAGTTGTGTCCGACTCCTTGCCACGCTATGGACTGTAGCCCGCCAGGCTCCTCTGTCCATGGGATTTTCCAGGCAAGAATACTGGAATGGGTTGCCATGCCCTCCAGGGGGTCTTTCCGACCCAGGAATCGAACCCGTGTTTCTTATGCCTCCTTCACTGGCAGACGGGTTCTTTACCACTAGGGCCACCTGGGGAGCCCCCGGATGCTATGCTAGTAGACATCTCAAACCCAATTCACTCAAATCTGACACCCCCAGACCCACTACTTGCTCTGACTTCCTCATCTCGGTAAATGGCAACCACATTTCTCCTTTTTACCTCCTCTCAAAGTAGGCAGTAGCAAAGTCTGCCTCTTTATTCAAAATACATTCAAAGTTCTTCTCTCCAAAGTGAGTGCCACCCTTCCCCACCCCCTAAGTTCTCCAAGCAAGGTTTCAGCAATATGTGAACTGTGAACTTTCAGATGTTCAAATTGGTCTTAGAAAAGGCAGAGGAACCAGAGATCAAATTGCCAACATCTGCTGGATCATCAAAAAAGCAAGAGAGTTCCAGAAAAACATCTATTTCTGCTTCATTGACTATGCCAAAGCCTTTGAGGGTGTGGATCACAATAAACTGTGGAAAATTCTTCAACAGATGGGAATACCAGACCACCTGACCCGCCTCCTGAGAAATCTGTATGCAGGTCAAGAAGCAATAGTTAGAACTGGACATGAAACAATGGACTGGTTCCAAATAGGAAAAGGAGTACGTCAAGGCTGCATATTGTCACCCTGCTTATTTAACTTATATGCAGAGTACATCATGAGAAACGCTGGGCTGGATGAGGCACAAGCTGGGATTAAGATTGCTGGAAGAAATATCAATAACCTCAGATATGCAGATGACACTACCCTTATGGCAGAAAGTGAAGAAGAACTAAAGAGCCTCTTGATGAAGGTGAAAGAGGAGAGTGAAAAAGTTGGTTTAAAGCTCAACATTCAGAAAACTAAGATCATGGCATCCGTTCCCATCACTTCATGGCAAATAGATGGGGAAACAATAGAAACAGTGGCTGACTATTTTTGGGGGGCTCCAAAATAACCACAGATGGTGATTGCAGCCATGAAATTAAAAGACACTTACTCCTTGGAAGGAAAGTTATGACCAACCTAGACATAGACAGTATATTAAAAAGCAAAGACATTACTTTGCCAACAAAGTTTCGTCTACTCAAGGCTATGGTTTTTCTTGTGGTCATGTATGGATGTGAGAGTTGGACTGTGAAGAAGGCTGAGTGCTGAAGGATTGATGCTTTTGAACTGTGGTGTTGGAGAAGACTCTTGAGAGTCCCTTGGACTGCAAGGAGATCCAACCAGTCCATCCTAAAGGAGATCAGTCCTGAATGTTCATTGGAAGGACTGATGTTGAAGCTGAAACTCCAATACTTTGGCCACCTGATGTGAAGAGCTGACTCATTGGAAAAAACCCCGATGCTGGGAAAGAGTGAGGGCAGGAGGAGAAGGGGACAACAGAGGATGAGATGGTTGGATGGCATCACTGACTCAATGGACATGAGTTTGGGTAAACTCCGCAAGCTGGTTTCGGAGAAGGCAATGGCAACCCACTCCAGTACTCTTGCCTGGAAAATCCCATGGATGGAGGAGCCTGGTAGGCTGCAGTTCATGGGGTCGCACAGAGTCAGACACGACTGAGCGACTTCACTTTCACTTTTCACTTTCATTCATTGGAGAAGGAAATGGCAACCCACTCCAGTGTTCTTGCCTGGAGAATCCCAGGGATGGGGGAGCCTGGTGGGCTGCCGTCTATGGGGTGGCACAGAGTCGGACACAACTGAAGCGACTTAGCAGCAGCAGCAGCCATGAGTTGGTAACGGACAGGGAGGCCTGGCGTGCTGCAGTCCATGGGGTCTCAAAGAATTGGACACAACTGAGTGACTGAAATGAACTGAACTGAACTCTTTATGGACTCTTACTAATTGCTTCTTATAAGACTATTATAGATCAAAATTTTAATAAATTTTGTAGAATAATTTAGGATTATTTCATTTCCTTTTGTCAAAGTGAAACATGTCATACATAGGCTGTTTTTAAGTTTTATAAACTCAAGGCAATAGAGTGATTTTACAAATAATATGAAAATCTCTGAACATTTCTCTTTTTTTTCCTCACTGATAACTTTAGCTACTGCTTCATCACGTAGTTTTTTTTTTAATCAATGTGCTAATGAATGAAATTCCAGAAGATCTATAAAATCCTAGAATGCAAGTCCTTCTATTCAATTCTGATACATAGAAGGCTCTTAGTCAAGGTTGATTGTTGTCATCAATTACTATTTCATTTATTAAAAATATAAGGAAGAAAAACATAATTCTCCCCAACTGATCAGAATTCTATTTACATTGTAAAAAGAATTGTATTAGGTTTATCATGCAGCATTTTTAAAGAATATTATTTATTTGGATTTTCTAAACTTAAATGTTGACTCATCGATTTCTTTGTTGCTGTTTTTAGAAAAATATATTCCACTCACTATCATATTTGTTAAAAGTCTACAGCCACATATTCTAAAAACATTCTTACAGCACTAACAATACTGTATTTACCACTATACAATTTCAAAATAATGCTCTTTGCTTCTACAAAGATCTTGAAGCCTAGCAAGATGGAAAGAAAAATGGGTGGCAGATTCAGTAGGATGAGGGAGGAAAATGATGAGTTCTGTCGAGACAGGTTCAGTTTGAGGTACTATCAGGACATCAGGACTGGGGGTCTATTGTTTAAGAAGAGGGTCAGGGCTGGAGATATTGGAAATTCCTCACAGGGAGGTGACAATTAAATCATGGTAGACATTAATATTCCAGAGGGAAAACAAAAGAATAAGCCTAACTTCAGCCCTTGGCATAATTGCAAGAAAGATTGAAAGGGTGCCTCCATATTGCTACTTATTTGCAATTATGTCTTCATGATATGTTTTAGGGGCCATAATGAAGTGCCTATTTTCTCACTGATTATTATTCTATTAAATGGAGTATAAATAGACATAGATGGATATTTTAAAGTTATTTATATATTATATATTTAAGTTTATATATATATTTATAAACAACCTCAGTTGTGTCTGGCTCTTTGTGACGCTATGGACTGTAGCCCCACCAGGCTCCTCCATCCTTGGGGTTTTCCATTCAAGAATACTGGAGTGGGTAGCCATTTCCTTCTCCAGGCGATCTTC